>NC_086330.1:223893200-224518200 GCF_032445375.1 Bacillus rossius redtenbacheri | reverse complement strand
GCGAACGTGGTGCTACGAGTCTCTGAACTTTTCGCCGTCCACGGAACATTACGTAACGGGCCGCGTATGTACAGCGTTCCGTCTTCGGGCCCTTTCTCACTGGGTCAGCCTAGCATTAATAAACTTTACGATTCGCGCCGAAACGTATTTGAGAACCGCCCCGTCATCAGGGAGTCCGTGTCGCCGTGGTAGGGCACTTGTTCCGCGACGGTTCCGCCAGGCTGCGGCAGGACTTTATAAGCGTTAATAAAAGACGGCTCGTGAAATTCGTTAATGCCGTGTTCTGCTTGCGACAACCTACCAACATTCCTCGCAATCACTTCACTCTCCCTCCAGGTCCCGCCTTTCCCGGTCCCGGCCACGTTGGCCTGGACCCACACCTCTCCGACGAGGGCAGTACGGGCATAACAGGACATTTATTTCAACGGGAAAACGGGGACCTGAAGCCGAGGGACGTCAAGTTTATCGACGTCATACATGCCAACATCCAATTATATATTCTTATATTTCGAAATTTTGGGGCTTTCACTTTAGTGGAAAGTGGTTGTTCAGGACCTCGAATGGTTTGGAACAACTCCATCTCGAAAGAAATGATATTTGAAATTCCTGAAATTTTCGAGATTTTGGGGCTTTATCCCCAGAGTGGGAGGGGTGATTTTGAGGACCCTGAATGGCAGGGAAACACTAAAAATCGAAAGAGAATGATTTTTGAAATTTTCTAAATTTTGGGGCTTTGACCATGAGAAGGGGGAGGGGGTATTTTCAGGACCCCGAATGGCTCGTAAACACTCCAGATCGAAAGAGAATAGGTTTTCGAAATTTTGGGAAATTTTTTTATTATTGGGTCTTTGACTCCTTGTGGGGGGAGGGTAGTTTGAGGACCCCGAATGGTTCGGAAACATTCCAAATAGTAAAAAAGTATACTTAAATTTAAGAAATTTTTGAAATTGTTCGTAATTTCTGGGTTTTGCACTCCCCCCCCCCCCCTTCCCAAAAACTGGGTGGAAAGTCGACTTTGGGTAAAAGTTCCACCATGCCCCGGACACTTTAGTTCGTAATGACTTAATTTTAATACAATTTCCTCCAATTTTTCGAAATTTTGTGGCATTAACGTTTGTGGAAGGCGGGTGGGGGGGTGGAGGTTCAGGACCTGGTTGTTTGGAACACGCCATCTCGAAACATATGATATTTAAAATTCCTAAAATTATCGAAATTTTAAGGCTTTTTCCCAGAGAGAGGCGGGTTCGAGGACCCTGAATGGCTCGAAAACACTTAAAATCGAAAGAGATAGATTTTTAAAAATTTTTAAACCTTCAAAATTTTGGGGCTTTAACCACCTGGGGGGGCGGGGTTGATGTTGAGGACCTCGAATAGCTCGGAAACACTTCTAATCGAAAGAAATATAAAGGAATATAAGAATGTAGGCTTTAACTGTACTCCTATCTACCATAATAACAATATTGACAAATAGAAAGTGTATTATATACCTATGAATAATTATCTAAATAAATTATAAATAACTGTATGCTTAAGAATTTAAGTACATACATAATACTAAACTTCAACTATACACACACAAAAAAAAACTAGGGATGTATTTCAAACTATTTTTTATTTGTCATAATGTTTAAAACATTTATAGGATTTGTTTATATGTAAAACTGTGGTGGCAATATTCCGCTTAACCAAAGGAGTATAGAAATTAATAGAGATATCACTCCCTGTACACACCACAAAACTTTGAATTAAGTAAAAAAAAAAAAAAAAAAACGTAGTCCAAAATGAAACTAAAAGTTTAAATAACAACTAATTTGACAAAAAAATTTATACAACTGGAATGAGAATGTTAACATCCGCCTGAAATTTAATAGAAGTAGGTAGGTAAGAATATATATAAGAAATTAAATGAAATTAAAACATACTTAAATAAAATTATCTCACACTCAACCAAACATAATGTTTAATATGAAATAAAGGAAGATGGCAATTACACGTAACTATTCTAATTAATAAAAAAAAATCAACTTTCCTGAAATAATAAAATTCAAATTTTTCAACAATATATTACATAATTGATCAATATTTATGGTCTTCGGTCTCGGCAGCCCTAAGACTCTTGACGCTCAGCAGATAAATTATAAACACTAAACCAAACTCCTTGCAAATAAGTAGGTACCTACTGTAAAAAAATTACAATATTTACAAATAGAAAATATTAGTAGGCCCTTCCAAACTTTGAATAAATTTCGAAGAAATTTATAAGTTTAAGAATTTATGTACCTACATAATATTAAACTTGAAACTATCCACACAATAAAAACCTAAGAATGTTAATGAAACTAATTTATTTTATTTGCCAAAATACTTAAAATACGTATGTTTCCAAAATGAAATAAAATATAAATAATGACTAAAATGACAAAAAAATTGTACAACTCGAATGACATTGAAAACAGACTTGAAATTTAAAAGAATTATGAGTGCCCTAGGTAGGGAGAAAATATATAAGAAGAAATAAAATTTAAAAAATGGGTGCGTGTACTTAGGTACGCGCATGATTAGTTATACTTCTTTGGCATCAAAAAATAGTTTTTAATTGCATGCAAAAATATTGCGTGGAGTCCCTCCACGTGAAAGAAGTGAAACTTCGTAATGTGGAAATGAAAATAGGAAGGGGTAGAAATTGATTTTTAGTGAAATCATATTGTATCAAATCAAACTAAAAAAATAAAGGAAATAAATTTGTAACGATTCATAGATTGATCTTCAGAGAGAGCGAGACACCTATTGAATGTCTATAAAACTAACTTTTTTATGAGAGCAGATTATCATGAAATAAATCATGAAATCATTCAACGATAAAAATGCTGTTTATTTAATTAAGCGGACGGGTTTGCCCCAAGGAGCAAATTGACGCGGCGAGACCTGGTGGACATAGAGAAATGACACACACTCACTAAATATGTGTTTATGTAACATGATTTTTTTTCTGCAATTTAAATTGTAATATACAAAAACGGTATTGAAAAAAGGAAACAAATATGGCGACACTACAATCTGTCAAGATCATTATTTTTTTCTTACTCTCTTCTTAGTCCCTTTCAATAGAATAACGTAACGTATTGGTTTGAAAGCTATTGCTCTGCAGGCATAGAGAAATGACACTAACAGTTTGTATATCTATGACACACATTACATTAAATAAAGATATATTTTTTTTAACCCGTTTAAAGATTTTTTTTTAGACAAAATATAGCCTGTGTCCATCCCCAGGATATAATCTATCTCCTTGCCAAATTTCATTACGATCCGTTCAGCCGTTCAGCCGGGAAAAGGTAACAAACAAACAGACATACAGACAGACAGACTGAGTTACTTTCGCATTAATAATATTAGTATTGATAACAAACTTGATAGTTATTACATCAATTAACTATTAAAGTAGATTTTGAATAGATATTGGCTGCAGTTAAAATAAAATCGATAAATATTGTTTTACAAGCTGCAGTACCCGGCTTTGCCCGGGCTGAACACCGGGTGATATATTGTCCGCGAGTTACAGCAAAATGGATAGCGGCATGACCAGTGTGGTGGACATTTAGAAATGACACATAATTACTGTTTGTGTATCTGTGACCTATGGTTTTCTGTTTACCCATGGCGATCGGTTGAAAGGTTTAGAAGTTGATGCGATACAGCGCCATCTAGCGGCGAGTTAAAAAAAAATGGTTAGCATAAAAACCTTCTCCATGATAAAAACACTTCGATGTGCCAACTTTCATGGCGATCGGTCAAACGGTGTAAGAGTTTATCGACGTCATACATGTCAACATGCAATTATATATATTCTTATATTTTGAAATTTTGGGCTTTCAGTTTTACGGAAAGTGGATGTTCAGGACCTCGAATGGTTTGGAACACTCCATCTCGAAAGAATAGATATTTTAAATTCCTGAAATTGTCGAAATTTTGGGGCTTTGTTCCCAGAGAGAGGGCGTGGGCTTCGAGGACCCTGAATGGCTCGAAAACACTTAAAATCGAAAGAGATAGATTTTTAAAAATTTTTAAACCTTCGAAATATTGGGGCTTTAACCACCTGTGAGGGGGGGGGGGGGGTTTATGTTGAGGACCTCGAATGGCTCGGAAACACTCCAAATCGAAAGAAATATAAAGGAATATAAGAATGTAGGCATTTACTGTACTCCTATCTACCATAATAACAATATTGACAAATAGAAAGCTTATAACCTTCCTATGAATAATTATCTAAATAAATTAATAAATAACTGTATGCTTAAGAATTTACGTACATACATAATACTAAACTGCAACTATACACACAAAAAAAAACTAAGGATGTATTTGAAACAATTTTTTATTTGTCATAATTTTTAAAACATTTATAGGATTTGTTTATATGTAAAACTGTGGTGGCAATATTCCGCTTAACCAAAGGAGTATAGAAATTAATAGAGATATCACTCCCTGTACACACCACAAAACTTTGAATTAAGTAAAAAAAAAAAAAAAACGTAGTCCAAAATGAAACTAAAAGTTTAAATAACAACTAATTTGACAAAAAAATTTATACAACTGGAATGACAATGTTAACATCCGCCTGATATTTAATAGAAGTAGGTAGGTAAGAATATATATAAGAAATTATATGAAATTAAAACATACTTAAATAAAATTATCTCACACTCAACCAAACATAATGTTTAATATGAAATAAAGGAAGATGGCAATTACACGTAACTATTCTAATTAATAAAAAAAATCAACTTTCCTGAAATAGTAAAATTCAAATTTTTCAACAATATATTACATAATTGATCAATATTTATGGTCTTCGGTCTCGGCAGCCCTAAGACTCTTGACGCTCAGCAGATAAATTATAAACACTAAACCAAACTCCTTGCAAATAAGTATGTACTGTAAAAAAATTACAATATTTACAAATAGAAAATATTAGTAGGCCCTACCAAACTTTGAATAAATTTCGAAGAAATTTATATGTTTAAGAATTAATGTACCTACATAATATTAAACTTGAAACTATCCACACAATAAAAAGCTAAGAATGTTAGTGAAATTAATTTATTTTATTTGTCAAAATATTTAAAATACGTATGTTTCCAAAATGAAACAAAATATAAATAATGACCAATTTGACAAAAAAAATTGTACAACTCGAATGACATTGAAAACATAGACTTGAAATTTAAAAGAATTATGAGTGCCCTAGGTAGGGAGAAAATATATAAGAAGAAATAAAATTTAAAAAATGGGTCCGTGTACTTAGGTACGCGCATGAGTAGTTATACTTCTATGGCATCAAAAAATAGTTTTTAATTGCATGCAAAAATATTGCGTGGGTCCCTCCACGTGAAAGAAGTGAAACTTCGTAATGTGGAAATGAAAATAGGAAGGGGTAGAAATTAAATTTCAGTGAAATCATATTGTATCAAATCAAACTAAAAAAAATAAAGGAAATAAATTTGTAACGATTCATAGATTGATCTTCAGAGAGATAGAGAGAGAGAGAGAGAGAGAGAGAGAGAGAGAGACCTATTGAATGTCTATAAAACTTACTTTTTTATGAGAGCAGATTATCGTGAAATAAATCATGAAATCATTCAACGATAAAAGTTGTTTATTTAACTAAGCGGACGGGTTCGCCCCAAGGAGAAAATTGACGCGGCAAGACCTCGTGGACATAGAGAAATGACACACACTCACTATTTATGTGTTTATGAAACATGATATTTTTCTGCAATTTAAATTGTAATATACAAAAACGGTATTGAAAATTGAAACAAATATGGCGACACTACAAACTGTCAAGATCTTTATTTTTTTCTTACTCTCTACTTAGTTCCTTACAATTGAAAAACGTAACGTATTGGCTTGAAAACTATTGCTCGGCAGGCATAGAGAAATTACACTAACAGTTTGTATATCTATGACACACATTACATTAAATTAAGATATATTTTTTTTAACCCGTTTAAAGATTTTTTTAGACAAAATATAGCCTTTGTCAATCCCCAGGATATAATCTATCTCCTTGCCAAATTTCATTACGATCCGTTCAGCCGTTCAGCCGGGAAAAGGTAACAAACAAACAGACATACAGACAGACAGACAGAGTTACTTTCGCATTAATAATATTAGTATTGATAACAAACTTGATAGTTATTACATCAATTAACTATTAAAGTAGATTTTGAATAGATATTGGCTGCAGTTAAAATAAAATCGATAAATATTGTTTTACAAGCTGCAGTACCCGGCTTTGCCCGGGCTGAACACCGGGTGATATATTGTCCGCGAGTTACAGCAAAATGGATAGCGACATGTCCAGTGTGGTGGACATTAAGAAATGACACACACTCACTAACAAGGCAAAGTGCGCGAGCTGCAAGGGCCCGCACTGCGCCAACTACAGAGGGTGCCAGGCTTACAAGCGTGAAAACTGGCGCTATCCCCCGCAGGAGGAACGCAAGGAAAGGGAGCTGCAGTCAAAGCGTGCAATTCGCGAAAACAATCGAGCTGCAGCTGCGGCGCAAACACACTTTCAGTCACAACAAGCTGGCTCGTCCAGCTACCAGCCCCAGCCCCCCAGACAGGTATGGCGCGGCCCCAGTTGTCCTGCTCCTCAACAGTGGCAGAGCCCCAACCAGCACTCGGTGCTGGACGACAGGTACGAGTTGGAATACCCTGTTGAGGCCGACTCTTGGAGGCCCAGAGGGCAGCCACAGCCTCAGAGAGCCCCGAAAAAACACCATTCGGGACATAAAATTGGAAAGGGGAAGAGGGCCCCGGAGGAACTGCCTGCTCCAAGGCAGGTACAGCCTGCCCCGCAGCATCCCGCCCCCCCCCCCTCGCCACATCGCACCACGCACGAAGCCAATCCCAGTGGCGCCCCGGGTGAATCACGAGCACGAGGACACTGGAATGCAGATCGAGTCAGCGCCTGCAGTGTTGCCAACTGCTCCGCTGCAGCCCAGCTCCACTCGTAAGCCAGGTCCCGACCCTAAGGCATTTCTAAAGGTCGTGGGCCAGTCCAAAACATTTATTGAGGTCCCAAACCTGTCCCAGGCCATTGAGCCGATGTGCCAACTCATGGCCATCTGGTGCGACGCGGCCATGTCCCTTGAGGAAAAGATACAAGCCACCATGGGCTTCGTGCAGACACTAACGGCCAGCTTCAATGCCGCACACCCCTAATTTAGGTCCTGTCGCGAACACTAATCCCGTAGACAGTAGTTTAGGTACCATCCTCTACTGGAATGCACGAGGAATTAGAAACAAAATAATCGAGTTTACAGATCATTTACTAAAATATAAGATTAAAATCGCGGCCATCAATGAGACTCACCTAATACCAACAGATAGATTAACGATATCAAACTATAATGTTTACAGGCACGACCGTGACACCAGAAGCGGAGGGGTGGCCTTAGTGGTCCACAGAAGCATTAGGCACACAGAATTTTATTTACCTGCATTTAATGAATTAGAAACTGTTGCAATAAATATTAAAATCAACAACCAACACATAGTACTTATTTCCATGTATGCACGGCCGGGTAGGTCTCTCACTTTGAATGAGCTGGACATATTATATGGCTCAGCTCCTGCATTTTTAGCAGTTGGCGATATGAATGCCAAGCATAAGAATTGGAACTGTCGGAGCAACACAGCCAATGGCTTCCTGCTGCAACGGCATGAGTCTAATAAAAATTATCAAGTTTATGCTCCCTCAGAGCCCACACACGATAGCGGAGCACTAAGGCAAACCCCTGACATACTGGATATCGTTTTAAATAAGAGAGTCCAAACGGGATTCGAACTCAGAGTCGTCCATGAAATGTAGTCTGACCACTTCCCAGTACATTTAATATTCGATGACGTGGACACTGACAACAATCCGCCGAGAAAAATCAAAGACTATAAAAAAGCTGACTGGCGAGGCTTTCAGACGCATCTATTAGATAACGTGCCCGCAGCCGATGCTGCCAACCTAGAAACTAAAGAAAGTATTGAAACAGCAGTAAAAGAACTCACAGTAAATATACAAACTGCAATAAACTCGTGCATCCCAGAAAAGGAGGTTAAGTTTAAGCAGGGAGAGCTGCCGGCATACATAAGGGACTTAATATCACAGAAAAGTAGACTAAGGCGCGAACATACTAGGCGTAGATAGCGTGACATTAAAGCGCGTATTAATGAATTACAAAGAATAATTTCCGATGAGATAACTCTGTGGAGGGACAGCCAATGGGAGGCGAAAGTCTCCCAGCTCCGGGTGCAAGATGGTAGCACCTGGAGTATGACAAAGCGGTTCCTCCACAAGACAGATAAAATTCCTCCATTACAAACCCATACTGGAGTCGCTTATACACCAATAGATAAAGCACAGGCATTCGCGGACACATTAGAAGAAGCATTTAAACCTAATATCGAGCCCTGCGACCCAATATTTAATGCAATGATATATAGGGAATTAATAATAAAACTAAATCAGCCTTTAACTTCAGAGCCTTATCTAACTCAATCGCAGGAAGTTAAGCAGACTATTAAACGTATGAAACCGCGTAAAGCTCCGGGAATATGTGGCATACAGGCAGTTGTCCTTAAGAAACTGCCTGATGAAATTCTAGAGTACTTAGCTGAATTAATAAATGCCATGTTTAAATTGCAATATTTCCCTTCACAATGGAAACAGGCCAACGTAATGGTATTTCATAAGCCTGGTAAAGATAAAACAATGCCACAAAACTATCGGCCAATTAGCTTACTAAGTATAATGTCAAAGGTAGCTGAGTACATAATTTTGCAACGACTCAATACTCATATTAAAGAACGCAACATATTGCCGAATGAACAATTCGGATTTCGCAGCGCGCATTCCACTACGCAACAACTAGTATGCATGACGGAAGAAATAGTAACAGCGTTTACATGGAACAGTTATAATGTAGCAACGTTTCTAGATGTAGAGAAAGCTTCTGATAGAGTCTTCCACGCAGGCTTAATCTATAAACTATACCAAGCCGATTTCCCCGACTGCTATATAAAATTATTAGCCTCGTATTTAGCCAATCGCTCGTTCAGAGTCACTACAGACGGGGCACTGTCAGACGAGAAACGAATCAGAGCAGGCGTTCCGCAAGGTAGCATACTGGGGCCCGTTTTATTTAACATTTACATACACGACATGCCTAAACCTGAGCATCGCCTAGTACAGTTTGGCCTATACGCCGACGATACAGTATTGTTTAGTAGGTCACGCAACTTAAATCTTGCAACAGAAAGGCTTCAAACTGCGTTCAACTCACTAGAAAATTGGTGCACGAAATGGCAAATTAAAGTTAATCCTACAAAGTCCGAAGCCATTGTTTTTACGCGGAAACATCTCCCGCCACTAGAAAATAGGCCGCAATTAACGCTATTCAATGCAGAAATACCGCACAAAAACGTAGTAAAATATTTAGGCGTACATATGGATCATAAATTACTATGGCGCGACCATATAGAAGCAAAAAGAAAGGCGGCATTCACGAGATTAATGACACTCTATCCAGTCATGAGTCGACGACGAGGTAGCTCAGTTAAAAACGGATTAACCATATATAACGCGCTAATTAAACCCATTATTACCTATGCGGCACCAGTGTGGGCAACAGCAGCAGAATCCCATCTGAAAAAGCTACAGAGAATACAGAACAAGAGCATTCGTATCGCGACTGAAGCACCTGTGTATTGTCCCGTCAGGGCCATGCATAGGGAGCTAAAACTCGAATTATTAAAGGATTATTATGTTAGGACTACTCAGAAATTCTATGATAAATGTAAATTAAGTGAAAATCCGTTTATTTCCTCCCTTGGCGACAAAGATCCGGATTTGCATCGGAAATATAAAATGCCGGTTTCAATCCTGGCTCACAGGCCCCCGTAGCTGCGCTGTGGTTGGCCGACTCGTCCGGCCAATGATAATACTACTCGTGAATTAAAATGTAACTTCAAGTTAATTTATACTTAATTACAATAATAAATAGTTAGGCTACCAAACGTAGCGACAAAGAGTGTCGTACTGCATTGAACCTGCCCTCTGCCCTCGCATTCAGTGAAAGTAAACACCGATCGAGCTGGGGATGCCGATACGAGTGGCATGCTGCTTGCTGCCGGGCATGGTAGGCCTGTAGTGCGTCGCGACGATATAATTTAAAATTAGTGGTAGAAGTCGTGTCCTGTGATACGTGTTTGCCCGGATAGTTAGTGCAAATAAACACCGATCGAGCTGGGGATGCCGATACGAGTGGCATGCTGCTTGCTGCCGGGCATGGTAGGCCTGTGGTGCGTCGCGACGATATAATTTAAAATTAGTGGTAGAAGTCGTGTCCTGTGATACGTGTTTGCCCGGATAGTTAGTGCAAATAAACACCGATCGAGCTGGGGATGCCGATACGAGTGGCATGCTGCTTTCCGATGGGTACCACTGCTGCAAGGTATGGCTACTTAAAATTTTGAATATTTAAAACAATAATACGAGTGCTCTGTTCCCATTCGCCTGTGACTTTATATGTTGGCAGCTCTACCACTATATTTAAGTGCGTAGATATTAAGATACTAAATAAAGTAATATAATATATTAGGCTAAGAGAGAAAAATTAAAAATAATAAAAACAAAAAAATCAAATAAAATACCAAAAATATAATAGTTTAATTCATATTAAGTTATTAGCTTTAAAATATCTTAAATAATATAGCCTACGCTCCGCACTAGCAGAGCGTACACATTGTGAAATATGTTCTGTTTGTGTATGTTTAGTAAGTAAGGTGTTCTAATTTTCTTATAGTTTAGGTGCTACTGGAGGCGGAGTGGGTGGCCCGGTGTGGCCAGCCACCACCAGGGGCGCTCGCGTCCCTGGTCAGAAGATCCAGAACTGCAGAACAACAAACAATGCTGACATTTAAGTCCAAGCGCCCAAACCCCGCATGGTAGACTCTTTCTGCTCTGACCAACTCTTCTTCCTGAACCATCCTTCTTTCTCCCGTATTGAACCTGCCTGAAATTAATGCATGAAATTTGGCATCCCGCATGAAAGTGCCCAGGGTTTTCCCTGTGTCTATGCAGGTTTTACCTGGGCCCAACTTATCTAATAGTTTAGTCTAGAGTTAAGATTGAGGGGAGTTAGTCATGGCGCCAATCGCTGCCATGGCTGGCCAATCCCCTCCTAGCACACGATGCATGCGACCCTCTCCCTGCATGGCTAATCCCAGCATGACTAAAGGTGGGTTTACGATTGAAAATTAAGAATTAAGACTTAAGACTTAGTCGTGTACTTACCATATGACTCTATGTAAACTAGTGGAATGGTTTATGATTGTCGTGTGTGAATTTTGACGGGTC
Organism: Bacillus rossius redtenbacheri; assembly: GCF_032445375.1. Lineage (NCBI taxonomy): Eukaryota > Metazoa > Arthropoda > Insecta > Phasmatodea > Bacillidae > Bacillus > Bacillus rossius. The sequence continues at coordinate 224,506,778 of NC_086330.1, read as the reverse complement.
GTGTGCAAACCATATGATGACTTAAGACTTAACAGAAATGGTTATATTTTATATTTTTCGTTAAGACTTAAGGGAAGCGACCAATCACAACAAACCGGAACCTTTCAACCGGACGTTTATGTCTTATTATTGGACCGAGCGAGGCAGTATTTTGGGTTAGAATTCGTATATTTGTCATTTGTAATCATCATCCATTTCGAAAAATAGATATCCCATTTGTCAATAACCTATTTCAAACCTGCTTCTCCGTTTCGAACAATGGCCGACCATGTGTTTTGTGCTGTGATTGGTTAGAATTAACGACTTCTATGTCAATCATAAACTGGAAAATATAGTTTTGACTTAATCGTGTGCTCGATGTTAAGTTATAATTCTTAAGGAAATCAATCGTAAACCCAGCTTAAGGCGTATAGGCTTTGGCCTGAGACGCACTTAGGTCCCTCCCTAACCCGGACCCCTCCCAAATACACTTAGTTTTAGTTAGGTTAGGAAAAAAAATAAAAATCACTCACTATTTATGTGTCTATGAAACATGACTTTTTTCTGCAATTTAAATTGTAATATACAAAAACGGTATTGAAAATTGAAACAAATATGGCGACACTACAAATTGTCAAGATTTTTATTTTTTTCATACTCTCTACTTAGTTCCTTACAATAGCAAAACGTAACGTAGTGGCTTGAAAGCTATTGCTCGGCAGACATAGAGGAATGACACTAACAGTTTGTATATCTATGACACACATTACATAAAATTAAGATATATTTTTTTAACCCGTTTAAAGATTTTTTTTAGACAAAAGATAGCCTATGTCCATCCCCAGGATATATCTATCTCCTTGCCAAATTTCATTACGATCCGTCCAGCCGTTCAGCCGGGAAAAGGTATCAAACAAACAGACATACATATAGACAGACAGACAGAGTTACTTTCGCATTTATAATATTAGTTTTGATAACAAACTTGATAGTTATTACATCAATTAACTATTAAAGTAGATTTTGAATCGATATTGGCTGCAGTTAAAATAAAATCGATATATATTGTTTTACAAGCTGCAGTACCCGGCTTTGCCCGGGCTGAACACCGGGTGATATATTGTCCGCGAGTTACAGCAAAATGGATAGCGACATGTCCAGTGTGGTGGACATTTAGAAATGACACATAATTACTGTTTGTGTATCTGTGACCTATGGTTTTCTGTTTACCCATGGCGATCGGTTGAAAGTTTTAGAAGTTGATGCGCTACAGCACCATCTAGCAGCGAGTTAAAAAAAAATGGTTAGCATAAAAACCATCTCCATGATAAAAACACTTCGATGTGCCAACTTTCATGGCTATCGGTCAAATGGTGTAAGAGTTTATCGACGTCATACATGCCAACATCCAATTATATATAATCTTATATTTTGAAATGTTGGGGCTTTCACTTTTGCGGAAAGTGGATGTTCAGGACCTCGAATGGTTTGAAACACTCCATCTCGAAAGAATAAATATTTGAAATTCCTGAAATTGTCGAAATTTTAGGGCTTTGTTCCCAGAGGGAGGGCGTGGGGTTCAAGGACCCTGAATGGCTCGAAAACACTTAAAATCGAAAGAGAAAGATTTTTAAAAATTTTTTAACCGTCTATATTTTGGGGCTTTAACCCCCTGGGAAGGGGGGTGATGTTGAGGACCTCGAATGGCCTGGAAACACTACAAATCGAAAGAAATATAAAGGAATATAAGAATGTAGGCATTTACTGTACTCCTATTTACCATTATAACAATATTGACAAATAGAAAGCTTATTACCTACCTATGAATAATTACCTAAATAAATTAATAAATAACTGTATGCTTAAGAATTTACATACATACATAATATTAAACTTCATACTATACAAACCAAAAAAAAAAACTAAGGATGTTTTTGAAACTATAATTTAATCGTCATAATGATTAAAACATTTATAGGATTTGTTTATATGTAAAACTGTGGTGGCAATATTCCGCTTAACCAAAGGAGTATAGAAATTAATAGAGATATCACTCCCTGTACACACCACAAAACTTTTAATTAAAAAAAAAAAAAAAAAAAAAACATAGTCCAAAATAAAACAAAAAGTATAAATAACAACTAATTTGACAAAAAAAATTATACAACTGAAATGACAATGTTAACATCCGCCTGAAATTTAATAGAAGTAGGTAGGTAAGAATATATATAAGAAATTAAATTAAAACATACATAAATAAAATTATCTCACACTCAACCAAACATAATGTTTAATATGAAATAAAGGAAGATGGCAATTACACGTAACTATTCTAATTAATAAAAAATATCAACTTTCCTGAAATAGTAAAATTCAAATTTTTCAACAGTATATTACATAATTGATCAATATTTCTGGTCTTCGGTCTCGGCAGCCCTAAGACTCTTGACGCTCAGCAGATAAATTATAAACACTAAACCAAACTCCTTGCAAATAAGTAGGTACCTAATGTAATAAAATTACAATATTTACAAATAGAAAATATTAGTAGGCCCTACCAACTTTTGAATAAATTTCGAAGAAATTTATAGTAGGGAGAGTAAGGCGGTTCTGGGACAGATGTAAACATAGAAATGTAAACACAGTGCCAGAACCACCCTGGGCGCCGCCATCTTGTTTCATGGGCGCCGCCATCTTGTCACGTGGGGACCGCCATTGTTGTTGACAATGGTTACCAGGGCGCGCCGGTAGGCCGCCATCTTAGTTCAGCCTTTAGTTACCGGAGCGCGCCACCATCGCTCCGAAGGTGGGAATTGTATACAAAAAACCTGGGCGCTGGGTGGATTCGATCCCGGGGACGCACCAACGTCGTGGTTAGGAGACGGACGCCTTGACCACTAGACCACGAGACCATATGAAGTATGGGGAATTAAATAATGAACATATGCCTTAAAGAAGCTATGCTTAAAAGAAGCTAAGTCTTTAAAATCCGAAAAAAAAATATACGTCTATAACCCCAAGTATGCCTAACCGCCATTATGCCTAACCGCCATATTTTAAAAAAGTATGCCTATAGACCCCACCACCCCACAATCGCCGCCATGTTTAAATAATAAAAATATGCCTATAGACCCCCACCACTCCACAACCGCCATATTAAAATATGCTTAACCCGCCATGTTGTATTCGAAAATAAATAAAATACCACTATGTTTAAATTACGAAAAATAAATATGTCTATAAACCCACACACACCCACACCCCAAGTATGCCTAAAACACACAACCCCACACTAGTTATGTCTAAACCGCTATGCTTAAACCGCCATGCTTAAAAGCCCCGCCACTCCACAACCGCCGCCATGTTGTATGCTTAAAACAAATGACGCCATGATGTATGCTTAAAGCAAACCCCCCCCACCATTATGCTTAACCGTCATGTCTTTAAAAAAATGCTTAAAGGCCCCGCCATACCAGCTATGCCTAAACAGTTAAATATCGAAAAAAAAAAACCAACCCCATACTAGCTATGTCTAAAGCACCATGTTTCTTTAAATTACAAAAAATATGCTAAAATCAATTACCGCCATATTAGCTATGACTAAAACCCTCCACTCCGAGTATGCTTAATCGCCATATTTAAATTTCGAAAAGAAATAAAATAACGCCATACTAGCTATGCCTAAACAGTTAACTTTCGAAAACAAGCCGCCATATTTCAGTATGCTTAAAAGCCCCACCCGCCATATTAGCTATGACTAAAACAAACATAACCTCAAAAATCCCGCGCAGAGAGAGCGAGATGTTGCCTGCTGGAGCGTCACTCGTAAGCTGCGCAAATATAACCCCCCACATCATATTATAAGCATAATAAAGGCGCCACGTTGTATGCTTAAAACCCCCGCCATACTAGCTATGCCTAAACAGTTAAATTTCGAAAAGAAATAAAACGAAAAAAATATGTATATCTATAAACCCCCACCCCAAAATGCCTAAAACCCCCGCCAATATGCTTAACTGTCATGTTTTAAATTTCGAAAAGCAAACCGCCATATTGTTAAATTACAAAATATGCTAAAATCAATTACCACCATATTAGCTATGACTAAACCCCTCCAACCCCACTACAAGTATGCTTAATCGCAATGTATAATTCCCAAACACCAAATTTCGAAAAAAAATGTTTAAATGATACAATCATTCTAGCTATGTCTATAAAACCCCACCCTATAGTAGCTATGACGAAAACCCTCCACTCCGAGTATGCTTAATCGCCATATTTATATTTCGAAAAGAAATAAAATACAGCTATATTTAAATTTAAAAAAATACCGCCATACTAGCTATGCCTATGCCACCATGATGTAAGCTTAAAACACACTTACCCCAAGTATGCCTATAAGAAACCCCAGCCATACTAGCTATGCCCAAACCGCCAAATTTAAATTTCCAACAGCCATAATTAAATTTCGAAAATAACCCGCCATGTTTAATATCGAAAAGCAAATACCGCAACCCCACCACCCAGCGTATGTTTAAAACAAACACCACCATACTAGATATGACGAAATACCTGAGAGAAACATAACCTCAAAAAAGCGCCTTACTAGCTATGTCTACCCCACCCCCACCACCAGTATGCTTAAAACAAACACCACCATACTAGCTATGACTAAATACCCGGAGCAACATAACCTCAAAAAAGGCACCATACCAACTATGTCTACCCCACTCCCACCACCAGTATGCTTAAAAGCCCCACCCGCCATATTAGCTATGACTAAAGAAACATAACCTCAAAAATCCCGCGCAGAGAGAGCGAGATGTTGTCCGCTGGAGCGTCACTCTTACACTGCGCAATTATAATCCCCACATCATATAATAAGCATAATAACGTCTTAAAAAATTTGCATTAAGGCTTGAAAATGTTTATTGTAAAATTCCGCTCCAGCGTCGCTTTGAATATTCTTAAAACTTCCCGCCTCATTTAAAATACTCTTCATGGCCGCGGTGACTAATATTCCCGTCTTTCGTTTAACTGGAACCGCATATGCACGTTTGCTATAGACATCTATAGCAGTAAGGATGTACTTGAAACCGCCATTTATCCTGCTGTACGGAATCATCTCCACCAAATCAATCTGTAATAAATCGCGAAGCCCATATGTCAACACACGTCTACGAGGCGTGCTGAGAGCCCCGCTCGTGCGACCAGGAATGTATTAAGGGACCCCTGCAGTTAACACGAAGCGTTCAGTAATTAAAAAATAAACTGTAGCTGCGGCAATATCGTCAGAAACAAATTACATATGTAACCGAGGTAATAAAAAAAATAAACTATAGGTGCCACCCCCACTCCTAGTATGCTTAAAACACCCCCCCCCCAAGTATGCCTAAAAGAAACCCCAACCATACTAGCTATGCCTAAATCATTTGCAGCCATGCTTAAAAACCCCCGCCATACTGGCTAAGACTAAATTGAGTCCCACATATACACACCGACATCTTTAATGTCACAGAGGAGAGCGAGAAACGTAACGTAAAATATGCTTGAAGTAATAAGCATAGTTAAAATTTATAATATTGTAAATACATAAAAATAAGCATAGTTAAAAAAACCGTAGATCACCATTTAATAGTACTGGACCAGATAACATATGCCATAGCGATAGCATGAATAAGCATAGTTAGGACCCCTACAGTCAACACGTAGCGTTCAGTAATTAAAAATAAAATGTAGCTGCGGCACGATCGTCAGAAACAAATTACGTATGTTACCGAGGTAATAAAAAAATAGGAAATAAGCATACATAAAAAAAACTCACCGGAACGCATCCCGCCCACCCCGGCGACTTGTAACAAACAAATATAAATAAACGTTGAACAAACGACCGTGTAGGGGAGCTGTAAGCCTGTTCGCGCACCGCAAATAAGCATACATAAAGGAAAAACTCACCGGAATACACCCACTCCAACACGGCGACGTGTAATTAAAAATAAAAACGCAGACGAAAAGAGATATTAAAAATAGTAACACCTATGTACGCCGTGTGGACAACCGACAGCGAATAACGATAAGTAAATTTATAAAATATATTACAAAGCGGGAGCGCACGTCTGTAGTCCGTAGACGCACTCCTCGAACTGTTTTCAAATTCCTGGTACGACGAAAAGAAAGCTGTTTGTCGACCCTGGCCCGCCGCGTAATATAGTAGTTTGCAGCAGATTTCACGGAACACAATAAAAAACGTACAGCCCAGAGATACATGAAACCGCCGAATGCATGTGAAAAAAAAACTACCATAAATAACAAAAAAAAAATTAAAACATAACAAAAACAATCAAAATACACTCACAAACGCAATACAGCGCAATGCAGTGAAAACTCCCATGAAATAATAAAACCGCTTATTGAGACAGCATGATGCAAAGAGTAAAAATCCCTATACGTAAAATAAAACAAACGCGAAAACAAAAATATGACGTAATAAAATAAACAAACGACAGCAAAAGCAAGAAAGGTTATAAAAATACTAATTCAGTTACACATTGAGGAAATAAATGACGGACCCCCAAATACCACTAGGCTAAACACAACCCATAAGTAAATCACAATAAACCAAAACCAGAATTTTAAAAAAATCTATCTACGAGAACAATATTATAAAACTACCACACTCTCCAACACACCAAATGGCATGACCCGATAAATGACAACACAAATAAATATCAATAACCATAAAATACCTACATAATCAAAATACGTTATTAAGCAACCGAACGAACGGCACAACACCAGAGACAAAACATACTATTCCCATTAGTTAAAAAGACGCACATACGAGTCTGTAGTGCTAGCCCAGCTAGTATACATTAATTATGGTATTTGTGTAGGCAATAAATAGGAAGTACAAAGCGATATAGCCACAAGACGTTATTAAATATAGTAATAAAGTGTATGTATATCCATTAAATAATATACATGTAAGTAAATCGTGTTATACCCCAAACCAAATAACTGCAGGTTTAAGCTGTTATGGTCATACTTTGTAGGAATATAAACATAAGTCGTTTTAACGGTCTGCGTAATACAAATGCTTATCATCAGCTCTGAGTAATATACCATTCATAGAAGTAAACACAGCATGTTATTCTAATAAACTATGTAACATTATAAAATAGTTATACCATCGTTACTAAATAATCATTCAAAAAAATATTAACTGCTATCCATCCGTCCCTTTCGCTCATGACATAGTGTGTGGTGTTCTAAATAAGGAGTGAAAGAATATTATATGAGTCATGTTGTAAATGCTTATAAGATTATTGTTAACTTTCCATCAAGGCTAGATAAAACACAATCTCTATATAGTGGTAGAGGAACAACCAGAGACCAACTATAGTCCTCATACTAGTAAATAAAAATAATTAAGGATATATCGGGGTACATATAAGAACCTATATAACTACACCCAATAAGCATAGGAAGCTCTAACGTTAATAACAAACCGTAAAATAAAAGGTTACTGGTTCAGTTTTAAATAAAAACTATATTCTACTACTACGCATCCCATTAAGCATAAGAAGGACTATAATCCCATACCAACGAAACCTGAATAGAACACACCAGTAATGTTTGTGAAATAACACACTAGGATAACATATTAATAACCACTTAGCCAAAATCGTTTACAGACATAGCAAACACCGCTTCGACGATGGTCCAGAACACGACAGACGCCTCGGCGGACCACTAGTAACTTTCACTTGCCGGAGGGCAGACGGAAATAAGTATTGTTTAATACAAACACGCAGCGTCCTCCGAACACAAACCTCCAGCAGGATAAAATAATATATTAAAATATGTTTTGCCTTGCAAACGATTAATTACGCCACCCATGCCTTTAATCAAAGATAGTGAACGACGAGGCCCGACAACAACTTTATAGTGACAAGGAGTAAAGAAGGAAATAATAATTACATGGGGTTACGAACACTCATTTGCCCACCAACTATGTACTACCTACGAGTGCTAATCCATTTATTGCCAGACATAAAATAACCATTTTTATCTATAGAAAACACCTTTACATTAAAATAAATAAGTATGGAAGTAACTGAAGCGTGTACACAAACAAAACTGTATACCCCAACATATATAATTCGTTAATAATAACATAATATAGTTATCAGAAATAACAAGACAACTCGAAAAAAAAAAACCAAACAACGCCTACAGGCATAGTGCAACCTACATCGAAACAACCACTAGATGCCCAATCCAAGACTCAAACCCAGACACCTCATAAACCCACAGAGATGGCCAGGAGAAATTACATTCCATATACTACAGATGCTGTACTAAAAAGACACATGTATGCCAATGAGAACAGGTGTAACCGCCATAACTGAAAGTACTATATAAAAGAAACAATACATTAATACCACAGCCTCAAAAAAAAAAACACAAAACAGGAGAATGAACTAAAAGAGCAATTTCAAAAGCCTAAACTAAACAGAAAATTAGGTAAACAATGACGTATACACATGAGAGTACAATTAAGTAGAAATATATATTAAAAATATTACATTACCTAGCGTAAGAAAAACGCATTCAGAAAGACCAGACATCAATTCCCCTCGCAAAATGTTCAATGGTACCCATAATAACATACATGTGAAATAGAAAGAGTTAAACACCAACTTTAAAGAGACAACCACTCGTTAAAGACGTGTAAAAGTTTAGATACCAACCATACAATTATAACAATTTAAATACGAAACATATAAAAAATCCTCGGGTAAGTCGTATATCTAGAACCATACTGTCACCAGTAGTTGCCTGTACACATAATGAAGTAATAATAAAACATCCAGTGGTTACAAACAGAAATATTACAAAAATATGCACTTAACAATGACTTAGGTTATCCAGAAGCATATAGTAATAAATATACAAATAAAAAGCAAACAAAATTACAAATAATATGGAATCACCTCAAAAAAAGTAAACAAAGTTCAGACATTACAAACACAGAAAGCTGAAAAAACGCAAATAGATCAGTAAGAAGAAGCTTCAAAGACCAATTCCCTCGCGGATAAAGGATGATAATCATTACAGTAGCACACATTGTCCCACATATGTATCGAAACACAAGGTTAGATCGTAACACACACACACACACACACATACACACAAACACACACGACTTCCAGGATGTTTCCACCATCATGTTTGGAACCTTTATACTTATTGTTAATCTAAATTTACATTGATTAACAACGAGAACTGTAATATATAAACAACAGCACCGATAGTAGCTAAACACAACACACTTAATAGAATATTCTCCATCACTTTCACAAACCCATCCGTGAAATAAAAAATGAAGCAGCCAAGAAAAAAGTATCGATATAAAGACCTTAAACTCTGCCGTCCACCGCAACCCAGCATGAGTTGCCAGACGTGACCTTCACAGACAAAAGGGGTTGCCAGTGCGCAACCAATATGTAATTATTGTAAAAGTCTCAATTAAAAAAAATCAAACATGGACGTTCATACAGGCTAGCTTTTTCATAGTTTAAGGGAAAACAGGCCGGAACACAACTTGGTAACATAATATTAGCTATTCCTAAACCTTAAATACACACAATGTAAGAAATCGCACTAGCCAACTTAACACTCATATTCCACAAAATATAAGTTCACCGAGATACAATGACAAACGAATATATACATGAATGATAGATAAGTACTATACAAGACACAAAAATTCAAAACATATTTATCAAAGTACACATTCAATACTAAACCCAATGAAGCAGAAAACTCTATTACACCCCAAGCATTGTATATGAAAGTAAGCACATATCACAATTGAACTAGAAAAAAATAAACATAAAAAAAAAAAGCTAGCGAACACAGACAAATATTCATCATAACACCATTGGGTGGAAAGAAGATAGTACCATCAATTTCAGCTCTACAACCACATGCATTAAGAAATACATATACTTTTATAAACCACACATGGATATTTTAGTGTATAATCGTTGTGTAGCAAAATTAGGAGGATAAAATTACAATGTATTTAAAAAATAAATCTAATTACAACTAATAAAAAGTATGTGCGCTAACTCACAAGTGTAAAACCATTAATGAAAACATACAAAACCCCTCTCTCTCTCTCTCTCTCTCTCTCTCTCTCTCTCTCTCTTTGTCTCTCTTATTCGCTCTATATACTGGTTGCGAAATTCCACGATTGATACAATTAACTTAGAGATAACCCGCACACCGATGCATTGTAACGTCAACTACATTCCGTTTTTGAGAGGGAAACGAGAGCAACTCGAGAACACTCGCAGACTCACAGCAACGTCCGCCACATTTACACACAGAACTAACCACTCATACCCACCGGATGGGATACGAACCCCGAGCAAAAGGCAAATACCTCCGCTTAAACACAATAACAAGTGATCTAAATATAGAACGATAGTGCTACCGCGAGCAAACACATTGGTTAAAAACTTTTTAGAGTAATGGAAGCAATACGCTCGTCAATTCTGTGTGTCATCTCTGGAAAATCATTACGTAGCGGCGGCAATCTTTACAACATCTTTTATAAAGAACCCTAAAGGAAAAAAAAAATCAAAGATAATGATGAAAACAAAAAAAAAAACCTAGTATTTGTCGGTCGATGGTAGTGAAATAATGTTAAATAAATATATTATTTTTTACTATAATATGAATCCACGTATAACCATAAGTTTTTTTTTGAAAATTAATCAACAAATCAACATAGATTTAAATTAATTAAAATGTTGTAATAATAAATTCTTAAAATAAATTTATTTCCTTTAACAAATTAACATATATGTTTCAATTAATTAAAAAAATAGTTTAATAATACTAATTTTAAAATATATTCATTTTTTTATTATAAAATGACTGCTTTTAACCATTAGTTTTTGATAATTTTCAACAAATAAACATAAATATACAAATAAACATAAATTAATTATTAAAAAAATTAATTCATAACAATATTCTTAAAAAAAATTTGCGGCCGCAAATTTTTTTTAAGAATATTGTTATGAATTAATTTTTTTAATAATTAATTTATGTTTATTTGTATATTTATGTTTATTTGTTGAAAATTATCAAAAACTAATGGTTAAAAGCAGTCATTTTATAATAAAAAAATGAATATATTTTAAAATTAGTATTATTAAACTATTTTTTTAATTAATTGAAACATATATGTTAATTTGTTAAAGGAAATAAATTTATTTTAAGAATTTATTATTACAACATTTTAATTAATTTAAATCTATGTTGATTTGTTGATTAATTTTCAAAAAAAAACTTATGGTTATACGTGGATTCATATTATAGTAAAAAATAATATATTTATTTAACATTATTTCACTACCATCGACCGACAAATACTAGGTTTTTTTTTTGTTTTCATCATTATCTTTGATTTTTTTTTTCCTTTAGGGTTCTTTATAAAAGATGTTGTAAAGATTGCCGCCGCTACGTAATGATTTTCCAGAGATGACACACAGAATTGACGAGCGTATTGCTTCCATTACTCTAAAAAGTTTTTAACCAATGTGTTTGCTCGCGGTAGCACTATCGTTCTATATTTAGATCACTTGTTATTGTGTTTAAGCGGAGGTATTTGCCTTTTGCTCGGGGTTCGTATCCCATCCGGTGGGTATGAGTGGTTAGTTCTGTGTGTAAATGTGGCGGACGTTGCTGTGAGTCTGCGAGTGTTCTCGAGTTGCTCTCGTTTCCCTCTCAAAAACGGAATGTAGTTGACGTTACAATGCATCGGTGTGCGGGTTATCTCTAAGTTAATTGTATCAATCGTGGAATTTCGCAACCAGTATATAGAGCGAATAAGAGAGACAAAGAGAGAGAGAGAGAGAGAGAGAGAGAGGGGGGGGTTTTGTATGTTTTCATTAATGGTTTTACACTTGTGAGTTAGCGCACATACTTTTTATTAGTTGTAATTAGATTTATTTTTTAAATACATTGTAATTTTATCCTCCTAATTTTGCTACACAACGATTATACACTAAAATATCCATGTGTGGTTTATAAAAGTATATGTATTTCTTAATGCATGTGGTTGTAGAGCTGAAATTGATGGTACTATCTTCTTTCCACCCAATGGTGTTATGATGAATATTTGTCTGTGTTCGCTAGCTTTTTTTTTTTATGTTTATTTTTTTCTAGTTCAATTGTGATATGTGCTTACTTTCATATACAATGCTTGGGGTGTAATAGAGTTTTCTGCTTCATTGGGTTTAGTATTGAATGTGTACTTTGATAAATATGTTTTGAATTTTTGTGTCTTGTATAGTACTTATCTATCATTCATGTATATCTTCGTTTGTCATTGTATCTCGGTGAACTTATATTTTGTGGAATATGAGTGTTAAGTTGGCTAGTGCGATTTCTTACATTGTGTGTATTTAAGGTTTAGGAATAGCTAATATTATGTTACCAAGTTGTGTTCCGGCCTGTTTTCCCTTAAACTATGAAAAAGCTAGCCTGTATGAACGTCCATGTTTGATTTTTTTTAATTGAGACTTTTACAATAATTACATATTGGTTGCGCACTGGCAACCCCTTTTGTCTGTGAAGGTCACGTCTGGCAACTCATGCTGGGTTGCGGTGGACGGCAGAGTTTAAGGTCTTTATATCGATACTTTTTTCTTGGCTGCTTCATTTTTTATTTCACGGATGGGTTTGTGAAAGTGATGGAGAATATTCTATTAAGTGTGTTGTGTTTAGCTACTATCGGTGCTGTTGTTTATATATTACAGTTCTCGTTGTTAATCAATGTAAATTTAGATTAACAATAAGTATAAAGGTTCCAAACATGATGGTGGAAACATCCTGGAAGTCGTGTGTGTTTGTGTGTATGTGTGTGTGTGTGTGTGTGTGTTACGATCTAACCTTGTGTTTCGATACATATGTGGGACAATGTGTGCTACTGTAATGATTATCATCCTTTATCCGCGAGGGAATTGGTCTTTGAAGCTTCTTCTTACTGATCTATTTGCGTTTTTTCAGCTTTCTGTGTTTGTAATGTCTGAACTTTGTTTACTTTTTTTGAGGTGATTCCATATTATTTGTAATTTTGTTTGCTTTTTATTTGTATATTTATTACTATATGCTTCTGGATAACCTAAGTCATTGTTAAGTGCATATTTTTGTAATATTTCTGTTTGTAACCACTGGATGTTTTATTATTACTTCATTATGTGTACAGGCAACTACTGGTGACAGTATGGTTCTAGATATACGACTTACCCGAGGATTTTTTATATGTTTCGTATTTAAATTGTTATAATTGTATGGTTGGTATCTAAACTTTTACACGTCTTTAACGAGTGGTTGTCTCTTTAAAGTTGGTGTTTAACTCTTTCTATTTCACATGTATGTTATTATGGGTACCATTGAACATTTTGCGAGGGGAATTGATGTCTGGTCTTTCTGAATGCGTTTTTCTTACGCTAGGTAATGTAATATTTTTAATATATATTTCTACTTAATTGTACTCTCATGTGTATACGTCATTGTTTACCTAATTTTCTGTTTAGTTTAGGCTTTTGAAATTGCTCTTTTAGTTCATTCTCCTGTTTTGTGTTTTTTTTTTTGAGGCTGTGGTATTAATGTATTGTTTCTTTTATATAGTACTTTCAGTTATGGCGGTTACACCTGTTCTCATTGGCATACATGTGTCTTTTTAGTACAGCATCTGTAGTATATGGAATGTAATTTCTCCTGGCCATCTCTGTGGGTTTATGAGGTGTCTGGGTTTGAGTCTTGGATTTGGCATCTAGTGGTTGTTTCGATGTAGGTTGCACTATGCCTGTAGGCGTTGTTTGGTTTTTTTTTTTCGAGTTGTCTTGTTATTTCTGATAACTATATTATGTTATTATTAACGAATTATATATGTTGGGGTATACAGTTTTGTTTGTGTACACGCTTCAGTTACTTCCATACTTATTTATTTTAATGTAAAGGTGTTTTCTATAGATAAAAATGGTTATTTTATGTCTGGCAATAAATGGATTAGCACTCGTAGGTAGTACATAGTTGGTGGGCAAATGAGTGTTCGTACACCCCATGTAATTATTATTTCCTTCTTTACTCCTTGTCACTATAAAGTTGTTGTCGGGCCTCGTCGTTCACTATCTTTGTTTTAAAGGCATGGGTGGCGTAATTAATCGTTTGCAAGGCAAAACATATTTTAATATATTATTTTATCCTGCTGGAGGTTTGTGTTCGGAGGACGCTGCGTGTTTGTATTAAACAATACTTATTTCCGTCTGCCCTCCGGCAAGTGAAAGTTACTAGTGGTCCGCCGAGGCGTCTGTCGTGTTCTGGACCATCGTCGAAGCGGTGTTTGCTATGTCTGTAAACGATTTTGGCTAAGTGGTTATTAATATGTTATCCTAGTGTGTTATTTCACAAACATTACTGGTGTGTTCTATTCAGGTTTCGTTGGTATGGGATTATAGTCCTTCTTATGCTTAATGGGATGCGTAGTAATAGAATATAGTTTTTATTTAAAACTGAACCAGTAACCTTTTATTTTACGTTTTGTTATTAACGTTAGAGCTTCCTATGCTTATTGGGTGTAGTTATATAGGTTCTTATATGTACCCCGATATATCCTTAATTATTTTTATTTACTAGTATGAGGACTATAGTTGGTCTCTGGTTGTTCCTCTACCACTATATAGAGATTGTGTTTTATCTAGCCTTGATGGAAAGTTAACAATAATCTTATAAGCATTTACAACATTACTCATATAATATTCTTTCACTCCTTATTTAGAACACCACACACTATGTCATGAGCGAAAGGGACGGATGGATAGCAGTTAATATTTTTTTGAATGATTATTTAGTAACGATGGTATAACTATTTTATAATGTTACATAGTTTATTAGAATAACATGCTGTGTTTACTTCTATGAATGGTATATTACTCAGAGCTGATGATAAGCATTTGTATTACGCAGACCGTTAAAATGACTTATGTTTATATTCCTACAAAGTATGACCATAACAGCTTAAACCTGCAGTTATTTGGTTTGGGGTATAACACGATTTACTTACATGTATATTATTTAATGGATATACATACACTTTATTACTATATTTAATAACGTCTTGTGGCTATATCGCTTTGTAATTCCTATTTATTGCCTACACAAATACCATAATTAATGTATACTAGCTGGGCTAGCACTACAGACTCGTATGTGCGTCTTTTTAACTAATGGGAATAGCATGTTTTGTCTCTGGTGTTGTGCCGTTCGTTCGGTTGCTTAATAACGTATTTTGATTATGTAGGTATTTTATGGTTATTGATATTTATTTGTGTTGTCATTTATCGGGTCATGCCATTTGGTGTGTTGGAGAGTGTGGTAGTTTTATAATATTGTTCTCGTAGATAGATTTTTTTAAAATTCTGGTTTTGGTTTATTGTGATTTACTTATGGGTTGTGTTTAGCCTAGTGGTATTTGGGGGTCCGTCATTTATTTCCTCAATGTGTAACTGAATTAGTATTTTTATAACCTTTCTTGCTTTTGCTGTCGTTTGTTTATTTTATTACGTCATATTTTTGTTTTCGCGTTTGTTTTATTTTACGTATAGGGATTTTTACTCTTTGCATCATGCTGTCTCAATAAGCGGTTTTATTATTTCATGGGTGTTTTCACTGCATTGCGCTGTATTGCGTTTGTGAGTGTATTTTGATTGTTTTTGTTATGTTTTAATTTTTTTTTTGTTATTTATGGTAGTTTTTTTTTCACATGCATTCGGCGGTTTCATGTATCTCTGGGCTGTACGTTTTTTATTGTGTTCCGTGAAATCTGCTGCAAACTACTATATTACGCGGCGGGCCAGGGTCGACAAACAGCTTTCTTTTCGTCGTACCAGGAATTTGAAAACAGTTCGAGGAGTGCGTCTACGGACTACAGACGTGCGCTCCCGCTTTGTAATATATTTTATAAATTTACTTATCGTTATTCGCTGTCGGTTGTCCACACGGCGTACATAGGTGTTACTATTTTTAATATCTCTTTTCGTCTGCGTTTTTATTTTTAATTACACGTCGCGGTGTTGGAGTGGGTGTATTCCGGTGAGTTTTTCCTTTATGTATGCTTATTTGCGGTGCGCGAACAGGCTTACAGCTCCCCTACACGGTCGTTTGTTCAACGTTTATTTATATTTGTTTGTTACAAGTCGCCGGGGTGGGCGGGATGCGTTCCGGTGAGTTTTTTTTATGTATGCTTATTTCCTATTTTTTTATTACCTCGGTAACATACGTAATTTGTTTCTGACGATCGTGCCGCAGCTACATTTTATTTTTAATTACTGAACGCTACGTGTTGACTGTAGGGGTCCTAACTATGCTTATTCATGCTATCGCTATGGCATATGTTATCTGGTCCAGTACTATTAAATGGTGATCTACGGTTTTTTTAACTATGCTTATTTTTATGTATTTACAATATTATAAATTTTAACTATGCTTATTACTTCAAGCATATTTTACGTTACGTTTCTCGCTCTCCTCTGTGACATTAAAGATGTCGGTGTGTATATGTGGGACTCAATTTAGTCTTAGCCAGTATGGCGGGGGTTTTTAAGCATGGCTGCAAATGATTTAGGCATAGCTAGTATGGTTGGGGTTTCTTTTAGGCATACTTGGGGGGGGGGTGTTTTAAGCATACTAGGAGTGGGGGTGGCACCTATAGTTTATTTTTTTTATTACCTCGGTTACATATGTAATTTGTTTCTGACGATATTGCCGCAGCTACATTTTATTTTTTAATTACTGAACGCTTCGTGTTAACTGCAGGGGTCCCTTAATACATTCCTGGTCGCACGAGCGGGGCTCTCAGCACGCCTCGTAGACGTGTGTTGACATATGGGCTTCGCGATTTATTACAGATTGATTTGGTGGAGATGATTCCGTACAGCAGGATAAATGGCGGTTTCAAGTACATCCTTACTGCTATAGATGTCTATAGCAAACGTGCATATGCGGTTCCAATTAAACGAAAGACGGGAATATTAGTCACCGCGGCCATGAAGAGTATTTTAAATGAGGCGGGAAGTTTTAAGAATATTCAAAGCGACGCTGGAGCGGAATTTTACAATAAACATTTTCAAGCCTTAATGCAATATTTTTAAGACGTTATTATGCTTATTATATGATGTGGGGATTATAATTGCGCAGTGTAAGAGTGACGCTCCAGCGGACAACATCTCGCTCTCTCTGCGCGGGGGTTTTTGAGGTTATGTTTCTTTAGTCATAGCTAATATGGCGGGTGGGGCTTTTAAGCATACTGGTGGTGGGAGTGGGGTAGACATAGTTGGTATGGTGCCTTTTTTGAGGTTATGTTGCTCCGGGTATTTAGTCATAGCTAGTATGGTGGTGTTTGTTTTAAGCATACTGGTGGTGGGGGTGGGGTAGACATAGCTAGTAAGGCGCTTTTTTGAGGTTATGTTTCTCTCAGGTATTTCGTCATATCTAGTATGGTGGTGTTTGTTTTAAACATACGCTGGGTGGTGGGGTTGCGGTATTTGCTTTTCGATATTAAACATGGCGGGTTATTTTCGAAATTTAATTATGGCTGTTGGAAATTTAAATTTGGCGGTTTGGGCATAGCTAGTATGGCTGGGGTTTCTTATAGGCATACTTGGGGTAAGTGTGTTTTAAGCTTACATCATGGTGGCATAGGCATAGCTAGTATGGCGGTATTTTTTTAAATTTAAATATAGCTGTATTTTATTTCTTTTCGAAATATAAATATGGCGATTAAGCATACTCGGAGTGGAGGGTTTTCGTCATAGCTACTATAGGGTGGGGTTTTATAGACATAGCTAGAATGATTGTATCATTTAAACATTTTTTTTCGAAATTTGGTGTTTGGGAATTATACATTGCGATTAAGCATACTTGTAGTGGGGTTGGAGGGGTTTAGTCATAGCTAATATGGTGGTAATTGATTTTAGCATATTTTGTAATTTAACAATATGGCGGTTTGCTTTTCGAAATTTAAAACATGACAGTTAAGCATATTGGCGGGGGTTTTAGGCATTTTGGGGTGGGGGTTTATAGATATACATATTTTTTTCGTTTTATTTCTTTTCGAAATTTAACTGTTTAGGCATAGCTAGTATGGCGGGGGTTTTAAGCATACAACGTGGCGCCTTTATTATGCTTATAATATGATGTGGGGGGTTATATTTGCGCAGCTTACGAGTGACGCTCCAGCAGGCAACATCTCGCTCTCTCTGCGCGGGATTTTTGAGGTTATGTTTGTTTTAGTCATAGCTAATATGGCGGGTGGGGCTTTTAAGCATACTGAAACATGGCGGCTTGTTTTCGAAAGTTAACTGTTTAGGCATAGCTAGTATGGCGTTATTTTATTTCTTTTCGAAATTTAAATATGGCGATTAAGCATACTCGGAGTGGAGGGTTTTAGTCATAGCTAATATGGCGGTAATTGATTTTAGCATATTTTTTGTAATTTAAAGAAACATGGTGCTTTAGACATAGCTAGTATGGGGTTGGTTTTTTTTTTCGATATTTAACTGTTTAGGCATAGCTGGTATGACGGGGCCTTTAAGCATTTTTTTAAAGACATGACGGTTAAGCATAATGGTGGGGGGGGGGTTTGCTTTAAGCATACATCATGGCGTCATTTGTTTTAAGCATACAACATGGCGGCGGTTGTGGAGTGGCAGGGCTTTTAAGCATGGCGGTTTAAGCATAGCGGTTTAGACATAACTAGTGTGGGGTTGTGTGTTTTAGGCATACTTGGGGTGTGGGTGTGTGTGGGTTTATAGACATATTTATTTTTCGTAATTTAAACATAGCGGTATTTTATTTATTTTCGAATACAACATGGCGGGTTAAGCATATTTTAATATGGCAGTTGTGGAGTGGTGGGGGTCTATAGGCATATTTTTATTATTTAAACATGGCGGCGATTGTGCGGTGGTGGGGTCTATAGGCATACTTTTTTAAAATATGGCGGTTAGGCATAATGGCGGTTAGGCATACTTGGGGTTATAGACGTATATTTTTTTTCGGATTTTAAAGACTTAGCTTCTTTTAAGCATAGCTTCTTTAAGGCATATGTTCATTATTTAATTCCCCATACTTCATATGGTCTCGTGGTCTAGTGGTCAAGGCGTCCGTCTCCTAACCACGACGTTGGTGCGTCCCCGGGATCGAATCCACCCAGCGCCCAGATTTTTGTATACAATTCCCGCCTTCGGAGCGATGGTGGCGCGCTCCGGTAACTAAAGGCTGAACTAAGATGGCGGCCTACCGGCGCGCCCTGATAACCATTGTCAACAACAATGGCGGTCCCCACGTGACAAGATGGCGGCGCCCATGAAACAAGATGGCGGCGCCCAGGGTGGTTCTGGCACTGTGTTTACATTTCTATGTTTACATCTGTCCCAGAACCGCCTTACTCTCCCTACTATTTATAAGTTTAAGAATTTATGTACCTACATAATATTAAACTTGAAACTATCCACACAATAAACACCTAAGAATGTTAATGAAACTAATTTATTTTATTTGTCAAAATACCTAAAATACGTATGTTTCCAAAATGAAACAAAATATAAATAATAACCAATTTGTCAAAAAAAAAAAAAAAAAATTGTACAACTCAAATGACATTGAAAACATAGACTTGAAATTTAAAAGAATTATGAGTGCCCTAGGTAGGGAGAAAATATATAAGAAGAAATAACATTTAAAAAATGGGTGCGTGTACTTAGGTACGCGCATGAGAAGTTATACTTCTTTAGTATCATTAAAAAATAGTTTTTAATTGCATGCAAAAATATTGCGTGGAGTCCCTCCACGTGGAAGAAGTGAAACTTCGTAATGTGGAAATGAATATAGGAAGGGGTAGAAATTGATTTTTAGTGAAATCATATTGTATTTAAATCAAACTAATAAAATAAAGGAAATAAATTTGTAAAGATTCATAGATTGATCTACAGAGAGAGAGAGAGAGAGTGAGAGAGAGAGAGAGAGAGACCTATTGAATGTCTATAAAACTTACTTTTTTATGAGAGCATATTTTCATGAAATAAATCATGAAATCATTCAACGATAAAAATGCTGTTTATTTAATTAAGCGGACGGGTTCGCCCCAAGGAGAAAATTGACGCGGCGAGACCTCGTGGACATAGAGAAATGACACACACTCACTATTTATGTGTTTATGAAACATGATTTTTTTCTGCAATTTAAATTGTAATATACAAAAACGGTATTGAAAATTGAAACAAATATGGTGACACTACAAACTGTCAAGATGTTTATTTTTTTCCTACTCTCTACTTAGTTCCTTACAATAGCAAAACGTAACGTAATGGCTTGAAAGCTATTGCTCGGCAGACACAGAGGAATGACACTAACAGTTTGTATATCTATGCCACACATTACATAAAATTAAGATATATTTATTTTTTAACCCGTTTAAAATTTATTTTTTTAGCCAAAAGTTTGCCTATGTCCATCCCCAGGATATAATCTATCTCCTTGCCAAATTTCATTACGATCCGTCCAGCCGTTCAGCCGGGAAAAGGTAACAAACAAACAGACAAACAGACTGACAGACAGAGTTACTTTCACATTTATAATATCAATAAGGTTATTCTCTTCAAGAAAGTATATTTTTCACAATAATCATAACCCACTCTCACTTTTCAATTAATTAAGTGTCACAATATTTAGTAGGCTTTTTTATATCGCGCCAATGACAAACTGAAAGGAAAGAGTTCGCACATGAGCGAAATGGCTTTCTTTACAATGTGCGAACTCTTTTTTTTTTAGTTTGTCTTTGGCGCGAAATAAAAACAAAGCTAACTAAATGTTGTGAAATTATATTAATTGAGAATAATCTTATTATGCAAATTGAATAATGGAATAATCTTATAAAATTGGTGTATTGTCATCGGTCTTCGATAAATCTACAAAGTTTGAATGAAATCTGGCCCTTTAAAGTGGGTCAAAATCGCACCCAAACGAGTCGGTTACAAACATACAAACAAACAAAAAATACATACAGGTGAAGCTAATATAAAGCGTGTAAAAATATATAGTCTTACATATGAAAATATTATATGTTTATATAAACATAGTATTAATATATGATTTCATATGTAAACATAAATATGCATACATATTAAATATTTTTTATTAACCTGGTATGCCTATATGCCCATATATATTTAAGCATATATAACTTTATATTTAACAAACATAGTATGCCTATTACTAAATTTATAAGCATAAGTTTAAAAGGATATAAGAGTATGTTTAACCCTATCCCTTATCAGCATAGATATTACTACAAGGACTTTGACAAGAACATTTTTTCGTGTGTGGTTCTGATGCACATAAGTAAACGTATTCTTAAGTGCCCCATGCTCCACCTCTCCGTCCAAGATGGCAAATATTGTGCATCTCTTGTGGTTAAAGGCTGAGGCTACCCATCCCAGCATATTTACCACTTATGAACCCCCGCCTCATTCAACTAACCATTAAGTTGACTACATCCTTAGCTCTTTGTCATTATCAGCACTGTTTGAGCCTACACCGATCTACCACATCATTCTGGGACCTCTCAAAACATCCAGAAAGCCCGCAGTTCGGTGAAGGACTATACAACCTCTCCCAGCTGTGCAAACTAGTAACCGGAGCTGTGTTGCTGCTCACTGCATCGACTCATCATCGGGCCAGAGAACACTTAGAATCTGCTTCAAGCGATCGGAGCACCACCACCTAGTTCGAAACCTATCCATTGTGATCCTGGACCAACTAAGGAAACCTCAAAGGGGTAACCATTGCACACAAGGATTATCCCGCACTACTATCAATTTCGGTGGTGTCTATAATTAACTGCTGCTGACCAGAGCAGTAGGATAAGTAAGAATTTATTAAATGTACCAGAAAACCAGAAACGAGACCTAAATAAAAGTACACCACCCACAACTGTCACAATAGAGCTCCGTTACCCAACTACAGCAAGCCAATAAACTAAAAAACCAATATACAGACACACACATTCCACCCAGTCTTTTAAAAAAAAATCTATCTACGAGAATAATACCATACAATTGAAGCATCTCTTACCATGTCAGCATATTATACACTGCACCAAATGGCATGGCTTGAGACACGACAACAATTCAAATAAATATCGATGGCCAAACAATATCTTTAGCCCTAAAATTTATGTATATATATATTCTATAATTAATAGCGTATACACAACATAAAAGAACAAACATATCACAAAATCCATGAATATCGCAGGGAAGACCCGAACCCAAGACCTCTGCACCCCACTGGAGATACAAGTTATGACTCTCTAAAAGACTGTTTAATATAACGAAGCCTTTATGCGACACGAAATTAGAGGGGCTGTTTCAATCTGAAAACAGAATGTACAATATAGTGTAAATGATGTAAAAAAAATACACAATCGCTCCCGCTAGTAAAGCTCACACAAGTCTCTTCTAAATACACCATCAATGAACGTTAATTTAAAGCATCGCGAATGCGCATACAAATGTTACAATACCAGAATCTCCCCATACTATCATATATCCCTCTTTTTTTGTAACATGATAAATCAACATACATAAAATTAAAAAAACAAGTTTTTCTATTTATTACTATGCTTCTTCATTCCACAACAATTAAATGTTTTAGAGAAACAAAAATATATACACCTCTTGACTTACGAATTCATATTTACAAAAAACGATAATCAAAACAGTACATAAAGTAAACACCAATAATGTAACTAAAAGTTAAACATTGATGTACACTCTTTAAAAAAACGAACTATAACCTATGTAACGAAATAGCTAACATTCAGTTGGTTGTGCAGCATAAAATTAGGTCAAATTTAATAAAATACTTTATTGGTTTAAACTGAGATACTCTCTTTCCTAAAATTCATATCAATATTAAACTTTTAATTGTGGAAAAAAAAACACGAAGGTATCTCAAATATCCAGTCACTGAATGAAATGGTACAAAGCAGAGATAGGCAGGGACTCAAAAACTTGAGCCGAATATTTTCAGCTAGACTCGCTCGAGAATCGTATCCATTGTACCTAACCACTCGAGACTTGACAGTAATTTTTAACTGGACATATATTCAACAATTTAAACGAACATAATATCACGCATGACTATTATGCAAATATTTTACTGTGAAATGTAGTACTAACGTTCTTCCTATTTACGTTTACCTGCCAATTACTTACTTACAATACCCGATAAAACATTTGATCTTCTACTCCCATCTCAAATTACTAGAAATTGACACCATTCTAGAATGAAATGCCAGAAGTATCCCAAAGAGTAGTAACACAGCAAATAATCTTGCTTTTAAATGACATTTGAAATACCCGACTTTTCAATTTAGTACTAGTAAGTATATGTATCATGCCAGAAGCTGGCCTTACAATTAAAAATAAAGAATTTTGTCTTACAACCATATGAATTAAGACAAAAACTTTGCAAACGCACAACCCCACTGGTCAAATGTCTACATATGTCTATCTCCCTCCCTCCTGCCCCCACGCACTACTTTCCTCGTTTCCCCACACCACGTTCCCTCCTTGACTGCCCCTCCAGTGCTTGGATGGCTGAAATAAGCAAAGCCAGCTCTCGGTTCCTTTGAGCTCTATGACCCGCATGGCCTAAAAATCCTAAGGGACATGTTTACACTATTTTCACCACGTTTTAAACAATACATTTTGTGAATGATTGAGGATCTTAATGACGTTTGCTGTTATACGTTTATATAAATAAGTACAATTTGATTAACCATTAATTCTGTATCCGTTAGTTTCTATATGAAAATTGTAACAACAAACAAAAAAATACATCTTAAAAAATTTCCAAGGATTATGTTTACACATTCTGTTGTATTAAGGTAGAAGTGTACGTGTGCATGCATCATTTACTTTTAAAGGACTTTATTTTCATTTGCAAGCCTGCACTGAAATCACGTTACTGTATGTATCAAGACGTCTCTATTACCTGACTATTCAAGTACCTGGTCTGTTTCAGCCACCATGGCTAATCAAAGCTTTTTACTCAGAAATCATTAGCTGTATTGATACTGTTACGAGGATGCCAGAGACGAGGCAGGCCTGTCAGCCCAGGGTGCCTAGCTGACGGTCCAGGGGAGGCTCTACCCCCGGACACGCAGGTAGTGCCCCCGTCACTCCGCTAGCGCCTCTATGTTAATTCCTCTCAAGTACTTGACATATACCCAGAGCCCTGTCCACTTGAAGTGGCGTAACTACGACAGCGTTGTTCTTGCAGCGTCGAAAGTGGAGTCGACTCTGATGACATGAAACCTCAGAGGGCTACGAGTTGTTCCAGGGCAGAACATTTGCAGGTATGTAATATGACGCTGACCTCCGGTGAGGGTGACAGAGGCTGGATGTGACATGCACATGGGCTGGTTGGGAAGAACTGCGGCTGGTGGCAATACTGACGAGTCCTCGGAGTGACCCGAGAAGTAAAGAGAAGGAGGTGAGTGACCTGTTGGTGAGCGGTGGGATTCGTGTATGAAGACCGGGGCAGTGGGGACGGTGTCACGGCACGGATGAATGAGCAGTGCGAAGCAGTGTGTTGGGACACGAAACTGTAGAGCCGAGTTCCAGTAAGTAAATAGTCTACTTATGAAAGTTTCATTAAAGCATTAAAATGGTGTACATAGTAGCTAATAAACCCAAAAGTAACACACTTCACAACTTCCAACACAATGCTGTAAGATAAACAATATGCTTACTGTAACTCTATAATTAGTTTATTTTGTGAGACTTCAAGAATTAATGTTAGCATAAACAAATTTGTGATATATTTTAAAGAAATAAATTGCACATATATATTGATACTTTTCCACTTGAAGAAAAGGAAGAAAATAATTTTTTTTGCGACTAATATTTTTTCAAGAAACTCTTTGTAAAACTACAAAACAAAAATACAGTGTACTAAGCTGCGCGATGTACCGCACAACTGAAATGCAGGTGTTGTGCATTACAGTGTGACGTAACTCCCCACGCATCTCTCATTCTGCATGAGAGGCCAGAGGTACCTTTCCAATGTAGGCCTACCTTACGTTGCCCACGCTCGAGAGTGAATTGAACTTTAATTTCCTCCTCACCACTGGAGAGTTAATGTGTGTTGAGTCGCAACCATTACGTGGCTTGTGTCAATGGAAAACTCTCCCCAGCAGTTTTTTTTTTTTTTTTTTTTTTAGTTGCCATTCACACGTGAAACAGCATTGCAATGCAGTGACGGAATAATAAGGTACTCATAAGAAAACACTTAAGATGGTTCATTTGACGAGTAGCAGCTGTATAGATACGTAATCACGTTCGTAAAATATTACCAAGATTCTAGTTTTAAACGTCTTCGTGAAATTCTATAACCACATAAAAAAAAGGAAACCTGCTTTACAGGAGAATAGACTAAATGAAAATGTTTTTGGGCACATTATTAAAAAATATTTGCCTGTTCCTTCATACAAACATTTTCTTACTTATGTATGAACCCTTAAATAAGCCTCAAAAACAATGAATTAGCTCAGTGTCGAGTATATAATGTTTTTGCTGTAGGCAATAAGGCCCACGTTGGTGAACACTCTGAGTTAATTACTTTAAGCCTAGTACACACTAGTAGACATGTTGCGCGATTTTTGTCTCTGAGACATGTCTAGAGTTGTCTATGAAGACATGTCTATAGACCAATCGCCGTCTACGAGTCTGTTGCGAGACAAAAAATCGCAGGTCTATGGTCTCCCGATTGGAATGGGAGACCATAGACTGAATACGACTGATTGAAAAGTTTTTGTATCGAGTATAACAAATTTTTTGGTTCAAATAGTGTACTAAGAGCATTCTGTAGTCTATAAATAGGTTCAAAAAAGAGCATAAGTATCGTAGAACTGGATAATGGCCTCGCAGACCACTGGTACCATTTGCGATATTGCCTGCTTAGAGATTCTGAAGGTGTACATGAGGCTTGTGAAAGAGGAAACGCAGGGTGACAGCCAGTCGAAGAGAAGCTGGAATAGTTTCTCTAAATTTTGTATCTTTCTTCATTATTAGTCCTCCAACCCTCAGAAGCAAATCTTCAAAATCAGCAGATGTCAGCCGGGTAAAATTTCGAAAACCCATAGCGTCTTCCAGTCTTAATTTATTTAATAACGTATTACCGAACCTAGGTCCTTCTGCGAACACTTCACGCGTCCACCAACGTTTACGTTTTCGCGTTCTTTCGCTTGCAATTAGTACTAAGCAGGTACTCTTTCCGCACAAAACAATGTCCTCCGTGATTAACTGACGGAGACGAGACGAGAAATTCAAATCGTAGTGTGGACGCTAGACGAGACGAAGGACGGTGCCCACAGACGGTCTATAGACCATGTCTCTAGACCGTCTATATACGGTCTGTAGACAAATCGCGCAACATGGTCTATTAGTGTGTACTAGGCTTTATACTCCTCTTTGAATAAATATGAATAGTTATATGTACTACTGTGTTATGAGTAGGTGTTTGCATAGATCTACTCCTTAGTATGGTCCCACTGTCCAGTAGAGACTCTGATTTTTATAATTGTTTCTGGGCGCCACCCTTATGTAGACCTTAACTTCGTTACCAAAATAGAACAAGTGTAGTGGAATACATAAGAGAAAAAAAAATATAACACTTTAGATCTAGTATTTGTACAAGAGTGAAAACATGTAGATTTAGTGTCATTAAAAAGAACATATACACTGTGAAATAATAATAGAATAAAATAGTATTAAACAAATAATCTTTAATAAGACAAATATATATATATATATATATATATATATATAATTATTGACTTGGCCAGTGGTATACTCTTATGTCTCTCAAATAAACAGGAAATATGCTGCACACATGACAAATACAACAAAAGTTCATTTATTCAAATTACTATGTCCGTTGCTCTCACTCTTAGATCGAAGATAGTGTATCAAAATAAAATTTATTATCGTTGACATTCAATTTAAAATAGTGTACCTCGGCTGAATTCAGTGTGTAGGGAGGGTAGAACATCATGAGAACTCCGTCTCATTTCACCTGTGGGTTAGAACTAGGAATGTGTAAAACAGAATAGTAATTGGCTTAAAATGTTTGTCTCTGCAGGGCTTTACTTAGTTCGACACAAAAATCAATGTTTATATACGTGTTTGGCAGGATCAAATTACGTTTTGAGCAGGAAAACGGTCTTTCCAATGTAGCATAATGAGTCGGTTTTACTCACGTTAATATCACACCTAAATACACATCATGTAGGATGTGCCCTATATAAATCACATGTATTTATCTTTACACGGCGATTAAAAAAATCCTTTCAACTGGATTACCTATTTAGCTAGTTGGATTATTCGATTTTCAAGGGGATTGCAACCCAGGCTGTCTAGCCAACGCCGTAGCCATTCCAAACTTTTTTCTTAACTTTCTTAAAGACGCTTAACTTAAGCAACTTGGCCTCTCATTGGCCAAAACACAAAGATCGTTGACGTATTTAACACATCAAAACAAAATACAGACATTCGACAATACATCTTAAAACACTAAAATGTCTCAAATTTAAAACGTTAATTTTCAACAATGAAAGTTCTCTTATACAAATTACGTGCAAAAAGTTCAATTTGCCGTTAATGTCATTAGTTCCCTAGAGGGGTCTTGTCAATTGAGTCTTCAATGTCACTTGGGCTACGCCATAGAGTGTAGCACTCGTAGATACGTCCAAATACCAACAATATAGCATAAACATGAAAATGTAAAAAAATAATAATTATATAAAAATGTTATTTAAAATAAAAACAATACACTTTCTGTGCACGGGATAGTCATGTAACAGCACAACAAGATGGGAAAAATGACAACGGCGACACTACCATTAATTTTTTTCTTTTATTTGCTTCATACAACAGCCATTCTCAATGAAATGCCTATTATTCCTTCTAGCTTATCTCTGGACCTACATAACTGCTTCTTTGCTAAGGGGGTAGTAAATAAATCTACTATTTGATCCTTCCTATTGACGTAAACTAATAAACAAAATTTTCAGATAAAGCATCAATGATAGAGTGATATTTTATGGATATATCTTGAAGGCATGTTATGTTATTGGCAATTTTCATTGTTAATTATTGTGTTCACATATACCAATGTTTGTCGTATACGAAAAAATTTAATTATTATAAAATATATTTTCAGCCTGAAAGATTCACTAACTGCTGTGCAAAGTAATATACATATTATGCTTATGTAGAGGAAATTTCTACACAATTTACAGTTTCTTTGAGCGCAAAGTAATGATATACAGAATTCCGTAGTAAACATTCAGTCAATGGATTCCTCTCATTAATCTGCACTAACTTAACATGTTAGAATATCACTTAAATATATAAATGCGGTCTAAAGTACCATTACCGTATCTTATTGCCCTCTTTATAGCTTTTAGGGCATACACATTCCCACCACTTTGGTAGGTATCTATCTACTTAATAATGTCACTGAAGTGTACATATCTAGCCTTGAAATGCTACTGCAATAAGCAAACCACATCTCAAATGTTTGTAAAAGTATTCCAAAATTTCATTACTTATTTAACATCTTGACCGCGGAATTCTGATCTATTGGTATGTTAACTGGTTTACATGTAGTTATGCCTTACTTATGATAAAACCCTCTCAAAAACGTTCCTGTCTTATTTCAGCAAAAATCTTCTTTATACTTTTGTTTTACGTTGATGCATCAAAAGTCTGAAACTAACCCCAGATAGTTCACATCACCGTTTCTCTTAAAGACCTGTTAAACACAAAAATGAGAAGGTTTAGAAGATCATGGAGATAAGGAGCTCAATTGTGATTCAGTTATGGATGGTGTACTTTTATAAGGGTCTCTTTTCGTTTGTTTTTTAGGGAATAGGGTTCTTTGTTTTTAAAAGTCTGCATTATTTATTTGATACTGCATTTGTATTTTTATTACTCTCTTACGATTATGCTTTTTTGTGTTGTTATTTGCAGTGTCACCTGATCTCAATGGTTTTGCTTGTTTATTTTTAGGGATGCATTCTTTTCCATTTACTATATATTGAAACGCATTATGGTTGATTTCTCTCAGCGGTGACGGTCTTTTGTTTACACGTTTGTTTTTGTATTGTGGGTAATTTTTTCTATTTACATATAGGGATGTGAAGGATTTTTCTCTGCTTCTCTTATTGTTGATATGAATTTTACTCTCTGCGTCATTCTGTCTCAATAAACGAGTTTTTTCTCGGGAGGATTCGTGTTCTATTATTTTCTGAGAGTTTTCACTGATGGGGTTTTATTAACTGTGATTGGCGAGTTAAAAGTGATTTTTTTTATCTGCATTCCACTGTATTGTGTTCTTGATGGGTTTGTGTGTGTCTGCTATAGCATTTTGATAATATTAATTTTTACATGATAAGTTTTAATTTATTTATTAATGCCTATTTGTAATGTAATTTTTTTAAACGTGATTTATGGTATTAAAGAATATTAGTACTAGTACTGAGCTCATGCATTCGGCGATTGATTACCTTCGTGTATCACTGGGCTGTACGTTTTTTGAAATGTGTTCCATGCTTAGGCGAGTTCCGTGACACTACTGGAAGCGTACGTAAAATAACACACGGCTCGGCCGTGCGGCCCCCACCGCAGGAGATCTGCGTTCAAAACAGATTTCCCTTTCCACCGGCTGGTCACTTTCTCTGCCCCGTCAACACGCGGCGCGCAGGAGACGCGCAGTGGCGCTCGCACGGCGCACAGTGGGAGATTTTCCCGAAAACGTGGTCAAAATGCAAATTTCTAACTTAAAATCCCGACCAAACTGGTGATGTGGTAGTAATTTTAGATCATCCCTGCATTGGAAACCGGATATGGCAATAAGAAATTCCCACATCCTGAGGTTTCACGGCAGCTGACAAGTGAGGGTCGAGTGCGTTGGGCGGACCTAACTATGTTGAAGATAATTCCATGATGTACTACAGTGAATGTCGCGACTGTAAAAATTAATATTTTTGAGTTCTGAAAAATGGATGCAATTCCTGGAGATATGGCGTCTATATCGCTGCCTTATGCTGTTATATATAAAGCTGTAATGTTTTTTTGTTTTATTTTCTAAAGCTACTTTGTGAACATAATGAAAATTTAGTTTTATCATATTACATCGAGGCTTTTAGTTGGGTATGCCACATTATGCACCTTTCTTTCGAAATAGAGCGTTTAGTTTATTGTTTTAGTAATACGAATTTACAATAACTAGCTGCTAATATGTGCTACCCTTTGTGTACGATATTTTTTCCTTCATTGCTGCACTGGTGGCGACTCCCTGAGGCTATGGCGGGTCTAAGCCGACCCATCATTGTCGACAATGTGCATAGCCCGTCTAATACCAGATGCCTTTTTTCTCATTCCTTCATAAGCTTTACCAATTGTCAGTTCATTCTCGACATCGTCATTGATGTCTGTTAAAGTCTGAAGAAGTTTACTAGTGGTGGTCTAGCCTTTCAGAAATATTTGATGACAACCACATGTAGTGTTGGTATAGTGCGATTTTTTATTGATACAGAATTTTTTACTGCTGGTAAGAAACAAATCTAAAGTCCTTCAAAGTTGTTCACTAAGAAGGACAATTGTTTTAGATTTTCCAGCTGTAAAATAACCATATAATGATGGGTGGGTACACACAAACCCATAAGGAATTTATTAAGTTTATGTCTTGTGTTGTTTTACAATTCAATGATTGTTATCTAATGAGATAAAGAAACTTCCTAAATTAGTTCACGAGACTGTATGGAATGATGGGAGGGAATAAATGGCAACAATTGAGAAATTTGAGCGAAGTTTAACAGCCTAGGTCTTCAGTGCCAGTGACTGTGATTTGGGGTAGAATCGAAGCATGAACGGAATACAACAGTGAAATGGGAAGCACTCCGAGAAAACTAGCTCTTCTAGGGCCAAGTCAGTTACATTTCCAGTAGTATATATTGGGGGCTCCTGCGGCAGGATTCAGGTTGTGGAGCCTGTGGAGCTGCACGCTCGAAAAAATGTCACGTTCCAGTCGCGATCTTTGATGAGCATAACGGGACACAGCGTAACGGGACACAACGTAACGGTACATAACGTAACGGGAGAAGTAGATCACGGCGTCCATCTTGGATCCGCCATTTTGGATGACGTCATTTTGTTTTCTCGAACACTCCATCGTTGTGTTTTCCGCTATATTGGATTATGACGTCACCGTTGCAATTTCAGTTACGGCCGCCATCTTTAAAATCTTTATTTATTATCCGATTTTAATGAAAATAATTTTAAAATTAATAAAAAAATTCACTTTAGAAAATTTTAATAAAAAATATTTAAAAAACAAACATTTACGACACGGAGCTCGGAGTCCACGGTTCGAACCCGGTGAGGGCAAAAAATAAAAATGTTGACCGATCCTTCCCCTCGCGGTGGCTGCAGGCATACTGACACCCACCACATTTTTTTTTTTCAAAACATTTATATCGTCACCTAGTATGATGTCATGGCCGACATCTCGTCTTCGATGCTGGAAACAATCATCATTGTATCGTCGGCAAGAGTGCGCTGATGACATGTTAGTTTAATTCTTATCCGATCGAGTGCAGTAATCAATTATTGCTGTGACACCCGCCATCTTGAAATTTGGACGCCATCTTGAAAATCCGTATTTATTTAGCTAGAAATTCGGGAAAAATTCCCAAATTCATTAAATAAATCACTCATTAATTAACATATTGATTTGATCTGCTCATATCCTTGGTTCTATCCCTGGTTGATACAAAACAACTTTAATTTTAAAAAATACCACAAAAGCGACAGGTTTGAGAAATAAAAACACCGCAAATTCTTTTAAAAAATTTTATTACATAAATTCAATACACTACTACAAATACATAAAAAAAAACACTGACAAATTACTAAAGCCTTTTTGGATTCCTCGATTCAAACAGTCTTCTTATTGTACGGACTAAGCTTTTAACATGACTTTAAATGTCTATCCGATCAGGTCATCACCGCAGCCAGAGACGGACTGAAGTTCATATCACTTATATTATCTCATTAGCCGGTACAACACATGAGTCACATCAATAACCATGTCCATTATATGTCTCGGAGCATATTTTATAATGACGATGTAAGCCATCGAGACATGAAATTAGTTTATTGCACTTATTGCACTGAAATTGTATTCTTTGACATTATTAGAACAACCGCTTCTTTCATGTCTGCGAGCATTTGAGGTGATAGTAAATGATGCACCACAGTATTTGCACTGATGCGAAGTACGCTCTTCATTATTTGAAGAATCCATTGCTGATGATGAAACTTCAGCTGATGGTGGAACAGCACATATCGGTTCGCAAGAACAGGTAATTACGCGACTTATGCACCAGAAGAAACAAACTAGGCGATCCTTACACCACCGACGTCAGTAACAAACCGAGCGTCCTGCCGTCTAGGACTCGCTTATATACATGCACCGTATGGAATAATACGATAGTCAAATCAATAACAATTTACTAAAATACTAGAGTCAAAACAACATTAAAAAATAGAAGCACCATCAACAAAAAAGGAAGCACATTTGGAAGCACCTTCAAAAAAGGAAAAACAAAAGGAAGCACCGACAACGAAAAGGAAGCACCATCAACGAAAAGGAAGCACATTTGGAAGCACCGACAACGAAAAGGCAGCACCGGCATCGAAAAGGAAGCACATTTGGAAGCACCGACAACGAAAAGACAGCACCGGCATCGAAAAGGTAGCACATTTGCAAGCACCGACAATGAAAAGGCAGCACCGGCATCGAAAAGGAAGCACATTTGGAAGCGCCGACAACGAAAAGGCAGCACATTTGGAAGCACCGACCAAGAAAAGACAGCACCGCCAACGAAAAGGAAGCACATTTGGAAGCTCCGACAAAGAAAAGGCAGCACCGCCAACGAAAAGGAAGCACATTTGGAAGCACCGACAACGAAAAGGCAGCACCGGCATCGAAAAGGAAGCACATTTGGAAGCACCGACAACGAAAAGAAGACACCGGCATCGAAAAGGCAGCACATTTGGAAGCACCGACAATGAAGAGGCAGCACCGGCATCGAAAAGGAAGCACATTTGGAAGCACCGACAACGAAAAGGCAGCACCAGCAACGAAAAGGCAGCACATTTGGAAGCACCGACAACGAAAAGGCAGCACCGCCATGGAAAGGCAGCACATTTGGAAGCACGACAACGAAAAGACAGCACCGCCAACGAAAAGGAAGCACATTTGGAAGCACCGACATCGTAAATGCAGCACCGCCAACAAAAAGGCAGCACCGCCAACGAAAAAGCAGCTCATTTGGAAGCAACGACAACTATAAGGTAGCACCGACAACGAAAAAGCAGCACATTTGGAAGCACCGACAACTAAAAGGCAGCACCGCCATTAAAATGGCAGCACATTTGGATGCACCGCCAACGAAAAGACAGCACATTTGGAAGCACCGACAACGAAAAGGCAGCACCGCCAACGAAAAGGCAGCACCGCCAAAGAAAAACAGCTCATTTGGAAGCACCGACAACGAAAAGGCAGCACCGCCAACGAAAAGGCAGCACCGCCAACGAAAAAGCAGCTCATTTGGAAGCACCGACAACGAAAAGGCAGCACAGCCAACGAAAAAGCAGCTCATTTGGAAACACCGACAACTAAAAGGCAGCACCGCCAACGAAAATACAGCACATTTGGAAGCACCGCCATCGAAAAGGCAGCACTTTCGACGAAAAGTAAGCACATTTGGAAGCACAAGTTAAAAGAACTAAGTTTTAGTTAGAAATCAGAATACAAGAAATAAAAACATTAAATTTTTATAATTCAAATTATTTATTTTATTTCTGTACATTATACAAATGCAAGTAAAAAAAAGCCATTATTGTATGTAGCCAGCTTTCCTCAGTTCTTTGAGTATGAAGGATATTTCTTTGATGCACGAATAGTTTCCTGCACAAAGCGAGCCATGTAGAAGTCTTAGCCGGTCAACCAATATGTTTGGATCTTTCCATGATGTGTAATCAATCTCTTCTATCACCATTTTACTTGCTTGTTTATTATAAATATTATGATCTCTGGTGTATTCCGTTTTAACACCAACCTCAGGGTAACTTTTATTATCGAGATAGTGATCATCACAAGCTTGATCAGATTTATTTAATATATCACGTCGTTTCCATCGTTTCGGTCTCAGGACACCGCCACATTCTTCGATCTTGCACGCTTTAGCTTCTTCATCACAGTCTATGTCTTTGTCAACAGCCTCAGAGTCGCTGTAGCATTCACCGTAGAAGGCATCATCTTCACCCAGATTACCGTAAGAATTCGATGCCGATGATGTCGAAGTGTCTTCATCGTCTTCATGCTTCCTTTTTAGGAGTCCATCATTTTTACAGAGTAGGAAAGATCTACTTGAATTCGGCTGGAATGTATTCTCACTTTTTACGTTAAGGATTCTTTCATTGTCTTCATTCTTCCATAAATCAACATCATCCTTTAATTTAAGTTTTTTGTCGAGATCGGAAGAGCCGCGAACATAATCTCTCCCAAGACAAGGAAAATTATTGTCGTAATGCAAATCGCTCTTCCTTAGCCTAGTAGAGCTATCGTTGTCCTCTAGCTTGTACGCAGGCTTGGCGTTACAAGTTCTGTCATGTCTTTTTAAGCTCTCTCTCCGCGTAAACGACTTGCTACATCTAACACAACTTATCATATTACGTAGTGGATTTTTAACACAGTCATTCTTCTCGTGTTGTATTCCATTCTTTCTCAAGATAAATTCTTTGCTGCAAAACTTACACCTGTGTCCTTTCAATACAGAAACAGCCACCGAATCAGGATTCATATTAGTTACTGAGACTATTGTCAGATGCAAACTGAGTGAATTAAATTAGATACATTACTTAAATAGAATTTTCTAAATATTTCAACAGCAAGAATTAAGTTACCTCATACAAAAAAAAATTGTTTCATGTGGTTTCGATTATTAGGATGAGATGTCGCCACGTGTTGTGTTGAGTCATAATTTATTTAGTTCTTTTATGTGGTATGCGGGATGCTCACTAACGTTCACAAAACAAGGATGGCTTCGATAGACATCAAGGAGAAGGAAGTTTGTCTTTCATGTTAATGCTTCTCAGCTGTCTCAAAGCATATTATTTGTCTGAGTAAAGTTATTATTTTTTAAATCCACCTGATAAAAATATTGTATGTTCTGATTTATTGACAGAATTTCACTGATTAAATGTAACTCTGAATAGAAATGTCATGACTCAGTAAGTAAAAAATTCTTCATGCAGAGATAGATCTCTCACAAATAATCAGGAGCACTCGGTGAAAATCATCAGATGTCTAGCCAGGAATAATCAGAAACAGTTGGAGAAAGCCATCAATATAATATCAAGATTAATCAGAAGCACTCGGAGAAATCCATCAGATGTCTAGTTAGGTATAATCAGAAGCACACGGAGTAAACCGCCATAATATTGTCAAGAATAATCGGAAGCTCACGGAGAATACCACCTTAATATTGTCAAGAATAATCAGGAGCACACGGAGAAAACCACCATAATATTAACAAAAATAATCGGAAGCACACGATGAAAACCACCACAAGTTTTCTTTGATATCATAAAAATACAGATTAAAATATTTAATAAAAACAAAAAAAATTAATAAAAAATTTTAAATGACAAAATAAAATACAAAAATACATAAACAGATTCTGCTAGCTTGTGAACTTCTCATTGTTGAGCAAAGATATAGTAATCTGGGTGAAGATGATGCCGTCTACGGTGAATGCTACAGCGACTCTGAGGCTGTTGACAAAGACATAGACTGTGATGAAGAAGCTAAAGCGGGCAAGATCGAAGAATGTGTCAGTGACCTGAGACCGAAACGATGGAAACGTCGAGATATATTAAATAAATCTGATCAAGCTTGTGATGATCACTATCTCGATAATAAAAGTTACCCTGAGGTTGGTGTTAAAACAGAATACACCAGAGATCATAATATTTATAATAAACAAGCAAGTAAAATGGTGGTAGAAGAGATTGATTACACATCATGGAAAGATCCAAACATATTGGTTGACCGGCTAAGACTTCTACATGGCTCGCTTTGTGCAGGAAACTATTCGTGCATCAAAGAAATATCCTTCATACTCAAAGAACTGAGGAAAGCTGGCTACATACAATAATGGCTTTTTTTTACTTGCATTTGTATAATGTACAGAAATAAAATAAATAATTTGAATTAAGTTATAAAAATTTAATGTTTTTATTTCTTGTATTCTGATTTCTAACTAAAACTTAGTTCTCGTAACTTGTGCTTCCAAATGTGCTTCCTTTTCGTCGATGGTGCTGCCTTTTCGATGGCGGTGCTTCCAAATGTGCTGTATTTTCGTTGGCGGTGCTGCCTTTTAGTTGTCGGTGTTTCCAAATGAGCTGCTTTTTCGTTGGCTGTGCTGCCTTTTCGTTTTCGGTGCTTCCAAATGAGCTGCTTTTTCGTTGGCGGTGCTGCCTTTTCGTTGGCGGTGCTGCCTTTTCGTTGTCGGTGCTTCCAAATGAGCTGTTTTTCTTTGGCGGTGCTGCCTTTTCGTTGTCGGTGCTTCCAAATGAGCTGTTTTTCGTTGGCGGTGCTGCCTTTTCGTTGGCGGTGCTGCCTTTTCGTTGTAGGTGCTTCCAAATGTGCTTCCTTTTCGTTGGCGGTGCTGCCTTTTCGTTGTCGGTGCTTCCAAATGTGCTGTCTTTTCGTTGGCGGTGCTTCCAAATGTGTTGCCTTTTCGATGGCGGTGCTGCATTTTAGTTGTCGGTGCTTCCAAATGTGCTGCTTTTTCGTTGTCGGTGCTACCTTATAGTTGTCGGTGCTTCCAAATGAGCTGCTTTTTCGTTGGCGGTGCTGCCTTTACGATGTCGGTGCTTCCAAATGTGCTGCTTTTTCGGGTGTTGGTGCTACATTATAGTTGTCGGTGCTTCCAAATGAGCTGCTTTTTCGTTGGCGGTGCTGCCTTTTTGTTGGCGTGCTGCCTTTACGATGTCGGTGCTTACAAATGCGCTTCCTTTTCGTTGGCGGTGCTGTCTTTTCGTTGTCGGTGCTTCCAAATGTGCTGCCTTTCCATGACGGTGCTGCCTTTTCGTTGTCGGTGCTTCCAAATGTGCTGCCTTTTCGTTGCCGGTGCTGCCTTTTCGTTGTCGGTGCTTCCAAATGTGCTTCCTTTTCGATGCCGGTGCTGCCTTTTCATTGTCGGTGCTTCCAAATGTGCTGCCTTTTTGATGACGGTGCTGCCTTTTCGTTGTCGGTGCTTCCAAATGTGCTGCCTTTTCGTTGCCGGTGCTGCCTTTTCGTTGTCGGTGCTTCCAAATGTGCTTCCTTTTCGATGCCGGTGCTGCCTTTTCATTGTCGGTGCTTCCAAATGTGCTGCCTTTTCGATGCCGGTGCTGTCTTTTCGTTGTCTGTGCTTCCAAATGTGCTTCCTTTTTGATGCCGTTGCTGCCTTTTCGTTGTCGGTGCTTCCAAATGTGCTTCCTTTTCGTTGGCGGTGCTGCCTTTTCTTTGTCGGAGCTTCCAAATGTGCTTCCTTTTCGTTGGCGGTGCTGTCTTTTCTTTGTCGGTGCTTCCAAATGTGCTCCCTTTTCGTTGTAGGCGCTTCCAAATGTGCTTCCTTTTCGATGCCGGTGCTGCCTTTTCATTGTCGGTGCTTGCAAATGTGCTACCTTTTCGATGCCGGTGCTGTCTTTTCGTTGTCGGTGCTTCCAAATGTGCTTCCTTTTCGTTGTCGGTGCTTCCAAATGTGCTTCCTTTTCGTTGATGGTGCTTCCTTTTCGTTGTCGGTGCTTCCTTTTGTTTTTCCTTTTTTGAAGGTGCTTCCAAATGTGCTTCCTTTTTTGTTGATGGTGCTTCTATTTTTTAATGTTGTTTTGACTCTAGTATTTTAGTAAATTGTTATTGATTTGACTATCGTATTATTCCATACGGTGCATGTATATAAGCGAGTCCTAGACAGCAGGACGCTCGGTTTGTTACTGACGTCGGTGGTGTAAGGATCGCTTTGTTTGTTTCTTCTGGTGCATAAGTCGCGTAATTACCTGTTCTTGCGAACCGATATGTGCTGTTCCACCATCAGCTGAAGTTTCATCATCAGCAATGGATTCTTCAATTAATGAAGAGCGTACTTCGCATCAGTGCAAATACTGTGGTGCATCATTTACTATCACCTCAAATGCTCGCAGACATGAAAGAAGCAGTTGTTCTAATAATGTTCAAAGAATACAATTTCAGTGCAATAAGTGCAATAAACTAATTTCACGTCTCGATAGCTTACATCGTCATTATAAAAAATGCTCCGAGACATATAATGAACATGGTTATTGATGTGACTCATGTGTTGTACCGGCTAATGAGATAATATAAGTGATATGAATTTCAGTCCGTCTCTGGCTGCGGTGATGACCTGATCGGATAGACATTTAAAGTCATGTAAAAGGCTTAGTCCGTACAATAAGAAGACTGTTTGAATCGAGGAATCCAAAAAGGCTTTAGTAATTTGCCAGTGTTTTTTTTATGTACTTGTAGTAGTGTATTGAATTTATGTAATAAAATTTTTTAAAAGATCTTGCGGTGTTTTTATTTCTCAAACCTGTCGCTTTTGTGGTATTTTTTAAAATTAAAGTTGATTTGTATCAACCAGGGATCGAACCAAGGACATGAGCGGATCGAATCAATATGTTAATTAATTAGTGATTTTTTTAATGAATTTGGGAATTTTTCCCGAATTTATAGCTAAATAAATACGGATTTTCAAGATGGCGTCCAAATTTCAAGATGGCGGGTGTCACAGCAATAATTGATTACTGCACTCTATCGGATAAGAATTAAACTAACATGTCATCAGCGCACTCTCGCCGACGATACAATGATGATTGTTTCCAGCATCGAAGACGAGATGTCGGCCATGACATCATACTAGGTGACGATATAAATGTTTTGAAAAAAAAAATGTGGTGGGTGTCAGTATGCCTGCAGCCACCGCGAGGGGAAGGATCGGTCAACATTTTTATTTTTTGCCCTCACCGGGTTCGAACCGTGGACTCCGGGCTCCGTGTCGTAAATGTTTGTTTTTTAAATATTTTTCATTAAAATTTTCTTAAGTGAATTTTTTTATAAATTTTAAAATTTTTTTCATTAAAATCGGATAATAAATAAAGATTTTAAAGATGGCGGCCGTAACTGAAATTGCAACGGTGACGTCATAATCCAATATGGCGGAAAACACAACGATGGAATGTTCGAGAAAACAAAATGACGTCATCCAAAATGGCGGATCCAAGATGGACGCCGTGATC
The DNA here is from genome assembly GCF_032445375.1 of Bacillus rossius redtenbacheri. Lineage (NCBI taxonomy): Eukaryota > Metazoa > Arthropoda > Insecta > Phasmatodea > Bacillidae > Bacillus > Bacillus rossius. The sequence goes on along the minus strand of NC_086330.1, from coordinate 224,467,215 downwards.
TACTTGTCCTATTACGTTATGTCCCGTTATGTTGTGTAACGTTACGCTGTGTCCCGTTATGCTCATCAAAGATCGCGACTGGAACGTGACATTTTTTCGAGCGTGCAGCTCCACAGGCTCCACAACCTGAATCCTGCCCCAGGAGCCCCCAATATATACTTCTATTTCCCCCCTTTAGAAATTCCGGATCGACCATAACCAAGAATGAATCCCACGAATAAGACATTATTCCTAAGGGTCTACTGTCGCGAACGCAAATGAGCACTAAACAAAGAACTTGTTAACGAATTCACCAAAAACAACACAAATAATGAACAATTTTTGACATCTTAATTATGGTAGAATTTTGTTGACTATTTCTTTGGTATTTTCTTTTTGCACTATAACAGAATGGCATAAAAATATTAGTGCATTTTATTACACTATTGTAATTATATTCAACAAAATGGTATTAATAATTTGTGAATTTTATGTTTGTAATATTACAAATTGTTTTTAATCTATGTTACTCTATTCATACAGAAAATAATTCAAGAAAGGACTCCATTACTGCAAACCAATTTCCCTCTTTCCCCGATCTGAACTTTTTTACCCGCCCAATGGTTTTAATAAGTGTCATTGCATTGCAGTCATGCAAAGTTTTCATTTTATGATCAGGAGAAGAACTGGCATATACTAGGAGGGAGCTATTCTTGATGCTGAAGGGCTTCTTAACTACAGATACAAGAACTAGTCTGGAACACCTACATAAAGTGTTGTCCGAGAAACGGGGTTGCATTATAACAATACCTGCGAGTGCAAGGCCTGCTTTGTCCACGTTTTTTTCTAAGCTAAACACTAAATGGAAATAATCTTCAAGAAACATTGACTATTTTGTGAATAAAAATCAAGCATGGCTCAGCAAGAACATTTGTATTCCGGTAAGTAATCCCAGTTCTGGAGAGTCGGCAAAGAAACGTGGATGCCCTTCCGTGGAATTTTGTTCAAGTAGTGAACGAACGAAACGAAGGAGAACAGAGCAACTACGTACAAAATGTAGACATGTCGATGCTGTCTTATGCCACTCAGATGAGCCTTCATTCGTCTGGTAATATAGATTCTGCCAACATAGTAAAAGACATAACCACAACTACCCCAACAAGAGCTTCGAAATATCGGAATCGTTATATAGTATGCAAGTCGAGAAGACAATATCTGCAGATGAGGCTTTGTCTACAATGGTTGAAGCTAAATTTAGTAGGCATCAATACAGTGTAATTATATCAACAGCGCGAAAACACAACTGCAAATTGTATCCCAGTTATGAAGCAGTAAGGGAAGCGAAATCGAGGTGTTGTGTACCGCGTACGAGTATCACAGTTACTGAGAAAAGTGCAGAAGTGAAGTTTCAAAGTCTGTTAGATCACACCTGTCAACGTAATTTACTAGTCCAAGAAGAAGTGATACAAAGTTTACATCCTGACGATGTGCGTGCATTAAGTTTAATTTGTAAATGGGAATGTGATGGGAGCTCGGGACACAGTGAGTACAAGCAAAGATTCAACAAAGATTCTGATTCGGATGCAAATGTGTTCTTAACGTCTTTTGTACCATTGCAACTTGTTTCTTCTGAACTGAAATCTTGGGACGAAATTGTTATATGGAAGAATCCGAGGCCTTCATCTCCCAGGTTTTGTAGGCCAATCATACTGCAGTTTCTCCATGAAAACACTGAATGCATTGTAAGAGAAAAAAACTATATCGAGCAGCAAATTGAATCACTTGTTCCACTGACTGTAACAATAAATCGGAATGAGATATCTGTTACATACAAAATATTATTTACCATGATGAGCAATTTTCAATAAAATTACAAACATTTAATATGCATATTATAGACTACAAATTATATGTATTTTTTGTTATTTTAGCCTCTATAAGATGAACGGCCATTAACTAATTGATTTTAACATTAAATTCGTAATCAGCGACCTCGAAAACCCCTATAATGAAGTTTGTATGATATAACATTGGTTTTTGTATTTTTGACCACATTTTCGGGCAAATCTCCCACTGTGCGGCGGTGGGCGGCGTACAGAGGTGTTGGAACTATTACTATAGCGGTCCTGTTTTAAAATGTCTTTATTCTAAGGTTTATTTTATTACTTAACGTAACACGCCGGCTAGCGCCTTTACAATTCTTCACACAAATGCTAACACTATACACATTGGATGGCTGGTACTGTAGGAGTCCTACATATGTAGAAATTGGTTTTCACTATGCTTATTAACAATATTTTCATTATTACTTAAAGTATACGACTCAGTATGTCTTTATTCTACATTTAATTTATTACTTAACACATCGCACAAGTGCTACCATTATAATTATTTTATCTTATGCACATTGTACTGGCCAAAAGCTAAATTGCTATTTTACGTGTCGTCATTACTATATTATAGTTCTCTCTGAACTATTACTATAAATTGGATTGTGCGCACTGTAAATGGTGTCCCAGCAGACAACTAGATGGCGGCGATTGTGGCGCTCTCTGGGATCGGGAGGTGACTGTGGCGTCCTCTGTACACAGGGGATGGAATTAAAGATGGCGGCGACTGTATGCGTCGGTCTCTGTGAGCAAGAGGTAGGATGTGGCGCCCTCTGTGAGTATGTGGTGGACTTAAAGATGGCGGCGAGAGTATGTGGCGCTCCCTGGGAGCGGCATTTATTTTTGAAATTTAAACATAGCTAGTACTCGATGGCTTTAACATAACTAGTACTGCAACTTATATTCCTTATTTCTTTCTTTACTTTTCAAATCTCCTCGTAGTCTCGTGGCTAAGGTGTCTGCTTTCCAACCTCAACGCACTCACATCCCCCGGATTAAATCCCAGCAGCCGCCTGGTTTTTTGTACATTACACCTGCATTAAATATGGCCGACGTCAACAAGATGGCGGCCTCCAGCAGACGACATCAAGATGACGGCCACCTGCTGGCGTCTCGTTTGAATACCCACATGCCATGTCATCAACACTGACCCCCTACCCCCCTTCCCAATAGGAAGGAGATCTGTTTACCTCTCCCCTATCTCCCCCCGCACTAAAGTCCTCAGACTCCGGTCCTCTCCCTACTCTGTATACCCACAAGCTAAATAAAAGTTCCAAATTCATTCTCTCTCAGAGCCCACACATGATTCAGGCAGGCTCATGCCAGACTAGATATTTTTGATATTGTTATTAACAAGCGTGTTAACACGGAATTCAAACTCGAATTTGTATACATTACGTCCTCCGACCATTTCCCTGTCATTATAGTTTTTGATGGTACGAACTCGGACTCAAACATGCCACGAAAAATTAGAGATTGCAAAAATGCAGACAGGCGGAGTTTTAAAAACAATTTTATCACAAATATGCAGGACGCGGCTGAAATTAAAATCAAAAATAGTAAAATCAATAAAAAAATTTAACTTCAATAATCCATAAAAGTGCAATGGTCATTTCAGGCAATATTACACTAAGGCGGAACAGCCAATGGGAAGCAAAAATTGCACGACTTAAAATTGAGTACGTTAGTGTCTGGAATACGACGAGGCGAATTTTAAACAAATCTGAAAAAGTTCCTTCCCAACAAACTAATAATCGATTAGTTTTTCAGCCCCAAGGCAATCCACAAGCTTTCGCTGGAAACTGTCTTGCAACCAAACATGCTGCCTGGTGCTCGATTCTGAACTGCGCACTGCGAGCTGGCGTAAGTGTTGTCAGTTTACCCACTTGCGGGGTATGTCGTGGTGTTCTCTAATACTAACGACAAGCCTCGGGCGCTCTCTACAACCAGAGCGTCAATTTACAAGCTCTCCAGTTGCGAGGCTATGCCCATTATTGGCAGTGCCTTCGGCCTGTCTGGTTCATTCATGTGGCCAGTGATTGTAGCCTCGTGCATAGGAGCTTGGAAATTGATGAACGGTGACAAACTGCGGTCGAACTCCCACCTGTGGTTTGTCTTTGTATTTTAAAATACAACAGTGATGCCCTCAGGCGGGAGAACCCGTCATCGCTACCAACGAACCAGAGTCGCCAACATGGCAGACCCACGTGTTACAGCATAAACACACACACACACACACACACACACACACACACACACACATATATATATATATATATATATATATATATATATATATATATATATATATATATATATATATATATAGGGGAAAGTCCTCTAGAACCGGACGGCCTCTAGCATCGGACACATAAGAGTTAACGAAAATCCCGCTAGGTATCAACATAATGCAGGGTGCAACTTAAAGGTTCCTTCCAGTACACAAATGTTCCGGCAGAGTGTGTTAGTTCCTCAAGCTGTGACCACACTGTGAGCGTTTTTGTGAATATCATTGTTTATGTTTCTACCCTAGTTAAGATTTGAAAGTGAACTACCCGGAATTAGTTGAATGGATTGTGTCTAAACTGTATTCAGGTAACTATTATAGTCTGAATAACATATTCATTGATTTTTAGCGGAAATCTAACAGTATTTATCTAATGGCGAGAATTAATTTGGTCGCATGCGGATCCGGTAGCACCGGACACTTTATGTCCTCTAGTATCGGACACACAATTAGCCAACAGGCCCTTTTTTCTGTAGTACCGGACACATATATAGGTACTCTATTTGCTGTATAAAGACACACAAATATAAGTGTTCTGTTTTCAGACACATATGTAACTGTTTTAAGGCTTGTTTATAAATTCCTGATTATTTTTTCAATAATGAGATTTGTGTTTAGTATGAATTAGCAACAATTTGCATGATTTACAAATGTTGGTTACGAGAGTGTCTCTAATTGTTATGAAAAGTAGTTTTCGTTACATATTTTTGTTATTGAGTTTATAATTGTTAATTTAAGGAGTGGTACAATCTAATTATGAATGTATTTAAATTTAACATGCGTGTTGAAGACGTTACTAATAATTTGAAATTAAAGCATTTATTTTTACTGTAGCTAGTAAGAGAAACCACATGCTAATTTTACACGGTTGTTTAATGTGTTCAGACATGAAATAGGTTTTCTGTTTGCAGATTATATAAATTTCAAGCATGTCGAAAGACAAAAATGATGCGAAAAGAAGAAGCAAATGGTCCGAAGACGATATGAAGCTGGCTGTAAACAATGTTTTGGCTAATAGTTTAAGTGTACGAGAAGCTGCAATAACTTTTAGTGTTCCAAAGAGCTCTTTACAGGACAGATTAATGCGAATTAAAAGTGAGGGGAAATTCAGATCTCACCAAAATTAGGCCGGTTTGAGAAGACATTTTCAGATAGTTACGAGGAACAATTAACCTCTCCCATCAAACAGTTAGATGATATGTTGATGCCTCTCACCAGAAAAGAGTTCCTGAAGCTAGCGTATGATTTGGCTGCTGCTTTGAATCTGCCCCATAGGTTCAATAAAGAGAAAAAACTTGCAAAGAAAAACTTCTACTACGATTTCATGAAGAGGCATCCAGAATTGTCATTGAGAACTGCAGAATCTACCAGCATAATGCGAGCAGTGGGTTTTAATAAGCCTCAAGTTACTATATTTTAAGACAAACTAGGTCAATTGTTCGATAAATATTCTTTCCCACCTTCCCGTATTTATAATTCGGATGAGACGGGAATATCTTCTCTCCATGAAAACAGCAAAGTGATTTCAGTGAAAGGAAAAAGACAAGTTGGGAAACTAACTTCTGGGGAGAGAGGTAGAAATGTAACATTAGTGTTCTGCATGAGTGCTACGGGGCACTTCATTCCACCTATGTTTATCTTTCCTCGACAAAAAATGAATCAAAGGCTAATGATTGGTGCTCCTGGTGAGAGCTTTGGAGTCGCTCAGCCAAATGGCTGGATGAATGCAGAACATTTTTTAGCATGGTTAAAACACTTTGCTAAGCACGCACATCCAACGGAGCAAAGTACCACACTTCTCGTCCTCGATGGCCACTGCAGTCATAAGGAGCTGGACGTCATTGTGTATGCTAGATCGCAGCATATCCACATGCTATCAACACCTCCCCACACCACTCATAGGCTGCAACCTCTCGACAGGTCATACATGAAACCTTTTAAAGTGGCGTACGCAGAAGCATGTTCCGCATGGATGAGAAAGAATCCTGGACTGCATATTAATGAATACGACATTGCAGAGTTGGCAAGTTCTGCCTACACCAAGGTCTGTCGTCTGAAGATCACTCTGAAAGGATTCTCGTGTACAGGCATCCATCCATTCAACTGGGGTGTATTTTCAGATTTGGATTTTCTACCTTCCAAAATGACAGAAGTGAAAAATCCGTCAACCAGCCAAGAAAATGAAATGTATGCCACACAGTCCAGTTCAGCACCATCCAACGTGGAACCAACTCCAGGTTCAAGTGGATTAGTCAACCCTTTGACTATTTTAGAAAAACTCTAACCTCTCCCAGATGCCAGCAAACGCAGGAGTCAAAGTAGGAACAGGAAGACGCAGAGAAGTGAAATTCTTACATCATCTCCATTTAAAGAAGCCCTGCAGGCTAAGCACAATGAGACAGTTGAGAAGGAAACAAGAACGTGTCTGAAGTACAAGAAATCATTCCAATTCGATGCCTTTGCAACATCATCACAGTCAAGTGTACAGGAAACTATCTGCATATTATGTAGGGAAAGTTTTGAAGAAGATTGGATCCAATGCTGTGTGTGTAAAGAATGGGCCCATGAAAACTGTGCAAGTGTTGAAGGAGCACCATTATTTTATAAATGTGACAGATGTGATAAACTTAAGAACATCGTCTAATATTCTTTTGGGGGTATATTTTTATGCTGGATATTCTGTGAAATCAAGAAATATTTTATTGACTTATGACACCATTTTCTTCTATTTATACACTCTTATTCTAAATTTGAATGACGTCGTGTAGTTTTGAAAACGTTTTTACATTAAAACAGCTAATTTTATAACTTTATACTGCTTAAAAAGCTCTAGCATAATATTTATTTGTATCCCCGAGATTTCGAAACACATTCAATGTATTATGATCCTGTATATATAAATTACTTAAATTATGTACACAAATTTTTGACAAGTTTTTTAACTGTCCGATACTACCCGCCAACCTCGAGAAATAAGAAAATAACTCAATAATTTTAACTCAGTATTTTCACTAATTGCATTAGAGTTTTTGTTTATTGAATGAGTAATATTATTAAATATTTGTTCGAAGATATCTGGCATATAATACTTAATTTAAACAGCTATTAATTAAATTACTATAAACGAAAAATGTTAACTGTCCGGGGCTAGATGACTTTCCTATATATATATATATATATATATATATATATATACATATATATATATATATCCCAATTCGTAAACGTTGGGGGATGCACCACTCGTACTGGTGTGCCAATTGAAATTTTTAGTAGCAAAACTATTCTCGAATAAAAATTGTTAACTTTAAAAGTCATAGAAAGGAGTAGTCGCAACATTGTATAAATACGTTAGAAATATGGCATTACTCCTGATAATAATCACTTTCTTTGCACTTTGTGTTGTGCTTAGCTAGCGTATTAGCTAAGCGTATATCTCCGAATCAAATGAAGTTTTATTTATTCGGTTAAAATCCCATCACCGGAAATAACTTTTTTTAATAATATTTTTTACAGTAATAATAAATTATTGCTGCACTCTGGTGGGTAAAAATTAAACTAATATAATGGTAGCGCACTTTAGCAGACGAAAACAAGATGGCTGACATGACATCATACTAGCTGTTGATATGTGTATTTTGGTATTAGTGGTGGGAGGCCAGTCTGTCAGTGGCTTCCGTGGAGGAAGGATCTGTCGCCATTTTTTTTATTATTGCCCTTCCAGGGTTCGAACCGGGGATGTAAGTAAATTATGATATAATATATGTATTATCACAATTTCATTAATTTTTTTATAAATTTAAATTTATCCTATTCAAATCTGATATTAATTTCGGATTTTTAAGATGGCGGGGCGTAACGAATAGTGCAACGATATTAAATCCAGAATGTCAGTAACGATATGTGCAACAATTATGTCATACGTCCAAGATGGCGGGCGTAACGAAATGTACAACTTTTCTAGAATTCAAGATGGAGACCGTAACGAAATGTGTAACATTGATTTTTTTCATATAAATATTTTATTAAAATTTAATTCATTAAATCTTTTATGATTTTAAAATTTTTCCCATTTTCTAGCATAAAAATTACAAATTTTCAAGATGGAGGCCGTAGCGAAAATTGCAAGCAGTACGTCTTAATACAATATGGCAGCAATGTAATCCCAAATGACAATGTGCGGCTTAGAGCGGCATGCCATTAAGGAATTTAGGCTGTTTTTAGGAATTTTTGAGCTAAAACGGGCAATTTTCTATCGAAACGGGAATTTTTTCCTCGAACTAGATAATTTTTTTTTTTAATTTTTTTTTTTTTAAATTTTGGCGTTCCCTCCCCCCCCCCCCCAACCACAATCGGAGATTTGCCGAATTTGAGTGAATTTTGGGCAAATTTGGGCAAAATTGGGATCATTTATATGAAATTTTGGCATAATTTGAAGGTCAAGGTCATCCAAGATTACCACCGTGACGTCACAATATAAGATGGCGGTCGGCATCACGGCACCACAGCCTGAAGCCTAGCACCAGAGCACCTGTTCTACACTACTTGTATTCTTGTAGACATTTAGCCCTGTAGCCATGTTTACCCTCCCGATCAATAAAAGGGAGCGATCCCTAACAGTTCTGTTTTTCTTAAAAGCTCTGGAATGTTTATAAAAAGCGAACTGGAACACTACCACCACCCTACCCTATTGGGGCGCATATGTGGGAGGGGAACGTGAGAATGCTGGTCGTAAGGTCGGAAAATCTGTAGCCATGTTCGGAATAAATAATTATTCTATGTTCACCGAGATAAAAGAAAGGGTGGTTGAACGATCTAATTGTACTCGAAATGAAGCTATGTGAAGTGTGTTAAAAGGGAGATATAAGTGGTTTGTCATGTTATAGGCATTACTAAATGATTATAATAACAGAAAACACCGAAAAATTGGCATGGTGCCTGATAATGTAAAAGAAAACTGAAAACTTTTTATTCTATTGCATTTAAACGAGGAGTAAGAAAATTTAGAACTAAAATTGAAGAATTTGTACGTAGCTATTGCTAAATATCTACAGAAATATTCCGTGTTAGTAAAAATACATAATTACCACCCGTGATGCTATAACATGGAAGATTTATGAGGTTCGGCGATACATGGAATATTATACGAGTAAGAAATTCAGCCTACAATGTACCCAAACGATTATTTGGTAGAAAAAGTGATATGTCGGAAAGATAATCGCTTGTTTGTAAAGTGGTACAGGAATTGATAAATCTAAAAACAGTTGGATAAAAACTACTGATGTTATATAAACTATAATGTAGTGTAATGTTTTGCAAATTTTTATGATAATGAATGCAAGTTTTAAATAAATAATTACTTTTTTTTTAAATTCCTGTCCTGTTTAAAACTTTTCACTAGTTACGAGGCCGGGATGCCCTTTCAAAGGTGCTAAAATGGTATTAGGAGGCTGGGAACGTGTAGACCGGACTAAATGACACAAGTATTAGAGCTGGGAAGAGTCAGTGAGAGGGGGAGGGGGTAGGTCTATTGACGTCAAAGGTCGTGCGTCAGAGGTGCGTGCGCTGTGATGCATGGAGAGGACTGAAATAAAATGGGTAGAGGGGTGGGGAGGTTTGAATCATTGCACCCTTAGGACGTATCATTCGTAGTTATCAACAGAGTTAGTAAGATGTATCATGCCAGCTATGAGGAGATTTTTGAGGAGGAGTCCTATGCGATCTGGGGGGAGGCTAGTGACCTGGAAGAAGCACTTGCGATGGACGAAGACGAAGAGTCCAGGGAAGATATCGCGGATGTACTGTGAACACCTCTACTCTGACTGAGGAGGATATTACTGCTGTTGTGGGAGGGTTATCGAAATATTGACTTTGGCGCTGTGTGCGTGAATAGTTGTGTGGATAGAGCATTCGATGGATAGTATGGAAAATACTGTGGAGCGGGCTTATGTGAATGGGTTCAGTAAACCCTCTTGAATGGCATTGTGTTAGCGAGGGGAGAAGACGGTGCTTAGGTGTGTGTGTTTTTTTATTTAATATTTTTTAATATTTTTCATTTTTTATTTAGTTTGAATTTTTGTCGCGGCTTTAAAAAATATATAATTTTAATGTAATGTGAAGTGCATCTCGCAGAGGCAATAATGGCTGAGTTGAGTGTTGTAACTGCATCATATATACCTACTATAGCGATCAGACATCAAGTTGAAACGTAAAATGTTATGTGTTGGCTATGGTCTCTCTTGTGGAGAGGGAACACATCTAATATTCAACAAATATGAATCGTCAAATTATTTTGTAGCATAATATAATCGTGCACGATCAAGGCTGCACGTGTTTTATTCTTTCATTAAAAAACCTTACTGGAATGGATATATACACAAATATTTAAAATATATGCTTCCATGAAGCTTTTAGATAAGAATACCTAAACATTAACCTGTTTAGAAGAAAGAAATTAAAATATATACACAAACATTAAAATATTTGCTACCGTGCAGCTTTTAAATACGAATACGCAAATATTGACTTGTTTAGAAGATATTCTTACTTGTGAGTGAGGACTCTGAAATATTTCTGGTACTGTGACAACTATGATGGAGTAAATGAATTAATATTTTTTGAAAGGTAAGTTATTAAGTATTATTACTATAACCATCGCATCCGAAACGATGAGAAGATTAATTTTATATATGATAACATATAATTCATACTACGCATATACATTATATATTATGTCTTTAAGAAAAAAATGGTGGTCACAACCACTATCATAAACAAAACGACTGTGTTTTTATAGATTTTTTGGTCTATAAGGTTCATAACAACACTGGTATAAAATAGACACTCAACATAACATACACTGATGTACTTTAGGAACATACACTCAATGGCGACATACATTAGATTAAATCAAGATGGCGGATTCTATTAGACAAGATGGCTGCCTCCAACAGATCATTGGGTAAATTTTGATTAAAATTTATGTAAGATTTTTTTAATCTTTCTCAATTATTTTTGATAGTAATAATAATATGTTCAAGATGGTGTATGTAACTAAAAGTGCAGTATGCAGGATTGGGGTGTTCAATGATGTCAGGATAACGAAAAGTGCAACATGCAGGAGTGTGGCATTCGATGATAATGTCATCTAAACGGAAAGTGCAACACTCTGTAGGTAGGGCATTCGATGATGAATTCATCATTTTCTTTAATTAAAATTGTATTAAATTAGATTTTTCATAAATTAAAAAAAATTCCCGACTTTATAGGATAATTATTGTGGATTTTCAAGATCGCGGATGTGATGTAATTCAAAATGGTGGAATGATCTAGAAAAAACAAAATGGTGTAAAGTTTTAGAAAACAAAATGGCTGCTGGAAGAGATGTAAACCAAGATGGCCGCCGGGGTCAAACGGTCAAGTTCATCCAATATGATCGCCTTGATGTCATAAACTAATATGGCAGATTTAAGATGGCTGCCATAGATCCCTAGATCCCGAGCCTTGATCCAGTGCCCGAGGAAATACTATATAGCTATACTTACCTACTATTGATAAAAAATTAATTTATGCTCCTAAATGCTTATATCCTCACTTCAAACAAGGACTCATACTGGCTGAATAAAAACTCGATATCACTATGCCTACAATTAAGTCTGTATTCGATGTAACTTATGACCACTAGACTTTCAAATACAAGCGTATAGGCTAAGTTTCTCCGAACCTCCAAGCCAGGTCATGTACAATGTTAGTAATATAGACTAAGCATATCCGAAACACGAATCCGTCTTTTTCGATGAATGACATTCATTTAAAATAAGCCATGAACAATGCGAGGCATATAGACCAAGTGTATCAAACACATGACACCTTCGTCGACACCTGTCATATCTTTCAGAACAATTATTACTTATTTCAAGCAGACAAGACAAAAGTCTCCGATCTACCTTCTTTATAGTATGAATATAAACAATACCTAGCATAAAGACAAACTTACTACAGGTCCTAAAATTCCTCAGAAATATTTTACCTAGAACAAGAGGTTCTGAATAATAAAATCTTTAGTCCCAGCTAAAACCGTGACTACACATATTTAACGAAAAAATGACAAATTTGATCAAACATTCAGCTCAATAGGATAAGATCCTCATAATACATTGGGTTATGATAGGATGAGATCGACATGATACAATAGCATCTGATTATTGGATATTTTTACAACATCGAGTTAAAACTGTAAAATATATATGTTCAATCGAAGAACCAGGTATCCTAATGTTTTCTTTAGTACAGATACATGTTAGACACAAAAAATATTTAATTTATCTATGTAAGAATGCTTTTAAGTAAGTCATAATTAGTTATCTTTAAAAGTATTTGTGCATGTTTTCTAAATAATCTACATCAGATAAAATAAATTGTAATTTGTATTGTACAATTCTCGCACTTCTTAATCCACGTTTCTTTGAGGATGTTAAAATTTCAGCATTTTTGTGAAGCAAGTAGAAGTCTTAGCCTATCGACCAATCCATTCGGATTGTCTCTCGATGTACAATATTTCTCTTCCGCTGCTTCCATATTAGTAGTATATAATATGGGCAGCTGGCAAAGGCTTTAAAGATTGGTGCCGGTGGTGCTGGATGCCATCTTTGATTCGAGAAACCTCAAAAGAGTTTTGCCTTAGAAAGAACCAAAATTCCCCAAAGACGCTTAAATTCCCCAACGACAAGCCGCACTTAGCCTATGTCGGCCATTTTGGATGATCTTGACTGTAAAAGTCAAATTCTTTAATTTTTAACCTATAAATTTGGAAAAAATTCCCAAAAATATAAAAAAATGCTTACTTCAAATGTTCAGTTACTTAATTGCTTTACGTCCACGGTCCGATTACCGGCGAGAGTAAACACGTAATTCATTAAAATATTAAAAATTCTTAGTAAAATTTAAAAAAAAAATAATAAAAATTTCTTACATCACAGCCACCATCTTCAATGTTGACCTAACCACTGCAAGTGTCTTTTTAACTTAACATGCCTTGCAAATTGCTTGCGACATTGGTTAGAGCCTAACTTTTAGCGAGGATGATTCTTAGCACATACTCTCTTCTCATGTCGACGAGCATTACTGTTAGTCCAGACAAAATAGACATTAGAGTTTGCATTGATTCCCAACAAGCTGGATTTTTGCACAGGTCTTGAATATGTCATTACAAATGATGTGTCAAAAGTCGCCATCAATCCTGCTTGTGCGTTGTTTTTTATTCGAGGTCAAACATCATCATTTTCTGTTGTTTTTTTTTTTTTTGTAAATCTCTGAAATGATAGGAGCTGCCGTAAATATGGATCAGACAAAGTTTGTAGGGATCGGTATAAACTGATGGACTGTTAAACTGGTCGCCAAATTATAGTGGTGGTTCCTCGTGTCCAATAGCATTGAAGAGTTTATAGGTCTCTTAAACGACCAATCAAAATAAAGGGGCGTGCAGTAAGTAATTTAAGGTCGTCAGCTGGCCAATAACATTAGTTATTGATGTTGATGCCATTATTATGTTCAAATTAAGAACAACACAAGTGCATTGTTATTTAAAACGCTGGCGAACAGTTTAACAGTCTACCAGTCTATCCCCGGGGATCTGTATCAACTGATCACCGCATCAACTGGTCGCCACGGCAGCCTGGCATTTAGTGTCTGCGTTTACCGGTAGGTCTCGCTAGCGTATACAAGACTTGGACCATCAACTGGTCGCCACGGCAGCCTGACAATTAGTGCCAGCGTTTACCAGTAGGTCTCGCTAGCGTATACAAGACTTGGAGCGCCACTGAATGAGAAAAACATGCCAGCAAAAATGTAGGAAGATGGACCTTGAGTTCATGTTTGATAAGAATATTAACATCGAATATATATATATAAACATATATATATATATATAGTATAGGAATGTATGTCCGGAAACTGGGTCCGGGGCGTGGAGCCGGAGCCGGTGTCCGCCATTTTGGATTGTGACGTCACGGTGGCCATCTTAGATGGTTATGACCTTGACCTTTGACCATGACCTTGACATTTGTCCATCAAAATTTGCCAAAATTGGGCAAAAAGTGCCCAAAATTCCTCAAAATTCGCCAAAATTTCCATTTCTATGGAAAAAAATTCCGCCAAAAAAAACTCAAAAAATTCCACAATTCAAAAATTAGGATTTCGAAAATCCTCAAAAGTCGTTTTGCCCTAGAAAGAACCCAAATTCCTAAAAATGGCTTAAGCATCCATGTCTACAGCCTCCGGTAAGCCATTTCTAGGAATAAGGATACCATGATCGCCATCTTGGATTATGTCGTAACCGTTGCAATTTCCGTTACGGCCGCCATCTTTAAAATCTTTATTTACTATCCGATTTTAATGAAAAAAAAAATTAAAATTTATAAAAAAATTATCAAAAAAATACACTAACGACATGGAGCTCGGAGTCCTCAGTTCGAACCTGACGAGTGTAAAAAAAATAAAAATGGCGACCGATCCTTCCCCCGTGGTGGGTGCAGGCAGACTGGCCCCCACCACTTTAATAATAGCATATATATCATCCGGCAGTATGACGTCATGTCCGCCATCTTGTCCTCGTCTCCTGGAAGCCATCATCATGTTATCGTCTGCTAGAGTGCGCTGACACCATGTTAGTTTAACTCGTACCCGCTAGAGTGCAGTAATCATTTATTGTTACTGTGACACCCGCCATCTTGTCATTTGCCCGCCATCTTGAAATTATGTAATTATTTAGATAGAAATTCGGGAAAAAATTTAAAAATCATCAAAATATTTAATCAATCGAATTAAATTATAATAATCTTTAAATAAACACCGTTGCACTTTTCGTTTCTACAGCCATCTTGAAAATCCGTAATTTCAATGCTAGAAATTCGGGAAAAAATCAAAAATTCATAAAAAAATTCACTCATTAAAGAAATGATTGATTCGGGACTTGGTTCGATCCCTGGACGATACAAATAATCATAATTTTTAATTAAAAATAACTAAAAAATGACAGGTTAAAAAAAACACCACAAGTTCTTTTAAAAAATAAATTTTATTACATAATTACTATTTTACTACAAAAATTTAGGTCCGCATAGGCGTGAAATGACTAATTCTTAACTCTAATCGGTTTCTACTAGACAAAGTCCAACCAGAACCTTTACAGACATAGTCCTCCTCTTCTTGACAGAGTTTCTGGATACCGTTTCTAACAGTTTGCTTGACATTGTTAGAACTGTAAATTACTGCAGCCGATGTCTTGAATGCACACTTCTTCACTTTATCATCGAACGGATACGGCTTTCCATATATACAGTCCAACCACAAGTTATATTTCAAAGGTCCGTTTGTTGCTACGTCATCAGTAAGCTGATTGATTATGTCCTGTCTGATATCATCAAGAAAATTACTAATGTCCTTCGACTCGCTTAACGTACTTGGATAATAGTAGTCTATCAACGTTCCACGAAATGCAGACTGCGCCAAAATGAAGCCATTATCGTTTACTTGTAATGCACCGAACAGTCTCAGGTTTATTTTCATGTTCAGACGTCATAGCAATCGGTTGCTGCACAACGCTTTTATTGCTTGTACGCTCACGAGTCACCAATCTAAACCGAGGAGTCGAACTTTCTACAGATAGTTCAGCAGTAGGCGCACAGACTTCACCTTTACATTTTTTCGCATGATGTCGCAAACTGTCAATTCGAATAAGCCATTTAAGGCACTCATCACAGCGAAACTTCATGCGAGAAGGATTCTTTTTGCATTTACTCCTCTCATGTCTTCGTGCATCATGGGAAAATGCGAAAGACGTATCACAGTAACTGCAAGGATACCGTGGTGATGAAGTCGAGCCTTTCAGGCCTGTTCCAGATACTGGCATTGCAACAGTAGTACAATTTCCAGGCATATTCTTATGAACATCAATACATCGTTGTTGTATAGAAACCTTTACTTTCTGCCGCACAGCAGCGCCTTTACATGTCTTCAAGTGCGTTTTCATATTATCTTTTCTGAAAAACTGCTTATGACACTTCTTACAACCAATCATGTTGCGAGGAGGATTCTTAGCACATTCTCTCTTCTCGTGTCGACGAGCATTGCTGCTGTTTGAGAAAATCTTGTCGCAGTAACGACATCGATGTTCGTTAATTGTTGTCGATTCACCATCCATTGAAGTCTCCATCGAGGGCGAAACAGCGTTCGGCGAAGTTTCCTGTACAGCCAGCACTACCGACATTAAAGTCTCTTCTGCTGGTGGTATCACATCTGTTGAAATCTCCTCCAATGTTGACGTCGTCGTCGTTGCCAACGGGATCTGCACCTTCTCCGTCGTAGCTGTCGTAAAGGTTCCCGTAGACGATGGTACAACCTCCATCGAGTTCGACGTTAAAGTCGGTAAAGATGCCATCGAGTTTGCAAGAACAGGTAATTACGCGATTTATGCACCAGATTAAACAAACTAGATAATCCTTACACCGCCGACGTCAGTAACAAACTGAGCGTCCTGCTGTCTAGGACTCGCTTATATAACATGCACCTTATGGAATAATACGCTAGTCAAATCAAGAACCATCTAAAATAATACTAAAGTCAAAACAACATTAAAAATAGAAGGACCATCAACGAAAAGGCAGCACATTTGGAAGCACCGACAACGTAAAGGCAGCACATTTGGAAGCACCGACAACGAAAAGGCAGCTTATTTGGAAGCACCGACAACGAAAAGACAGCACATTTGAAAGCACCGACAACGAAAAGGCAGCACATTTGGAAGCACCGACAACGAAAAGGCAGCACATTTGGAAGCACCGACAAAGAAAAGGCAGCACATTTGGAAGCACCGACAACGATAAGGCAGCACATTTGGAAGCACCGACAACGAAAGGGCAGCACATTTGGAAGCACCGATAACGAAAAGACAGCACATTTTGGATGCACCATCATAAAGGCAGCACATTTTGGAAACACCATCGAATAAGGAAGCACATTTGGAAGCACTATCAACAAAAAAAAGGCAAAAAGGAAGCATAAGTTACGAGATCTAATTCTTAGAAATCAGATTACAAGAAATAAAAACATAAATTCTTAAAATTTAAATTATTTATTTTATTTCTTTATATTATACAAATGCAAGTAAAATAAGCCATTATTGTATGTAGTATGCTTTCCTCAGTTCCTTGAGTATGAAGGATATTTCTTTGATGCACGAATAGTTTCCTGCACAAAGCGAACCATGTAGAAGTCTTAGCCGGTCAACCAATATGTTTGGATCTTTCCATGATGTGTAATCATTCTCTTCTACCACCATCTTCCTTGCACGTTTATAATAAATATTATGATCTCTGGTGTCTTCCGTTTTACCACCAACCTCAGGACAACTTTCATTTTTGAGACGGTGATCATCACAAGCTTGATCAGATTTATTTAATATATCACGTCGTTTCCATCGTTTCGGTCTCAGGACACCGCCACATTCTTCGATCTTGTCAGCTTTAGGTGCTTCATCATAGTCTATGTCTTTGTCAACAGCCTCAATGTCACTGTAACAATCACCGTAGAAGGAATCGTCTTCACCCAATTTACCGTAATAATTCGATGTTGATGATGTTGAAGTGTCTTCATCGTCTTCATGCTTCCTTTTTAGGAGTCCATCATTTTTACAAAGTAGGAAAGATCTACTTGAATTCGGCTGGAATATATTCTCACTTTTCACGTTAAGGATTCTTCCATTGTCTTCATTCTTCCGTCAACCTCCTTCAATTTAAGTTCTTTTTCGAGATCGGAAGAGCCAAGAAAATTATTGTCGTAATGCAGATCACTCTTCCTTAGTCTAGTAGATTCATCGTTGTCCTCTAGCTTGTACGCAGGCTTGGCGCTACAAGTTCTGCCATGTCTTTTTAGGCCCTCTCTCCGCGTAAACGACTTGCTACATCGAACACAACTTATCATATTGCGCAGTGGATTTTTAACACAGTCATTCTTCTCGTGTTGTCTTTTATTCTTTCTCAAGATAAACTCTTTACTGCAAAACTTACACATATGTTCTTTCGATACAGCGTCAGATCTGAAATCGGAATTCATATTAGTTACTGAGACTAATGCCAGATACCAATTGAGTGTTTTAAATTAGATCCATTACTTAAATAGAATTTTTTTCATATTTCATCAGCGAGAATTAATATATCTCATGTAAACGTACTTTATTCATGTAGTTCTGCTTTTCAACAACAGATGTCGCCACATGTTGCTTCCAGGTGAATAATATTTAGTTCTTTTATGCGGGATGCGGGATGCTCACTAACGATCATTAAAGAAGGATGGCTTCGCTAGACTCCAAGGAGAAGGAAGTCCGTCCTTCCTGTTAGTGCTGCTTAGATTTCTCACAGATTATTATTATTTGACTGAGAAATGATATTTTTTTTTAATTTCCACAAAATAAAAAAATTACAAGTGTTGATTAAGTAGCAGAAATTTACTAATTAAATATAACCTTAAATAAATTAACATGACTCATTAAATAAAAAAAATCCTTCATGAAGAGATCAATTGCAGAAAACCATCAACATATTGTCAAGTATAATCAGGAGCACACGCAGAAAACCATCAAAATATTGACATGAATATTCAGGAGCACACGGAGAAAACCAGCATAATATTGCCAAGAATAATCAGGAGCACACAGAGAAAACCACCATAATATGACAAGAATAATCGAAAGCACTCGAAGAAAACCGCCACAAGTTTTCTTTGTCATCATAAAATTACAGAAAAAAATTAATAAAAAAAACACAACAAATTCAAAATCTGATTCTGGCTTGGACTAGAACTCTATCTTTGCTCAACAATGAGAAGTTTACAAGATAGCATAATCAGTTTTTTAATTTGTTGTGTTTTTTTTTTATTAATTTTTTTCTGTAATTTTGTGATAACAAAGAAAACTTGTGGCGGTTTTCTCCGTGTGCTTCCGATTATTCTTGTCAATATAATAATGGTTTTCTCCGTGTGCTCCAGATTATTCTTGGCAATATTATGGTGGTTATCTCCGTGTGCTCCTGAATATTCTTGTCAATATTTTGATGGTTTTATGCAATTGCTTCTGGTAACAGATGAGCAATTGATCTCTTCATGAAGGATTTTTTTAATTTAATGAGTCATGTTAATTTATTTAAGGTTATATTTAATTAGTGAATTTCTGCTACTTAATCAACACTAGTAATATTTTTATCAGGTGGAAAATAAAAAAAAAATATCATTTCTCAGTCAAATAATAATAATCTCTGAGAAATCTAAGAAGCACTAACAGGAAGGACGGACTTCATTCTCCTTGGAGTCTAGCGAAGCCATCCTTCTTTTGTGAACGTTAGTGAACATCCCGCATCCCGCATAAAAGAACTAAATATTATTTACTTGCAAGCAACATGTGGCGCATCTGTTGTTGAAAAGCAGAACTACATGCATAAAGTACGTTTGCATGAGATATATTAATTCTCGCTGATGAAATATGAAAAAATTTCTATTTAAGTAATGGATCTAATATAAAACACTCAATTGGTATCTGGCATTAGTCTCAGTAACTAATATGAATTCCGATTTGGGATCTGGCGCTGTATCGAAAGAACATAGGTGTAAGTTTTGCAGCAAAGAGTTTATCTTGAGAAAGAATAAAAGACAACACGAGAAGAATGACTGTGTTAAAAATCCACTGCGCAAAATGATAAGTTGTGTTCGTTGTAGCAAGTCGTTTACGCGGAGAAAGAGCCTAAAAAGACATGGCAGAACTTGTAACGGCAAGCCTGCGTACAAACTAGAGGACAACGATGAATCTACTAGACTAAGGAAGAGTGATCTGCATTACGACAATAATTTTCTTGGCTCTTCCGATCTCGACAAAGAACTTAAATTGTAGGAGGTTGATGATTTACGGAAGAATGAAGACAATGGAAGAATCCTTAACGTGAAAAGTGAGAATATATTCCAGCCGAATTCAAGTAGATCTTTCCTACTTTGTAAAAATGATGAACTCCTAAAAAGGAAGCATGAAGACGATGAAGACACTTCAACATCATCAACATCGAATTATTACGGTAAATTGGGTGAAGACGATTCCTTCTACGGTGATTGTTACAGTGACTCTGAGGCTGTTGACAAAGATATAGACTATGATGAAGCACCTAAAGCTGACAAGATCGAAGAATGTGGCGGTGTCCTAAGACCGAAACGATGGAAACGACGTGATATATTAAATAAATCTGATCAAGCTTGTGATGATCACTGTCACAAAAATGAAAGTTGTCCTGAGGTTGGTCGTAAAACGGAAGACACCAGAAATCATAATATTTATTATAACGTGCAAAGAAGATGGTGGTAGAAGAGAATGATTACACATTATGGAAAGAACCAAACATATTGGTTGACCGGCTAAGACTTCTACATGGTTCGCTTTGTGCAGGAAACTATTCGTGCATCAAAGAAATATCCTTCATACTAAAGGAACTGAGGAAAGCAGGCTACATACAATACTGGCTTGTTTAACAGTAGTATGTAAATGTATGTCCGAGATCAGGCGCCCGGCGGTGGTGGTGGTGTCGGTGTCCGCCATCTTGGATTTGTGACTTCACGGCGGCAAACATTCCTCAAAATTCCTCAAAATAGACTCAAAATGGCTCAAAATTTCCCGTTTTAAGAAAAAATTTCCCGTTTTCGAGGGAAAAATTCCCGTTTCGAGGGAAAATTTCCCGTTTTAGTCCTTAAAAATCCCAGCGGCTAGAAATGTCCTGATAGAGGCTTAAGCATCCTTAACTCAAGCCTCAGTTAAGACTCTATCAGGATGTGACCTTGACCTTTGACCTTGACCCCGACGGCCATCTTGAATACACCATCTTTGATGATGTCATTTCGTTTTCTCGAACATTCCGGCATTGTGTTATCCGCCATTTTGAATTATGACGTCACCGTTGCAATTTCCGTTACGGCCGCCATCTTTATATTTATTATCCGATTGTAATGAATTTTTTTTTAAAAATTATAAAAAAATTTAAATAATAAAATTTTAATAAATTATTAATAAAAAAATTAATTTTTGGACACGGAGTTCGGAGTCCTCGGTTCAAACCCGACGAGTGCAAAAAAAAAATGGTGACCGATCCTTCCCCCCGCGGTGGCTGCAATATACTGACTCCTTCCACTTTTTTTTCAAAGCATTAATATATCGTCAGGTAGTATGACGTCATGTCCGCCATCTTGTCCTCGTCTGCTGGAAGCCATCATCAGTGTATCGTCGGCGAGAGTGCGCTGACACCATGTTAGTTTAGTTCTTATCCGCTAGAGTGCTGTAATCATTTATTATTGCTGTGACACCAGACATCATGTCATTTGGCCGCCATCTTGAAAATCCATAATTATTTAGCTAGAAATTCGGGAAAAATTCCATAATTCATTAAATAAATTTGTAATCTATATACTGATCGATTAGGTCGACTAAGGTCCTTGGTACGATCTAGGACGATGCAAAAAAATTAAATATAACATCAATTTAACATAATAGTAACAGGTTCGAGGAATTAAACACCACAAGTTCTTTTACAAACATAATATTTATTACATAATTTCTATTCTACTACAGGATCATTTGCGAAAGCCAGCAATCTTATAATCATTTAGTTCCGCAGCGGTGTGAAATGACTAATTCTTAGCTCCAATCGGTTGCTGCACATCGGTTTTCTTGCTTGTACGCTCACGAGCCTTCAACCTAAACCGAGGAGTCGAAATTTTTGCAGGTAGTTCAACAGTAGGCACACGGACTTCACCTTAACAGTTTTTCGCATGTCGTCGCAAATTATCAATTCTAGTAAACCATTCATGACACTCATCACATTGAAACTTCATGCGAGATGGATTCTTCGTGCATTTGCTCCGCTCATGTCTTCGTGCATCATGAGCAAATGCGAACGACGTATCACAGTAGCTGCAAGGATACCGTGGTGATGAAGAGGAACCTTTCAGACCCGATCCAGATACATACGTTGCCGCAGTTGCACCATCTCCAGGCATACTCTTATGAACATCAATGCATCGTTGTTGCGCCGAAACCTTTACTTTCTGCCGAACAGCAGGACCTTTGCATTCCTTCATGTGCGTTTTCATATTATCTTTTCTGGCAAACTGCTTATGACATTTCTCACAAACAAACTTTTTACGATATAGGTTCTTGGCACATTCTCTATTCTCATGTCGTCGAGCATTGCTGTTGTTTGAGAAAATCTTGTCGCAGTAACAGCACCGATGTTCGTTAGTTGTTGTCGATTCGGCATCCATTGAAGTCTTTATTGATGGCGAACCAGCGTTAGCCGAGTTTCCCTGTGCAGCCAGCACTAGCGGCATTAAAGTCTCTTCTGCTGGCGGTACCACATCTGTTGAAGTCTCCTCCAGTGTTGACATCGACGTTGCCAACGGGATCTGCTCCACCATCGTCGACGCTGACGTCAAGGTTCCCGCAGTCGATGGTACAACCTCCATCGAGTTCGTCGTTAAAGTCGGTAAAGATGCCATCGAGTTCGCAAGAAGAGGTAATTACGTGATTAATGCACCAGAAGAAACAAACTAGATGATCCTTACACCGACGACGTCAGTAACAAACTGAGAGACCTGCTGTCTAGGACTCACTTATATACATGCACCGTATAGAATAATACGCTAGTCAAATCAAGAACTATTTACAATAATACTAGAGTCAAAACAACATTAAAAATAGAAGGACCATCAACGAAAAGGCAGCACATTTGGAAGCACCGACAACGAAAAGGCAGCACATTTGGAAGCACCGACAACGAAAAGGCAGCACATTTGGAAGCATCGACAACGAAAAGGCAGCACATTTTGAAGCACCGACAACGAAAAGGCAGCACATTTGGAAGCACCGCCAACGAAAAGGCAGCACATTTGGAAGCACCGACAACGTAAAGGCAGCACATTTGGAAGCACCGACAACGTAAAGGCAGCACATATGGAAGCACCGACAACGTAAAGGCAGCACATTTGGAAGCACCGACAACGAAAAGGCAGCACATTTGGAAGCACCGACAACGAAAAGACAGCACATTTTGGATGCACCATAGAATAAGGAAGCACCGACAACGTAAAGGCAGCACATTTGGAAGCACCGACAACGTAAAGGCAGCACATATGGAAGCATCGACAACGAAAAGGCAGCACATTTTGAAGCACCGACAACGAAAAGGCAGCACATTTGGAAGCACCGCCAACGAAAAGGCAGCACATTTGGAAGCACCGACAACGTAAAGGCAGCACATTTGGAAGCACCGACAACGTAAAGGCAGCACATATGGAAGCACCGACAACGTAAAGGCAGCACATTTGGAAGCACCGACAACGAAAAGGCAGCACATTTGGAAGCACCGACAACGAAAAGGCAGCACATTTGGAAGCACCGACAACGAAAAGGCAGCACATTTGGAAGCACCGACAACGAAAAGACAGCACATTTTGGATGCACCATAGAATAAGGAAGCACCGACAACGAAAAGGCAGCACATTTGTAAGCACCGACAACGTAAAGGCAGCACATTTGAAAGCACCGACAACGTAAAGGCAGCACATTTGGAAGCACCGACAACGTAAAGGCAGCACATTTGGAAGCACCGACAACGTAAAGACAGCACATTTGGAAGCACCGACAACGAAAAGGCAGCACATTTGGAAGCACCGACAACGAAAAGGCAGCACATTTGGAAGCACCGACAACGAAAAGTCAGCACATTTGGAAGCACCGTCAACGTAAAGGCAACACATTTGGAAGCACCGACAACGAAAAGGCAGCACATTTGGAAGCACCGACAACGACAAGGCAGCACATTTGGAAGCACCGACAACGAAAAGGCAGCACATTTGGAAGCACCGCCAACGAAAAGGCAGCACAGTTTGGATGCATCATCGAATAAGGAAGCACATTTGGAAGCTCCATCAACTAAAAAAGGCAAAAAGGAAGCACAAGTTACGAGATCTAAGTCTTAGTAAGAAATCATAATACAAGAAATAAAAACATTACATTCTTATAATTTAAATTATTTATTTTATTGCTTTACATTATACAAATGCAAGTAAAACAAGTCATTATTGTATGTAGCCAGCATTCCACAGTTCCTTGAGTATGAAGGATTATTCTTTGATGCACGAATAGTTTCCTGCACAAAGCGAACCATGTAGAAGTCTTAGCCGGTCAACCAATATGTTTGGATCTTTCCATGATGTGTAATCATTCTGTTCTACCACCATCTTTCTTGCACCTTTATAATAAAAATAATGATCTCTGGTGTCTTCCGTTTTACCACCAACCTCAGGGTAACTTTCATGTTTGAGACGGTGATCATCACAAGCTTGATCAGATTTATTTAATATATCACGTCGTTTCCATCGTTTCGGTCTCAGGACACCGCCACATTCTTCGATCTTGGCAGCTTTAGGTATTTCATCATAGTCTATGTCTTTGTCAACAGCCTCAGAGTCACTGTAACAATCACCGTAGAAGGAATCGTCTTCACCCAATTTACCGTAATAATTCGATGTTGATAATGTTGAAGTGTCTTCATCGTCTTCATGCTTCCTTTTTAGGAGTCCATCATTTTTACAAAGTAGGAAAGATCTACTTGAATTCGGCTGGAATATATTCTCACTTTTCACGTTAAGGATTCTTCCATTGTCTTCATTCTTCCGTAAATCATCAACCTTCTTCAATTTAAGTTCTTTGTCGAGATCAGAAGAGTCAAGAAAATTATTGTTGTAATGCAGATCACTCTTCCTTAGGCTAGTAGATTCATCGTTGTCCTCTAGCTAGTACACAGGCTTGGCGTTACAAGTTCTGCCATGTATTTTTAGGCTCTCTCTCCGCGTAAACGACTTGCTACATCGAACACAACTTATCATATTGCGCAGTGGATTTTTAACACAGTCATTCTACTCGTGTTGTCTTTTATTCTTTCTCAAGATAAACTCTTTACTGCAAAACTTACACCTATGTTCTTTCGATACAGCGTCAGATCCCAAATCGGAATTCATATTAGTTACTGAGACTAATGCCAGATACCAATTGAGTGTTTTAAATTAGATTCAATACTTAAATAGAAATTTTTTCATATTGCATCAGCGAGAATTAATATATCTCATGCAAAAGTACTTTATGCATGTAGTTCTGCTTTTCAACAACAGATGTCGCCACATGTTGCTTGCAGGTAAATAATATTTAGTTCTTTTATGCGGGATTCGGGATGCTCACTAACGATCGCAAAAGAAGGATGGCTTCGCTAGACTCCAAGGAAAAGGAAGTTCGTCTTGCATGTTGGTGCTCCACAGATGACTCATGGCGTAATATTAATTTGACTGAGTAATGATATTTGTTAATTCCACCTGATAAAAATATTGCAAGTTTTGATTTAGTAGCAGAAATTATCGAATTAAATGTAACTCCAAATAAAATGACATGTCTCATTAGACCAAAAAAAATCCATGCAGAGAGCGGTTTCTCAGAATAGTCAGAAACACTTGAAGAAACCACAGGAATGATTGCAAGAACACGGGAAAAACCATCAAAATATTGTCAAGAATAATCAGGAGCACACTGAGAAAACCACCATAATATTAACAATTATAATCGGAAGCACACGGAGAAAACCATCATAATATTGACCAGATTAATCGGAAGCACACAGAGAAAACCACCACATGTTTTTTTTGATAACATAAAATTACAAGAAAAAATATTTAAATATAAAAATAAATTAATAAAAAAAAAAAAATGCATAAAAGTTTCTGCTAGCTTGTAAACTTATCATTGTTGAGCAAATTTAGAGTTCTTGTACAAGCCAGAAATTTATGCATTTTTTTTTTAAATTTTTTTATTAATTTATTTTTATATTTAAATATTTTTTCTTGTAATTTTATGATATCAAAGAAAACATGCGGTGGTTTTCTCTGTGTGCTTCCGATTAATCTGGTTAGTAATATGATGGTTTTCTCCGTGTGCTTCCAATTATAATTGTTAATATTATGGTGGTTTTCTCAGTGTGCTCCTGATTATTCTTGACAATATTTTGATGGTTTTCCCGTGTTCTTGCAATCATTCCTGTGGTTTCTTCAAGTGTTTCTGACTATTCTGAGAAACCGCTCTCTGCATGGATTTTTTTTGGTCTAATGAGACATGTAATTTTATTTGGAGTTACATTTAATTCGATAATTTCTGCTACTAAATCAAAACTTGCAATATTTTTATTAGGTTGGAATTAACAAATATCATTACTCAGTCAAATTAATATTACGCCATGAGACATCTGTGGAGCACCAACATGCAAGACGAACTTCCTTGTCCTTAGAGTCTAGCGAAGCCATCCTTCTTTTGCGATCGTTAGTGAGCATCCCGCATCCCGCATAAAAGAACTAAATATTATTTATCTGCAAGCAACATGTGGCGACATCTGTTGTTGAAAAGCAGAACTACATGCATAAAGTACTTTTGCATGAGATATATTAATTCTCGCTGATGAAATATGAAAAAATTTCTTTTTAAGTATTGAATATAATTTAAAACACTCAATTGGTATCTGGCATTAGTCTTAGTAACTAATATGAATTCCGATTTGGGATCTGACGCTGTATCGAAAGAACATAGGTGTAAGTTTTGCAGAAAAGAGTTTATCTTGAGAAAGAATAAAAGACAACACGGGAAGAATGACTGTGTTAAAAATCCACTGCGCAATATGATAAGTTGTGTTCGATGTAGCAAGTCGTTTACGCGGAGAGAGAGCCTAAAAAGACATGGCAGAACTTGTAGCGCCAAGCCTGCGTACAAGCTAGAGGACAACGATGAATCTACTAGCCTAAGGAAGAGTGATCTGCATTACAACAATAATTTTCTTGGATCTTCTGATCTTGACAAAGAACTTAAATTGAAGAAGGTTGATGATTTACGGAAGAATGAAGACAATGGAAGAATCCTTAACGTGAAAAGTGAGAATATATTCCAGCCGAATTCAAGTAGATCTTTCCTACTTTGTAAAAATGATGGACTCCTAAAAAGGAAGCATGAAGACGATGAAGACACTTCAACATTATCAACATCGAATTATTACGGTAAATTGGGTGAAGACGATTCCTTCTACGGTGATTGTTACAGTGACTCTGAGGCTGTTGACAAAGACATAGACTATGATGAAGCACCTAAAGCTGCCAAGATCGAAGAATGTGGCAGTGTCCTGAGACCGAAACGATGGAAACGACGTGATATATTAAATAAATCTGATCAAGCTTGTGATGATCACCGTCTCAAACATGAAAGTTACCCTGAGGTTGGTGGTAAAACGGATGACACCAGAGATCATAATATTTATTATAAAGGTGCAACGAAGATGGTGGTAGAAGAGAATGATTACCCATCATGGAAAGATCCAAACATATTGGTTGACCGGCTAAGACTTCTACATGGTTCGATTTGTGCAGGAAACTATTCGTGCATCAAAAAAATATCCTTCATACTCAAGCAACTGAGGAATTCTGGCTACATACAATAATGACTTGTTTTACTTGCATTTGTATAATGTAAAGCAATAAAATAAATAATTTAAATTATAAGAATGTAATGTTTTTATTTCTTGTATTATGATTTCTTACTAAGACTTAGATCTCGTAACTTGTGCTTCCTTTTTGCCTTTTTTAGTTGATGGAGCTTCCAAATGTGCTTCCTTATTCGATGATGCATCCAAACTGTGCTGCCTTTTCGTTGGCGGTGCTTCCAAATGTGCTGCCTTTTCGTTGTCGGTGCTTCCAAATGTGCTGCCTTGTCGTTGTCGGTGCTTCCAAATGTGCTGCCTTTTCGTTGTCGGTGCTTCCAAATGTGTTGCCTTTATGTTGACGGTGCTTCCAAATGTGCTGACTTTTCGTTGTCGGTGCTTCCAAATGTGCTGCCTTTTCGTTGTCGGTGCTTCCAAATGTGCTGCCTTTTCGTTGTCGGTGCTTCCAAATGTGCTGTCTTTACATTGTCGGTGCTTCCAAATGTGCTGCCTTTACGTTGTCGGTGCTTCCAAATGTGCTGCCTTTACGTTGTCGGTGCTTCCAAATGTGCTGCCTTTACGTTGTCGGTGCTTACAAATGTGCTGCCTTTTCGTTGTCGGTGCTTCCTTATTCTATGGTGCATCCAAAATGTGCTGCCTTTTAGTTGACGGTGCTTCCAAATGTGCTGCCTTTTCGTTGTCGGTGCTTCCAAATGTGCTGCCTTTTCGTTGTCGGTGCTTCCAAATGTGCTGCCTTTTCGTTGTCCGTGCTTCCTAATGTGCTGCCTTTTCGTTGTCGGTGCTTCCAAATGTGCTGCCTTTTCGTTGTCGGTGCTTCCAAATGTGCTGCCTTTTCGTTGTCGGTGCTTCCAAATGTGCTGCCTTTACGTTGTCGGTGCTTCCATATGTGCTGCCTTTACGTTGTCGGTGCTTCCAAATGTGCTGCCTTTACGTTGTCGGTGCTTCCAAATGAGCTGCCTTTTCGTTGTCGGTGCTTCCAAATGTGCTGCCTTTTCGTTGTCGGTGCTTACTTATTCGATGGTGCATCCAAAATGTGTTGCCTTTACGTTGACGGTGCTTCCAAATGTGCTGCCTTTTCGTTGTTGGTGCTTCCAAATGTGCTGCCTTTTCGTTGTCGGTGCTTCCAAATGTGCTTCCTTTTCTTTGTCGGTGCTTCCAATTGTGCTGCCTTTACTTTGTCGGTGCTTCCAAATGTGCTGCCTTTACGTTGTCGGTGCTTCCAAATGTGCTGCCTTTTCGTTGTCGGTGCTTCCAAATGTGCTGCCTTTTCGTTGTCGGTGCTTCCTTTTTCGATGGTGCATCAAAAATGTGCTGCCTTTTCGTTGGCAGTGCTTCCAAATGTGCTGCCTTTTCGTTGTCGGTGCTTCCATAAGTGCTGCTTTTTCGTTGTCGATGCTTCCAAATGTGCTGCCTTTTCGTTGTCGGTGCTTCAAAATGTGCTGCCTTTTCGTTGTCGGTGCTACCAAATGTGTTGCCTTTACGTTGACGGTGCTTCCAAATGTGCTGCCTTTTCGTTGTCGGTGCTTCCAAATTCGCTGTCTTCACGTTGTCGGTGCTTCCAAATGTGCTGGCTTTTTGTTGTCGGTGCTTCCTAATGTGCTGCCTTTTCGTTGTCGGTGCTTCCAAATGTGCTGCCTTTACGTTGTTGGTGCTTCCATATGTTCTGTCTTTACTTGTTCGGTGCTTCCAAATGTGCTGCCTTTACGTTGTCGGTGCTTCCAAATGTGCTGCCTTTTTGTTGTCGGTGCTTCCTTATTCGATGGTGCATCCAAAATGTGCTGCCTTTTCGTTGGCGGTCCTTCCAAATGGCTGCCTTTTCGTTGTCGGTGCTTCCAAATGTGCTGCCTTTTCGTTGTCGGTGCTTCCAAATGTGTTGCCTTTACGTTGACGGTGCTACCAAATGGGCTGCCTTTTCGTTGTCGGTGCTTCCAAATGTGCTGCCTTTTCGAAGTCGGTGCTTCCAAATGTGCTGCCTTTTCGTTGTCGGTGCTTCCAAATGTGCTGTCTTTTCGTTGTCGGTGCTTCCAAATGTGCTGCCTTTATGTTGTCGGTGCTTCCAAATGTGCTGCCTTTACGTTGTCGGTGCTTCCAAATGTGCTGCCTTTACGTTGTCGGTGCTTCCAAATGTGCTGCCTTTTCGTTGTCGGTGCTTCCTTATTCTATGGTGCATCCAAAATGTGCTGCCTTTTCGTTGTCGGTGCTTCCAAATGTGCTGCCTTTTCGTTGTCGGTGCTTCCAAATGTGCTGCCTTTTCGTTGTCGGTGCTTCCAAATGTGCTGCCTTTTCGTTGTCGGTGCTTCCTAATGTGCTGCCTTTTCTTGTCGGTGCTTCCAAATGTGCTGCCTTTTCGTTGTCGGTGCTTCCAAATGTGCTGCTTTTACGTTGTCGGTGCTTCCATATGTGCTGCCTTTACGTTGTCGGTGCTTCGAAATGTGCTGCCTTTACGTTGTCGGTGCTTCTAAATGTGCTGCCTTTTCGATGTCGGTGCTTCGAAATGTGCTGCCTTTTCGTTGTCGGTGCTTCCTTATGCGATGGTGCATCCAAAATGTGCTCCCTTTTCGTTGGCGGTGCTTCCAAATGTGCTGCCTTTTCGTTGTCGGTGCTTGCAAATGTGCTGCCTTTTCGTTGTCGATGCTTCCAAATGTGTTGCCTTTTCGTTGTCGGTTATTCCAAATGTGCTGCCTTTTCGTTGTCGGTGCTTCCATATGTGCTGCCTTTACGTTGTCAGTTCTTCCAAATGTGCTGCCTTTACGTTGTCGGTGCTTCCAAATGTGCTGCCTTTTCGTTGGCGGTGCTTCCAAATGTGCTGCCTTTTCGTTGTCGGAGCTTCCAAATGTGCTGCCTTTTCGTTGTCGATGCTTCCAAATGTGCTGCCTTTTCGTAGTTGGTGCTTCCAAATGTGCTGCCTTTTCGCTGTCGGTGCTTCCAAATGTACTGCCTTTTCGTTGTCGGTGCTTGCAAATGTGCTGCCTTTTCGTTGTCGATGCTTCCAAATGTGTTGCCTTTTCGTTGTCGGTTATTCCAAATGTGCTGCCTTTTCGTTGTCGGTGCTTCCATATGTGCTGCCTTTACGTTGTCAGTTCTTCCAAATGTGCTGCCTTTACGTTGTCGGTGCTTCCAAATGTGCTGCCTTTTCGTTGGCGGTGCTTCCAAATGTGCTGCCTTTTCGTTGTCGGAGCTTCCAAATGTGCTGCCTTTTCGTTGTCGATGCTTCCAAATGTGCTGCCTTTTCGTAGTTGGTGCTTCCAAATGTGCTGCCTTTTCGCTGTCGGTGCTTCCAAATGTGCTGCCTTTTCGTTGATGGTACTTCTATTTTTAATGTTGTTTTGACTCTAGTATTATTGTAAATGGTTCTTGATTTGACTAGCGTATTATTTCATACGGTGCATGTATATAAGTGAGTCCTAGACAGCAGGTCGCTCAGTTTGTTACTGACGTCGTCGGTGTAAGGATCACCTAGTTTGTTTCTTCTGGTGCATTAATCACGTAATTACCTCTTCTTGCGAACTCGATGGCATCTTTACCGACTTTAACGACGAACTCGATGGAGGTTGTACCATCGACTGCGGGAACCTTGACGTCAGCGTCGACGATGGTGGAGCAGATCCCGTTGGCAACGTCGATGTCAACACTGGAGAAGACTTTAACAGATGTGGTACCGCCAGCAGAAGAGACTTTAATGCCGCTAGTGCTGGCTGCACAGGGAAACTCGGCTAATGCTGGTTCGCCATCAATGGAGACTTCAATAGATGTTGAATCGACAACAACTATCGAACATCGGTGCTGTTACTGCGACAAGATTTTCTCAAACAACAGCAATGCTCGACAACATGAGAATAGAGAATGTGCCAAGAACCTATATCGTAAAATGTTTGTTTGTGAGAAATGTCATAAGCAGTTTGCCAGAAAAGATAATATGAAAACGCACATGAAGGCATGCAAAGGTCCTGCTGTTCGGCAGAAAGTGAAGGTTTCGGCGCAACAACGATGCATTGATGTTCATAAGAGTATGCCTGGAGATGGTGCAACTGCGGCAACGTCTGTACCTGGATCGGGTCTGAAAGGTTCGTCTTCATCACCACGGTATCCTTGCAGCTACTGTGATACGTCGTTCGCATTTGCTCATGATGCACGAAGACATGAGCGGAGCAAATGCACGAAGAATCCATCTCGCATGAAGTTTCGATATGATGAGTGTCATGAATGGTTTACTAGAATTGATAATTTGCGACGACATGTGAAAAACTGTAAAGGTGAAGTCCGTGTGCCTACTGCTGAACTACCTGCAGAAATTTTGACTCCTCGGTTTAGGTTGAAGGCTCGTGAGCGTACAAGCAAGAAAACCGATGTGCAGCAACCGATTGGAGCTAAGAATTAGTCATTTCACACCGCTGCCGACCTAAATGATTATAAGATTGCTGGCTTTCGCAAATGATCCTGTAGTAGAATAGAAATTATGTAATAAATATTATGTTTGTAAAAGAACTTGTGGTGTTTAATTCCTCGAACCTGTTACTATTATGTTAAATTGATGTTATATTTAATTTTTTTGCATCGTCCTAGATCGTACCAAGGACCTTAGTCGACCTAATGGATCAGTATATAGATTACAAATTTATTTAATGAATTTTGGAATTTTTCCCGAATTTCTAGCTAAATAATTATGGATTTTCAAGATGGCGGCCAAATGACAAGATGTCTGGTGTCACAGCAATAATAAATGATTACTGCACTCTAGCGGATAAGAACTAAACTAACATGGTGTCAGCGCACTCTCGCCGACGATACACTGATGATGGCTTCCAGCAGACGAGGACAAGATGGTGGACATGACGTCATACTACCTGACGATATATATATGCTTTGAAAAAAAAGTGGAGGGAGTCAGTATATTGCAGCCACCGAAGGGGGGAAGGATCGGTCGCCATTTTTTTTTTTGCACTCGTCGGGTTTGAACCGAGGACTCCGAACTCCGTGTCGAAAAAGTAATTTTTTTATTAATAATTTATTAAAATTTTATTATTTAAATTTTTTTATAATTTAAAAAAAAAAATTCATTAAAATCGGATAATAAATTTAAAGATGGCGGCCGTAACGAAAATTGCAACGGTGACGTCATAATTCAAAATGGCGGATAACACAATGCCGGAATGTTCGAGAAAACGAAATGACGTCATCCAAGATGGTGGATCCAAGATGGCCGTCGGGGTCAAGGTCAAAGGTCAAGGTCACATCCTGATAGAGGCTTAACTGAGGCTTGAGTTAAGGATGCTTAAGCCTCTATCAGGACATTTCTAGCCGCTGGGATTTTTAAGGACTAAAACGGGAAATTTTCCCTCGAAACGGGATTTTTCCCTCGAAAACGGGAAATTTTTTCTTAAAACGGGAAATTTTGAGCCATTTTGAGTCATTTTTGAGGAATTTTGAGGAATTTTTGCCGCCGTGACGTCACAAATCCAAGATGGCGGACACCGACACCACCACCACCGCCTTATCTCGGACATACATTTACATACTACTTTTAACTTGCATTTGTATAATGTAAAGAAATAAAATAAATAATTTAAATTATAAGAATTTAATGTTGTTATTTCTTGTATTCTGATTTCTAAGACTTAGATCTCGTAACTTATGCTTCCTTTTTGCCTTTTTTTTTGTTGATGGAGCTTCCAAATGTGCTTCCTTATTCGATGGTGCTTCCAAAATGTGCTGTCTTAATGATCGTGCATCCAAAATGTGCTGTCTTTTCGTTGTCGGTGATTCCAAATGTGCTGCCTTTTCGTTGTCGGTGCTTCCAAATGTGCTGCCTTTTTGTTGTCGGTGCTTCTAAATGTGCTGCCTTTTCGTTGTCGGTGCTTCCAAATGTGCTGCCTTTTCGTTGTCGGTGCTTCCAAATGTGCTGTCTTTTCGTTGTCGGTGCTTCCAAATGTGCTGACTTTTCGTTGACGGTGCTTCCAAATGTGCTGCCTTTTCGTTGACGGTGCTTCCAAATGTGCTGCCTTTTCGTTGATGGTCCTTCTATTTTTTATATTGTTTTGACTCTAGTATTATTGTAGATGGTTCTTGATTTGACTAGCGTTTTATTCCATACGGTGCATATATATAAGTGAGTCCTAGACAGCAGGACGCTCAGTTTGTTACTGACGTCGGCGGTGTAAGGATTATCTAGTTTGTTTAATCTGGTGCATAAATCGCGTAATTACCTGTTCTTGCGAACTCGATGGCATCTTTACCGACTTTAACGTCGAACTCGATGGAGGTTGTACCATCGTCTACGGGAACCTTTACGACAGCTACGACGGAGAAGGCGCAGATCCCGTTGGCAACGACGACGACGTCAACATTGGAGGAGATTTCAACAGATGTGATACAACCAGCAGAAGAGACTTTAATGTCGGTAGTGCTGGCTGTACAGGAAACCTCGCCGAACGCTGTTTCGCCCTCGATGGAGACTTCATTGGATGGTGAATCGACAACAATTAACGAACATCGATGTCGTTACTGCGACAAGATTTTCTCAAACAGCAGCAATTCTCGTCGACACGAGAAGAGAGAATGTGCTAAGAATCCTCCTCGCAACATGATTGGTTGTGAGAAGTGTCATAAGCAGTTTTCCAGAAAAGATAATATGAAAACGCACTTGAAGACATGTAAAGGCGCTGCTGTGCGGCAGAAAGTAAAGGTTTCTATACAACAAAGATGTATTGATGTTTATAAGAGTATGCCTGGAAATTGTACTACTGTTGCAACGCCAGTATCTGGAACAGATCTTAAAGGCTCGACTTCATCACCACGGTATCCTTGCAGCTACTGTGATACGTCGTTCGCATTTTCCCATGATGCACGAAGACATGAGAGGAGTAAATGCAAGAAGAATCCTTCTCGCATGAAGTTTCGCTGTGATGAGTGCCTTAAATGGTTTACTCGAATAGACAGTTTGCGACATCATGCGAAAAAATGTAAAGGTGATACATGGAAAGCCGTATCCGTTCGATGATAAAGTGAATAAGTGTGCATTCAAGACATCGGCTGCAGTAATTTACAGTTCTAAAAATGTCAAGCAAACTGTTGGAAATGGTATCCAGAAACTCTGTCAAGAAGAGGAGGACTATGTCTGTAAAGGTCTGGTTGGACTCTGTCTAGTATAAACCGATTGGAGCTAAGAATTAGTCATTTCACGCCTATGCGGACCTAAATTTTTGTAGTAAAATAGAAATTATGTAATAAAATATTTTTTAAAAGAACTTGTGGTGTTTTATTTTTGAACCTGTCATTTTTTAGGTATTTTTACTTAAAAATTAGGATCATTTGTATCGTCCAGGGATCGAACCAAGTCTCGAATTAATCATTACTTTAATGAGTGAATTTTTTTATGAATTTTTGATTTTTTCCCGAATTTCTAGCATTGAAATTACGGATTCTCAAGGTGGCTGTAGAAACGAAAAGTGCAACGGTGTTTTTTTTTTATATTTTTATTATTTAATTCGATTGATTGCATTTTTTTATGATTTTTAAAAAATTTTCCCGATTTTCTATCTAAATAATTACGTAATTTCAAGATGGCGGGCAAATGACAGGATGGCGGGTGTCACAGTTACAAAAAATGATTTCTGCACTCTAGCGGGTACGAGTTAAACTAACATGGTGTCAGCGCACTCTAGCAGACGATAACATGATGTTGGCTTCCAGCAGACGAGGGCAAGATGGCGGACGTGACATCATACTGCCGGATGATATATATGCTATTAACAAAGTGGTGGGGGCCAGTCTGCCTGCACCCACCACGGGGGAAGGATCGGTCGCCATTTTTATTTTTTTTGCACTCGTCGGGTTCGAACTGAGGACTCCGAGCTCCATGTCGTTAATGTATGTTTTTTGATAATTTTTTTATTAAAAGTTTATTAATTGAATTTTTTTATAAATTTTAATTTTTTTTCATTAAAATCGGATAGTAAATAAAGGTTGTTAAATTTGGCGGCCGTAACGGAAATTGCAACGGTGACGACATAATTCAAGATGACGGTCATGGTATCCTTATTCCTAGAAATGGCTTACCGGAGGCTGTATACATGGATGCTTAAGCCGTTTTTAGGAATTTGTGTTCTTTCTAGGGCAAAACGACTTTGAGGATTATGGAAATCCTAATTTTTGAATTGTGGAATTTTTTGAGATTTTTGGCGGAATTTTTTTCTACAGAAATGGAAATTTTGGCGAATTTTGAGGAATTTTGGGCACTTTTTGCCCAATTTTGGCAAATTTTGATGGAAAAATGTCAAGGTCAAGGTCAAAGGTCAAGGTCACAACCATCCAAGATGGCCGCCGTGACGTCACAATCCAATATGGCGGACACCGGCTCCGGCTCCACGCCCCGGACCCAGTTTCCGGACATACATTCCTATACTACTATATATATATATATATATAAACGTATAGAAGTCGCGAGAGGATACGATTTATTCTGCCAGTTTTGGAATCCAAACTGAGGTAGTTGGAAACTCCCCCGCCAGACAGCTCTGCTTTCGAAAAGAAGGCACTCGTGGTTAGTGTCTCCCACGCTAGAGCGCTATAGTATCGCTTGTCTCAAGGTCGCGCGCGTATTTTCTCTTTCTTTCTTTCTCTCTATCTCTCTTACTCTCTCAATCTTTTGAATTTTGTTTCCGTTTCTGTGTGGAGGGCCAGCGCATTGACAAGGCGGGAAGTTATGCTCGTCAAAACGATGCGTGAATTTATTTAACACAAATGTATTTTGTTTAAAGAACCGAAAGCAAAAAATAAATCCTTGAAATAATACACAATTATTTAAAAACAGCCACATATATTAGTAATTCATTGGTGTTTGATTCCATATGGTGTAATAATTATTGTATTTGAATAAAAATTGGTCCAATTGGATATAAAATAAATAAATTACTCACCCAATTAATTAAAGTACCTCAAAGAATCCACTTTAATATAAATTCAACCAAATGTATGCAAAGCGAAAATTATAAAATACCGGACACTGTTATATAAATGGTTGATTAGTGTAAATCTGTGCACGAACTTAGTCATACATTCATAAAAACTTTAGTAAGCTCTAACACCAGAAACTTGTTTTTATCAGGGAAAAAAATTATATATTGAAGAAATAACTAAACAGTAAACATGTGCATACATATTATTTATGTTTGCATACATGCAGTGAATATTATTTTGCAGTGATAAATTAATATTTTATTAACATTGCTAGATATAAAAAAGTTTATATAAAATCTTAAAAATATTTAATACCTATAGGTACTTTTCAGAAGTAAGGTTGGTTTGTAAATTCTCCTTCAGGAGCATTATACAACACAGTTCATTAAATTGCATTACAAGTCAAATAAAAAAAATTAAAAATGGGTGGAAGTCAAATAAAAATACCACAAATAAATGTTTATACGTACTTATAATTTCCAAATAATGAGGGCCCAGTTACTTTAAGTTAAGTTGGTGTATAAAACTCTTGCAAAAAACAGTTCTCTGTATTCTAGAGTTGTTTGAAGAGTTTATTTACATGCACAAAAAAATTCAATGTAAAAAAAGCCACATAATCATCCTATCATAGTACCTAACATTTTTGAGACAGATCGTACAGCAAAATGAGAGACTTTGACATATGAATTATGTGAAGCATTAAAAATTTGTGATGCAATAAACAAAACTAGCACATATTCATGTAGTGCAAGACTAGTTAATGATGTATTAATAATTTTTTGTTTATTTTACAGTAAAATATTCAGCGGCCAAAGACTTAAGCCGTCGCAATAAATGTAATTTAAAGCCACCTTAAGTGAAACAGACTGTGGCTAAATGGGGCACAGTAATTTTGAGCGAAATTGTAATCGTGCAAGTTCCCATGTTCCACAGCTGTATTTACCTTATATTATATGTTTATGGACAATAAATTTAAATATCACTTAACAATTTAAATAAAACAAAACAAAATAAAACAGTACAAAATAAATTTCCAAGAATTATTTCATTCTAAATATCAGTATATAAAACTCTTCCATTGCGTATAAAAATTTTGTAACTTTTACTTCCGTACATTCTTAACGATACGAAACATGCACAATGCCATCTAATGACATTTAACAAAACTATTATGTTATTGTCCATAGGTATACGTTACGTAGTATACGTTTTATACATTAAGTAAAATAATCTCATTATTTTTTTAAAACATTAACTAATGTAAATTATTTCATTGTCGAGCTTTAGCAAACGACTTACACACATGCAATCACTGACACGTATAGAGGGAGGTTTATAAATCAATGACTCGTTAGAAAATGTACGTGTTTGTTTCATCAAACATGAAATATGCAAAAAATAATATCGTGTAAAACGTTTGTTGAAAACTTTCAAACTAGCAATAGTTCTAATGAAGGAATAGCCCAGCCAAACTATGCTAAAATTTCGCTCATAGTCGAATTAAATCCTATATTTTTGTTACAATTTACACGTATTTAGTAGTGTCCAGGGGAATTAAAATCAAAAGTCCTGATGAATAGGAAGTGAGGTAGAGTCAGAAACAAGAAAGGTATATAAAAAAAAGCATTTGTTTATTCAAGAAATATCTCGTAAATGATTAACCTTAAAAGAAAACTTTTTAAATGAAAAATGAAAGAATATTAAAAATCCTATAAAAGATTATTTTCACTTTTTTCATATCTCCAATATTGTTTGAGATAGTCTAGTTTAAAAAAATGAGTTTTTTTATTTTATCTCAAAACTTTTTCCTTTAGCAACTGAACTATATATTTGTGAACCGTGCCTCTCGTATGCCAAATGCTGTCACTTGACTTTACAAGACATGTTTAAGCTAGAGTCCATGATAACCCCAGAATTCAACATTTTTGCATATCACGGTTACTTCTCAAAGAAAAGAACTGATAGCGTTTGGTCAGACAGACCACAGAACAGACTTAAATGCGTAACATGAAAATTCTTGGAAGCCTCAAACGAGGACGAGGATTCACTGATAAGTTCTTGAGCGAGTGTACCTTGGGGATGACTGCAACTGCATCTGCTCATCATTGAAGAGTTATGAAGTACTCATTTTATATCTTTGAACCACTTGATTTTTGTCAATCTCGAATAAGTAGGGATGCCACATATTAATATAAGATCTCTGCTTAGCTAAATAATCACCCACCATTTCCTGGATCACAACAAATCATGTCTATAGCAACTGGACTAGTAGGGGATGCCACAGTTACCCTTTTCAATGCTATAGTAATTGGCAAGCAATCAATACAGAGTAATGTTGGAAAAATTCTAATCAAGCATTGTCACGAAAAGATCAAGCTCTCCCTCTGGCGAATATTAGCTACACTATTACTTTCAATTGTAATAGTTCATTCATCATTTGTTAGTTTTCCAGAGGATAACGATAAGAGAAGGAAAAAAGGATGTCTTGATCATGTATATGGATTATGAGTTGGCTCCATTTCATTTAGCTCTCTTTGACGAAGCTGGGATACGCAAAACCAAGAAAGCTGCCCTGTACATGTTTCAAGTGACAAGGGAGAATTTGGACTTGGAGAATGCTTTGTTCTTAATGGTGGATTCTTACTACACTACACAGTCATATAGCCGACAAGTGGTACTGATTCATATATTTGCCCAAAATATGTCAATTACATTATCATTTCCTATTTATCATGACTGTTGTTGTGACATTCCGTGCAGACCACTGGACAATTGAAATACAAAATCATAAACATTGGATTGAATTTGAGCACATTATATACTTTGGCTGGGCTAGAAGTCTATAACACCTCGTGTTTAAATGAGTACCTAATTTTTAGAATCTCAATATAAGTGTCTTCCAGGTTAATTTTTTTTCTGGTTACATAATAAAATATTTTGAAATTTAAATTGTTCATAACTTAGGTAATAACGGTAGAATTCAATGCATTTTAAACAGTTTTATCCTTTAATCTACTAAAAAAAGTACTGAGGTGGTTGTGTGGACCAATTTTTACCACGTTTTTGTTTTTATTTTTGTAAAAAAAAAAAAAGTTCAAACTAATGTTTTTCTTACACTAACCCACTTACAAAGTATGTTCTCTGGTAAATAAACGCAAAATGTTTCACATGACGTTTTTTGACAGCGATCATTAAGCTACTAACATATTAATATTATAAAGTAATAAACAAAAAAATACTTATACAGCTGCAATCTATCTACTCACAAAGAATTAATTGTTTAGTTATTTCATAAACACATTTTGCAATCGCTCTTAAAATTTTTGTTCAAACGCTTGCCAAACAAATGCATTTTATGTGAAACAGACGATGTGGGTATACTTGGCTAAAACTTTGCGTTTATTAAAATTTACATCGAAAATTAACTAGTGTTCACTCGGTTTTAGTCAAAATAATGACATAAAAAATATGTGGTTGTAATCTAATTAGTTTTTAAAGTAATTAAAACGTGGATATTTTAAATATAAAAGTAAAGAATTCTTTACTAATTTGAACCAGGTGGGGCAAGAGTCACCCACCTGACTGCCTCAGACGTCACAAGACACAATTAATACAAGACAAAGGAGATAAATAAATAAATAAATATAGCAGGAATCCATTTGTATAATCTGAAGAACATCATTAATTAGTACATTCGTTAATACTGAAAAATACTGAATACATCATTAATACTGAAATGGCACATTCCTATAAGAAAAGAGTGATTTACATAACATAAAACAAGCAAGTATAACAGATTGTAAAGTCAATAATAATTTAACATTTAAAAAAAAATAAAAAGACAAATTATAATTACGAGTCGCCCCTGTGTACCTGGTAAGGCGTGGTAGCAAGCCAATAAAAACACGAGATGATGAATCAAAAGGGGCAGAAGGCCTGAATCATGCTGCCAAACAAGTGGCCAGACATCAAATTAATCAACGCACATTCGGCCGCAGGGCGAAAGGCGCAAAACAAATGGGCATGACGAGCAAATACGCCTTACCAGACACAGGGGCGACGAGAACTAGGACCGCTGCCGGCCGACGAACGAGTGAAGTGGCCTGCTAACTCATGGTAAACAAGTGGGCTTGACGAGGGGAAAAGAGGAGGGGGGAAGGGGTGGCAAGGAAGGTTTAGAAGGCCGGAAGAATCTGGAAGGTCGGAGGAGGAGGATAAAGGAGGGAGGGGAAGGGGAGAGGAAGGAAAGGAGGGGAGGGCGAGTGAAGGGAGGGGAAGGTAGGGAGGAGGAATAAGAACGGACTAGAAGAATGTGGCCATTCTTCAACCCCCTTTCCTAAAGTGGCCCTGCCTGGATGCGGAGAACATGATGAGTAGTATATGATAGCCGGTCCGGAAACAGGCTTCAGGCTGTGGATTGATGATTGTCGTCCGCCATCTTGGATTGTGACGTCACAGCGGCCATCTTGGATGACCTTGACCTTGACCTTTGACCTTGACCTGGAATTTGATCCTCAAAAATCGCCAAAAATGACCAAAATTGGGCAAAAATTGCCCAAAATTCCTCAAAAATCGCCAAAATTTCAATTTTTTTGAAAAAAATTTCCGCCAAAAAATCTCAAATAATTCCACAGTTCAAAAATTAGGATTTCGAAAATCCTCAAAAGTCGCTTTGCCCTAGAAAAAACGAAAACTCCTAAAAGCGGCTTAAAACTCCTAAGAGCTAGCCGCTTATAAGCCGCCGACCTTGAAAATAAGGATGTCATGGCAGCCATATTGGATGATGATGTCACCGTTGCAAATTTTGTTACGGCCGCCATCTTTAACTTTTTTATTTATTATCCGATTTTAATGAAAAAAAATTTAAAAATTATAAAAAATCCATTTAATAAAAATTTAATAAAATATTTATAATAAATGTACTTTACGACACGGAGCTCAGAGTCCTCGGTTCGAACCCGGTGAGGGCAAAAAAAAAACTAAAAATGACATCCGATCCTTCCCTCGTGGAGGGCGCTGGCATACTGACTCCCACCACTTTTTTCAAAGCATATATATTCACCTAGTATGACGTCATGTCCGCCATCTTGTCTTCGATGCTGGAAGCCATCATCATTGTATCGTCGGCTAGAGTGCGCTGACGCCATGTTAGTTTAACTCTTACCCGCTAGAGTGCAGTAATCATTTATTGCTAAGGTGCCCGCCATCTTGAAATTTGGCCGCCATCTTGAAAATCCGTAATTATTTAGCTAGAAATTCGGGAAAAGTTCCAAAATTTATTAAATAAATTTGCAATCAATATACTGATTGACCCGGTCAGTTCCTATCCTTGGTTCGACCCCTGGCCGATACAAAAAAATTAAATATAACATCAATTTAACATAATAGTAACAGGTTCGAGGAATTAAACACCGCAAGTTCTTTTACAAACAGAATATTTATTACATAATTTCTATTCTACTACAGGATCACTTACGAAAGCTAGCAAATTTATAATCAATCATTTAGTTCCGCATCGGTGTGAAATGACTTATTCTTAGCTCCAATCGGTTTATACTAGACAGAGTCCAACCAGATCCTTTACTGACATAGTTCTCCTCTTCTTGACAGAGTTTCTGGATACCGTGTTTAACAGTTTGCTTCACATCTTTAGAACTGTAAATTACTGTAGCCGATGTCTTGAATTCACACTTTT
Organism: Bacillus rossius redtenbacheri; assembly: GCF_032445375.1. Classification (NCBI taxonomy): domain Eukaryota; kingdom Metazoa; phylum Arthropoda; class Insecta; order Phasmatodea; family Bacillidae; genus Bacillus; species Bacillus rossius. The sequence goes on along the minus strand of NC_086330.1, from coordinate 224,424,807 downwards.
TCACTTTGTCATCTAACGGATATGGCTTTCCATATAGACAGTCCAACCACAAGTTATATTTTAATGGTCCGTTTGTTGCTACGTCATCAGTAAGCTGATTGATTATGTCCTGTCTGATATCATCAAGAAAAGTACAAATATCCTTCGACTCACCGAACGTATTTAGATAATAGTAGTCTTTCAACGTTCCACGAAATGCAGTCTGCGCCAAGTAGAAGCCATTATCGTTCACTTGTAATGCTCCGAACACAGTCTTAGGTTTAGGTCCATGTTCAGTCGTCATAGCAATCGGTTGCTGCGCATCTGTTTTATTGATTGTACGCTCACGAGCCTTCAATCTAAAGCGAGGAGTCGAAATGTCTGCAGGTAGTTCAGCAGTAGGCACACGAACTTCACCTTTACATATTTTCGCATGTCGTCGCAAACTATCAATTCGAGTAAACCATTCATGACAATCATCACATCGAAACTTTATACGAGAAGGATTCTTTTTGCATTTGCTCCGCTCATGTCTTCGTGCATCAGGGGAAAATGTGAACGACATATCACAGTAGCTGCAAGGATACCGTGCCGATGTAGACGAACCTTTCAGACCCGAGCCAGATATGGACGTTGCAACAGTAGTACCATTTCCAGGCATACTCTTATGAACATCGACGCATCGCTGTTGCACCGAAACCTTTACTTTCTGCCGCACAGCAGGACCTTTACATGTCTTCATGTGCGTTTTCATATTATCTTTTCTGGCAAACTGCTTATGACATTTCTCACAAACAAACATTTTACGATATAGGTTCTTAGCACATTCTCTCTTCTCATGCCGTCGAGCATTGCTGCTGTTTGAGAAAATCTTGTCACAGTAACAGCACCGATGTTCGTTAGTTGTTGTCGATTCGGCATCCATTGAAGTCTCCATCGAGGGCGAAACGAAGTTCGTCGAGTTTTCCTGCACAGCCAGCACTACCGGGATTAAAGTCTCTTCTGCTGGTGGTATCGCGTCTGTTGAAATCTCCTACAGTGTTGTCGACGTGGTTGTCAACGGAATCTGCTCCTTCTCCGTCGTAGCTGTCGTAAAGGTTCCCGTAGACGATGGTACAACCTCAATCGAGTTCGACGTTAAAGTCGGTAAAGATGCCATCGAGTTCGCAAGAACAGGTAATTACGTGATTAATGCACCAGAAGAAATAAACTAGGTGATCCTTACACCGCCGACGTCAGTAACAAACTGAGCGCCCTGCTGTCTAGGACTCGCTTATATACATGCACCGTATGGAATAATACGCTAGTCAAATCAAGAAACATCTACAATAATACTAGAGTCAAAACAACATTAAAAATAGAAGGACCATCAACAAAAAGGAAGCACATTCTGGAAGCACAATAAAAAAAAAGGCAGCACATTTGGAGCACCGACAACGAAAAGGCAGCACCGTCATCGTAAAGGCACGGACCGCAAGTCCGGGTCATGTCAATATCAGACATATAGACCATGAACACAGTACACACAGGAAACGGATCGTACACACAGTACACACAGGAAACGAAACGTACACACAGTACACACAGGAAACGGAACGTACACACAGTACACACAGGTAACGGAACGTACACACAGTACACACAGGAAACGGAACGTACACACAGTACACACAGGAAACGGAACGTACACACAGTACACACAGGTAACGGAACGTACACACAGTACACACAGGAAACGGAACGTACACACAGTACACACAGAAAACGAAACGTACACACAGTACACACAGGTAACGGAACGTACACACAGTACACACAGGAAATGGAACGTACACACAGTACACACAGAAAACGGAACGTACACACAGTACACACAGGAAACGGAATGTACACACAGTACACACAGAAATCGGAACGTACACACAGTACACACAGAAAACGGAATGTACACACGGTACACACAGGAAACTGAACGTACACACAGTACACACAGAAAACGGAACGTACACACAGTACACACAGGAAACGGAACGTACACACAGTACACACAGAAATCGGAACGTACACACAGTACACACAGAAAACGTAACGTACACACAGTGCACACAGAAAACGGAATGTACACACGGTACACACAGGAAACTGAACGTACACACAGTACACACACAGGAAACGGAACGTTCACACAGTACACACAGGAAACGGAACGTACACACAGTACACACAGGAAACGGAACGTACACACAGTACACACAGGAAACAAAACGTACACACAGTACACACAGAAAACGGAACGTACACACAGTACACACAGGAAACGGAACGTACACACAGAATACACAGGAAACGGAATGATCACACATACATTAGCGGAAACACACAGGCTTAGTTGGAAATCAGAATACAAGAAATAAAAACATTAAATTTTTACTTTCAATATTTAATTACTTCTCAACATTACACAAATACAAGTAAAGGAAGCCATTATTGTATGTAGCCAGCTTTCCTCAGTTCCTTGAGTATGAAGGATATTTCTTTTATGCACGAATAGTTTCCTGCACAAAGCGAGCCATGTAGAAGTCTTAGCCGGTCATCCAATATGTTTGGATCTTTCCATGATGTGTAATCAATCTCTTCTACCACCATCTTACTTGCTTGTTTATTATAAATACTGTTAATATCACAATCGTCCCAGTGATCATAATAAGCATTATCAGATTTATTTATTATAACACGACGTTTCCATCGTTTCGGTCTCAGGACATCGCCACATTCTTCGATCTTGTCAGCTCTAGGTGCTTCATCACAGTCTATGCCTTTGTCAACAGCCTCAGAGTCACTGTAACAATCACTGTAGAAGACATCCTCTTCACCCAGATTACCGTATGAATTCGCTATCGATGATGTCGAAGTGTCTTCATCGTCTTCATGCTTCCTTTTTAGGAGTCCATCATTTTTACAAAGAATGGAGGATCTACTGAATATAGGCTTGAATGTATTCTCACTTTTCACGGTGTTGATACTTCCATTAGTTTCAGTCTTCCCGAAGCCATTAGCATCCTTCAATTTATGTTCTTCCTCACGATCGGGTGAGCTAATACCATCACGCTCAGGACAAGGAAAATTATTGTCGTAATGCAGTTTACTCTTCTTTAGTCTAGTGGATCCATCGGTGTCCTCTATGCCGTAAGTAGTCTTGACTTAACATGTTCTACCATGTCTTTTTAAGCTGTCAATTCGTGTTAACAACCTGCTACAACGATTACAGCTTAACATGTTGCGTAGTGGGTTTCTAGCACAATCATTCTTCTCATGACGTCTAGCATTCCTTCTCATGGCAAAATCCTTGCCACAGTATCTACAGCGGCTTCCTTCCGATTCAGCTGCAGATAACAAACCACGATCCATGGTAGCTTCTGTGACTAATGTTAGATACAAACTGTCAGTTTTCTCCAATTGGAACCATTTCTTAAATAGAGTTTTTGAAATATTTCATCAGCGAGAGTTAAGTTATCTAATGTAAAGCAAATTGATGCAAGTAGTTCAGGCTGTCGTCAACAGATGGCGCCACGTGTTGCTTGCAGGTAAATAATATATATTTCATTAATGCGGGATGCGGAACGCTCACTATCGATCGCAAAGGGAGGTTGGCTTCGATAGTATCCAAGGAGAAAAAAGTTCGTCCTTCCTGCTAGTGCTTCTCAGATTTCTCACGGTCCGCCATCTTGGATTACGACGTCACAGCGGCCATCTTGGATGGGTGTGACCATGACCTTTGACCGAAACCGCAGGAATGATCGCAAGCACACGGATTAACCATCAAAATATTGATAAGAATAATCAGGAGCACACGGAGAAAACCATCATAAAATTGGCAAGAATAATCAGGAGCACACGGAGAAAACCACCACAAGTTTTCTTTGATATCATTTAAATACAAAAAAAAAACGAAAAAAAAATTCAAACATTCTGCTAGCTTGTGAACTTCTCATTGTTGAGCAAAGATAGAGTTCTAGTACAAGCCAGATTCAGTTTTTGAATTTTTTTTGGTTTTTATTTTTAATTTTTTATTAATTTTTTTTGTATTTTTATGATATTAAAGAAAACTTGTGGTGGTTTTCTCCGTGTGCTTCCGATTATTCTTGTCAATATTATGGTGGTTTTCTCCATGTGCTCCCGTTTATTCTTGGCAATATTATGGTGGATTTCTCCGTGTGCTCCTGATTATTCTTGACAATATTATGGTAGTTTTCTCCGGGTGCTCCTGTTCATTCTTGTAAATATTATGGTGGTTTTCTTCGTGTGCTCCTGATTTTTATTGTCAATATATTGATGGTTTTTCTCCGTGTGCTTCCGATTATTCTTGACAATATTATGGTGGTTTTCTCCGTGTGCTCCTGATTTTTCTTGACAATATTTTGATGGTTTTCTCTGGGTGCTTCTGATTATTCCTGACTAGACGTCTGATGGTTTTCTCCGAGTGCTTCTGGTTACTGATGAGGAATTGATCTCTGCATGAAGGATTTTTTTACTTAATGAGGCATGTCATTTTTATTCAAGGTTGCATTTAATTAGTGAACTTCTGCTACTTAATCATCACTTGTAATATTTTTATCAAGAAGAAATTTAAAAAAAAAATCATTACTAAGTCGAATAATAATAATCTGTGAGAAATCTAAGAAGCACTAACAGGAAGGACGAACTTCCTTCTCCTTGGAGTCTAGCGAAGCCAACCTTCCTTTGCGATCAATAGTGAGCATTCCGCATCCCGCATTAATGAAATAGATATTATTTACCTGCTAGAAACACGTGGCGACATCTGTTGATGACAGCCAAAACTACTTGCATCAATTTGCTTTGCATTAGATAACTTAACTCTCGCTGATGAAATATTTAAAAAATTCTATTTAAGAAATGGTTCCAATTGGAGAAAACTGACAGTTTGTATCTAACATTAGTCACAGAAGCTACCATGGATCATGGTTTGTTATCTGCAGCTGAATCGGAAGGAAGCCGCTGTAGATACTGTGGCAAGGATTTTGTCATGAGAAGGAATGCTAGACGTCATGAGAATGATTGTGCTAGAAACCCACTACGCAACCTGTTAAGCTGTAATCGTTGTAGCAGGTTGTTAACACGAATTGACAGCTTAAAAAGACATGGTAGAACATGTAAAGTCAAGACTACTTACGGCATAGAGGACACCGATGGATCCACTAGACTAAAGAAGAGTGATCTTCATAACGACAATAATTTTCCTTGTCCTGAGCGTGATGATATTAGCTCACCCGATCGTGAGGAAGAACATAAATTGAAGGATGCTAATGGCTTCGGGAAGACTGAAACTAATGGAAGTATCCACACCGTAAAAAGTGAGAATACATTCAAGCCTATATTCAGTAGATCCTCCATTCTTTGTAAAAATGATGGACTCCTAAAAAAGGAAGCATGAAGACGATGAAGACACTTCGACATCATCGATAGCGAATTCATACGGTAATCTGGGTGAAGAGGATGTCTTCTACAGTGATTGTTACAGTGACTCTGAGGCGGTTGACAAATGCATAGACTGTGATGAAGCACCTAAAGCTGACAAGATCGAAGAATGTGGTGGTGTCCTGAGACCGAAACGATGGAAACGTCGTGTTATAATAAATAAATCTGATAATGCTTATTATGATCACTGGGACGATTGTGATATTAACAGTATTTATAATAAACAAGCAAGTAAGATGGTGGTAGAAGAGATTGATTACACATCATGGAAAGATCCAAACATATTGGATGACCGGCTAAGACATCTACATGGCTCGCTTTGTGCAGGAAACTATTCGTGCATAAAAGAAATATCCTTCATACTCAAGGAACTGAGGAAAGCTGGCTACATACAATAATGGCTTCCTTTACTTGTATTTGTGTAATGTTGAGAAGTAATTAAATATTGAAAGTAAAAATTTAATGTTTTTATTTCTTGTATTCTGATTTCCAACTAAGCCTGTGTGTTTCCGCTAATGTATGTGTGATCATTCCGTTTCCTGTGTGTTCTGTGTGTACGTTCCGTTTCCTGTGTGTACTGTGTGTACGTTCCGTTTTCTGTGTGTACTGTGTGTACGTTTTGTTTCCTGTGTGTACTGTGTGTACGTTCCGTTTCCTGTGTGTACTGTGTGTACGTTCCGTTTCCTGTGTGTACTGTGTGAACGTTCCGTTTCCTGTGTGTGTACTGTGTGTACGTTCAGTTTCCTGTGTGTACCGTGTGTACATTCCGTTTTCTGTGTGTACTGTGTGTACGTTCCGTTTTCTGTGTGTACTGTGTGTACGTTCCGATTTCTGTGTGTACTGTGTGTACGTTCCGTTTCCTGTGTGTACTGTGTGTACGTTCCGTTTTCTGTGTGTACTGTGTGTACGTTCCGTTTCCTGTGTGTGTACTGTGTGTACGTTCAGTTTCCTGTGTGTACCGTGTGTACATTCCGTTTTCTGTGTGTACTGTGTGTACGTTCCGATTTCTGTGTGTACTGTGTGTACATTCCGTTTCCTGTGTGTACTGTGTGTACGTTCCGTTTTCTGTGTGTACTGTGTGTACGTTCCATTTCCTGTGTGTACTGTGTGTACGTTCCGTTACCTGTGTGTACTGTGTGTACGTTTAGTTTTCTGTGTGTACTGTGTGTACGTTCCGTTTCCTGTGTGTACTGTGTGTACGATCCGTTACCTGTGTGTACTGTGTGTACGTTCCGTTTCCTGTGTGTACTGTGTGTACGTTCCGTTTCCTGTGTGTACTGTGTGTACGTTCCGTTACCTGTGTGTACTGTGTGTACGTTCCGTTTCCTGTGTGTACTGTGTGTACGTTTCGTTTCCTGTGTGTACTGTGTGTACGATCCGTTTCCTGTGTGTACTGTGTTCATGGTCTATATGTCTGATATTGACATGACCCGGACTTGCGGTCCGTGCCTTTACGATGACGGTGCTGCCTTTTCGTTGTCGGTGCTTCCAAAATGTGCTGCCTTTTCGATGGCGGTGCTTCCAAATGTGCTGCCTTTTTTTTTATTGTTCTTCCAGAATGTGCTTCCTTTTTGTTGATGGTCCTTCTATTTTTAATGTTGTTTTGACTCTAGTATTATTGTAGATGTTTCTTGATTTGACTAGCGTATTAGTCCATACGGTGCATGTATATAAGCGAGTCCTAGACAGCAGGGCGCTCAGTTTGTTACTGACGTCGGCGGTGTAAGGATCACCTAGTTTATTTCTTCTGGTGCATTAATCACGTAATTACCTGTTCTTGCGAACTCGATGGCATCTTTACCGACTTTAACGTCGAACTCGATTGAGGTTGTACCATCGTCTACGGGAACCTTTACGACAGCTACGACGGAGAAGGAGCAGATTCCGTTGACAACCACGTCGACAACACTGTAGGAGATTTCAACAGACGCGATACCACCAGCAGAAGAGACTTTAATCCCGGTAGTGCTGGCTGTGCAGGAAAACTCGACGAACTTCGTTTCGCCCTCGATGGAGACTTCAATGGATGCCGAATCGACAACAACTAACGAACATCGGTGCTGTTACTGTGACAAGATTTTCTCAAACAGCAGCAATGCTCGACGGCATGAGAAGAGAGAATGTGCTAAGAACCTATATCGTAAAATGTTTGTTTGTGAGAAATGTCATAAGCAGTTTGCCAGAAAAGATAATATGAAAACGCACATGAAGACATGTAAAGGTCCTGCTGTGCGGCAGAAAGTAAAGGTTTCGGTGCAACAGCGATGCGTCGATGTTCATAAGAGTATGCCTGGAAATGGTACTACTGTTGCAACGTCCATATCTGGCTCGGGTCTGAAAGGTTCGTCTACATCGGCACGGTATCCTTGCAGCTACTGTGATATGTCGTTCACATTTTCCCATGATGCACGAAGACATGAGCGGAGCAAATGCAAAAAGAATCCTTCTCGTATAAAGTTTCGATGTGATGATTGTCATGAATGGTTTACTCGAATTGATAGTTTGCGACGACATGCGAAAATATGTAAAGGTGAAGTTCGTGTGCCTACTGCTGAACTACCTGCAGACATTTCGACTCCTCGCTTTAGATTGAAGGCTCGTGAGCGTACAATCAATAAAACAGATGCGCAGCAACCGATTGCTATGACGACTGAACATGGACCTAAACCTAAGACTGTGTTCGGAGCATTACAAGTGAACGATAATGGCTTCTACTTGGCGCAGACTGCATTTCGTGGAACGTTGAAAGACTACTATTATCTAAATACGTTCGGTGAGTCGAAGGATATTTGTACTTTTCTTGATGATATCAGACAGGACATAATCAATCAGCTTACTGATGACGTAGCAACAAACGGACCATTAAAATATAACTTGTGGTTGGACTGTCTATATGGAAAGCCATATCCGTTAGATGACAAAGTGAAAAAGTGTGCATTCAAGACATCGGCTACAGTAATTTACAGTTCTAAAGATGTGAAGCAAACTGTTAAACACGGTATCCAGAAACTCTGTCAAGAAGAGGAGAACTATGTCAGTAAAGGATCTGGTTGGACTCTGTCTAGTATAAACCGATTGGAGCTAAGAATAAGTCATTTCACACCGATGCGGAACTAAATGATTGATTATAAATTTGCTAGCTTTCGTAAGTGATCCTGTAGTAGAATAGAAATTATGTAATAAATATTCTGTTTGTAAAAGAACTTGCGGTGTTTAATTCCTCGAACCTGTTACTATTATGTTAAATTGATGTTATATTTAATTTTTTTGTATCGGCCAGGGGTCGAACCAAGGATAGGAACTGACCGGGTCAATCAGTATATTGATTGCAAATTTATTTAATAAATTTTGGAACTTTTCCCGAATTTCTAGCTAAATAATTACGGATTTTCAAGATGGCGGCCAAATTTCAAGATGGCGGGCACCTTAGTAATAAATGATTACTGCACTCTAGCGGGTAAGAGTTAAACTAACATGGCGTCAGCGCACTCTAGCCGACGATACAATGATGATGGCTTCCAGCATCGAAGACAAGATGGCGGACATGACGTCATACTAGGTGAATATATATGCTTTGAAAAAAGTGGTGGGAGTCAGTATGCCAGCGCCCTCCACGAGGGAAGGATCGGATGTCATTTTTAGTTTTTTTTTTGCCCTCACCGGGTTCGAACCGAGGACTCTGAGCTCTGTGTCGTTAAGTACATTTATTATAAATATTTTATTAAATTTTTATTAAATGGATTTTTTATAATTTTTAAATTTTTTTTCATTAAAATCGGATAATAAATAAAAAAGTTAAAGATGGCGGCCGTAACAAAATTTGCAACGGTGAGATCATCATCCAATATGGCTGCCATGACATCCTTATTTTCAAGGTCGGCGGCTTATAAGCGGCTAGCTCTTAGGAGTTTTAAGCCGCTTTTAGGAGTTTTCGTTTTTTCTAGGGCAAAGCGACTTTTGAGGATTTTCGAAATCCTAATTTTTGAACTGTGGAATTATTTGAGATTTTTTGGCGGAAATTTTTTTCAAAAAAATTGAAAATTTGGAGATTTTTGAGGAATTTTGGGCAATTTTTGCCCAATTTTGGTCATTTTTGGCGATTTTTGAGGATCAAATTCCAGGTCAAGGTCAAAGGTCAAGGTCAAGGTCATCCAAGATGGCCGCTGTGACGTCACAATCCAAGATGGCGGACGACAATCATCAATCCACAGCCTGAAGCCTGTTTCCGGACCGGCTATCATATACTACTATGATGAACAGACATTGTGTGCTTGAAAGATGGGCGAGGTTCAGCATAGGAGCAGTAGCTGCCGTCGATGGATCGGGCGTGAGGATCTCGTCCTCGACATGATTTGCTGGAACTGCAGAGAAGTCGTGCTCAAGTCCAGAGAAACTCCGACGAGTCGCATCCTCCTGGCCAGGGAGGGGGGGACTCCAGTCGGAACCGAAGAACGCAGCCGAGGGAGGCTGTCCGAGGTACAGCCCGAAGACAGTTCCATCACCAAGAGCTCCGAGACCGCAGGCGGCTCACGGCGGTGCAGGGGCACTCAGCCGGAGCCACTATAAACAGTCTCAAAAAACACGCAGGAGGAAGATAACTCAGGCCTCCTCAGGGCAACCAGCCATCAGGAGTAGAGAAGCAGTGAAGCGAAGATATCGTCCCAGGCAGGGAGCCACAAAGAGGGAAAAAAAAGGGGGGGGGGGGTTGATGATGCAGATGTCGCCCCGCAGAGACGTCTCCCGGCGAGGTGCTGATGATGATGACAGCGCATGGCTAGGATGACCTGAAAGGGGTAAGGGGTAGGGAACCAGACAAGGAATGCCCATCAAAAAAAAACCAAAAAAAAAAAACAACATAAATAACTAGCAACACACAATGATCCTCGAGGATCACAAGTATAACAATTACAATAATAAAAAGATGTGCACATCATGAATACAAAGCAAAAATACAGGGCTAGCCCTTACAAATTATCCCACAAAAGGCTTAAGATGTGATACATGAGATTTCCTAAACCTATTCTTATGTTGCAAATCCTTTAACAACAATGTATTAGGTCCTAAAACCTTATAAACAATAAATGGCCCTTCATAAGAGGGCAAGAGTTTACAATTTATTTTGTTTGACAAGCTTGGGAGAGTAAATGACTTACACAGTACCTTGCTGCCCACCTGAAAATCATGAATAGTCCTACCCTTATTGTAAGAGTTCGCGATGGCCTGACGGTCCTTCTCAAGATTACAAGAGACAATATCCAAAACAAGTTCTAACTCCCGAGCGTCCAGACTGGCGTCGACGGGGGGCAGCCCCCACTGGTTTAATAAGGGATGAGTCAGTTCTCGACCCAAAAAAGGAATGGATGGAGGGAAACCGGAAGCTGAATGGACAGCGGAATTCAGTGCCACATTAATAAATTCCAGATCTGAATCCCACAGGGTCTGATCGGCACGGTAAAAAGATGTAAGGATACCCTTGATTACCTTATTGACACGTTCAACCTGGTTTCCCTGAGGGAAGTAAGGCGAACTGTAGACAGCTTTGACGGCCCATTCAAACAGAAAATCCTTGTACACAGAAGATTGGAAGTAGGGAGCATTATCGGAAACAATGATATGAGGAGGTCCAAAAAACTTAAACACCTGGTTTTTGAGAGCATTAACAATGGAAACAGATTTCATGTTTTTAAGAGGTAAGAGAATAACAAATTTAGAAAATATGTCTAAAACAACTAAAAGGCATACATTGCCTTTACGTGAGCGAGTTAGGGGCCCAAAGATGTCGACGTGAATAACGTGCCAGGGTGCCACAGGAGGATCAGCTGAATAAAGTCCCATTTTAGAATTATGAGCTGGTTTCGAAACCTGACAATCAAAACAAGACCTGACATAGTCTCTAACATCAGAATTAAGCTGAGGCCAAAAGAAATGAGCTGAGATTCTTCGCTGAGTTTTATCAATACCTAGGTGACCACCTACTAAGGAAGAATGGAAATAAGCAATTACCATAGGTCTGAGAGAAAGTGGAATAACGACCTTAAGTCCCCTACCGGAGGATCCAGTAAAAAAAAGAAGACCTTGTTCTTTCATATAAGGAATTGCTTTGTTGGACAGAAGGTCATTATGGATCTGTTGGCAAAATGTGTCTTGCGCCTGCTGATCCCTGATGTTAAAATACGACTCTGGAAAAATTTTAATGGAAGACACAAGTTCGGTGGGCAAGGTGTTACAGAGATGTACGGACTCAAACTCATCGGTGCAAAACATACGGGAGAGGGAGTCGGCGACAATGTTGTCCTTGCCAGATACATGGTGAATACAGAACTGAAAACACGAGAGTCTTAAAATCCAACGTCCCAACTTGCCAAGCTGATGGGGATGGTTGAAAAGCCAACTGAGAGCACGATTGTCAGTATAGAGGTCAAACTCGCGAGAGTCCAAATAACTTTCGAATTTCTCCATAGCGAAGAGACAGGCAAGAGCCTCCTTTTCGTAGACGCCAAGGCATAGTTCGGATTCGGACAAAGATCGACTCGCGTAGGCGATCGGTCTGATTTTTCCTTCCTCAAGATGACCTAGTACGGCGCCAAGGGCAACTGAAGAGGCGTCCACCTGAAGGGCGAAACGTCTATCGAAATCGGGGAGTATTAAGACCGGGGGTTTGGCCATGCAAGCCTTTAGATTCTGAAATGACTGCTCCTGTTCGGAGCCCCAAACAAAGATGGAACTTTTCTTTTTTTAAGGAATTTAAGGGTGCGCTAAGAGTAGCGAAATTATCAATGAAACGTGAAAAATATCCGAGAAGGCCCAAAAATCGTTGAACTCCCTTAACATTTATGGGCCTAGGGAACTGTACAATTGGTGCAGTTTTGTCTGGGTCCATGAGAAGGGTACCCTGCGAAATGACATAACCTAAAAATTTAACGGAGGTTTTACCGAAGGTGATTTTATCTGGATTAACAGTTAAGTGAGCAGAACGCAAACGGGTAAGAACTTCTGAGAGGTGATTAAGATGATCTTCAAAGCTGGTGCTATAAATGATGATATCATCAATGTAATTGAATACACATTTGTACTTAAGATCCGAGAGAACATGATCAAAAACTCTACTCATCGCCTGACTACCGAAGCTGACTCCCATGGGAATGTGGTTGAATTCAAAATGTCCAAATGGGGTTGAGAAAGCAGTATACTAACGACAATTAGGGTCTAAGAGACATTGATGGAAGCTCTGGTTAAGATCAATAACTGAAAAGTAGTTCGCTTTTCCTAAATGCTGAAGAGCGCTTTCAACCATGGGGAGTGGGTACACATCATCCTTGGCAATCTTCTGGTTCAAGGGAATATAATTGTGGACCATGCACCAGCTTATTCCGTCTTTTTTGCAAACCAAAAAAGTTGGAGTGCTAAAGTCAGATGTTGAGGGTGAAATGACTCCAGCTGTCAAGAGCTTATAAATAATGTCTCGCATAGCCTGAAGCTTATGTGGAGAGACCTTATGATACCTGCTACGTACAGGATTTTCATCTTTTAAATAAAACTTGTAAGGAAGGATGTCACATTTTCCTAATTTGGGAGTGATAACATCCGCAAATTTCTGTCTAAGGGCTGAAAGAGCTCGCTCCCGATCGGGGTGACAAGACCCACTACACTGTAAAACAATGGAACTGTTATTCTGAATTCTCAGAGCTATTTTACAAGAAGGGGCAAAGGCAAATGAAAGCTCGCGTCGATCTAAATCTAAAACGCAGCGGGTTTTACTCAAAAAATCAAGGCCGACAGTAAAATTAGGCGAGACACCGGGGACAACTATGAATCTCCAATCCCACGAGAAATGCTTGATCTTGAAATGTATGACAACTGATTTTCACGAGCGTAGACACTCACCATTAGCAACACAAATATTAGCATAGTCCTCTGAGGAGACACGGGAAGAAAGAGCTGGAAAGAGACTAAGCAATTGTTGCAAAAAAGTTTCACTATTCACTGAGCAGGAAGCACCAGTATCCACAAGGGCAGGAAACAACCGATCGCCGATGGACACAGACAAGAAATGCAAAAATGAAGAAGAGGTTTTTCTTTTAAGACGACAGAGCCAGCCTCTTTTCCGCCCCGTCATGCGGAGTTTAAAGGGCAATTGACTCTATAATGCCCCAAGGCTTTGCAGGAGAAGCACTGCCGGCTATTAATGTCTACACGTGGCTGGGTGCAATCCTCGGTAATGTGTCCAAAGACACAACAGTTCGCACACCGAGCGCGTGTATGGGCGGGCTGAGGAATGACCGAGGGCTGCTTTTTATTGCGAGGAGGAGTTACATTTCTGGAGCCGCGCCTAGGCGCGCTATAAGATGATGGCCCATTAACCTTATGTAATGCAGGTACCTGCCTCTCAGTGCTCGAAGCACTAGGATCAGAAATCATACTCACTCTGTGCTTACCCAACTCGTGTGTACGTGTCCCTGAGCCCGTCCTTACTGTGGAGGGAAATTCTGATTCATATTTACTGATAGCCATGAGACGCACCTCGACCTCGCTGCCCCATGCACGCAGAGACTTGAAAGTAGTAGGTGGGGAAAGCATACTACACGAACTGAAAACATGAGGACCAAAATTTCCTAAAATAAGCTGCACGAGCTCAGCTTCAGGAGTGTCAATCTCTAGCAAAGTAGCAAAGGCCAAAACGCTATCAATAAATTAAGACACAGGCTCGTCAGGTCGCTGGAAGCGAAACACTAGATCACGCTTACAAGCATCCATGATGCGAGGAGGGCACACATCATGAAGAACAGCTAGTTTGAAGGCTCGCAAGTCCCCTTTTTGAATGATAATATCTGTAAGTTTTGTCATATAAACACCACAACACTTCTTCAGCAAGGCCTTTAAAAGGGCGTCGGGGGGTACCAGGGCTAACTTGGCAACACGATCGCCCTCACAGAAAAATTCTAAGATGTATTTGGGATCGGTACCATCAAGGGTGGGTAAGGACTTCAGAACAGAAAAGAACAATTTTTGAGCGAAGGGGTCTGACGAACTTTCACTCACGTCCAGTGTTGACAGCGCCGCACCGTCGCCAGCCGGGAGCTCACCCGAACTGGGCATGAATTTAACGAGCTTGGTACGCATCGCTGCCACGGTGTCCCCATCTTCCACCTGGAGCTGGTTCTCCTCCAGATATCGGATCAGTTCATCCCGGTGGAGGCGGTAGATCCAGGAAACAGTTGAGCTACTCATGATGTTCAGATGTTCATGAAACACAAGTACAAGGTGATTAACTGCCTAAGCAGAGTTGCGCAGAGTTGAACCAGGTGGGGCAAGAGTCACCCACCTGACTGCCTCAGACGTCACAAGACACAATTAATACAAGACAAAGGAGATAAATAAATAAATATATATAGCAGGAATCCCTTTGTATAATCTGAACAACATCATTAATTAGTACATTCGTTAATACTGAAAAATACTGAATACATCATTAATACTGAAATGGCACATTCCTATAAGAAAAGAGTGATTTACATAACATAAAACAAGCAAGTATAACAGATTGTAAAGTCAATAATAATTTAACATTTAAAAAAAAATAAAAAGACAAATTATAATTACGAGTCGCCCCTGTGTACCTGGTAAGGCGTGGTAGCAAGCCAATAAAAACACGAGATGATGAATCAAAAGGGGCAGAAGGCCTGAATCATGCTGCCAAACAAGTGGCCAGACATCAAATTAATCAACGCACATTCGGCCGCAGGGCGAAAGGCGCAAAAAAAATGGGCATGACGAGCAAATACGCCTTACCAGACACAGGGGCGACGAGAACCAGGACCGCTGCCGGCCGACGAACGAGTGAAGTGGCCTGCTAACTCACGGTAAACAAGTGAGCTTGACGAGGGGAAGAGAGGAGGGGGGAAGGGGTGGCAAGGAAGGTTTAGAAGGCCGGAAGAATCTGGAAGGTCGGAGGAGGAGGAGGAAGGAGGGAGGGGAAGGGGAGAGGAAGGAAAGGAGGGGAGGGCGAGTGAAGGGAGGGGAAGGTAGGGAGGAGGAATAAGAACGGACTAGAAGAATGTGGCCATTCTTCAAATTCATACTAAATAATTAGGACTTTCCTCGCATACTCGAGTCAACTTTTTTTTACACATTATCTAACTGACAAATAATGTAAAACAAAATTTGAAAGTTCTAATTCACAACTTCCCTGTCATTTTTAATGATGTGCCTCGTGAACTGATCCTCGTATTCTGACAACACGTGTACGAACCTTTTCCCCCTTCAGAATGTTTGACATTATAAAATTATCAATGCGAAAAAAGTTAAAACAAATAGGTATTTTACTTTAAAATTAAATCATATTTTAAACTCAACACTGACTGTAGGCCTGATACAAAGTTATTAGGAGCTAATTTTCACATTACTAGGGTACACAATCCCTTCATTATCCATTCCAGTAACTGTCTTATCCCGGGGTTTCTTGGCTGTCAAAGGCAGTGGCAAGGAATACTTATCGTCAAGGTCGCCGAGCAGTGCTGATACCAGCTTCCCGTGTATGGGAGGGTGAAGGGAGGTGGTATGACTGGCTGGTTAATGTATTACGTTCTAAGATCGCTAGGGGCGTACGCTGTCGATACCCAGCGATTGAAGCGATCTCTGCGACGGAGCTTCCTACTACAACAATTCTTCTGCGAAAACGGACAGAAAATTCAACCTGTGCTCGCGACTTCTATACATTATATATATTCAATGATTAGTGGGCCCGCTTGTTCCACTCCCCCTCCCCCTCTGCTACCCGCGCAACGCTCTACCCCTGGTCATTGTTATCGGTCCCCGAGCTGCCTTGGAAATCCCTGGGCCACCACGAGGAGTCGGGGTAAAACTCCGTGCTTCTGGACGTTTCGGGTTCGGGCCGGCCCCAAGGTGACGCGTCCCGTCACCACGGCTCCCGTGACTTCTCGAAGGGTGGCCCGGGACTATTTAAGGATGCCTCGGCCCCTCCGCGGCAGTTCTGGCGATAGAGGCGAGAGTGCGACGTGTCTTTAGTTGGAGTTCCGAGTGCGACGAGAAGGCGATACCAGCGAACAGGGTCAGGGACCCTCCTGGAGAGCTGCGCGACATGACGGGACTGTGCGATAGGAAAGTAGTAGTGATAGGACAGTAGTAGTGATAGGGCAGTAGTAGTGATAGGCCAGTAGTAGTGATAGGGCAGTAGTAGTGATAGGACAGTGGTAGTGTTAGGACAGTAGTAGTGACAGTGGCAGATTAATAGTTTATGTGGACAAGGAATATGTCTGCCGACAAGCTTGAAAACATACTGGCTTTTTCGGCCGAAATGAAGAGTAGCCAGGATGAAATGAAGAGTAGGCTCGACGAAGTGAACAGTAGCCAGAATGAAATGAAGAGTAGCCAGAATGAAATGAAAAGTAGCCAGAATGAAATGAAGAGTGCTCAGGAAGATTTGAAGAGTGAAATGAAGAACTACCAAGAAGAGAAGAAGAATGAAATGAAGAGTGAAATGAATAACTGCCAAGAAGAGATGAAGAACGAAATGAAGAGTGAAATGAAGAACTTCCAAGAAGAGATGAAGAATGAAATGAAGACTGAAATCGAAGACATGAAAAGGGGTCAGGAAGATATGCATAATGAACTCGTGGCAGCTCAAGAAGAAATGAAGAAGAAGATTGATGAAACCAGTGCCCAGTTGGAGGGCAAAATACAGAGTTTGGAGCAGCACATCGCAGAGCAAGAACAAAAGCTGGTTCAGTTGGAACAGGCCACCGAACAGCGAATGGCACAACAGCTATTACAACTTGAACAGGCAACCGAACGGTGGATAGAGGCTGTTACTGAGGAGTGCCGTCGGATGATCAAAGAAGCCACAGCTGCTGCAAGTCGGAAAAGTTACTCCGGGGAAGTGAAGAAGAAAGTGGCTGCAAACAGCCATCCAAAATTCAAACCACCTACCTTCGATGGCCAGTCTTCATGGACAGTTTACATTAGACAGTTCGGGACAGCCGCAGAAGTGAATGGTTGTGGCGAAGAAGAGAAAGCTACAGCACTCGTCCTAGCCCTGCGAGGATCCCCACTCGAGCTGCTCCAGACCATACCAGTTTCCGAACAAAAGGACTATGGAGCACTGGTGGAAGCTCTTGAACTGAGGTATGGAGACCGACACATGGGTGATGTGTACCGAACAGCTTTGAAAACACGTCAACAGCGATCTTCGGAACTCTCCAAGAGTTCGAAGCCGATATTGAGCGTCTTGTGCACCTCGCTTACCCATAGGCACCAACCGAGTTCCGCCAGCATCTAGCCACCAGCGCATTTATAGATGGACTGAGAGATGCGGAAATTCTACAAACTCTCCGGTTGGCAAGCCACAAGAATGTTCGCAATGCTTTTATTCACGCCCTGGAACTTGAAACTGCCTACATTGCCACAAGAAACATGAGCATCAGGGCGAGGCAGGCTGTGATAGAACCTTACCGCCAAATGAACGGCAGCTCGGGCACCAACAAAGAGACCCTACTTGAATCATTAAAGAATCTGTTGAATAGTCCTCAGTTACGAAGAGCCAGAGGCCGCCCTCGGTGCTTCGCCTGTCGAGAATAGGGGCATGACCAACGTGAGTCCCCGAGTCGTGGTAGGAAAATTGAAAGAGGACCTTGCAGTGATGACAGAAATGGACAGGAAAAGGGTCTGCCGACCCTACGATCGAGAGGTCGTCCACGGTGCTTCGCCTGTCGTGAACGGGGAAATGTTCAGCGTAACTGCCCGAGCCGTATGAGGAAAACGAGGGAAGAAGGGCAGCGATGTGACAGCAGTGTTTTATAGGGGAACAGTATGAAGATCCAAGGAGCAGGAAGTTGCATACATTGTTCTGCGTGCCAGGGTGAAGGCCATGTTCTGTGGAGATTCCCGGGACGGGACTGTGCCCAGCCAGGCTGAGTGGTGACAAGGGGGATGCTGCACCAACAAATGTGGAAGTGCGAGGTCCATAGAAATGTCAAAGTGGACCTATAGCCCCGAAGAAATGAAGGACAGCTGCGATGTTACAGCTGCCTAGGAGTGGGCCATATCCAGTACGATTGTCCCATGCGCAGGATGGCATCGCAGAATGAGCAACAGCACAGTTACCTGTTCGGGACAAACAGGTTTAAGGAGGGGGCAGTGTTACGCCCGCGCGATACACTTGGCTCGTGGCAGGGCACGCTGGCCAGGCCGAGTGCGGACGCGCCATCCACTGATGTCACGCATACTAGCCAGTATTAGTGGGCTCGCTTGTTCCGCTCCCCCTCCACCTCCGCTACCCGCGCACCATTCTGCCCCTGGCCATTGTTATAGGTCCCCGAGCTGCCTTGGAAATCCCTGGGCCACCACGAGGAGTCGGGGTAAAACTCCGTGCTTCTGGACGTTTCGGGTTCGGGCCGGCCCCAAGGTGACGCGTCCCGTCACCACGGCTCCCGCGACTTTTCGAAGGGTGGACCGGGACTATTTAAGGATGCCTCGGCCCTGCCAGTTCTGGCGATAGAGGCGAGAGTGCGGCAAGTCTTTGGAGTTGGAGTTCCGAGTGCGACGAGAAGGCGATACTTGCGAACATGGTCAGGGACCCTCCTGGAGAGCTGCGCGACGCGACGGGACTGTGCGAGCGAGCCATCGTGGTGAAGACTTTGTGAGTGTGAGTGAGTACAGCGAACTGGGACTGGAGAAACTTTAATTAGAGAATAGCGGACAGACAGAAACTTTTAATAGAGAATATAGAGTAGTTGTGTGATAAGTGATTATGTAAATATTAGTGAAAAAAAACTGTATAAAAACTTAATTGTTGGGCTATCCTTCACGAACCCGTTACTCCCACTCGTAACAATATATATTATATTACATTTATAGAGAGAGAGGTACTTAAAGAATAATTTTTTTAAACTTTTCATTGCATTTCAGCCGGTGTATGCATATGCTTATTTCGAGTTAAATGTAAACAAGTTCCGTAAATTTTGTAATTTTGTAATTTTTAAACATTTAATTTCAACAATTTTGTTCTGGTTATGTTAAATTGTTTACTTTTAATAGTTGATGGTATTGTACAACATATATTAATGTACTTTGTGGGTAAGTGTAAGAAAAGCAGTATTTCTCAAACTTCACTGCAAATAAAAATGTTGTATGGTTAAAAATCGGCTAATATTATCACACCGATCTCAATTTTTAACTACAATGTAAAAAAAAATAGGAAAATTCTAAAAATATCAAGACAATACTATATAATTGTCATGTAACTTGGTTATAATAAGTCAGTATTCCAGCAAATAAGGTAAATGAAATAAATATGTTGCATTTTGTTGAACTGACGTGTTTTCCTCCTCTTGAACACGATAAAGTTTTTATTACATATATTTTTTAAACACCTACACAGCACTATAAGAAAAACTAAGAAATTACTAATAAATATCTTAAATAATATGAAAAGAGATGGATTGCACAGTTACATCCTCCTATTAATATCATTTCTTTTTCATGTAATCAAAGCAATAAATTAAAATTTATAATCTATGAAAAAACATATACATACCATTTAAAGAAAATAATTTTTTAAGCACATTTTTAATCCCATAGTAAATCTTTACAGGTGAACTTAGTAGTGGGCGATTTAACAAAAGTGTCCCCCGTGTTCATTGTGTTGCTATGTTTATCAAACCGATATAAAAAACTAAACCCGGCCGTGTTTTTTTAAAGAGTTAGGTGGCATCCCAACGTTACACGTGTCCTACCTTGACTATCCTATATGAAGTTAGCTTACTAGGACACACTTTAATAACTATTTACAATTTTCAAGACCTCTGAGGTCATACATGTTCTGACTTTAAATGTATTATAGTATTTTTTTAAAATTAAATATTTTAATTTGAAACTAGTGTAATGCACGGCACATTCTTAACCAGGCTTGATTTACAAAAATACTTGATGGCCAATTACGCTATACTTATCTAACTTTATAATGTTTTGTGTCGATTCTGTTAACAAATTTAGCATAAGAAATAGTCGCAGATACAGACTTAATGTGTAAGTCTTTATCTGCCCTTGTGCGACAGATGACAAAAAAATCTAAATTAAAAACTGATTAGCTTCGTGAAATAAACTTTTAAAACTTTCTTTCCCGATGGCGTAACTTTCTTATTCTAAATGTTCTTAATTTTTACTCTAATCAGCTTTACATTGTTGTGCTAAAACCATACATCGTTTCCACCTAAAGGGGTCTACACAAATGTACTGTTGTTGAAGATGAACTGATATATAAACAGAAGGCAAATACACAAATAAAATGGACAAATGAGTAGAGTCTTTGGTATCATATACACGTATGCCATATAAAACATAACAATAATATAAAAAATAATAACGTAAAAATTTAGCTGTCAATATTTACATAGGGCCTAAATAAAACCAGTTTGTACGAGACAACTGTGTCGTTTCGGCACCTTCTCTACAAATATAGTGAGAAATATTTATTTTCAAATAAAAACAGTGTTGGTTAGCCGAGTTTAAATTCAAATAACCAAACTTAGTTTGGCTAGAGTGGAGATGTGTTGCCATGTTTACAAAGACCACTATACGGAACCGAAGATAGTCAAGCGGGACTTATTCATTATGAGCTGTGATATGTCTCTTAATCCAGAGGTGCTGTGTA
Source organism: Bacillus rossius redtenbacheri (assembly GCF_032445375.1). NCBI lineage: Eukaryota > Metazoa > Arthropoda > Insecta > Phasmatodea > Bacillidae > Bacillus > Bacillus rossius. Next base: position 224,403,665 of record NC_086330.1, on the reverse strand, counting down.
AAGGATCCTGCCACACCAGACCGCACACGGGTGACTACCAGCAGTGCCCGGAGTGCTTGTGGCACCCGCTAGAGGCCAGGGGTGGTGCTCGAGCCCGGGCCCCCGAGCTTCACGCGCGCCGAATAATTCCTCTAGCCGAATGACTTGATTCCGACAGAGATTTGCTAAACCCTATTCTTGAACACTCGCTAGCGGGATTAAGTATCGGAATGACGTCACGAACTGTCGGAATTATTCCGCTACCTCCTTTGCTGGTGGAATCCTAATTCCGCTAGAGATGCGAGAGTGGGTTTTAATTATTAATAATTTATTGAACATGGAGGCATTATTTTGGCTCTGAAATACTTAAAAATCGCTTGGATGGGGTTAAGTTAGGTTAGCTACAGCTAAGTTTTTGAATTGTAAGAAACCCTTAGTTAGCTACATTTAAAACCAGCAATAACTTATGCACCTTGTTATATTATGTGATGTATATTCAAATAAAAATGTTAGACATAATAGTGTAAGTAGGCCTGTCCTACAATAAATAGAACGCTATTTTAATAAACTTACATGGGATGGCTATAAGAGTATTTCAAACTCTCTGCATGTAAAAACTGTAACACGAGTGTAGTTAACATAAAAATAAAAATTCGAGTATTCGTGATAAATAGTTTGTATATGAAAAAAAATTTCAATGATATTATTTTTTTAATTTTGTGATTGGCAATTTCAAACAGTTTCTTAAATATTCACACAAGATATTTGCAAATTTTCGATATTTAACATTTAACCTACTTAACATGAAATACATGGAAATTTTCGGTGTGTAGACATTTGATACGCATTTGTTAATAATATTTGGTGATATATAATGTTTCATTGTTTCCGTATAACGTAATAAATATTGCAAAGCTTTGTCATGATTTGATTAGGTCAGAACTATAAGGGTAGGCTTATATAGACTTTGCACATTTATTCGTAAAAAGTATAGCCTATCTCATGAGTAATGTTATATATGAATTTCGCTCAACTACAATTTATTGTGAAAATAAAGTTTATCCTTTTTACTCCTTCCTATCTCACAAACCTAGCCCGATTCCTACCATGCAGGTAGCCACAATGTGGAAAATATCCTCGAAAACCACACATACCAATTAAAGCTTGAAGTCCACACTACTGTTATTAAATAAACACTATGACAGTAAAGGATAGTTACTGAAATAAAATATTTTGAGAAATTCAATGATTGTTTCCCGGGATCCCCCTTACTTTAGAAAATTAGGCCTACCACTTTTATTCTGCAATAACTGTCAATAAATTTACCATTACAATTATGTTGTAATTAATTGTTAAGATTATAATAATCAGTGATGGTTCCTTATTGTGTATCCTGTTGAGTTATATATAGGTGTATATATATATATATATATATTACATAGGCGTGCGCACGGTAGGTGCCACAGGTGCCTTGGCACCACCATTAGGGTTAACGTTATTTTGTTTTTTACAAGCAGAAATAATACATACTTACAAAAATCCGTATTATTTCCAAAAAAAATATATTTTCCAATCGTGTCGAGTTAAAGATATGTGCTCATAACACTATAAGTATATCAATTATCAATAGAACCAACTATACACTCGGAAACAAGCCAGGTGCAATAAATTACTTGTGTTGTACACGCGGGCCGCGGCTACGAAACTTCTGAAATGTAAATACTTCTCCTAACTCCTCGAATTACATAGAATGCGCGCTCGGTGTCCACTGTTCACTCCACTCGGCAGGCGCACGGAATAATAGCCGCCGTCCGACAGGTAGCACTACTGTGTACCTAGTGTTTACTCTTACTGTTTACTCATCAGTTTACTGTTCTAATGAGTACACGAGTACAGCCTGTGTTTGTTAAGTGGATCACTCATTAATTAATTATTTTATTTTCACTAGTTGACAGTTGTAATGGTTCGTTAATTGCTGTATATATCTGTCTGTATGATGTATAAATGGGTGATTAAAATTAAAAAGTTGGGACCCGAAAAGGATTACTCAATGACTTACTTATATGCAGTCGCCGACAAACATTTTTGTTGTATTCCAAAAGTTAAAACTTTTGCCCACTCTTATTTGTGTATTTTTATTATTTTAATATTTGACATATTTGAGGTATGTTACAAAAACTCCCTTGACTTGTTGATTTTAAAACTTAACATTTGAGAATGTTTTTTCTAGCATTTATTTGGCGTCTTCAGAAAACATGTAAGTGCGGTTTTTCAAAGCCACCAGCATGAATTCCGTGCAAACAATTTGTGCAATTTACTTTATGGCTCAACAAAGCTTAAAACTGTAAATAGTTTAGTAGTTTTCCTGGCGATTAAAACGTTCAAAGCCATAATTTGTCATAAAAAATGTTAAAATTTTTACATCTGTATATTTAATGTTTTTGTTCGGAAACACCTTAAATAGCACCATTTTGCGCTTTCAAATCCAAACTTTTCCGGGGGAGAACTCCCCCACCCCCCGCTTTAGGCTCGGGTATTTGAATGATAGGGCTGTTGTGTAATCTGGCACCACCACTACTGAAGTCCTGCGCACGCCTATGTATATATATATATATATATATACATTTATATTTATATATATATATACATATATATATATATATATATATATATATATATATATATATATTAGAACATAGAAAGGAATTGATTGTGCTTATGATGCGAAGCCAAAATATATTTGATCTTCTTGAAATTACGTATAAATGTTGGAGGAACATTGTTCGGGGGATTAATTGTTACATGTAACATATACATCTGTATTTTAACTTAAAATAAGTTAATAAATATTAAATATTAATAAACTATTATGATATATTATAATAAAATAAAATAATAATAAAGTAAGCTATTGTGTTTGTAATGCCAACTGTACAATAACTAAAATATGTTATTTTGAAAGTATGAATTATAACACTTTCATATAAATTGGATACACAATAAGGAAAAATTAACTAAAAATCATTGAACAGATATATATAAATGACTTTACTAACCATCAACCACTGCACAAAATTTCATTTTTACTTCTAGTATGAATAACAAAATAATTCGTGTTGGAGCCAAGTATGCACAATTGTAGACTAAAAAAAGATGTATCTTTAAATGAAAAGAGTTTTTAATTACTGAAACTCATGAATCTATTAACCTGTACGTAAATATAAATGTTTTTCGTAGTACTTTCTACACTTTACCCTGTGATAAAACAATTTATTTAATAAACGTTGAAGGAATTTTCCGTGTCTCGGGAGTGGAGTACTTGTGGCCCCTGCGCCAGGATGCAGGATGTGGAGCCGGGAGCCGAGCCACTATCATGGATAGTGACGTCACGGCGGCCATATTGGAAGACCATGAACTTGACTTTGACCTTTGACCTTCACCTTGACCCCGGCGGCCATTTTGGATACGTCATCTTGGATCCGCCATCTTGTATCCGCCATTTTGGATGACGTCATTTTGTTTTCTCGTACATTCAGGCATTTGGGATTCCGCCATTTTGAATTATGTCGTCACCGTTGCAATTTCCGTTAGGCCTGCCATCTTTAACTTTTTTAGTTATTATTTAATTTTAATGAAAAAAAAATTAAAACTTATAAAAAAATACAATTAATAAAATTTTAATAAAAAATACTTAAAAAACATAAATTTCCGACATGGAGCTCGGAGTCCTTGGTTCGAACCCGGCGAGGGCAAAAAAAATGGCGACCAACCCTTCCCTCGCAGGGGCTTCAGGCAGACTGACCCCCACCACTTTTTGCCATTCATATATATCATCAGGTAGTAAAACGTCATGTCCACCATCTTGAAAATCCGTAATTTTTATGTTAGAATATCGGGAAAATTTTTAAAAACCATAAAAACATTAAGTAATCGAATTAAGTAATAAAAATCTTAACAACCACTGTTGCACTTATTGTTATGGTCGCCATCTTGGATTATATAAATGTTGAGTGTTTCGTTACGCCCGCCATCCTGGTTGGGTACTATGTCATCGCTACACTTTATGTTACGACCGCCATCTTGGATCCTATTAATGTTGCATGTTATGTAATGGTCGCCATCTTTAAAATCTTTATTAATTATTCGATTTTAATGAAAAAAATTAAAAATTCATCAAAAAATTAACTGATTAGAATTCCGATTAATTATATCGATTCCCGTCCTTGGTTCGAAACAGCTAAGTGCAAACGGCCGAGCCTTCCTCCACAGAAGCTACCTAGACTGACCTCACACCACCAATACCAAGGTATATATCGTCAACCAGTATGTCATCATGTCCGCCACCTTGTCTTCGTTCGCTGGAGGCCGCCATCCTGTTTTCGTCTGCTAGAGTGTGCTGGCGACATGATAGTATAATTTTCTGTTCACCATAACATTGTCCTCAACTGTTGGCATTGAACTTTGACCTTGACCTTGAACTTTGACCTTGACCTTGAACTTTGACCTTGAACTTTGACCTTGACCTTGAACTTTGACCTTGACCTTGAACTTTGACCTTGAACTTTGACATTGACCTTGATGTTTGACTTTGACCTTGACGACCATCATGGTTCGGACATTTTATGTTCAGTACATGATACCAGGAGCTACCGCCTGCTGGTGGTCATTGCCACCATCTTGTTTTCGTCTGCTGGAGGTCACCAACTTGTGTGTGTACACATATTAACATCATGTTAGTTTTATTCTAACTCGCTACAGAGCAGTTTTCATTTATTATTACTGAGGTACCCGCCATCTTGAAATTTGGGCGCCATCTGGAAATCATGTAATTATTTAGCTAGAAATGCGGGAAAAATTCCAAAATTCACCGAAAAAATCAATTATTAATTTACAAATTGATTAGATCAGTTCCTGTCCTTGGTTCGATTCTTGAAAACTGACAGTTGTAACACAATTTTAAATAAATTTAAGATTCTGTTTTCCATTACCTTTCGCGGAGTTTATTAATTATACACTCTACGAAAAACAACTCAAGTCAATATACCTGACCAACGAATTAAATACAGTGCCGATTAGCCTAACATGTAAGTCTAATTTTTCGATAGTCTGAATAACCTATAAACCGTTCATGTACAAAGCCATCCATACATATAGACCAATGTCTCCGGACCATGAGACCGGCTCATAAACAATATCAGATGTATAGGTTAGTCATTTCCGGACCACATGACCTTCTTCGTCGTTAACTAATTATATTCAATTAGACCATCGTGACATTTTTATACATACTAAAGGACCAAGTAACCTTGAAAAATATTTTAGTAACACCAAGAGGTTTTGAACTAGGAAATATATAGTCACTACATACTACGCGCTACGTACTACGCACTACGCGCTACGCACAACGCACTACGCGTAATCAAAAAAAAAGGAAGCACCATCAACGAAAAGGCAGCTCATTTTGGACGCACCGTCAATAAAAAGGAAGCAAATTCTACAAAACAAAAGCTCATATAACGAAAAGGAGGTAGGCTACATTCTCACGTACATTCAACTCGGTAGGATGCGATCGTCAATGTTAAGTTAGGATATAACGGTTCCATCAGTCTATGAATCTATCATTTGTAGTTCCATAAGTAATTGGCTCCAATATTCATTGGCGCCAATAGTCTTTTAGCTCCAATAGTCAATGGCTACAATATTCATCGGCTCCAAATTTCATTGGCTCCGAAAATCATTGGCTCCAATATTCATTGGATCCAATATTAAATGGCTCCAACATTCATTGGATCAAATATTCATTTGCTCCAATATTCATTGGCTACAATATTCATTGCCTCCAATATTCATTTCCTCCAATATTCATTGGCTCCAAGAGTCATTGGCTCCAACAGTATTTTGGCTCAAACAGTCTTTTGGCTCCAATATTCATTGGCCCCAATATACATTGGCTCCAATATTTATTGGCTCCAATATTCACTGGCTCAAATATAAATTGACTCCAATATTAATTGGCCCCAATAGTCATTGGCTCCATCAGTCATTGACTCCAACACTATTTTGGCTCCAAAAGTCATCGGCTCCAATATTGATCAGCTACAATATTCATTGGCTCCAAAAATTCAATGGCTCCAATAGTCATTGGCTTCAATATTCATTGGCTCCAATATTTATTGGCTCCAATATTTATTGGGTCCAATATTCATTGGCTCCACTATTCATTGGCTCCAATATTTATTGGCTCCAATAAACATTTTCTCCAATAGTCATTGGCTCTAACAATCTTTTGGCTCCAATAGTTTTTTGGCGCCATTATTCAGTGGTTCCAATATCTATTGGCTCCACTAGTCATGGGCTCCATCAGTCATTGCCTCCAAAAGTATTTTGGCTCCAATATTCATCAGCTCCAATATTCATCAGCAACAATATTCATTGGCTCAAATATTCAATGGCTCCAATAGTCATTGGCTCCAATATTCATTGACTCCAATATTCATTGTCTCCATTATTTATTGGGCCCAATTTTCATTGGCTCCAATATTTATTGTTTCCAATATTCTTTGGCTCCAATAGTCATTTGTTCGAATATTTATTGACTCCAACAGTCTGTTCGCTTCAAAAGTTATTGGCTCCTACAGTCATTGGCTCCAACTGCCATTTGTCTCATCAGCTCCAAATATATTTGGCTAAAATTCTACGAGTATAAGAGACTATGTGGCCTCAAGGCTACGAGTCTAAAAGGATCTAGCTAGTTACGAGTTATACATGACTGCGAGGCTACAGAGCTACAAAGCTTTTAGAACACAAGTTTACGTGACTGCGAGGATACAGGACTACAAGTCTGCATGAGTACTTGACTACGAAGCTACTCGTCTACAAGGCTCCAATTGCCGCATCTGTCTTCGACAGAATTTTCTCTTTTGCTCCAACTGCTCCAACAGCATTATGTTATAAGATTACAAGGCTACTTGCTTACGTAGCTTCAAGTCTACGAGGCTGCAATGAATCATGACTACGAAACTACGAGCCATGAGCTTACGAGACTATGCGATTGCTAGTCATCAAGGTTATGTGATCACGAGGTAATAGGACTTTGAAGAGTCCAGATCACATGGTTACGAGACTGCATGCCTAAAAGGCCGCGTGGCTACGAAACTACATGACTCTAATTGGCTACAATAGCACCATTCAGTGGTGAGAGTTAGTTTATCTCATGCAAAATAACCTGTTTAAAGTACTGTCGATAATTGTCAACAGATTACACCACATGTTGCTTACAGGTAAATATTATTTATTTCTTTTATGCGGGATGCGGGATGCTCACTAACGATCGCAATAGAAGGATGGTTTCGCTAGACTCCAAAGGAGAAGGAAGTTTGATCATCCTGTCAGTGTTTCACAGATTTCTCAGAGCATATAATATGACTAAGTAATGATTGTATTTTTTAAAATACTACCTAATAAATATATTGGAATTGTTGATATAGTATATAAGAAATTATCGAATTAAATGTAACTCCAAATAAAATGTCATGACTCATTAGGCAAAAAAAGTCCTTCATGCAGAGAGTGGTTTCTCAGAATAGACAGAAGCACTTGAAGAAACCACAGGAATGATATCAAGCACACGGAAAAATCCATCAAAATATTGACATGAATAATCAGGAGCACACGGAGAAAACCATCATAATATTGACATGGATAATCGGGAGCACACGGAGAAAACCACCACACATTTCCTTTGTTTACATAAAATTAAAAAATTAGACACTACATTAAACAGGTTATTTTGCATGAGATAAATTAACTCTCACCACTGAATGGTGCTATTGTAATCAGTTAGTCATGAAGTTCCATAGTCACGCGGCCTTTTAGCCATGCAGTCTCGTCACCAAGCGTTCTGGAAGCTTCGTAGTCCTATAGCCTCGCCATCACGTAACCTTGCAAACTCGCAATCGCATAGACTTGTAACATCATGGCTCGTAGTCTCGTAGTCATGATGCATTGGAGCCTCGTAGACTTGAAGCTACGTAAGCATGTAGCCTTGTAATCTTATAACATCATGCAGTTGGAGCAGTTTGTGCAAAAGAGAAATTTCCGTCGAAGACAGATGCAGCAATTGGAGCCTTGTAGACGAGAAGTTTCGTAGTCAAGTACTCATGCAGACTTGTAGTCCTGTATCCTCACAGTCTCGTAACCATGCGTTCTGGAAGCTTCGTAGTCCTATAACTTCGCGATCACGTAACCTTTAAGACTCGCAATCGCATAGACTCGTAACCTCATGGCTAGTAGTCTCGTAGTCATGATGCATTTGAGCCTCGTAGACTTGAAGCTACGTAAGCAAGTGGCCTTGTAATCTTAAAACATAATGCTGTTGGAGCAATTGGAGCAACAGAAAATTCCGTCGAAGACAGATGCGGCAATTGGAGCCTTGTAGACGAATAGCTTCGTAGTCAAGTACTCATGCAGACTTGTAGTCCTGTATTCTCGCAGTCACGTAAACTTGTGTTCTAGAAGCTTTGTAGCTCTGTAGCCTCGCAGTCATGTATAACCTGTAACCAGCTAGATCCTAGACTCGTAGCCTTGTGGCCTCATAGTCTCTTAGACTCGTGGAATTCTAACCAAATATATTTGGAGCTAATGAGATAAAAGACAGTTGTAGTCAATGACTGTAGGAGCCAATGACTTTTGGAGTCAATGAATATTCGAACCAATGACTATTGGAGCCAATGAATATTGGAGACAATCAATATTAGAGCCAATGAATATTGGAGCCAGTGAATAATGCAGCCAATGAATAATGGAGGCAATCAGAATTGAAGCCAATGAATATTGGAGCCAATGTATATTGGAGTCAATTAATATTGGAGCCAATGCATATTGGAGCCAATGAATTTTGGAGCCAATGAATATTGGAGGCAATATATATGATCCAATGAATATTGGAGCCATTGAATATTGGAGCCAATGAATATTGTAGCCGAGTAATATTGAAGCCGATGAATATTGGAGCCAATGACTTTTGGAGCCAAAATACTGTTGGAGTCAATGACTGATGGAGCCAATGAATATTGGAGCCGATGAATATTGTAGCTGATGATTATTGGAGCCGATGAATATTGGAGCCAATGACTTTTGGAGTCAACAGACTGTTGGAGTCAATGACTGATGGAGCCAATGATTATTGGAGTCAATGAATATTAAGCCAATGAATGTTGGAGCCAAAAGACTGTTAGAGCCAAAAGACTGGTAGAGCCAATGACTATTGGAGCCATTGAATATTTGAGCCAATGAATATTGGAGCCTATGACTATTGGAGCCATTGATTTATGGAGCCAATGAATATTTTAGCTGATGAATATTGGTGCCGATGAATAAAGAAGCCTATGACTTTTGGAGCCAAAAGACTGTTGGAGCCAAAAGACTGTTGGAGTCAATGACTGATGGAGGCAAAAGACATTTGGAGCCAAAGACTGGTGGAGCCAATTAATATTGGAGGCAATGAATATTGGAGCCAATGAATATTAGAGCCAATGAATATTGGAGCCAATGAATATTGGAGCCAATGAGTTTTGGAGCCAATGAAAATTGGAGCCAGTGAATAATGTAGCCAATGAATAATGGATCCATTAAGTATTGAAACCAATGAATATTTGGGCCAATGTATATTGAAGTCAATGAATATTGGAGCCAATGAATATTGGAGTCAATGAATATTGGATCCAATATATTGTACCCTGTAATATTGGAGCCATTGAATATTGGAGCCAATGAATATTGTAGCCGATTAATATTGTAGGCGATTAATATTGGAGCCAATGACTTCTGGAGCCAAAAGACTGTTGAAGTCAATGACTGATGGAGCCAATGACTATTGGATCCAATGACTATTGGAGCCAATGAATATTGGAGACAATGAATATTGGAGCCAAGACAATTGGAGCCAATGAATATTGGAGCCGATGAATATTGTAGCTGATGAATATTGGAGCCGATGAATATTGGAGCCAATGACTTTTGGAGTCAAAAGACTGTTGGTGTCAATGACTGAAGGAGCCAATGATTTTTGGAGCCAAAGAATATTGGAGCCAAAAGACTGTTGGAGCCAAAAGACTGTTAGAGCCAATGACTATTGGAACCAATGAATATTGGAGCCAATGAATATTGGAGCCAATGAATATTGGAGCCAATGACTTTTGGAGCTATTGAATTTTTGGAGCCATTGAATATTTTTGCTTATGACTATTGGTGCCGATGAATAAAGGAGCCAATGACTTTTGGAGCCAAACGACTGTTGGAGCCCATGACTGGTAGAGCCAATGACTATTGGGGCCAATGAATATTGAAACCAATGAATATTGGAACAAATGAATATTGTAGCCAATGAATATTGGAGCCTAAAAACTGTTGGAGCCAAAATACTGTTGGAGCCAAAAAACTGTTGGAGTCAATGACTGATGGAGGCAAAAGAAAACAGAAAATTATACTATCATGACCTCCCAGAGCATCAAAATGCTCCTTAATGTAAGGCGTAAATTTTTTAAATGTCGGAGGGAGTTTTGTTTTACTTCTCAATGTCCATCGACGTAACCAAGCTATGTCTTCCTCCTTTTTATTTATAACAAGGGTATTTGTGCATGAAATTGGTTTGACGTTGTGGGATTGGATCGGTGCTTGATTTGCTATTTAAATTGTCGAAAAGGTTGTTTTTTTTTCTACAAATTTTACAGTCGCTATAGTTTCTTCACGGTTCTTGCAGTTACTGTCTGCAGCTGCAGTGGAATATGCCATAAGTGCTGCATAAACTGAATTGCTGAATATTTGTGCAGCTAACTTGACACTCATTTTTTCGAAAGAGTTGGTTCTGACATGACGCTCACTCAGTTTTGGTACTGCCCTGGCAAGTTTATTTCTGGAGTTACTGCAAGCCAAATTTGTAATGGCTCTCCATGTTATTATCTGTCCATCGATTAAATTGTCATTCGCCATTAGATTATTTTGCACACATTTTAACAGGTGAGGAGCATCGTAAACAACAAATATTTTATGTTCTCTGATCATAAAGAAGGGGTTTTCTTCACAAACTCCAAGATTTTCAATAACTTTTTGGTTTGAAGTACCCTGGTCGCAAACTATGGCACGTACTTTCAAACCTATATTTATTAATGATTTTAAGATCAACAAATCAAAATATTTGACGGTTCCAGAATACAAATAATAAGAAAATGGCATTTGCCATGAACACCAGAGACTGCGAAGCAAGTAATTTGCTTCGTCCTAATTCACCAAGATCTTGTCTTCCCTCTTCCTCATCGTTTTTTATGTTATACGTGAGTTACTTTTTGATAGCCATTTCGTCGAACATCAGTACACATTCGTTTTCGTGCCGTGACATGGAATTTACTTTAGCTCTCAACTTTTCTGTCACCTCATGAGTGATGCCAGGTGCAAGATTCATTACAATGATCCACTTTCTTACAGTTTTTTCGCTAGGAAGTTTGAACCTTTGTTTTATTCATGACCGACAGAGTGAAGGTGACCTGTAAAAAATTGACATTGCAAATTCTTTTTCGTCTTTTTCCCAAGGGATTCTTTTTTGTGGTTTATTTGCATTTTTAATAAAGTAAATGGGTGCCCGGAAACATGATCGTTGAGCTGTAAAAGTAAGTCACATACAGATAATTTTTTCGATTTATTTTTTACAAACTGGAGTTGGCTCCGTTTACTTTTAAGCATCAATACTTTCTTACGAAGCTTGGCCTTAAGTCGTATTTTCCTCGGTGTATCATTATTTCTTGGCAGTGTGGTAGGATCACTAGTACTGAGTGATGCTGCTATTTTTATATTGTTGGAAAAAGTATCACATATTTGTGATTCATTCAAAACAAATTCTGATTTATGACATTTTGAAGGGCTAAGATTTTGTGTTGCGTCTTCGTGTTCAGTAATCTTGATTTTTCTTTATCTCTAGAGTTTTTTCTGTACTGGGATTGTGCATATTCGGAACTGCAAAATAGTTTAAAGAGTTCTTCAGTTCATTTTTGAATTGATTGGTATCGAAATGATCAGCACATATAACATAATGTGTTAATGAACTATCTGGGAGTTCCAAAAGCTTGTTGTTTCCACTTCTCAAAATCCACTCGAGACATTTAAAATGAAAAAACATTTTTCTTAAAATTCATTCTATTTGTGCCTCATACAAAACTCAATTCAATTTTTGGAACACAAAGGATAGTGTTGTAACACCTCGAGTTTAAATGAGTAGGCTACCCTACATCTTAGAATCTCGAAATAAATGTGTTATATAATATTTTTTTTTTTTTGGATATGCAATAAAATGTTTTAATTTAAAGAAAAGTTGCTTATGACTTAGGTAGTAAAGACAATATTCAATGCATTTTAAAAAGATTTAACTACTTTTTAAAACCAAATTCTATATACTGGTATGTTTGTGTGGACTAGATTTTCCCACTATGTTTTTGTTTTTATTTTTATGCTGATAAATTCTCTTACAAAGTATGTACTCTGGAAAATAAAAGCACTTTATCTCACAGTCTTCTTTGACAGTGCCATTAATCAACTGACATTAAAATATTGTAAAGTAATAAAAAAAATTCATGTAAATATATCATACGTAATCAAAAATAATTAAATATTTATTTGATTTATTAAGCAATTTAAGTAGTCTATTCCTAAATTAATGTTTTAACACTTGCCTAGACAAATGCATCTGTTGTAAAACTGACGATGTGGGGAATAATAAGGTAAAACATTACTTTTTATTATAATTTACACTGAAAATTATTTGGTGTGGTCGGTTGTAGTCAAAACTAAGTCCTAAATTATTTTTCAGGGAAATTAAAACTCATTAAATAATTTAGGACACATATCGTATGCTCACTTTTTTTTCACTCGGCATATAACTGATAAAGTGACACGAAAGTATAATTCAAAACTTACCGGTCTTTGTCTTTCACTGGAAAACGGAACATTGATATGCCCCGTGAATGGTTCCTCTCATTCTGACAACCTTTGTAGGCACATTTATTACCCTTTAGAATGTTGGACATTCTAAAAGTACAAACGCGAAATATAGTTTAAATAAGTATTTTACTTTTAAAATAAAACCATATTTTGAACGGAACACACTGACTATTGGCCCAATACAAAGTTTTAATAGCTAATTTTCACTTCACTCGGGTACAGAATCCCATCATTCAGTGATTCCCGTGGCTAGCTTCTTTTGGGATTTCATCATTCTCAAAGCGACGGTAAGGGAAGCTCCTCTTCAAGGTTGCCTAACGATGCTGATAAGACCTGCCGGGTAATTTGAATCGTTGGTCTGGGATTTTCAATAGGGGGGGGGGGGGGGGTGAAGGAACTTAGACCATACATATTATAGACTACTGATTCTCCTATCTTTGCCATACTACGGGCCGAGGCTAACATCTCGATCAGCTGACTGTTGGTATCTAAGCAGTGTTCTCCCATATAACGCAATGTTATCGCGGCATATATTTCATAATATTTTCAGTTTTATTGTTACCAAGAAAGAATACACGACTTATTTACTCATTGTAGTAATTAAATGTCGAATCAGTACACATAATTTCCATGAAATATATCAGATGTGCGCCGTTTATTGAATATTATCGGTCGTGAGACAAATGTTATTGTCGGAAGGTAGTGAAAGAAATGAGTTTGAGAAGCCAATTCAGCTGTTTAAAATCAATTTGCGTGGTTTATTGCATACTATAATTTTCTTTTTGTGTTTAGAACAATGTTTATGAGCGAGAATTCATTCTTCATTCAACCATTTTGTTAAAAAAAAAAAAATTGAACTCTTGAAGATTGCAGGGTTGTTATAATATCGTTATTATATGTACACAGTCTAATGTTTTTTAATTTACACGTTTGTAGACCAAATAATATTGACAATGATAACTTTGTTTATTTATTTTATTTGTATCACATTGAGCCTTCTTTTGGTAGAAACCTTAAGGCTATGGACCATGTCATTTACATATTTACATATTTACAGTTTTACATATCCATACAGTTTTACATACACATAACTTTGAAGTAAAACAAATAGTAATACAATTTTTCAGATAATCTGAATTACAAATATACCTAACATAATTTCTTTTGTACATAGGTAGTACCCATAAACATGACATGTCAAGCAATTCCTATATTTTTTCTTATAAAAAAAATTAAGCAGGATTTAGGGTATTAGGATATCGTTGTTAGTCATTGTAGCTATACAAGGGAGTCTACTGTAACCAGAATGCTTCCCCTCTTTCAGCAGTTTACTCCATGAATTCTTTTAAATTGTAAAATGGATTGCATACAAGTGTATTTTTTTATGGAAGCTTTGTATTTGTGTATGTTGCTGATTTCCATTATTTTGTATTGTAAGGTATTAAATATTATTCTGCCAATGTGCTCTATTCCGATCTCAAATTGAGTAGTGGTGTGTTGTATGGGTCTCAATTTATTGCAGCCTCGAGTATTATGATGATGGTTATCTTTATTTCTTTTAAATTTGGTTTGGTGTCTATAGCAGAAAATTAATGTTCTGTATATGAATTCATTTGTAAATGTTAGTATTCGTAATTTCTTAAATTTTTTTCTGCAACTAGATACATTTTTATCTTTAGTTATTATTCAAATGGCTTTTTTTGGAGTTTTTGTATATTTCCATTTAGTTTGTCATTTCCCCAGATTTCAATATTGTATGACATGATTGTATGGAAATATGCAATATACACAGTTTTAATTGTTTTTAAATCGACTAATTCTACAAGGTACCTCAAGACATAGCAGGCTGAATTTAATTTTTTTCGCAATATTAGTTATGTGTTCCGTAAATTTTAATTGCTTATCAATATATACCCCTAAGAATTTTACTGAGTTAACCTGTAAGATATTGTTTCCATTGAATTTTATGTTAAACTTGTTTTCATTTACTTTGGTCCTATTTCTGAATTTAATATAATTAGTTTTAGAGACATTCAATGCAAGTTTGTTGTATGAGAACCAATTTTCCATACGTTCAATGGCTATGTTGGTCTCCTATACTGATTTTGAAGTTTACCCAGTGATTATAACTGATGTATCATCTGCAAAAAGGATAAGCTGACCTTGGTGCCCTGTGGCACCCCATTTCTGACAATTGACCAATTTGAATATTTCTTACCAATTAAATTTTTAATTTCTACCCTCTGTTTCCTTTCCTTCAGATATGATTCCATTAATTTGTGTGCTGTGCCCCTTATGCCATAGTGATATAGTTTATCTAGGAGAATTGCATGATTGACTAAGTCAAAAGCTTTGGATAAATCACAGAAAATTCCTAATGATAAGGTATTATTATCCAATGCATTTAAGACTTTATTTATGAATTCATTAATAACTGCTGATGTTTTTTTTTTTTTTTGGAAACCATATTGACTTCTATTTAATATGATGTTATGGGTAAAAAAATGAAATAAGTATTTTATATACAACCCATTCAAATATTTTTGCCATTGTAGGTAGGATACTAATAGGCCTATAGTTTTCTGGATTTGTTGGGTTACCTTTTATATACAGAGGCAGGACCGTAGTTAATTTTAAACAATCAGGTACCACTCCTTCTACCAGTGCTTCCTTAAAGATACCTGTAATTGGTTTCACAATTAGGTGTTTGGACATTTTTATTATTTTGTTTGATAATAAGTTAGGAGGAGTTTTTGAGGGCATAACCTAAGAGCCAAGCCATTGAATGCTAGCTTCTGAGATAATTGTACATTGTATTGGATAAAAAACATACATGTTTATTTGAACAATAATCGTAATAACATCATGGTGTTCAAGGTTGTTAATCTAAGGGCCGGTTTTATGACCTCCGGCTAAAGTTCCGGCTAAAATGTAACCGCAGGCTAGCTCTTATTTCGGTTTTATGACTCCCTGTTAACGTCTACCTTCCAGTTAAAGTTCCGGCTAACCTAGCGGGTGGATGAACCGGCCGCTAGCTGCTTAACCGGAGGCTAAGCAACAGAAAATAAAATGGCGTTGTATCAGGCGAGGTTAGTTGTTAGTGATGATGACTATTTGAGGAATTCTATTGAATATTTGCAGGATACGATGGAATAATTTATTACTAAATGTAAAATGCTTCGCATTCGTCAAAGTTTTATTAAAAATTACATGGCATGAAAGTGTAGTCACGCTTTTCTATTCTCGTCGAGTCGTGTATTATTATTTGACTTTAATTGATCACGAAGTACATAAACGTATGCTATGTATATAAACTTAAGAATATGTGTAAATAAGTGAATTTTAAAATTGCAAAACGAGGGTTATTATTACCGGTAGGTACCTATAAAATGCGTGTTTTCGTGGAAGTTGTATCTGTGAATTTTTATTCGTAATACAGTGGACATATGCCGGGAATGAAATGCACTTCATACGACTTCAGACGTGGTTATAATTCAATGAATACAATTGAATGTGAAAATAAATGTTACCCAATTATCCCTTCCCTATCTTACAAACCATTAGGTACTTATTATCTACCTGCCACGCAAGTGCAAAACGAAAACAGCACTGGAATTATTCTGTTTACCGTATCCAAGTTTATCCCTTGATCCTATCGGCATGACCCTTTATATGTTGGTCTTGTTTTACATTATACTTGCTGTTTTAATTTAGAATGTTGAAAAATTCTGTACACAACACAAAATACCTAACATATCACGATGCAAACAAATTATGTCGGGTCTTGTAAAAATATATTTCTTTCGTATACATTTTACAATCATAATTATTTCCCCAGTGAATATATCTAGGATCTCTCGACCTACTAAATTAAAACAGCAAGCATCCTATACCACAAAATAATTCCATCAGGATCGGATTAATTTGGATACGTGATACGAAACTATTAGTACAAAAATGAAACCTACACCAGTGAAATGAAAATCGACAAGTATTTTCCCGAAACGGGGTCTATATTATTTGATTATGAAATAAATTTATGAAAGAAATAAGTGTTCTGTAGCAAAAATGTCATCCCCTATTTATTTGTTGGTATAGAATTACTTCGTTAGTTTTGGCTTAATATATAACCTAACAAAATCATGAGTTTCAATACAAGAGTAAAGTTGAAAACACACGGTTTTGAATCGTAAATTGTAATTTTATGGTTTAATACAAAGCAGGTTTGACGTCAAAGTAGTTTTTGGTTAATTTAATTATATCTGTTGCCAGATAAAGTTCGCGGCATATTTCTTTACTGCAGCTGTAAACATTCCGAATCACAATACAAACAAACAGCTGACTAACATTCTACCAGAAAAAATAACTGTCTTGCAACAAAAGTTACCAAATTCTGTTTTATTTCATTACCAACACACCCATTATTACACCACACGCTTCGTCAGGTTCCGGTTAGCCAACCGCAGGCTAAGTTTGGGTCATAATACACCCCTCGTTCGTTAACCGGAGGCTAGCCTTACCTGGAGGCTAGCTAACCTGAGGATTTAGCCGGAGGTCATAATATCGGCCCTAAGTAAATTTGTGAAGTGACAAACTCCCAATAAGTGAACTTCAACCTGAACATAGGCGTGCGCACAGTAGGTGCCACAGGTGCCTTGGCACCACCATTAGGGTTAACGTTATTTTGTTTTTTACAAGCAGAAATAATACATACTTACAAAAATCCGTATTATTTCCAAAAAAATATGTTTTCCAATCGTGTCGAGTTACAGATATGTGCTCATAACACTATCAGTATATCAATTATCAATAGAACCAACTATACACTCGGAAACAAGCCAGGTGCAATAAATTACTTGTGTTGTACACGCGGGCCGCCGCCGCCGCCGATCCATCATATTGCCATCCGGGGCAGTTAGTGTGTGCGAGACCAGAAACCGAAGTTTCTATAACTCGCTTAGTGCATTGTAAATCAGGTGCACCCCACACTTTTGTAGAATCACTTGGATCAACGGGCGGGGCGCGTGTCTTGAGGGATAAGTTTGGCACACGGGCCTGTGTGTGCGCTGGTAGGTTGTGTAATGCTAGAAAAAATTACGTGTACCTAATTCGGCGGGGGAGAGAAGCTCCCCACCAGCTAGATCGGCTAACTGGCGTGATGTAGTGTCGCGTTGGTGTGCAATAGAGGCTTGTCGGTGTGCTGTAATTTCAAGTGACCTAGTTAAATTCGGGTGTGGCGTGTAGTGTAAAGCTGTGCAAGCCGCTCCTACGAACCCCTGGGAACACAGAAACATGCTAGGGTAGTTAGCCCATTATTGCATGTAACAAGGTAGTTCAGGCCGTCACTTCACACAGGCATATCATCGTGTGGTCGTGTTGGTGATACGGTAAAAGAAATTACATAGATTAGTAAACACCTGGCCGCCTTAAGGACCGAACTATTGCGTTCCAATATAGTTCGGTCAAAGTTAGGCTAAACCAGTATTGCTGTAGCTAGCCCCCTGGCTGTTGTCTTCTAAACCTGAAAAATAGAAAGTGAAATTAATAAATGAAGGTCGTCCTATTCTATTATTGTTCGAGCAGAGAGATGCCCTCGTCCAGTATTTTTTTATTTATTTATTTAATTTTTTTTTTTGTTTTTAATTTTTATATATATTTTTTATTTTATTTTATTATTTTATAATTTTTTTATTTATTTATTTTTTTTTTTTTAAATCTAGACTTAAAGCTACTGTACAAGCCCCCAGAGCCCTGCCCTGACAGGCATGCATGCCTCTCGGCCCGGATCCCCAGCGAGGGCTGGGGCAGCTCCCTCTGCCAGTTCACCTGCATGATTCTGCCTTGACAAGGTGCTACGACATGTGTGTGGATTGTCGCGCGTGTTGTAGTGGTGTGGCTGTAAAATGTTACGTACCCCGGGGAAGGGAAAATTAATTAGGTGATGATGGATTTACGGAACTAGCTTTTTTAATTCAAAATCCCATGCCTTTCCGAAACGCGGCCGGCACTGGAGGTGAAGCCTGCCAGGCGGGTCTCGCCCTTCAGACATAGGGAGTCAGCCCTAACAACACAGGCAGTGAATCTCCCGGGAGCCAAAACCTACACCTGCGTGCTTCGGACCATTTTGAATTAGCTAGGAGAGAGAAAAATGCAGAGAATGTAAGAAATTTAATTTGCTATTATTAAGTGGTGAGCTATAAGTGTATTTTATTGTTATGATTCAAAATCCCCTGCCTTTCCGAAACGCGGCCGGCATTGGAGGTGAAACCTACCAGGCGGACCGCGCCCTTCAGACACAAGGAGTCAGCCCTAACATCACAGGCAGTGAACCCGAGGGGGCCGCACATACCTGCGTGCTTTGGACCATTTTGAATCGAAAGAAGTGGAGTTAATGATGCTGAAGTTATTTTGTAGCTTGTATTTATTTATTTTTATTGTTGTTATTATATATAGAAATTATAATTGTTTCACAATTCAAAATCCCATGCCTTTCCGAAACGCGGCCGGCACTGGAGGTGAAGCCTGCCAGGCGGGTCTCGCCCTTCAGGCATAGGGAGTCAGCCCTAACAACACAGGCAGTGAATCTCCCGGGAGCCAAAACCTACACCTGCGTGCTTCGGACCATTTTGAATTGTATAGGCCGTGTAAACTTTAAACTTTAAACTGTAGGCTCTGCGCGGTGTGAACACGCCCGGAGCTGGAATGCGACTGCCTTGGTGTCAGGGGAGAAAAACAGTTTTGTTTGGGGGCCCCCAGCGCCCCGACCAATCAGAGAGCTTCTAGGCCTGTGATTGGCCGGGGCCCCGAAAGCCCCCGCACGAGGTGTTCGGAGAGCTATTTTATGTAATTTAAAATTTATTGAAGACTTTTTTTAAAAACTGAATCCATGTCGCTTTCGTTTTGTAATAATTATTGTTTTAATTTAATCGAGGTTTTTTATGTTTTCGTTGCTCGGACGGGTCGTAAATCGCTATTGAATTTATCAGTGCGTTTTCGTGCTGTGGTAAATCTAGGTACATTTTATTATTATTCTTTGATATTATTTCGCGGATGTACGGAATTTTAAGTGCGTTGTGAATAGTTTCGTTACTCGTAAATCTGTTACAGTCTAAAATGGCCCTTAGGAAATTATTCTGTTTAACTTGTAGCCGATTTATATGGTGATTTGCAGCATAGCCCCAGACCTCGCAACCATATAGCAACTGCGGGCGTACAATTTGAGTGTAAAGTTGGAGTTTTTTCCTGCGTGGTAAATTAGGTGCTTTTAACATTGGGTACAGGCTTCTTAAGGATCCTGTTGCAATGTTTGTTGCTCGAGTAATGTGTTTGCTCCATAGTAATGTCCTGTCTAGCGTGAGTCCTAGATATTTTGCCTGTGAAACATTAGGAATAGGTTGGTGAAAAATTTCTAGTTCCCTGTCTGGTCTGCCTCTACGTTTTGAAATTACAAGCGTGGTTGATTTAGCTGCATTAATTTTAATTCGCCACCGAGTGTAGTATTGCTCAAGTGCAGTTAGCTGCCTTTGGACGCATACCATGGCATATCTTAGGTTACCAGATTGTTTAATTATGGCTGTATCATCCGCATACATCTGTACGTAGGCGTTTGCATGCGGTATGTCGGCTGTGTAAATATTATAGAAGAAAGGAGAGAGTGGGGAGCCTTGTGGCACTCCAGCTGTAAGTTCGCGAGTAGTCGATTTAGCCCCGTCCAGAGCAACATAAAAGTTACGACGCCATAGATAGTGGGCCACCAGGTATATATATGTGTCTGGAAAATTGAAGTTTATTAATTTTTGAATAAGACCCGGAATCCAGACTTTGTCGAATGCTTTTTCTGCGTCGAGCATTGTCATTACTGTGTAGGCTTTAGATGGGTTATTAAATCCGTCGGTAGCATCTTCAACGATTTTAATTAAGGGGTGGATTGTTGAGTGACCTTTCCTGAAACCAAACTGAATGTCTGGAATCACGTCGTGTTCCTCTGCGTGTGTTTGAAGGCGCGAGAGTAAGGCTTTTTCAAAAATTTTACTCATACTGTTTAGAAGACTTATAGGTCGCCTGTTTTCTGGGATGGCTGGGTTTTTCCCTGGTTTAGGAATTGTGATTATTTTTGCAAGTTTCCAGGAATCGGGGTAAGTTTTGTGTGTTAGTATTGCGTTGAATATCGCCAGTAAATATTCGAGTGCCTCTAGAGGGAGTTTTTTAAGTGTTTCGTAATTTATTGCGTCCGTGCCGCCTGATTTGTTGTTCGGACTGGCTTTAATTAGCTTTAAAAGTTCCCTTAACGTTATGGGTTCAGGAACAGACTGCGTGCCTGTTTGTAAAAAGTTATTTACCGCCTGTGTTGTTGTTAAAGTGAAGTTTCTGTCATTTACGTCTGTGTTCGGGGAGAATTGTTTCTCCAGTAGGTCTGCGACTGCGTTGGCCTTGTCTTCTGCGATGTATTTAGCCCCGGTGGCTGTTATAATAGCTGGGGTTGAAATAAATTTTTTGTTGCCGCGGAGCCTGCGAGATAGTTTCCACATTTCCTGCGGTTTTGTGGCTACTTCGTTTATTAAGTTTCCGAATTGATTTATTTTTTCCTGTTTTAATTTGCGCTGTACGAGATTATTCAGTCTGTTGTATTCGTTTCTGGCTTCTGTTGTGCGGAGCCTTTGTGCTCTGTTTCTGGCTTGCTGCCTAAGAGAAATGTAATAATCCAGATCGGGGTAGTGTGTTCGAGTGAACTGCCTTTTTGTTTCAAAGCGAGAGTGTTTTTTAATGGCATTTTTTACTGTGTCCGTGAAAAGTTTTACGTGTGGATTTATTTCCTCGGGTGAATTTATTTCGGGGGGCTGATTTAGGGTGTCTATAAGTTCTATCTTAAACCCGTCCCAATCTGTAATCTTTAGTTTATTATTAAAGAGTTGTATGTTGGATGTAGCATTAAAAGTTATTTGTGTTAGCACCGGTAAATGATCGGAGTTTAGTTCATCCAAGGTTTCTGTATTTATCTGAGCGTTTGGAATGTTGGTTAGGGCTATGTCTAAAATTTCTGGGGTGCCACCATTTACTGGATAGCATGTCGGGGAGTCAGGCGCAATAATGATGTAGTTTCCTGCAACCGCGTGGCCGTGTAGAATGTTCCCGTTGGCGTTTGTTTGGGTGCAGCCCCAGTCAGTGTGTTTGCTGTTTAAGTCTCCTGCTATAAAAAATTGATCTTCGACTTCCATTAATTTATTGAGGTCCTGTGGTGTGAGTGGGTCTTGTGGCGTCTTGTATACCGCGGACATGCAAACATGCGAATTATTATTACGGACGTTTATGCTGGTGGCCTCAATGTGTTGTAGTCCATTTATTGTTATCGGGTGGTGGTGAATTCCGTGTTTTATTAGTATGGCTGTACCGCCGCCGTGGAGTGCGGGGCGGTCTGTTCTGTATATTGTGTAGCCGCATATGTACGCTCGCATGTGTGGTTTTAGAAAAGTTTCAGAGATGAAAGCGACATCGATTCCGTATACAAAAAGTAATTGTTCCAGTTCATATATTTTATTTTGGAGGCCGTGTGCATTGAAAATTAGGACCTGTAAAAGCTTCCCCGGGTTCTGTGCCATTTTAAGGTGTAGCGAGATTCAGGATTGCGGATAGTAAGATCATTTGTCGCTTCGATGCGTCTGTTTCAGCTCGGATGGCGGCGTAGTGTGGCGAGAGTGTAGCAATGAGCTGTGAGAAATTGCAGAGTTTCAGAATCTCTGCCAGCTCGAATAGATCACCGACGGTGTTACCTTCTACTCTGTTCTGCGCTGGAGTGTGTGTGGTGCGTGGTTCCTTCACGGCTTGCGAATATTTACGCTCCGATCGTGTCAGCTCGGTGGTTGTTGTTTGCGGCTGTGTCTGTGGCTTGTTGACCACCTGGGCGCGCGGCTGTGCGTGAGCGGGGCGGGTGGGGGGGAACTCCACCTGGCTGTGCGTGGCTGGCGGTTGTTGTTTTGTCTGCGCCTGTGTCTGCACGGATTGTCGCTGTGACCTACTCGTGACCATTTTCAAAAATACTGGACACTGCTTCCATGCTGCAGTGTGTCCCCGCACTTTACAGTTAAAGCAGAATTTATCTGCGTCGTCAGCTTTCGGGCAGTCCTTTCGGGTGTGATTTTCGCCACACCTGACGCATCGCGGTGGCTTACTGCAGCGAGTGTGGGTGTGATCAAATTCACCACAGCGCTTGCACTGGGCGATGTCTTGTGGGCGGGCCTGGTATTTTTGAATAGTCACTGTCGTATAGTGAAGTGTACGAACGGCGAGAATGTTGACGTCAGAGGCCGCGACTGTCGCGCAGAAAGTTCCCGACCTTAATCGTTGTTGCTGCCCTGTGGCGTCTGACCGGGTGACTTCGAAATTACGCACGTCATGAACTACGAATCCCTTCTCCGTCAGTTCCGCGGCAATGTCGGCCTCGACGACCTCCGGGTACAATCCCTTAATAACGACCTTTGTGTTGCGCTCGTCGGGATGCGCAAACGTGTGGTGGTAGATGTTGTGGCCTTTCAGGTATGAGAGAGCTTGAGAGTAGCCCTCTCTGTTCTCAAATGTCAGTCGCAGCTCTCTCCTGCGCGTGATCGTGTTCCTGAACGCGATTCTGTGTGTGTTCAGGAAAGTTGCGATCTCCTTGAGCTTCGCAACTTCCCTGACCATTATCGGTACACCCCTGTACCGTGTGCCGGCCGCGGTTGTGGTCTGTGGTTGTGCACTTGTCTGTGGTTGTGTGTCGGCAGGCAAATTTGCCAGCACGCCGTAGCTGTTCTGCAGCGGGATTGCGGATGTCGCTGCTGTGTGTTGTTGTGCGGAGCCGCGCCTCGAAATCCGCGCGTCCTCACTGTTCGCCAGTACCGTCTCCCGACGCCTACCGAGTGATGTGCTCCGGTTTCCCCTCAAGGCCTTTTTACCCGAGACCTGTTGGAAGTCGATCTCATCGTCAGCGCGTTCGCGTTTGGCGTTAGCCTGTTGGGTTTCCATGGCCTGTTCGTGTGTTGTTGTACTCGTACTCGCCATGATCCCTGTCCCTGTCGCGGTTCCGATTCGCGGGCTATCCGACCCGCCGGGTCGCCTAATACCTGAAGCAGTGGTGGCTGACAAACACTGATATGAACAGCGAAGCTAGGCCTTAGAGAGGCTGTCCTCTCTGCACCACTGCCTGGTGCGAAGTGTGACACGCGGGCCGCGGCTACGAAACTTCTTAAATGTAAATACTTCTCCTAGCTCCTCGAATTACATAGAATGCGCGCTCGGTGTCCACTGTTCACTCCACTCGGCAGGCGCACGGAATAATAGCCGCCGTCCGACAGGTAGCACTACTGTGTACCTAGTGTTTACTCTTACTGTTTACTCATCAGTTTACTGTTCTAATGAGTACACGAGTACAGCCTGTGTTTGTTAAGTGGATCACTCATTAATTAATTATTTTATTTTCACTAGTTGACAGTTGTTATGGTTCGTTAATTGCTGTATATATCTGTCTGTATGATGTATAAATGGGTGATTAAAATTAAAAAGTTGGGACCCGAAAAGGATTACTCAATGACTTACTTATATGCAGTCGCCGACAAACATTTTTGTTGTATTCCAAAAGTTAAAACTTTTGCCCACTCTTATTTGTGTATTTTTATTATTTTAATATTTGACATATTAGAGGTATGTTACAAAAACTCCCTTGACTTGTTGATTTTAAAACTTAACATTTGAGAATGTTTTTTCTAGCATTTATTTGGCGTCTTCAGAAAACATGTAAGTGCGGTTTTTCAAAGCCACCAGCATGAATTCCGTGCAAACAATTTGTGCAATTTACTTTATGGCTCAACAAAGCTTAAAACTGTAAATAGTTTAGTAGTTTTCCTGGCGATTAAAACGTTCAAAGCCATAATTTGTCATTAAAAATGTTAAAATTTTAACATCTGTATATTTAATGTTTTTGTTCGGAAACACCTTAAATAGCACCATTTTGCGCTTTCAAATCCAAACTTTTCCGGGGGAGAACTCCCCCCCCCCCGCGCTTTAGGCTCGGATATGTGAATGATAGGGCTGTTGTGTAATCTGGCACCACCACTACTGAAGTCCTGCGCTTGCCTATGACCTGAAATAGCTTTTTACTGAATTATTAGTTTGACCTAATTCTTTTACATAAGTACAATGAAATTACAATCGTCTTTGGAATAACAAAATATACAATTACCTATGTACTATTTATTTAGGATTCATCAAAACAAAACTTCATTTTGTGTGATAGTAATTACAAATTTTTTATAAATAGTTGACAAGAGTTTTCTCCCTGCATTTTCAGCACAGGTATGTCTTCTACTGTGGCACAACAGAGCCAGCAAATAAACTTTTATAGCAAATATATTTGTGGTCAGTATACCCCGCCAAACGTAAATGTTTGTTATATGGTACAATACTACTTTAATGCAAAATAAATTATTTACTTAGATTATCCATATTTGTTCACCTAATATTTAATGTGTCATGCATCCATTTTTGCACTTTACCTAATAAACTTCTATTTACAATTTGGTCTTGTCGTAATTACACAAAATTGTGCACCACTGAAAAAGTAATGTCAATCTTATGCTGAATGACATAATGTATATAAACATGTGGGGAGACATGTTAACACCTTTTATACACCTAAAGAAAAACTAAGTTAGTAAGCAACTGAATGAAAAGCAGAAAAACCCACAACTCCAATATACCAAGTTTACTGTTAAATATACAACTATTCAAAATAAAACAGTAAACATTCAGAACAAATTTTTGGCATGACATTTTCAACTTTTTTCTCGTTGCACTAAGTTTCTGCTTCACAACTTGCATAAAATCCTGCGCTTTTCTTGGTGATTTTACTATTTCATCACTGTTAGTAAAATCACCAATGTATGCTTTCCTTAACGAACGTGGTTTTTTCTTTGGTGGTTCAGCATTGTCAGTGGATGAACTGCTGTAAACAAATAGTTTCAAAATTAAAATGGATATGTTACATCACCACACTTTTTATTATTAACAACAAAATAGTAAACAGTACTTCTAAATCTTTTAATGCAACAAATCATATGATTGAAAATTATCAATTTTTACACAAAACCTTTTCAACAGTTAACAAAACAAGTAGACATGAAAGAAGTGTCCAGTGTAATGCAATAGTTTGTATAAATGATAAAAGGCCTAGTCTTTCATCACCATAACCTGAGTATTAGCATAGCTCATAAAATTATAAAACGATCTTCACATTGACAGGCTCGAAGTGTGCTAGAAGGTGTAGTCATATACAACAGATTTTAGTAAGATTTGGGAGTGAAAAAATTACGCTGGAAATAGTAAAATAGGCCTATATAGTGAAATTTATTTAATACAAACCGCAAAGGACCTAAATGTTCACAGTTTGTAATAATAAGATTTGTATTAACACATATTATAAAAAAAATCTCAGAATTACCTAATTCTGATTATTTTATGTAGGCCATAAAAACACCACTTACCTTTCATGGCTATATGACAATAATCATTGTGTCAGTATTTCTCTTTATATTAAATTTACGCCAAATTTTATTTGGTCATTCCTGCTTTTAATTTATTAAAAACGAACCGTCTCTTAACCGTTTACGACAACATTCACAACTACACTGTGCCATTGTATTATTTCAATACAAATAAACACGACCTTCGTCTTCTCTCATGACTACTACACTCATTACTATCAACGTCTATTCGTTTTTAACCAATTAGGAACCTGGTATCGTAAAACTGACTAGACCCGATGAAAGTTGTAAACAATAAACAATGCATCCTTGGGATTACTAGCTAGTAATAGACGTGGTCGTGTTTAGTGTAACTATTAGCGAGTGAAACTATATAACGTTATTACGATTACATAGTAGTAATACTGTCTGCTAATAATTCACATTCGATTTATTAAACCATATAGTAATATAAATATACACAATGCCGAGTGCTGACGTAACTATTAAATACTTAATGGTTTCTTACTAATATAACGTGTCTTAATTCACCTGTGAAATTAAATATTGCTTCCTTTTTTAAATGTTTGCGTACAACCATACGCGACACAAGAAATAACCATTTTAATGGTAAAATAACCACGTTGATACACAATAACGCCATATACTGCCGTCGGCTAAGGTCTCGTGTTCGAGTCCGGGCGCGAGTTCTAGCGGGGTGGCTGGTCTGGTTAACGTTTTATGTTCCGGGAGGGCGCCAGGCTAGCTCGGTGTCTAACCAATGGGGGTTCGTGGTTCGTTGCCCCAGCGTGGTCCGCTAGAACCGTCGGCGATATTGCTTGGGAATTTACGTTAAAGAAGAATGCGTGGGATTGCCGTACTAGCGACGTGCCTTTATTCAAGGGATTGACGTCACACCATACAATTACTGAGCACAGACATGCCCCTGAGGGCTACTTGTCCGTCGCGGGGTGCAGGCCGGTACATGTTCAATGTTTCGTGGCACTGGTTTCTCGGGTAACAGTATGCAGGCCGAGTACACTTGATGCAAGAGAGGCGCGCACAGATGACGTGGCGCAAAGTTACATTAACAAAGTACACTTAATGAAAATTAGGCGCGCACAATGACGTGGCGCAAAGTTACGTTAACAAAGTACACTTAATGAAAATTAGGTGCGCACAAATGACGTGGCGTAAAGTTACGTTAACAAAGTACACTTAATGAAAATTAGGCGCGCACAAATGACGTGGTGCAAAGTTACGTTAACAAAGTACACTTAATGAAAATTAGGCGCGCACAAATGACGTGGCGCAAAATTACGTTAACAAAGTACCCTTAATGAAAATTAGGCGTGCACAATTGACGTGGCACACAGAGTTTGTGGGTGACTGGAGTCGGCCAGTCCCGTAAGCGATTGTTTCTACGCGGGTGCCGTGCCCACTGGGGTGGTACACGCACCGCCACTAAACTTGGCGAAGTTTCCCTTGCGGGTTTGTGGTCAGCGCGAAGGCGCGTGGCCTTAAGAAAGTTCTGTGGTTTGCGGGAGACGGCCCGTGCCGTATGCTGAAGAACGACCCTGCGCACCAGGTGTGATGCGGGGCATCTTTACGTTTACGCGGTCAGATTAGGTCCTGAACCGTAAGAAATGGACCAGGCACGCACGGAGAGGTGAATAGAAAAAGGTTTGGTTTATGCTAAATGACTATATTTACCGGACGTTACTTGTGATGAAGACAATGGTTGCTGTCTCTCCGTGGGACGTAGGTCCGTCCCGGTCCGCGAGTCGAGTTGAACTGCGGAACTGGCATGGCGTCCGGTGGCGCGTCGGCCCCTGCCGCGCCAAGCTTGACCTCATTACGTTAAAAACTAAATGACTGCGTCTGGAAGAGACTTTAAGGTCGCAAAATTCGTAATTAATTGAATGGGGGAATGGGTGTGGTTCGTCTCTAGTCCACTCGGATTTAGTGTGCTTTATAATAATAATGTCTGGTTTGGCCGTTCGGCTCGGTGGCTCGCTCGACTCGGGTGGGCCACGGCCAGGGGTGCGTTCCGTTAGCGGGAGAGTATACTGGCGGTTGCAGGTCGGGCTTAGGGATGGTCGTCGGTCGGACGACGTCAAACCCCCCCCCCCCCCTCGAGAAGCCCGACCTTGCGCCGCTTATGGTCCCGCCACGTGGTAGCACCCCTAGCTCCGGCAGCCCTGTCCAGTTGCGGTTCGCGGCTCTGCAGCTGATAGGCCCCGCGTTCTGGAGCAGGTGTGCGTGCCCGTGGGTCGGCAGCTGGTAGGGTCGGCGCTCTGGACCTGCTGTGCACGTCACCCCGGCTGCCGCGGTGGTGGACCGGCCGGGGGCGGCGTCGTGGCGCCTGTGGTGGCCAGCGGCTGATAGGGTCAGCGCCCTGGATCTGATGTGTTCGCCACCCTGGCTGCTGCTGTGGCAGGCGGGCCGAGGGGCGGCGTCGTGGTGCCTGTGGAGGCGGGAGTGTTGCCGCCTTAGGGGTGGCAGCACGTCCGAGCTGGCGGGGGCCGCGGCGTCCGCAGCTGGTACACCCTGTCCCTTGCGGATGGTTCGTCCTGGGTTGGCGGCTCGGAGTGATGGGTGGTGGTGTTTCGCTTTGTGGGTCTCCCGAGGTCGTACTTAACCAGATACCCCGGGTGTCGCCGGTCTCTTTGTGGTCTCCCCGTCTGTGGGGTTGGTGGCGCGGGTTCTGTTCCGTGCATCGAGTGTGTCCTTGAGTCTGCTGGCATGTTCGGTTGGTCGGGCCTCAGTTGTTGGTCCCTGACGTCACCCGCTTGCGACCCACATGCGTAGGGTTGCCTCCTGCGCTCCGGGATACCTGGAGCTTCGCTCGTCTCCGTGTCGTTGGGGTCGAATAGCTGGCGTGGCTCCGGTCCTGGGCGCGGTGCAGGGTTTCCCTCATCGGGTTCGTCTACGAACATCCGGAATGTGGCGTCCGCGAGAGAGGCCGTGTGTCCCCATGCTCCGCGTGTCGGGCTTACTAATTGGTCCGCGCCAAGTTCCTCTGGTTCCACTGCGATTGCCGTCACGTCATCCGGTTGCGGTGTTAAGTCCCCAGTCGTCATTTCGGTGATCGTGGCATGTTCGTATTCTGTCGTTCGTCCTGGCTGGTGCGGTGTCGTTGCCTCGTGCGGGACTTCTGGCACGGGTGATAGTAGGTCTTCTGCGTTCTGTGCGTTCGCCTCTAGTATCGGTGGTGCGTCATAGCGGCCATCACCTGCGGGTGGTGGACGGTGACCCTCCTCCGGTTCGTCGTATCCTGGTGGTTCGTCAAAGTTCTGGTCTCCTGGGGGAGGTTCCCCGGGAATCGAGGCGAGGCGTAAGTCGTCGCGGTGGATTTTACGCACTCGTCTGCCCCCGAGTCGGACCAGGTATGACGTCCTCCCTAGAGATTTCTGCACAGTGTAGGCCCCCCCCCCCCCCCAGCGGGGTGCCAGCCCGGCGCAGTAGTTGCGAGGCGCTGCGGACAGTGGGTGTACGCGAGCGTATACGCGATCACCTGCTCGCACCGCGGGGGGCTCCCGCGCGGTTTTGGGGGTGATTTCCTGCGTATAGTTCGTTTGTCGCTGTCT
This sequence comes from Bacillus rossius redtenbacheri, assembly GCF_032445375.1. Lineage (NCBI taxonomy): Eukaryota > Metazoa > Arthropoda > Insecta > Phasmatodea > Bacillidae > Bacillus > Bacillus rossius. The sequence continues at coordinate 224,373,622 of NC_086330.1, read as the reverse complement.
GGCGGCCTCGTGCATTGCTGTTAGGCGCCGTGCACGCTCCCTCTCTCCTTCCCCGGTGTGTGGGATGCCGTGAGTGGCCCACTCGCCTGGTAGTGGGAGGTTGTTCCCCTGTACCATTTCCGCCGGGGTTCGCCCGGTCGCGGCGTTTACGCGGCGGCGGGTACAAAACAATGCGTCGGCGACGTGCTGGTCCCACTGGGTGTGGTCGTCGCCGAGTCTGAGGCGGAGTTGGACCTTCAAGTCCTGGTTCCTGTGCTCCGTGGGATTGGCCCGGGGGTGGTAGGCGGGGGTGGTGTGGTGCTGGAGGCTCATCCCGTTACACCACTCCTGCCACTGTTTGCCAAGAAATTGGCTGCCGTTGTCCGTCAACGCTGATTGTGGGTAGCCCCACCGAGGCAGGAACTCGTGAGTCATGAGGTGGATGATGGTGTTGGCCCTCGCGTTGCTACAGGGGTAGGCTTCCATCCATCGCGTAAACATGTCGGTCACCACGAGCAAAAATCGTTTGCCTCTGGGTGACCTGGGGTAGGGCCCCATCACGTCTAGCGCGATGGTCTGGAATGCCTGTGTTGGTTGGCGGGGTTGTTGTTGTTGTTCGCCGTCCCGTCGGCGTGCTTTACGCACTTGACATACTTCGCATTCGCGCACGTATTCCCTGACGTCCCTTGCCATCCCGGGCCAGTGGTGGTGTTGTGAGACCGCTCTCTGGGTTTGGTCTGCCCCCGGGTGGCCTGCAAGGTCGTGGTCGTGCACGAAGCGGAGTACCGCCTCGCGTGCTTCGGGTGGCACGTATGTCTTCCAGCCTCTCGCGCCCCCTGGGGCACGATTTAGGATGCGGTTAGCTTCGACTCTCCAATTTGCGTGGGGTTCCTCCCTTAGGCGATGTCGCCGTCGGTCGGCCTCGGGAGACTGTTGTTGGGCTGCTAGTACCCGGAGGTCCAGGTCAGCGGCAGTGTTAGGTGGTGTGTCAGCCCCTTCCTCATCCATGATTATGCGTGTGCACGTGGCTGGTGAGTGGTGCCAGCTGTCCTTCGGGGAGGGGGGTAGCATCTCCTCCCACCCTTCGGCATCTGTTACTTCGTGCTGATCGCTAGGGTGTCTGGATAGCATGTCTGGCAGTTGGTTTTTCTCTCCGGGTACGTGTTCCACTACGAAATCGAACGATTGGAGAAGGAGGGCCCAATGTATCAGCTTCCCCTTACGCCCCTGCATGGTCTGGAGCCAGGTAAGGCAGCGGTTGTCTGTGCGGAGGGTGAATGTCCGCCCTTCGAGGTGGGGACGGTACTTTTTCACGGCCCATATCACGGCTAAGCATTCTTGTTCATTGCTATGATATTTCCGCTCAGCGGACCCGAATTTCGCGCTGGCGTACTCAATGACCTGCTTGTTCCCTTGGTCATCCATTTGAAATAGTACCGCTCCTACCCCTAGCGTGCTTGCGTCGGTCTGGAGGATCAACGGGCGTTCGGGGTCAATGCGTGCTAAAGTATGACACCTGGTGAACGCGCCCTTTACCTGTTCAAATGCCTGTTGGGCCCAGGTGTTCCAGCAGTAGCGGGTCTGGGGGGACAGTAAATCTGTGAGTGGTGAAATTACGTGGGAGAAGTTTGGTATGTAGTTCCTTAACCAATTCACCAGGCCGATGAATCGCTGCAATTGTTTCCGTGTGCGCGGGGTTTCTGCCGCTGCGATTTTTTGCAGGTGGGATGGTTGCGGGTGGCTCCCTTCCGCATTAACCATGTGCCCTAGGAACTCTACTTCCCGCGTGCCTAGATGACATTTCGCCGGGTTGGCTGTTAGGTGGTGGGTGGCGAGCCGTTCGAGGACTAGGGCAAGATGGCGACAGTGGTCCTCCCACGTCTCCGAGAAGACGATGACGTCATCTAAATATGCGAGAGCGAACTGGCCAAAGTACCCCTCCAGCACTCGGGTCATCATGGCTTGAAAGGTTGCTGGCGCGCATTTTAGGCCAAACGGCATGGCCCGGAATTGTAAACGTCGGCCATCGGGGACCGTGAATGCCGTTTTCTCCCGGTCTTGCTGCCGTATGGGCACTTGCCAGTACCCCGACTTGAGGTCTAGGGTGCTGAATATCCGGGCTCTACCTAGACTGGCTACAGCGGTCTCGACGCTGATCCGTGGGGGTGGCGAACTGATTGTCACAGCATTTAGTGGGCGGAAATCCGCGCAAAAACGTAATGTGCCGTCCTTCTTAGCGGCCAGTACTATGCATACGTTATACGAGCTGTTGGAGGGCTCTATTACTCCGCTGTGTAGCATCTCCATCACCTGTTCGCGTATTACCCGCTGTTCGCGAAACCCGTACCCGCGAGGTGACTCGTAGATGGGTTGATCGGTGGTGGTGGGGATGGAATGTTCGGCTACCGTGGTGCGCCGTAGGGGCTCGGTGGTCGTGAACACGTCCCGTTGTTCGCGTAAGATCTTGTTCACCGCGGCTTCGTATTCTGGGGGAACATTATGATGCAAGTCGGCGAGAGTCACGCATCCATTTGCCGGTGTGGGGGCTTGTCCTATGGCGTAGACTACGAACCTTTCGGACTGACCGACATTCACTTTGGCGGGGCCTAGTTCCAGAACGGCGTCGTGTTCGGCCAACCAGGGCTGACCTAGCACGAGTTCTTCACTTAGGTCACTCACAACGATGGCGGTCACGTTAGTACTTAGCTCTCTTAGGCTTACCTGGACGTCAGCGTACCCCACCATTAGGCCGGCGTGTGTGGCGGTGGCCAGGCGTAGCTCACCCCGGTGCGGGCGGAGGGAGCCGGGGGGTACCAGCGAGTGGTGGATGAACACGTGGCTTGCTCCCGTGTCCACGAGTGCAATGGCTGGTGTGTTGTTGACCTCTACCGGTATGCGGAGCAAGTTGTCCGGTGGTTGGGTCAGCTGCCCGAGTCTTGGGGGTTTGTGCCCCCCGGGGGTCGTGTTGGTCATCGCGTTTGTTGGGTCGGCGCGGTGGTTCGTTACCAGTGCGTTCGTGTGTGCGGTAGTTCCCGCTGCCGTTGTTGTCGCTGGAAGGTGGGTGGTGGTCACTTGGGGGATTGGGGGACTCTGTTTCAGTTCCCCCTTGGCCCGTTTCCCGCCGGTTGTGTGTCGCGCGGCCCTTGTTTGCGGCTCTCCCTCTGCGTATTCCCCTTCCGTGGGCACTCATTGTGCCAGTGGTAAGTGCCCCTTGGGCACCCCAGTTGGCAGTGAGGCGGTCGGGGGGCTGTGTTGGCGTCCACTTGAGGCGCCTCCAGCGCGTTGGGCGGGCGTCGGTCGTCGGGGTGTGAGGGCCTGCGTTGTTGGGGCAGTGGTGCCCCTTGGATGGCTAGTGGGCGCCGGTCGTTCGGCGGGTTGGGGTCCTCCCGGTTTGTCCTGCGCGGGTTTCTCCACCAGGCTCTCTGGAAATTTTGTTCCGTGGCTACTGCCAGTTGGACGTAGTCCTCGACGGTGGTGGCGCGTCCTATGCGTAGGAAGGGCTGGAGTTCGTCTCTGAGGAGTAGTGTGATGGTGGGTAGTGCCCTGGCTGGTTCTACGAGTGGTGATATCCGGCGGAATAGTTGTAGTTTGTGGGCTATGAAATTTTCCACTGGTTCTTCCTCTCGCTGCGTGCTACTGTAGAATTGTGAGGTGCATTGTACCAGTGTAGCCCCGGCGTTGAAACGGTGGTTGAGGGCCTCTGCGAACTCGGGCCACTCCATGTCGGCCCGCCCCCATATTTGCCACCAGGTGAGGGCGGGTCCCCGCAACCATTCGCTGGTCCTCTCAGGCCACTCGTCGACGGTTATCCCGCTGCGTGCCAGGCGCACTTCGCATTGGTGTGTGTATGCTAGGGGGTCTTCGTGGGGTGCTCCGCTAAACTCTGGTAATTTCACCATGTAGTTCGCTGTCCGCGTCGTGTAGGTACGTGTGGCCTCGGGTTGGGTGATGGCCCCGCCCTCGGCAGCGGTGTTGGTGCAGGTTGCGTGTCCGCACTCCTGGCGCGGTTGTGGTTTCGTATCGGTTGCGGCGGTTATTGGTACAGGTTGTAGTGGTATGGTTAACCCCGTCTCTATTTTTCCCTTCTAGATCTGATCCCAATTCACTTCCCATTGTTCGTGTTTCGGGTCGGTCTCCGGTGGTGTTATGTTCAGTGATCGGCATTGGCAGGTGTTCTGCCAAGGTAATGGTCCCGTTAGTAGGTCCATTGTTCTCGGCCGTTGGCATTGCGCGCATGTCGCGTGGGCTCCGTGGGACAGCATGGTGCGTGGTTATTGACAGCTGAGTTCTGTTGACGGGGCGGGCGCACGTGTTGTCTGTTCGCCAGCGGCGCAGTCTGTGCTGTTAGGCTGTTCCACGCGCGGGCCGCGCTGGCCGGCTGGATGGGTGCCCGGACAGTCCCACAAACCGGACGGGCGGAGGATTGAAAGGGGAGGGGAGCTGTCCAGATGGCCGCGCGAAGCGGAGAGTTGATAGGGGGTGGATGGGTGGGGGTTGAGCGCCCGGATGGCCGCACAAAGCGGAGAGTAAAAAACGAGGGTGGTTAGGTGGGAGGGGGGGGAAGAGTACTCTGACCGCCGCGCGAAAGAGAAAGCGGGCGGGTGCGGGAGTGACGGGGGGTTGGGGGTGGTGCTAGGCTGTGATGTTGTTCGCCTGCGTCGCACGCTCTGCTGGAATGTCAGCGCTGGGGGTCGGGGTTGATGGATCCTTTGTCCGCCGCTCTTGGTGCGTCCAAGATGGCCGTTTTCTTGCCGTTTGCTCAATTTTCACGTTTTTTGCTTAAAATTTTGCCACACGCAGGGGCGCCATTTGCCGTCGGCTACGGTCTCGTGTTCGAGTCCGGGCGCGAGTTCTAGCGGGGTGGCTGGTCTGGTTAACATTTTATGTTCCGGGAGGGAGCCAGGCTAGCTCGGTGTCTAACCAATGGGGGTTCGTGGTTCGTTGCCCCAGCGTGGTCCGCTAGAACCGTCGGCGGTATTGCTTGGGAATTTACGTTAAAGAAGAATGCGTGGGATTGCCGTAGTAGCGACGTGCCTTTATTCAAGGGATTGACGTCACACCATACAATTACTGAGCACAGACATGCCCCTGAGGGCTACTTGTCCGTCGCCGGGTGCAGGCCGGTACATGTTCAATGTTTCGTGGCACTGGTTTCTCGGGTAACAGTATGCAGGCCGAGTACACTTGATGCAAGAGAGGCGCGCACAGATGACGTGGCGCAAAGTTACATTAACAAAGTACACTTAATGAAAATTAGGCGCGCACAAATGACGTGGCGCAAAGTTACGTTAACAAAGTACACTTAATGAAAATTAGGCGCGCACAAATGACGTGGTGCAAAGTAACGTTAACAAAGTACACTTAATGAAAATTAGGCGCGCACAAATGACGTGGTGCAAAGTTACGTTAACAAAGTACACTTAATGAAAATTAGGCGCGCACAAATGATGTGGCGCAAAATTACGTTAACAAAGTACCCTTAATGAAAATTAGGCGCGCACAATTGACGTGGCACACAGAGTTTGTGGGTGACTGGAGTCGGCCAGTCCCGTAAGCGATTGTTTCTACGCTGGTGCCGTGCCCACTGGGGTGGTACACGCACCGCCACTAAACTTGGCGAAGTTTCCCTTGCGGGTTTGTGGTCAGCGCGAAGGCGCGTGGCCTTAAGAAAGTTCTGTGGTTTGCGGGAGACGGCCCGTGCCGTATGCTGAAGAACGACCCTGCGCACCAGGTGTGGTGCGGGGCATCTTAAGTTTACGCGGTCGGATTAGGTCCTGAACCGTAAAAAATGGACCAGGCACGCACGGAGAGGTGAATAGAAAAAGGTTTGGTTTATGCTAAATGACTATATTTACCGGACGTTACTTGCGATGAAGACAATGGTTGCTGTCTCTCCGTGGGACGTAGGTCCGTCCCGGTCCGCGAGTCGAGTTGAACTGCGGAACTGGCATGGCGTCCGGTGGCGCGTCGGCCCCTGCCGCGCCAAGCTTGACCTCATTACGTTAAAAACTAAATGACTGCGTCTGGAAGAGACTTTAAGGTCGCAAAATTCGTAATTAATTGAATGGGGGAATGGTTGTGGTTCGTCTCTAGTCCACTCGGATTTAGTGTGCTTTATAATAATAATGTCTGGTTTGGCCGTTCGGCTCGGTGGCTCGCTCGACTCTGGTGGGCCACGGCCAGGGGTGCGTTCCGTTAGCGGGAGAGTATACTGGCGGTTGCAGGTCGGGCTTAGGGATGGTCGTCGGTCGGACGACGTCAATACCTTGTGTACTCGTTACCAACAGTCAGCTGTTGCTCATCTTGCCCTCACAACAAAACGTTCAATAAGCAGTCTATAACTATCTATGGTCTAAGTGAAGGATGATGTCACGACTGGCTAGTTAACCTAGTTTTGCCAAATACCGCTAGGGGCGTATACGGACGATACCCAGCGATGAAAGCGATCACAGCGGCTGAGCTTTGAACTACAACAATTCTTCTGAGAAACCGGGCAGAAAATTTAACCTGCGGGCTGATTACGAACACCATCGACGACTAGCGTTATTCTTCACGCGGTAACGAAACACGTATCGCATTTGGTGATTACGACCCACCTTGCGATATGCGTTTCGTTATTTTCCACGGTAACGCTAACCTGCGATACGAATCCATGACGTCAGAGGACAAGCAACAATTGAACAATTAATATGTTCGTCGAACTGACTATTTTGTAAGTGAATCATGAATACAGTAGTACTTAGTGTTAATGGGAACAAAATAATCTTTTAATTTCTTAAATAAAGTCTTTAAAGCTTTTTTGCTGCCTTTTTCGTAGAAGTTTAAATTAAAAATTCAGTTAAAGATTTCGCGTCGTCATTGTGGCTAACTGCGTCTTGCCATGTAAACATAAACATCGAACGAGAAGCATGTTTAAACTTCAATAGAATGAAAATGGGGCCACTCTACCGGTTAAAAAATTAAAGGAACAACTAATTACCACGAACCCGTGTCTGTTTTTATTTTACCTATTATTGTTATGATATGAAGAATGGAATTTAAAAAATATTTAGTCAAGTTTGGTGTGCTTGTGTAAAAACATAACCTTATACTTCAAAGTTATACATATATGTGGTTAATGATATATTTAAGTGGTTATTAGCATACCTAATAAAAACAACACTTTTTAACATATTTCCAGCGGTGAGCTTTCTAGTTTATGTAATCTAATCAGTTAAAATTTTATAAATATATTTTAATACTCATGTGCTTTCGTGGATTTTATATACAAGTGTTTTGAAACAATGTTTCCAAGATATTAGTACCATTCGTAAATAAAAATAATTTTGCTAATATTTATATCATAGGTCACTCAAACATTTTTTACTTCATTCGTACACTTGGTAAAGTTTAATTACAGTAAATTATTTAAATTTGTGGTTTTCTTGATTAGAGTGCACATGCCGCTATTAAACAGGACACTGTGTTGAATATTTGTGTTCTCAGTTAAAATAAGCCTTAGAGTGGCACTGGTAAAGTTACTGCTGCCCAACAGAAATAATGGTGTGGCTTATTAAGAGCCACAGAGAGTTTGCAGCTAATTTTTCTTCAAATAATGAATGTGAAGCTTGCATGTATCTGTGGATTTAACTGGCAAAGAGGCTTAGTTTTGCAGCCTCCAAGAAAATTATTTCTCCCATGAATATCGTAGTAGATAAAAAATACATACTAGACAGAATTGTAAATAAAACTTTGAATTTTGTAAATATGACGATAAAATATTTTTCAAAAAATGCTTTCTTATTTAATTTTAATTTTGAAATTTTCAAAACTAAATATTAGGTATATATTTTAACGGTACACGGCTGTTACTTTACACACAACTTAAAGGAGGTACAATGAACAATTCTGTCTAGTAATTTTTTTAATACAACGTACAGAATTTAAATAATCTGAGTATTAAATACTGTGATTTAACTGTCACTTGCCGCTGATGAAAGGAACGAGTTCAACAGTTTGCCGCTAGAGCTCCGATTAGTTCCGAGTTTACTCACTAGATGGCTCTAATATCGCAGGAGTTCAGGCGGGAATATTATCGCTTCGAAACGGTCAAAACACAACACTAGTATCAGCAATAGTAATCAATGAATTGAAAACCGTCTCACGTTGTCGACAATTTCTATAGATATATTTGTCAGCTTTTCAGCGATGTAAATTATTATAAATATGCTTCACTTGTCGTGACAAATTTATTCATAGAATATTTTTTATTTAAAATCATCTAACTACAATTACTGAATTGTTTTAGTAGATAGAGATTTATTATAATAGTTGGGCGTCTTAAAAAAAACTTATTTTGGAAATACTAAAGTGCTAAATATGATTATAATATCTAACCTGTTTCGTTTACGGGCATCTACGTGAACGTCGCACATTACATTTTATTACAACATTATTTCACATATTATCTTAGTGACTTCATTATGTATTTTGATATGACTCTTTACCTTAACACATGAATGAATCCTGCAATCACGGTGTATTACAATAATAGCAAAATGGTTTCATATAATAATATAACTTCCAAAATCAATTTAAATTATTAAATTATTATTTATACTTCTATTCAAGAATCGTACATTCAAGACAAATAAATAATGTTTAAGATTTTATTAGAATATTTCAATTATTGTAAAAAAAATTATTTGCAAAATGACAATGATTTTCTATAAATTTATTTAATTATATTTCTTTAGTTATATTTATTTTATTGTGTTTCTTTAATTATATTTGTACCTCGACTTTAGCTCTAGTAGAATGGGCTATACCTCTGGGTGTAATGTTACATAAATGAGTTATGATCAAAATATTAATAGTTACTATTGCAACTCTATAGAGATGTTTAAAAACAAATAGTAACTGAAGGACCAGCCGCCTATGGCAACTTCCTCCCGTAATGATTTAGTTATGTATATAACGATACAAAAATAAGGGCCAATCTCTCGATGCTGTCGTTGAACTATGGTTAACTAAAACACGTTTAAAATTACCTTTGGTTTTTAACAATAGATTTTTCACTACCCAAGCATTTATTGTATCACTAACCTTGAGCAGTTAAACATTTTCGTTAGTTACACAAGTTCGTTAGAAACACAATTACAAAGCAGTGGCGATTCTTTTTTTTTTTTTCTTCTGGGGTCATGTAAAATTATGTTTGTAAACAAATATTGGCCAGAAAGAATTATATATTTTTCAATTTAACTTCCGCTACATTATTTGCAACTATAAATTATCAAAGAAACATAAGTTCCAAGTGCGCGCACACACGCACGCATATGTATACATGTAAATACTTTTGAACAAGTGAAATGAGGAGTTTTAGCAAATAAACATTCAGGTAATTTTCCAAAATACAATTTTAAAGACTTTTATATTGTGTTCTTACATTTTCAGTTAGATTTATTTAAATTATTTGGCAAATATTACAATCTAAAAACTTTTGTAAGTATGTCCAGTAATTTTTTTAGGTAATTTTATTTGTGTTACAAGAAAACGAAGACCTTGCTGAAGTAAAATTATTATGTATATAAAATGTGTTTAAATGGGTGTGTTATACTTAGATGAAATTGATCTAGAATTATATGAAATAAAATTCTATTGTTTTACCAGCCTTTGAGCTTTCTAGCTTACGTGAAATTGTTATAATTAAACTTTATTGCCTAAGTTTTGAATTGCTCGAATATGCAAAAAGTAATTCACTCGCTCACACACTGGCCTATAAAAATTCCAACCCACTACCAAAAGGGCTGGAAACTTGAAACTTGGGTCGCAGCCTCAATGAGTAAATTCGGAAAAGTACCGATTTTTATTTTCTAATTACTAAAAAAATAAAATTAAGAAATAGGGACGCAACTTTAAAATCGGTTTATACATTCTTTCGGAAGAACGTTGTTGCAGAAATTATTGTTTACTTCTCATGCTTGTACAAATTGAACAGTACTGTAAATGTATTTGATGACATAAGCAATAGTAAGTTATTAGCTGATATTGAATACAAACAATTTTTTTTCGTGACTACAAAAAATAAGGTTCTCTGCTTGGCGAGTGATTCAATTATACTAATGTCAAAAAGATGTTATCGGGAAAAAATAAATGAAGTTATTTTATACCATTGTTTCACTACCCATAAAATCAAACTGCAAAGTCTTTGCAACTGGTATCTCACACAAGAAATATAAAACATATTCGTGCTTCATTTTGTATAGAAATAAAACACATTTCATATAATATCGGGAGATATCGGGAGACTGCCTTGAAAATCGTGCCTATCACCAACATGGCCAATCAGACTCGTAGTCATGTTTACGATGGCAAGACAGCTAGCAAACCAGTTCAGTTTATATGCAGCTTAACTGAAAAATTTATTCAATATTTTCGGGGTAGTTTTACGCTCAAAATTAATACAAACCCAAATCAGCAATCCTTGTATGATCATTTATAATACTACAAAAAATCTTCCATTTCCTTCGAATCGTATTGAGCACTAAAATATTGATTTACTTTTGGCCCAGGTTTTATTTGACGATACTCTGTAGAGTTTCGCTTGTTTGCATTGTTTATTTATCAGGTTTAATTCATGGCCAAATTAATTGAAGTGTAACACAAATTATTTATATATGTGTGTCTGGTTAGGAATCAGTATGATGTACTAGAAAAAATAGTCCTATCAGTGTAATGTATGGTTGTACCCTTACAAGCGTTGAATATTTATGAAACATTTTATTTCTTTGATATTTAAAGCCTCAGACTTGTATTTTATTTATTTCATTTAGACAACAACATGCGTCCGTGTTTTCTACATGGCACGCTCTGTAATATTTTGAATGTTATAGTAAATTTGGTTTTTTTAAATCTGTGATTTATGTGCAGTAGACTAAATTGTAATTTTTTATAATTTATTTTCACATTTTTAATGATCCATTTGCTAATAGTATATACACTTCTCCATTAATTATAATAAACACATATTCCATTATTGGAATTCTTTCAGAATGGATATCACAAGACTACAAAAACTATTCTCCTGCCAAATACCAGTAAAGAAAATTATCGTCAGAGAGAAATTACGTCTTATATCTAGGGACACCTGTATTTCGCGAATACATTTCGTGTCAAGGTATTTTACAAAACACTGTAGATTTTTCTTGTAATTATTGGCTGTGGTCGGTGAAGGCTGTTTTCCCGCACTTGACGGGGCCAATGAGGACGTAGTTACCGTACTGCTGCACGCCCGCAATTCGCCAAACCTCTAAGAAAAAAACTACAGTTATGTGTGAAATAGCCTGACACGACATGTATTCGCTTTATACATGTGTCCTTACTTATATCGAAAAATATTTGAACATTGCATGATAATTTTAAGTATGAAAAGTACAAAATACTTTCAAATTTTATACATGGTTTTATATCAACTCTAAGCAGTAAAACATATACTGCTTATTTTCTACAAATTATATCTATACACGGCAACTGATTATGAATCACTTGAGTTTTTTTTATAAAGCATCTAAGCCCTTGACTGTATAAATATATTGTTGGATAAATTAACTAAACTAGGAATACTATACAATGCACAAAAACAGAAGAGTTTGATCTTAATGACATAAAGCATAAGCTATCTATTTAGCAGAGCCTGAATAATTCATTCCCTATTGTCAAGACTAAAATTTAAAAAAAACCGCGAAAGAATCAGTATAAAATAACTATCTCATTATCTTTGCGGGTAACTCAAACATCATACAAACAATACGAAATATTCTTAAACGCAAGAAAGCATATTTTAAACACTGTAAATAACTTAGATTTTAAATCAAAGGATAATAATCAGTCTGTAAAATTTAGTTTTAACGATGAGTTGGAAACAGAACATCAAACATATATCATAGGTGTTACTGCCAACAGAGAACTCTCGCAAACAATACAATTACTTACTGCGCAACCTGCAAGCTCCGGTACCTTCTGTAAAAAATATATATGTGTGTGTAAAACTTTTCCGGAAGTCGTACCACGGTAACGACTGATATATGAAGTCTTACTTCTAAATCTACTTATCTAGAGAACAAATTGTATTACATTATGTTCATAAAATTAACACCTTTATACTAACAGAAGTTTGCTCTTTTATTCATTTTTTTAGTTACGTGATAATTTATTTTGAGTTATAAAGGAATCCAACTTGAACAGTAAAAAAGAAAGGCTTTTAATGAACAAACCAACTAAGTCATTATAGATAACTGTTCAAACCTTATAAGATTCATCCTGTTACATACATTTTTATATTTATATACATCTAATGTATAAACAAATCTGAAAAAAAGGCAATAAATTCAGATTGACTTCATTATCGAAATATAATAAAACACAAAATACACTTGCAGAGAACCACCAAATATATTGCGTAAGTGTTTCTGAAATGGAGTTAAACTTTAAAATTGCCTTTATTATTTCAAAAAAATAATTGAAAACTCCAAGCAAATGTAAGAACACGTCTTCTAGATATAATGGAAGATTATAATGCCGTGTCCGAATTCGCCTGAAGAATATACTTGTAGATACTTTGGAAGTGACTTCGCAAGGCTGTCAGAAATGGACGTGAAGTATGCTATGCAATACGCAAGTAAATGAATCTGTGTAATTCTGGCGTACTTCCAGTTGAAAATACGTCTTCATTTGAAAAAAATTTGGTCATATTTTATATATCATTTAAATAATTTAAGAGGTCGTAAAATAAATATCATTTATTTTGTATTTTACTGGTATCAATAAATAAATTGACAAAATTAATTTATGGATGTTTAAAACGAAGTTTCAACAAACACATGTATATATTTAGCCTACCGATCGTTACTACAAAACAAAAGTACAATAATAATGTAAGATGCCTTAAATTCACGTGACAGCGATGAAGTGTTAAAAGAAAGGACTAATTTCACATGTGTTTAAAAATAAAATCCAAACATCCTTTTCGGCTGGCTAAACATTGAACATATCCGGATTCGTCAAAGGCAAGTGAAGTACGCAAGGTTGTAAACATGTAACTGCATTACTTTCTGATTAATTTTAATAAAATTATGCATAGCTCCAAAAAATGTTCAGTTAAAATTAGTATTGTATTGGTGTTTGTATTAAAATATAATGTATACCGGGTATATTTTTATTGTGTTTTAAGGTTTGTTGACTTTTGTACCTCATGTACTTTTGGTGAAAAGTGAAAATGTAATTATGTTGGTATTATTTATTATCAGGGCCCAAAGCATAACTTTATGTTCGTTGGCCGAAAATGAATTGAAGTTATACTTGTATATCTAAGAAAAAATATTTGAATTTTGTATTAATGTAAGTATTTTATTATGTAAATTTTTATTACTTACAAATATTTTGTACTCATAATATCTAGTTTCTATTTGTCTTAAGACATAATCAAATTATACACTCAGCAAAAAATATTTATTGGTTCGCAATTTTTCATTGTTACAATATTTTAAAATGTAAATTTGCTATTCAGCAATATCAAATTCTAAAACGTGAGTAAAAATTATCATTAAATTATATCAATGGCATATTTATTGGATTAGTATTCCTTGCTCCTAATCACTTACTCTGGTTGATTACCTTCTGTATAACCTCAGTCAGTGATCGTAATTTATGTACACCTTTTCCCCACTAAGACGATTCAGGTGTAGATTCTGGAGCAGTGTTTTTTTATGTACGGATGTGTCAATAAATCCGTCAGTTTGTGGGTGGTGTTGGGGGGGGGGGGGGAATTACTACTCTTAAAATATCACTTTATCTGTATGCACGATAAAATATCCTTTGGTTAGCTCCCTCCGAAATATTCTTATACAACCTATGACGTGTAGCCTACTCCTTAGATATTTTACTTCCAACACGTTTGATTGCGTAGAGAAGGCGATTCTTCGAGTATGTGGCCCTTTCAGAATTAAATTATTATTATTAGTTACAACTGATGTTTATTTCGAGCCTCTTTGACTTACAGTTCATACATAAAAGACGAACTACCAGTGATGCTTGACGTCACCAGTAGGGATAGCGTGAAGGAGCTCCTCATTTCGCCAGACGCGACTGGCATACACACGTATTTATATTGCAATAATAAATTACTAAATGATAGCTTATTTTTCGAAAATATGATTATGTTTTTTTTACAAGAAGTACGAATGCCAGGACATTTACAAATAACATCGTTTTTAAACATCACATATAAAAAAAGGAAGTGTAATCAAAAGCCATAAGCTGCAGGTCAGCTAAAAACGGAAACCAAACATTTTTCTAGCTCTAGCCTCATGTATACATGCTTAAAAACATAATACATTTAAAACACTAAAATTAATGCAATAACCTGCAATATTTTGAAGACAGATATTCAGCTACAAAATATTCTCCGATAGTATAAAATGTTCACCTGTATATATAGTTGCAAAGAAAAATACAGTCCTTATGAGATATCAAATATAGCAAATAATACCGCTTTGCAACATAACGTCATGCTATTAGATGGTCAACGTTCAACTGTTTGTGTAATACACATACGCACACACCTGTGACAAAATGTGTAAAGAAATAAAATTTGTAGGAGCGCAAAACCTTTGTAGTACACAGTTAAAAATTATTATTATTTTTTTTTACGGGGGCAGGAAAACTACATTACTGGCCAACTTATTTGAATGTAGCGGTTAGCTGTGAACAAGCGTTCTTGGAAAAGAGACCAAATCTTGATAGTTTTGGCCACATAATCACCGCAGTAAAACATACAATTTGTATATCGTATATGTGTAGTGCACCAAATTAATATTTATTATAATTACCTTGGGTTGCACTCGGTTACGTACGGGTTTCTAACTGAAATGTACCAAAAATAGTCATATTTATTCTTTTGCGCTTTGTTGAGGATCGAGTAGTCTTGGATGGGTGTATGGGAAAGGGACAGAGAGGCAAACGGATTGGAAATATAATGCTCGCCGAGGAAGAGTACACCCTTCCCCACCCCCCTCTCCCAGACCGGTCGTAAACATGACATCCCGCTGGGCGATAAGAATTCTGAGAACAGCGTCCTCTTGCCCACCCCCCTCCTTCTCGCTACATCGTTCAACAGTACTGCTAATGCGCTCTGTTGAGGACAAAGATAACTACGCGTGTCTTTGCCCTCTCGCGAGAAACTCAGGATCTTAGCCTTAAAAACCATTGACCATTGGCAAAATATTAGTTTTCTTATTTTTTTTCTTTAGTGAATATAGCGTTACAATTTTTATGTAAGCAGCAGCCTTCAATTACAATGGAGAAGATATGGGCTACTTTTTGTATTTTCATTTTTTGAAGTCTGTTTTAAACTCTTCAGTGTGTTGGGTTGCATATTCTAAGGATAAAATTAGGCCCATAATGTTTCAATTTAAAAAGATTGACATTTTAAACATTTATTATGGAACAGTTCTTGAAAATTTTCAGTGTAAGAACAGTTTTTTTATAATCTGAGGATATGAAAGTTTATTGCTATGTTTTTTTTAATTGCTGTTTAATTTAATCTCACCAATGACTTAAACAAGTGAAACTAAGTACTGAGTAATTAGAGTAAGTACTGAGTAAGTACTGAGTAAACAACTTTGTTTTCAAGATGGTATTCAAGTTGGTTAATGATCCAACATTTATGTAAATTATTAATATGCTGCAATTATTTTAAAAACAGTCTTGAAATATTCAATAATTTTAATACTCCCCCCCCCCTTTTTTTCCATTAAGATAAATTAATAGATTACTTTTTCTCAGCAAGTTTAGAAATTGATGGTTTAATATGTAAAATAATATTCAGTTTGAACAATTTCTGATGTACATGCAAACCAATTATTTAATCCATTTTTTTTAAATTCAGTAATGGATAAACATGATATATGCTGCAATAAAAAGAGCAGCTAAAGCAATAGCTGCTAAGATAACAGCTGGAAATATTATCCAAGTTATATTTCTGAGCAGCCTTGACCAGAGAATTATCCAAATCTTCGGTACAGCATCATCATTGGGAATGATGTAGATTCTAGAAGGTGATTTTGTCCCTCAACCTCTGGTAGAGATTATATTGTGGTAGTCATGCATTTTGTTTATCCTATACTTTTCCAAATATTTATTTGAAAATTAATACTGGTATGCTTCCAATTTTGTTGTTTGAGATTGGTGTAGTGGGTTTAAAATAAGAGTGGTGAAAATTAAGTAGTTAAGATACCTTAAAGTTGACAGAGAGAAATTGGAGGTGTGCTACATTTAAAATGAAACACAAAAAAATGACTTGCATGAACATGGAAGTGTTAATAGTTCATATTTAAAAAAAAATTAAAGTTGTTCTACTCAGAAGTGTATGCAGAATATTGTTATGAGGGAGGAAGGGGGATGGGGAGGAGGAAAGTGGTATAGAAACACTTAGCCTGCTGTTGGCTTTATATTTTTTTCGTTGGGTGAATTGGGGGGGGGGGGGGGGGGAATATAGATTTTTCTTTTAGGATTTTGGGGGAGGCATATATTCCTCTTGCCCCTGCATATACCCCTGGTAGGTTCATTATTAAAACAAGACCTCTTACAATCCTTGTGTTTTGATAAGATAGCCAAGAAACCTAAGAGTTTTTTTATGCATATTTGTTATAATGGCCATCAGTCACAATCAGTTACATATTAATTTACTGTATTAGTCTTTTATTTAAGTTAAATTTTACTTAATATAGTTAAATAAGCTGTTCAAAGGCTTCATCACAAATTTTAAGAAACATTTGATTTGATCTCTAAATAATAGCTCAAAAATTGCTTCTGGTTAAACTTTTATAAAAATTGCTTATTTTAATATTCACACACATCCAAGCACAGATTTAATGGTTATTGGTTATTCTGATGATAAATAGAAATATAAGAACAGCAGTGTTGACTGGGGAGGTGCAAGGAATGGAGCTGTACCAAACTTTATCGCAAGATGAATCATACTAAGTCAATATTTGTTCCTGAATTATCTAGCTAAATGCAATGTGTGTCATTTGATTTGTTTGTACTTGTCTCAGTCTCAATAAACATACCTACATTGATTCTAAACTTACAATAATAAAAATTAGTTCAAAATATTTTTTTTATATTCGTCCACATGAAACAAAGGGGAGTGCGTCGTTTGCCCTACAGGCGTTTGCCCTAAACGCATTTTCGAAGCATATTCTCGCATTCCTCATTACAAACAGGCGTTTTCCCTAAAAGCGTTTGCCCTAAAGGCGTTTGTCCTAAAGTCGTTTGCTCTACAGGCGTTTGCCCTACAGGCGTTTGCCCTACAGGCGTTTTCCCTAAAGGTGTATGCACAAAATTTTTGATAATCACATTCGGGCCAAGCTCCGGCATTTGCCCTAAAGGCGTTTGCCCTAAAAGAAGTTTGTCGACAGTCGTTTGCACAGGCGTTTGCCCTACAGGCGTTTGTCCTAAAAGTTTGCGAATTTTCAATAATCCGAAAATTAATGCTTGCCGGCGTTTGCCCTAAAGTCGTTTGCCCTACAGGCGTTTGCCCTACGAACCGTTTCGAAGATAGATGTCCTTACGTGTGTCGCCCCTGTTGACAAATGTTGGAACCATTCTCCAAATGAGTACAAAGTACAAAATTCACAAATTAGATGGCAGCACATACGGTTTGCTTTCCCAACGTTGAAGTCTAAGAATGCAGCTGGTAGTTGAACCTTACTTACAACAGATGGTGCGCCAATCTCAGTGACTGGATTGTATTTTTTAAATCATTTTTTAACAGAGATGTTGATGATTTAATATTTTCCATTGTTGGGGGGGGGGGGGTAACTAGCGAACAAATTAACTTAATTTAATATTGCTGCTATATATAAAAACAAGCGTTAGCAAAAGGAGCTTACAAAATTTTATTATCCTTGCCTGCTGGAATTTTCACTTGAAGTCGTCCAAAAAACGATGACCCTAAAATAATTTAAGGCAGAGGATCATACATATGCATTTATAAAAACATTTTCAGTGTTTAAAAGTTACTGTTAAAATAGCCTTTGAGACCTTCATGCCTATTTTCAATTTTTATATAACATGTGCCCAACTGAATCTGTCGTTTTATTAATATGTTTGTAGAATGCGGTGAAAATACTTCCATCGAGAGTGTGCATATTTTGCTAATTCGCCCAGACCATCTATAGCTTAACCCCTAATAAGTTTAATGGGAACAAGTGAAGTATAATATAAGACTGATTTAATGTGTGACATCCAATGAAATGTACAACTTTTCAAAATGCATTTAATCAATTCATCCATATTGCTACAATATTTGAATGAATGTCATAGGTATGAGTGTAAACTAGGAACGATTTTGATATGTCGTGGAATGTACAATAATGAATTACGTAAAAGTATAATACACAAAGAAAGATCATTAATTATAACTCTGTTTCAGATGCTAATGAATCAGCATATTCGCAAAAAAAGTGCAATTTTAGTTAATATATTTTCAAAAAAATTAAACAAACAGAATTTACTGGAAAATATGTTATTCATAACTTGCATAGTAGGAGCAAGTGACGTCTTTTCACCATCACCTATGTTTAATAAATAAATACGTTATTTGTTATTTTTGTTTTGTCTCATTGCTATGTTCATGCTGTGCTGGAAAGACTTCTAGACTTCTAGATTGTAATGACAGTTTTATTTTTGAGCGCGCAGTGTATGCCATGTTGTCTACGTGTCGTCTTTGAAATCGTACAAATGACTTGTAGTGTTTATTAGTTTAGTTTCATATTTTGACATGGTTTATGAATCAAAACAAAACATCAATTTGTATACAACCTTAGTACACATAACATGGTAATTGTATGGTTTCTCAGCCGTATTTATAGTGATATGCGATTACGTAATAGAAAAGGTGTTTTTGTGTATGCTGCTGAAAGATTTCACTCCTTAAAATTTTATTTATGTGCTATGTGATGAATGCCCTATTGCAATACTTATGTAGGCCCTACCCGGCAGCCTAGTATTGAGAGCTAGGGCGGTTTAGTATTGAGCTTGAAACCATTGTCATCAAATCCCACTCGCAGAAAGCAGTGCTTCACTTGTTTTTATTTCGTTCTTATTCATGGACACTTTTACTAAAATTATTTATTACCGCGATTTGTAATTTTTTTATAAGAATATATGTATAAAGTTACACAAATGTTTCAAATTAATAGTTTTTAGAGTATTCCTTAGTAGGCATACTAGGCAGAGATTTGCTTAATTAAGTGTGGTAGGGACGACATTTGGAAATTTCTGTGATTGTTCGGAAAATGTCTTATATATAACATAATATTATTTGTTTATATTTATATATATGCAAGTGATTGATTACTATCATGTGTTGAATATTATTATTACTAATTGCGTGGGCTAGTTTCAAAATTTCCCGATATTTTATAAAATTTATTTTAATTTGTAACTTATGTTTTAATATTTGTTATTAAATATGAATATATTTTGTCGCATATAAGGCAGGTTTGTTACTAACAAACTCAACATTTTCGGTTAATTAGAAGACAGTACCCTTCCCCCTCCTTTTACCTATGTATGTGAAGTATAATTACTACAGTTCATACTAGGTAACTTAATATCCATCTCAAGTTTCTTTCGACACATAAATAGCGTGACTTAGATAAATCGAAAGTAATTAACCTCACAAAAGCTTTGAAGTTAAAGACTGTATTTTTTTTTTGTCCTTTTACATTTTGTTTCCGTGTCATACTCATTTGAATCGTAAACAATATGGATCGGTATAAACTGATAGACTGTAGTTGATACCGGCCCAACAATATGTCACATTCATATGAAAGCAGTTAACATTTTTGCATTGTTGCAACGAAAGTATTTGTATCAGGAATTCAAATATGCGCTTTTTTTCTTTTTTATGTGCCTTCTTTTCTTCCCCTTCCCCTTCTCCCTCTAAGGACATAATGTAACGCATTAAATAACAATACAACGGAGTTGACAGTTGTCTTTCTCGGAACATAACCGTCAAATATCGAGTAAAAATATATTTAACAATATATAAAGTATTAATATTGTATAAACGAACATATAATTTAACGCTTTGAGTTTATTATTCGCACATTAACCATCATCACTACTAATGCATTTTGACAATTCAGATAGGCGCTATATGCGTAAGTAATTACTTATTATGTTTTTCTTATTTTTATTATTAATAACGTATGCTTCACAATTAATACTTAACTTAGTAATTTTGTTTAATTTTTCTTTTCAGGTATCAATATTATTTATTTATTTTTGTTTTGTGTCTGTCAGGTTACACAGCTTGTTTACCTCTTGTAACATGGGAAATTACCTCGGCTACCAAATCTATAGATTATCTATTTTCGAGATGAAAAGTCTATACAAAAGTACTGACGAAACAACTATTATACGCCTATTTACGTTATTGTGAACTGGAAAATATAGTTTTTAAATTTTTTTTATGTTTGTCTATTTGTCTGTATTTCTGTTCCGGCATCAATTGAAAACTACTGGTGGTATTTTAATAAATTTTTTTTTCAAACAAAGGTCTTCGGATATCGTATATACTATGCTATATGAAATTGCGGAATTCCACCCCTAAAGGGGTGAAAAAAGGGTAAATATGGTTTTAAGATTAACAATTGAATCTCCAAATTTAATGTAGCAAAATGAAAGATATTTGGTACCAATAATAAACGTAACTTACTGGAACTAATAACCGCAAATTTTAATTACTAAATTCAACCCCTAAGCGGTTAAAAAGGGGTGAACATTGTGTTCATGATTATAATCATATCTTTGAATTTAATAAAGTTTTACAAAATATAATGGGAACCAATAATAAACACACAAAAACTATAAACAACAAAATCATCATATTTCGAAATTCAACCCCAATGGGTGAAAAAGGGATAAATATGGTTTGAAAATTGAAAATTTATATCTCCGAATCTAATAACGCGCAGTAAAATACCATGGGTACTAATAATAAACATTCAAAAACTACCAACAAAAATTTTATCATTTTGCAAATTTCAACCCCTAAAGAGGTGAAAGGGGTACCTATATATGGTTTTAAAATAAAAGTTTCATCTGTGAAAATAATCTATTATAAGAAAATATATTGACCACCAATAATAAACATACTAATTCTACCAACCACAATTTTTCCATTTAGTGGAATTCAAGCCATAAGCTGTGAAAAAGGGTTATAACGTTATAAGTATATATATTTTTTAAAATAACTAAGTATAAAGAAAAGAAATGTTAGTGATAGTAAAGACTTAAAAACTACTAATCAAACTATAATCATTTAGCGAAATGCAATCGCTAAGAGGTTAAAAAGGGGTGAATATGATTTTGAGGTAATTAATGCAAATTATGGAAACCCCAGAACAAAACGAACTGGAATACTTCTTCATTGTGTACTTCAGCTGTATGTTGTGTACACATTACGGAATAAAATAGCAGTGGCGTCTCGTCAGGGCAAGCAAGGCAAGCAGTGCTTGCCCAGGCAGTTTCCAGACATTGTATTTTTTAAATAAATATTTTATTCAGAATAGTATTTTACTTTGGCTCGTGCAGTTAGGTGTATGTATTTTTTACACTACCTTCTTGGGACCCAATACTGTGCGCTGTGCGCTATAAAAAAAGAACTCGTTGACACAAAAACATGCTGTTTTAGAAGCGTTGCTAGGTTTAGAAGCGCTGGTAGGATCGCTTTCAGCAGGAAGGCTGCCGCAGTAGTTTCCTTTCGGAAGGGGGGTGGCATGGTACAAAGGTTCAGGGAGGGGATTGGCTGGAAATATATTTTTTTTTCCTATCCTAACTAAAACTAAGTGTATTTTGGAGGGGTCCGGGTTAGGGAGGGACCTAGGTGCGTCTCAGGCCGAAGCCTATACGCCTAGTCATGCTGGGATTAGCCATGCAAGGAGAGGGTCGCATGCATCATGTGCTAGGAGGGGATTGGCCAGCCATGGCAGCGATTGGCGCCATGACTAACTCCCCTCACTCTTAAATCTAGACTATAACTAGAGATAGGTTGGGCCCAGGTAAAACCTGCATAGACACAGGGAAAACCCTGGGCACATTCATGCGGGATGCAAATTGGCATGCATTACGTGTAGGAGTTTACAGGAGACAGAGGATGGTCTGGATGAAGTGTTGGACAGAGTAGAAAAGAGTCTACCATGCGGGGGTTGGGAACTTGGACTCGTAGTCCGCTTTGCTTTTTATCCAGGACTGGATTTAGTGACCAGGGACGCAAGCGCCCCTGGTGGTGAGTGGTTGCACTGACCACTCACTCCGCCGCCAGTCAGCACCTAAAAAACTAAGAAACTAAAACAGAAAAAAGATAAATGACTTACAAACTAGGCATTTCGTTACGAAATATTGGCTGGAAAAATACGCGGTAGAAGCTACGAAGGTAACACTTTCTTGCCGAACTGGAGCGAACATGGCCGAAGCAGACGGTGGAATTTTTCCGCCGACTGCTTCGGCTATGTCCGGTACAGTTCGGCACGGCAGGTGGCGATGTCGCGTTTCAGTCGGCGGTCGTCTCTCGGGGCGCGCGCATCTCTCCCGCGGGCTGTTGGCTGGCAGTGCGTGGGGGATTTGTGGGCGTACGATGATACTACACTCCCACTTAGTATATAAGTAATGTAGAGTAGGTATTTTACTATCAGAATAATGTAAGTCAATCATTATTTTTCAAAAATAATGTATTTAAAAAAAAATGTCAATTTTTCTACCTGTGGAATAGTCAATGTTCAGTTAAGAAATCTACTTAAATAGCACCATTTTGTACCTTGAAATCCATATTTTCCCGGCGGAGGGCCCCCAGACCCCCCCCCCCCAACCTCATCATGTTTTGGTGTGAACGGAGTTATTGCTTCCCCTCATGTAAACCTCACGCCTCGCCACTGTAAAATAGTATGAACAATATGTAGGAGTTTAACCGCATTAGTACTATTATGCTAATTAAGAAAATGTTTAACAGCTAGTATTCGCATTATTTACCTATATGCTCGTAATATTTTAAGTAATGATAGCGTAATGCACGTCTGACAGCTGAAATTGAAATAAGCAAAGCCCCGGGAAAAAAGTTGAACCTTTTTCCAGCGATATTTTTGTTAAATCGCCAATACTGTTTTTTTTTATCATACGATTTTTTTTTGGTCGAAGACCTTACATCACCTTATGTTCCGAAATATTTTACAGAAAAAATATTCGATAACAATGAACTTAGCGCAGGGAACCATCTGTTGGTGAATCTAGGAAGTTCATACCAAACGAATTCCCACCAAACCTCGATATAGGCTTACATAAGTGCCATCTAGCGACGTTTTTGTAAACTTTGCATTTAGAGGGAAAACATTTATTGAGGTACTGCCACATGCGGAGGAAATATAAACTACAAGAACACTGTTTGAATCGATACATAATTGAAAAAACCTACATTACCCAAAATAACCTAAACTTCATTTACCCTAAAGTCATTTGCCCTACAGGCGTTTGCCCTAAAGGCATTTGCCCTACAGGCGTTTGCCCTACAGGCATTTGCCCTAAAGGCGTTTACACAAAATGTTTGATAATCCCATTCGGACCAGGCTCCGGCATTTTCCCTACAGGCGTTTGCCCTAAAAGAAGTTTTTCGACAGTCCTTTGCCCTACAGGCATTTGCCCTACAGGCGTCTGCCCTAAAAGTTGGTGTGGTTTTGTTAATCCTAAACATAAGTGCTTGCCGGCGTTTGCCCTACAGTCGTTTGCACTAAACGGCATTTGCCCTAAAGTCGTTTGCCCTACAGGCATTTGCCCTACGTTTAGGGCAAACGCCTGTAGGGAAAACGATGTGTACCCAAACAAAGTCTATACTGTATACAAATGGGCTCACTGGCAACAACAAGCAGTTGTACCTGCTGGAACTTGCATTGATAGTCAGCTAGTCTAATGAAATTCTTCCATGTTATATCTTGTTTACACAAAAAAAAAGAGTAAAGAATGGTTATATACAAGCATTGTGAAATCTTTGACTGGAAAAACCTTGATAATACTTTTAGTCAGCATACTTTATAGAATGTGTACTTTGTTATTAGCACCTCCTTTATTATAACTGCCTCTATGATACCTAGTGTAACCTATACAATTCATACTGGTAATGATCAATAGTACAATTTAAAAATAATAAAAAAAAGATCAGTTGAGCAGCATTCAAGAAAGATAGCTGGCAGCTGATAAAC
Source organism: Bacillus rossius redtenbacheri (assembly GCF_032445375.1). Taxonomy (NCBI): domain Eukaryota; kingdom Metazoa; phylum Arthropoda; class Insecta; order Phasmatodea; family Bacillidae; genus Bacillus; species Bacillus rossius. The sequence goes on along the minus strand of NC_086330.1, from coordinate 224,349,347 downwards.
AACATTCAAGAAAGACAGCTGGCAGCTGATGAGAAGCATTGGGAATATGTGCTTCTGAAATGGTAACCAGCACTTTGATTAAAAATGCATCAAAGAACTTAAAGAAAAGTTAAAAGGCATGCTGGAAGCATGTGCTAAAATTGCCAATTATGAGAAAATATTGTGTTAAGAAATCATTTTTTTTGTATAGAAGATTCCTTACAGACATGTGCATTGATTTTTTTTATTGGACAGGCTATTAATAGTTAATATTAATAATTGTTTAATTATAACCATCCATGGAAAAAAATTGAGATATTAAATAATACACTCTTTGTAAATATTTTTCGTTTAAAACCAAAACAAAGTCTGAAATTGCAAAATTTTAAATTAATAAACTTGTAAACATGAAGCAGCACACAAGCAATTTCCCATGTATGAGATTTACTTGAAATAACAAGCTATCATTAAATGATTCATAGTATCTATTTTTTTACACACAAAAAAAAAACAATGGTTCAAAAAAGCCACTGCCAACTCTCTCAGGACAATGAGATCATCTGCTGAAACCAGAAAACAAAAAGTTAACATGTGTTTAATATAATATCCAAGTTATAGCTACTCAAAAGTAACATGGAAATGAGTGAACACTTATTTTCACAATTTCTTTAATAAATGCAACAAACTTGATAACAAAGTATTTATTAAATTGCATAGCTCGTTTCTTCATGTTTCTTCATTTTCTAAGGTTTTCCAACTTCTATGAGGGTGCAATCTGGCAATTCGAAGGGATTTTGATGGTTTCTTAACAATCTTCTCTGCCTTCTCCTCCAGTTCGATGGCTAGCAGAAAGGCAGCAAAGGCCATTGTGTAGAACCTGAAATATGTTCAAACATTAACTAAATTAGTGTAATATAGTTTGGTAGGCTACTAATTGTTAACAAGAGGGCCTGATTAATAAAATAATTTTAAAGATGATATTATTGAGCTAATATTCCTCGATGTAACGCATAACTGCATTCATTTTTCTTTAATTTCTAAAAACAATTTTAACTTTTTGACTTCTTTTTCAACAATTCTCCATGAGTGTGTTGTAATTCTTCAAGCAGTTAAACTAGAAATATGCCATTTTAATAGCTTTTTAGGTTAGGTAATTCAAAAAATTTAGACATGAGAATGATTGGTTGGCTTAAGTAAGCTACATTAAAAATACTGTGTGATATTGTGAATTGTTTCTTAAGTTATGTTACCAACAAAAATAATAGGTATAAACTGTAGTGTGGTTGGTTAGGTTAGAGTTAGCTGTGTTACAATATATAATTCTTAAAAACTGTTAAAATGAGTTCACAGTATATTTAATATAACTACCATAACCTAATAAAACTGTCTACACTACTTTCAAGTATTTGTAGTTAACCTAATCAAACCAGCCATTCCCACCATTAAGTTTGTTAGATGAATTAAAAATAACAAAAAAATAGTGTGGATCTGTGTGAATGGTTAGTTAAGTTAGGTTAGTTACATTAATTGTACTACAAAATATGTGTGGATGGTTGGTTAGGTGAGGTAGCCCTAAGCTTAGTTTTCTACTAGTAAAACAATGTTACAGTATTGATAGCCTATGTTAATTATTGGAATTAATGTCTGAAAACTAATAAAAAATTTTAAAAAAACATATGGACAAGTAGCTTTTCACCAGATTTACCTCATTATACAATATTTAAAATGTAGCTAACCTAACCAACTGTAGACATGAATAGGTTTGCAGTATTTGAAGTGTAGCTAACCACACATAACCAACAATTTAAACAGTAAACAACTTGAAATATCTCAACACAAATAAGTATCAAGGTTAATAATAGGAACTCAAAATTACCGTTTTCATAACTTATTTTTATAATAAAGCCTCGCCTCCCCTACATAAAAGCTCGAAATGTTATTTAATAGAATCATCCTGTTTAAGGAGGGGAATTCATAAATAAATTATTCATCAAGTTATTTGTTTTATGATCAGCCCCACTTGTTAACAATTACCAATGTTAACACACTTAGGTACCTAATAGAGCCAATATGTAAATGAATGAGCCAAATGAAAAATGTATTGCACAATTGAACACACAAGGAGGCCGGAAATAGCTTTCTGAAACTAAATAGAGAAATATACAATTTACTGTCTGAAGTCTACAAGCGCACAGATTAAACAAAAATGCATGTTGAGCAAATACCCAAACACAAAATATACATAAGCCGCCTATTTGAACTATTTATAGCTATGTTGAGTTCATAATGTGCGTGTAAATAATATCGCTCTTTAGGATAGGATTAATTTGATAAGCTATGACAGCATTTATTAATATTCTTACCTACTTTGATCGTATTTAAACCACTTCATAATTATTCCACACAAACTATGCATTGAAAACAATGATTTCATGGTACAATTAATAAACAGAAATAGCATGTTAAGAATAATGTTCGCGTGTTAAATATACACACGATAACCTAAAACAATTGTTTACGTTTAACTTCATCGCTTTACATCGTACTCGACTATATTTAAAACAATAATGGGCGTTTATAGTGACGTTTTTAGGACGGGAGGACATTATTTTTAAGAGTAATTATATCACTTACCTCACATTCGCTTCGTATCACCACTTGAAATGCTCGTGATATATAACGTAGCTCCGGTGCGATAAATATCACTTGAAAAGTGTGCTCGTAATCAAAGTTTGCGATATATACCGCCACAACGTCATCAATATTCGAAGTTTAACGAAACAGGATGTGTTCGTAATCACGTTGCTGGTTACTGCGATATTCTTCGCAAACCTTCGTTATTTATCGCAACTTATAACGCAAAGTGTGTGCTCGTAATCAGCCCGCTGGGCTCGCGACTTCTATATATATATATTCAATGATGCAGTGGAGAAAATGCGTGTTGGGATGCAGAATGGCGTCAGTTGCTTCAGCCACTTCGACTTGATTCCAACCTGAAAGCTGAGTAGCTTTATAAAACCTTATCTTGAATTGTTTCACTAGCCACTGTCACATCGATTGTAATCAAGCAAGTATGCCACTATACGCCTGCTGCTGACGATTTATGATATTTCTACAAATTATTATAACACGTGGATATAACATGCTATTAAATAATTTCTTGTTCTTATTCTTTAGATTTTTTGTTCAGTTAAACATGATTTTATATAGCTTATATTAAGATAATATTAAGATTATTATTACACCAAACTTGTTTTAAAATGTGTTTATGTAGCATAGGTATACACATTTGCACCATTTCTATAGCCTATATTAAATTTATACGTAGAATTCTGTATTTAAAAAGTTTTCTTTTTTTTCTTCAAATTTTTGGTATGTGTTAACGATCAAAAGCGGATGCGTTCTGGAGTATTTTCCTATTATTGTTATTAGTAATTTTTTTTGTTTATTCTTCAAAGTATTTACTCAACCATCATCTGAATTTTTGTTGCAACAACTTTGAATAAACCACCTTTTCCGCAATACAATTAATGTTTCTGTTAGCTGGTTGCCTCACCGTTCGAAAGATTTTATATACACCATTAAAGTAATGACGATGCCTCGACACAAACTGCTGCTATCTAGCGGGTATACAAGAATGTCAGGTGTACTAGAGTACGTGTCCGAATTCAAGTGTTTAGTTGATGTTCTCGCTCATAGATGGTGCGCTGGTCCAACACTAAAACCTGGCTATCAGATGGACAGTTGAACGTATAGAAGTCGCGAGCGGATACGATTTATTCTGCCAGTTTTGGAATCCAAACTGAGGTAGTTGGAAGCTCCCCCGCCAGACAGCTCTGCTTTCGAAAAGAAGGCGCTCGTGGTTAGTGTCTCCCACGCTAGAGCGCTATAGTATCGCTTGTCTCAAGGTCGCGCGCGTTATATATATATATATATATATATATATATATATATATAAATCTTTTGTATTTTGTTTCCGTTGCTGTGTGGAGGGCCAGCGCATTGACAAGGCGGGAGGTTATGCTCGTCAAAACGATGCGTAAATTGTTTAAAGAACCGAAAGCAAAAAATAAATCCTTGAAATATTACACAATTATTTAAAAACAGCTACATATATCAGTAATTCATTGGTGTTTGATTCCAAATGGTGTAATAATTATTGTATTTGAATAAAAATTGGTCTAATTGGATATAAAATAAATAAATTACTCACCAAATTAATTAAAGTACCTCAAAGAATCCACTTTAATATAAATTCAACCAAATGTATGCAAAGCGAAAATATAAAATACCGGACACTGTTATGTAAATGGTTGATCAGTGTAAATCTGTGCACGAACTTAGTCATACATTCATAAAAACTTTAGTAAGCTCTAACACCAGAAACTCGTTTTTATCAGGGAAAAAAATTATATATTAAAGAAATAACTAAACAGTAAACATGTGCATACATATTATTTATGCTTGCATACATGCAGTGAATATTATTTTGCAGTGATAAATTAATATTTTATTAACATGGCTAGATATAACAAACGTTTACATAAAATTTTAAAAATATTTAATACCTATAGGTACTTTTCAGAAGTAAGGTTGGTTTGTAAATTCTCCTTCAGGAGCATTATACAACACAGTTCATTAAATTGCATTACAAGTCAAATAAAAAAAAATTAAAAATGGGTGGAAGTAAAATAAAAATACCACAAACAAATGATTATACGTACTTATAATTTCCAAATAATGAGGGCCCAGTAACTTTGAGTTAAAATGGTGTATAAAACACTTGCGAAAAACAGTTCTCTGTATTCTAGAGTTGTTTGAAGAGTTTATTTACATGCACAAAAAAATACAATGTAAAAAAAAGCCACATAATCATCCTATCATAGTACCTGACATTTTTGAGACAGATCGTACAGCAAAATGAGAGACTTTGACATATGAATTATGTGAAGTATTAAAAATTTGTGAAGCAATAAACAAAACTAACACATATTCATGTAGTGCAAGACTATTTAATGATGTATTAATATTTTTTTGTTTATTTTACAGTAAAATATTCAGCGGCCAAAAACTTAAGCCGTCACAATAAATGTAATTTAAAGCCACCTTAAGTGAAACAGACTGTGGCTAAATGGGGCACAGTAATTGTAATCGTGCAAGTTCCCATGTACCACAGCTGTATTTACATTATATAATATGTTTATGGACAGTAAATTTAAATATCACTTAACAACTTAAATAAAACAAAACAAAATAAAACAGTACAAAATAAATTTCCAAGAATTATTTCATTCTAAATATCAGTATATAAAACTCTTCCATTGCGTATAAAAATTTTGTAACTTTTACTTCCGTACATTTTTAACGATACGAAACATGCACAATGCCATCTAATGACATTTAACAAAACTATTATGTTATTGTCCATAGGTATACTTTACGTATACTTTTTTACATCAAGTAAAATAATCTCATTATTTTTTTTAAAACATTAACTAATGTAAATTATTTCAATGTCGAGCTTTAGCGAACGACTTACACACATGCAATCACTGACACGTATAGAGGGAGGTTTATAAATCAATGACTCGTTAGAAAATGTACGTGTTTGTTTCATCATCTGTGAAATATGTAAAAATATGATCGTGTAAAACCCAGAGGAATAATCAACTGTCATATATCAGGACTGAGATTATTTGTCAGAAACGTTTGTTTAAAGCTTTCAAACTAGCAATAGTTCTAATGAAGGAATAGCCCAGTCAAAATATGCTAAAATTTCGCTCGTAGTCGAATTAAATCAGATATTTTTGTTACACTTTTCTCGTATTTAGTAGTGTCCAGGGGAATCCTGATGAATAGGAAGTGAGGTAGTCAGAAACTAGAAAGGATTATAAAAAAAAGCATTTGTTTCTTCAAGAAATATGTCGTAAATGATTAACCTTAAAAGAAAACTTTTTAAATGAAAAATGAAAGAATATTAAAAATCCTATAAAAGATTATTTAAATTTTTTTCATATCTCCAATATTGTTTGAGATAGTCTCGCTTAAAAAAAAAGAGTTTTTTTATTTTATCTCAAAACTTTTTCCTTTAGCAACTGACCTATATATTTGTGAACCGTGCCTCTCGTATGCCAAATGCTGTCACTTGACTTTACAAGACATGTTTAAGCTAGAGTCCATGATAACCCCAGAATTCAACATTTTTGCATATCAGGGTTACTTCTCAAAGAAAAGAACTGATAGCGTTTGGTCAGACAGACCACAAAACAGACTTAATTGCGTAACATGAAAATTGTTGGAAGCCTCACACGAGGACGAGGATTCACTGATAAGTTCTTGAGCGAGTGTACCTTGGGGATGACTGCAACTGCATCTGTTCATCATTGAAGAGTTATGTGGTTCTCATTTTATATCTTTGAACTTGATTTCTGACAATCTCGAAGAATTAGGGATGCCTCAGATTAATATAAGATCTCTGCTTAGCTAAATAATCACACACCAGTTCCTGAATCACAACAAATCATGTCTATAGCAACTGGACTAGTAGGGGATGCCACAGTTACCTTTTTTAATGCTATAGTAATTGGCAAGCAATCAATACAGAGTAATGTATGTGCCGTTAATTAGTAAATTCGACACGATATATTTTAAATTTTTATTATGATTTTAAATTTTTTTGTGGAAATTTTATTTGCTCTACTATAGTGTGATTTTAATTTGTTAGTCTGGTGTACTCCTCTGAGTTAAACTTTGTCTCAGTGCCCTGAAGCCCCTTTCCCATCGGCGTATCGGATATTTCTGCTGGCCTAATCCCTGACTAGCAGACAGCTTACCATTTCCCCCGCCTTCAGTCACGCCTCAAGCCTGTAATATCATTTCTCTTCGTGACCCTAACTGCATGGCAAGGCTGTAGCTTGCAGGCGACCAGTTCACAGAGACGTGCTGAGATTCGCCTTTTTCATCACGTCGTAGTGTTATATTTGCCCCTCTGTAGCCACGACAGGGCGTAGTTTCCCATCAGCGTTGCATTTTACCCCACCTCCCCCCCTTCTCAGTTCCAAGTAAGACCAATGACCGGTCGTAACCCCCTGGACACCAGTGACCGTTCTCAAGGTCTTCTCGCAAAAGCGAGTGCGCCAAAACTGATCACAAGCACCACCTAGCGACCAAGTCGCGAACTTCTCCGCTAGCCTACCCTCCAGGCCGCCAGAGAGCAGCACCTGTTTTCCCTTGAGTTATATGGACGCCGTGCGCGAGTCGATTGTTTTCAACTCAGACCTCGCCGACAGAGTTCTCTACGGTCGCCCAGTGTGGCCAACTTCAAGACTCCTGCTAGAGTTTTTTTCTCCGCCCGTATTCGGGCAAGTTCGGTATTTTTCGGCGGCCCAGACACCCCCCCTTTCCACCTGTTAGCGCCGGCGGCATTTTTAATTACGAGACGCGGACTGCCGCGACACAGATCAACTCGCGTCGCGTCCGCAGACAGACCTCCATCGAGTATCGGCGAATCGACAAGACTTCATCCGACCGCTAACGACTATGTAGTCGCTTTGTATAAGGGATGCTATCCCTCAAGTCCATTCTAGTAGATTAGTCTGTCTGCATAGTTTAGTTTTTTTGCCTTAGAAATTTTTCTCTTTTAAATTTTAATCATGAAGAAATCATCCGCGTCCTGCCGCGCAATTCGCGAGCTCCAGACCCTGGCTGACTCCACGATGGAAGCGTGCTGGGCAACTCCCCTGTTTTGGTGAGTGATAATTCGCGACCCTCCCCCCCCTTTTTCCCTTTAAATTTTTTTTTCTGGGCATTTTCTGCCCCATTGACTGCCTGTATACAAGTTCTAATCAGTTTTGATTTGGACTGTTGCAGACAGGGTTCGATGACGGGGAGAGATTGATTGCTCTCAGCTCGTGGCCACCCCCCCCCCCTTTCTGTTCCGTGGGTCACATTCGAAGAAACGCTTCTACTACCCGACGTGATCGTTTGAAGACCCTGGGTGGTAATGTAAATTCAACATTTCCCCCTTACCTAGCTACGAACTATCATAAGAGGATGACCAACCCACCAGCGACCAGTGTTTTTCTCAAGAAAATGTAAAACAAATAGAACTAATTATCAATGTAATCATCGGATCCATCCAACTTTGGGTGTGAAACTCATAATGCAAATGTTTATAGTTCAGTAAGCCGGGCCGGCCCCAATTTCGTTTTCCTTTTTGTTAATCTTTGAAAATTGTTAAAACCTTGTGTGTGTAAAATAATGGAAATAAGATAATTCTTCAGGGCAAATAAAACAGGGAAACTATAGATCAAGTTAATCGTGTAGTTTTTATTTTATTGACGTTAACGATCCCCCAACTTCCCCTTTGCTTGTTACAGGAAGTTCCTAAATTGTGTTTGTTCCCACCTCGTGTCGCCTCTGGTAAATCAATTTATTTAACGTATTTTTTTTATCCAGCTTGTTTCCAAGGCTCTTTTTAATTAATTCCAAATAATTCTATTTTGAGGCACGCGGGGTGTTACAACTTGGTAGCAGAGCATGGTTACCTTGGTCTATAGGCATACTTGAATAATATAAGCATATCTAAAATAAAAATAAAAGTACAAAAAATTTTTTTAATTAATTTTTGATAATAACAATTTTGTAATAATATTGTAAACTGATCGCTGGTACACCCCCTAGTTATAATGAGTTAAATTTTTGAAATTTATCTTGAGTTAAATTCTCGTGTGGACTTAGGCTAGCGCGTAGCGCGCGAGACGTCCTTCAGCCAGCCACAGCTGTTGTCCCTGCCGCGGCGCAGCCGCAGACACACACAAGGCCACAGACACCCCTCCCCCGTCCCTACGTGCCGGTTATCTCTCACGGCGCACGTCCGTGGCTTCATGTTCAGTTCAGCGCCCTGTGCGCCCTGTGCGACCTTTGTAGGGGTGTCCAACTGTAATCTCACCTGGAACCTTACTTTCCCAGTAGCGCGAGACGAATGCCCGCGACGGATATTTTTTGTTTTTGTCCAATTAATCCTGGACCATAGCAAATTTTTACGTGAGCAACTGTTCCACTCACATCCTTTTCCCGACAGCCACATGGGAGCTGTCATGTTTGTTTTCCTCCTCCCCCCCCCTCCTTCTTCGAGCGGCCTCTGCCGCCCGCTTATCTTCGAGGGGTGACCACAGCTGACGTCTTTGTCGTGACGCGGGCTCTGTTTATCTCCGCCCGCAGTAGTTACTTTATGACTGAGCGTCAAATAAGTTTATAGTTTTCCAATGTTGTCCTGCAGTAGTCAGCTAAGTGTGTTTAAATTTAATTATTAAGTTTACATATGAACAAATAACTATAAGTTAAGAGTACTTTTTTAGGCTACTAACGCCATTACTAATAAACACGCACATAATATTTAAATATAGATTTTAATTTACATATCAAGGGCTCCCCCCCATCATAATAATGATTTCAAACTATACTGAAAGACATTTGCCTTATAAGAATTTCACGTCTTACTTTATTAAAGTAATAATACTTGAAAACATAATATAGTGTTAAAATAATAATAATATAATCAAGCATATTAAAATACGTATTTCCCGAAATTAAGTACCTACGAGGTGACTAGCCTCATTGTAATGTTTATAGTAATCACCGAGAGTGGTGAAATCCTTTCAACCTCCAACGAGAGGTCCACTAAATTAATTTGGGTATGTTTAAGCATCCAGTCTCTAGGCTAGCACACTCTATGTAATTTAAGATACTTTAATTTTTAATTTTTCCATATGTAAGTTCAGTCTTGAACAAGCTGCTTGCCGAAAATTGTTTTATTTTTTTTAACTTAGTAATACTTCTCTGACAGTCTTTTTTTAATCTTCATGAATTTTGTTCGACGATTTTATCTATTTAATTTTTGATTAAGTTCAATTTTTTTTAATAATCATAATTCGTAAATTAAGCAAGAATAATGTTTGTTGTTTGTTTTAAATTGATTTAGCGTTAAAACCTTTATGTGTTTATTTCTTTATTTTTCCTTGTACGTAAATGTGATGTACAGCGACGTACATAGATTCTGAGCACAGAAGCTGTCACATCTAGCCATTTTTTTTGTTTCCTTTGCATTCTACCCCCAAAGCTGTATTTCTTTCACATCGCTATCGATGATATGGTTTATTTAAGTAAGAGCTACGTGACTTCCAGACGCCAAACAGGTTTCTTTTATGTGTTTTTTTTTTAAATAGGAGCTAGGTCAAGCTAGCCAACGAGCAGCGCAAAAGAAGGGTCCTACGAGCCAACGAGCCGAGACTCGGTCCTCTAGGTAAAAAATCCTATGACCATAGAGTGTTACTGGGTTAGTTCCCCAGCACTCACCTTTGGACGGCCTATGTTAAAACCCCCTCTCAGGCAGTGTGAAACCTATCAGCAGTCATGGAAGATCTAACCGCTCCATGATAATTTATAACCCTTTTGATTGATAATTGTTGGTTTATTGCATTTTACCTTTCTCTAAATAATTTAAATTTGAGTGCGAAGAGTCGTTAATTTATTGTTTTGTTTGCAGAAAACCTTTAAATAATAAATATTAGTTGGTTATATTGAACATCAGAGTTGTATGCGCTAAAATTTCTAAATTTGTCGAATATTTAATTTTTTTTAATTCATTCATTCGTACGGATTGTTGATCTTTTAGGGTTCCAACCCCGATAATTTAAAAACCCGCCAAGGGAATCTTACCCTTAGGCCCTGTGTCACTCTGGGACTGAGGATCTGTTTTACCTTCGGGGAAGCAGCAAATTTGACCGTCTTCTCCATGACCTGATTGTGCAGGGCAAAGTCACAATGCCTTCGGCCTTTTATGGAAAGACAATTGTACAGGGGTTCTATTCCCAAATATATTTTGTAAGTTACGGGTTACCATACCCATTTACAGAGGTTACAACCCCCATCAGTCACTGAGTGCTCAAGGACGCATTTCCCTTGTTTCGGCCTCAGTGCTTTTCGGCCCGCCTCACAGCACCCATCTTTAGAGTTTTGTCACGTAACACCATTCCCAACATCAGAGATCAACTTTCCTCATTACATCATTCATCGTTAAGTGTTAATAAATTAATTATAATATACCTTCGATTTGATCAAGATATTTTTTTTTATATGTAAGTAGTTTACTACAGTAGATCCTGGTACAGGGTAAGTTTCTGGAACCCAGGTTTTTGGTGGCTCAAGTGGGCCACCCTGACTCCGTCTTTCAGGGGGGAAGTATGTGCCGTTAATTAGTAAATTCGACACGATATATTTTAAATTTTTATTATGATTTTAAATTTTTTTGTGTGGAAATTTTATTTGCTCTACTATAGTGTGATTTTAATTTGTTAGTCTGGTGTACTCCTCTGAGTTAAACTTTGTCTCAGTGCCCTGAAGCCCCTTTCCCATCGGCGTATCGGATATTTCTGCTGGCCTAATCCCTGACTAGCAGACAGCTTACCATTTCCCCCGCCTTCAGTCACGCCTCAAGCCTGTAATATCATTTCTCTTCGTGACCCTAACTGCATGGCAAGGCTGTAGCTTGCAGGCGACCAGTTCGCAGAGACGAGCTGAGATTCGCCTTTTTCATCACGCCGTAGTGTTATATTCGCCCCTCTGTAGCCACGACAGGGCGTAGTTTCCCATCAGCGTTGCATTTTACCCCACCTCCCCCCCTTCTCAGTTCCAAGTAAGACCAATGACCGGTCGTAACCCCCTGGACACCAGTGACCGTTCTCAAGGTCTTCTCGCAAAAGCGAGTGCGCCAAAACTGATCACAAGCACCACCTAGCGACCAAGTCGCGAACTTCTCCGCTAGCCTACCCTCCAGGCCGCCAGAGAGCAGCACCTGTTTTCCCTTGAGTTATATGGACGCCGTGCGCGAGTCGATTGTTTTCAACTCAGACCTCGCCGACAGAGTTCTCTACGGTCGCCCAGTGTGGCCAACTTCAAGACTCCTGCTAGAGTTTTTTTCTCCGCCCGTATTCGGGCAAGTTCGGTATTTTTCGGCGGCCCAGACACCCCCCCTTTCCACCTGTTAGCGCCGGCGGCATTTTTAATTACGAGACGCGGACTGCCGCGACACAGATCCACTCGCGTCGCGTCCGCAGACAGACCTCCATCGAGTATCGGCGAATCGACAAGACTTCATCCGACCGCTAACGACTATGTAGTCGCTTTGTATAAGGGATGCTATCCCTCAAGTCCATTCTAGTAGATTAGTCTGTCTGCATAGTTTAGTTTTTTTGCCTTAGAAATTTTTCTCTTTTAAATTTTAATCATGAAGAAATCATCCGCGTCCTGCCGCGCAATTCGCGAGCTCCAGACCCTGGCTGACTCCACGATGGAAGCGTGCTGGGCAACTCCCCTGTTTTGGTGAGTGATAATTCGCGACCCTCCCCCCCCTTTTTCCCTTTAAATTTTTTTTTTCTGGGCATTTTCTGCCTCATTGACTGCCTGTATACAAGTTCTAATCAGTTTTGATTTGGACTGTTGCAGACAGGGTTCGATGACGGGGAGAGATTGATTGCTCTCAGCTCGTGGCCACCCCCCCCCCCCCCTTTTCTGTTCCGTGGGTCACATTCGAAGAAACGCTTCTACTACCCGATGTGATCGTTTGAAGACCCCGGTTGGTAATGTAAATTCAAAATTTCCCCCTTACCTAGCTGCGAACTATCATAAGAGGATGACCAACCCACCAGCGACCAGTGTTTTTCTCAAGAAAATGTAAAACAAATAGAACTAATTATCAATGTAATCATCGGATCCATCCAACTTTGGGTGTGAAACTCATAATGCAAATGTTTATAGTTCAGTAAGCCGGGCCGGCCCCAATTTCGTTTTCCTTTTTGTTAATCTTTGAAAATTGTTAAAACCTTGTGTGTGTAAAATAATGGAAATAAGATAATTCTTCAGGGCAAATAAAACAGGGAAACTATAGATCAAGTTAATCGTGTAGTTTTTATTTTATTGACGTTAACGATCCCCCAACTTCCCCTTTGCTTGTTACAGGAAGTTCCTAAATTGTGTTTGTTCCCACCTCGTGTCGCCTCTGGTAAATCAATTTATTTAACGTATTTTTTTTATCCAGCTTGTTTCCAAGGCTCTTTTTAATTAATTCCAAATAATTCTATTTTGAGGCACGAGGGGTGTTACATGTTGAAAAATTCTAATCAAGCATTGTCACGAAAAGATCAAGCTCTCCCTCTGGCGAATATTAGCTACACTATTACTTTCAATTTTAATAGTTCATTCATCATTTGTTAGTTTTACAGAGAATAACGATAAGTGAAGGAAAAAAGGATGACTTGATCGTGTATATGGAGTATGAGTTGGCTCCATTTCATTTAGCTCTCTTTGACGAAGCTGGGATACGCAAAACCAAGAAAGCAACCCTGTACATGTTTTTGGTGACAAGGGATAATTTGGACTTGGAGAGCGCTGACTTTGTTCTTAATGGTGGTTTCTTACTACACAGTCATATAGCCGACAAGTGGTACTGATTCATCTATTTGCCCAAAATATTTCAATTACATTATCATTTCCTATTTATCATGACTGTTGATGTGACATTCCGTGCAGACCACTGAACAATTGAAACACAAAATCATAAACATCGGATTGAATTTGAGCACATTATATACTTTGGCTGGGCTAGAAGTCTATAACACCTCGTGTTTAAATGAGTACCTAATTTTTAGAATCTCAATATAAGTGTCTTCCAGGTTAATTTTGTTTCTGGATACATAATAAAGTATTTTGGAATTTAAATTGTTCATAACTTAGGTAATAACGGTAGAATTTAATGCATTTTAAACAGTTTTATCTAATTAAAAATAGTACTGAGGTAGTTGTGTGGACCAATTTTTACCACGGTTTTGTTTTTATTTTTGTATAAAACAAAAGTTCGAACTTATGTTTTTCTTACACTAATCCACTTACAAAGTATGTTCTCTGGTAAATAAACGCAAAATTTTTCACATGACTTTTTTGACAGGGACAATTAAGCTACTAACATCTTAATATTATAAAGTAATAAACAAAAAAATACTAATGTATCTGCAGTCTATCTATTCACAAATAATTAATTGTTTAGTTATTTCTTTAACATATTATGCAATCGATCTTTAAATTTTTGTTGAAACGCTTGCCAAACAAATGCATTTTATGTGAAACAGACGACGTGGGTAATACTTGGCTAAAACTTTGAGTTTATTTAAATTTACATCGAAAATTAACTAGCGTTCACTCGGCTTTAGTCAAAATTATGAAATTAAAAATATGTGGTTGTTGTAATATAATTAGTTTTTTAAAGTAATTAAAACGTGGATATTTTAAATATAAAAGAAAATAATTCATTACTATTTCATACTAAATAATTAGGACTTTCGTCGCATACTCGCGTAAATTTTTTTTTACACAGTATCTAACTGATAAATAATGTAATACAAAATTGGCAAGTTATAATTCACAACTTCCTGTCATTATTTTTAACTGAAAAGCGGAACATTGGAACATTGATGTGCCTCGTGAACTGATCCTCGTATTCTGACAACCCGTGTACGCACCTTTTTACTCTTCAGAATGTTTGACATAAAATTATCAATGCGAAATAAAGTTAAAATAAATGGGTATTTATTTATTTTTTAAACTCAACACTGACTGTAGGCCTGATACAAATTTATTAGGAGCTAATTTTCACGTTACTAGGGTACACAATCCCTCCATTATCCATTCCAGTAATTGTCTTCTCCCGGGATTTCGTGGCTCTCAAAGGCAGTGGTAAGGAATACTTATCGTCAAGGTCGCCGAGCGGTGCTAATACCAGCTTCCCGTACATGCTTTGAATATATATACTGTATAGAAGTCGCGAGTGGAAAGGATTTACTCTACGTTTTTCAGGAGCGTTTGATGAGCAGCTTGGGAACTTCACCGCTGCAAGGCGCTGTCGTAACGCCCTGTATCGTCTTAGGTTGTTATTTACACGTTAGAGCGCAGCACTGTCGCCCGCTGTCATTCCCCGCACCCCCCACCCATCATTCACTGCAACTCAAGGTCGTTCAACGGGAGGGGGAAGGGGTGTTTGAAGAGTTCGACACTTGTCCGCTAGGGACCACCACAAGTGGATGCCCTAGAGATGGTGGCGATTGCGGCGGTGAATTAACCAACTACCTCAAACCGTATTAGAAATTTTAACCTGGGCTGGCGACTTCTATACAGCGATTGAAGCGATCGCTGCGACGGAGCTTCCTACTACAACAATTCTTCTGTGAAAACGGACAGAAAATTTAACCTGGGCTCGCGACTTCTATACATTATATATATTCAATGGTTGAACTGATCACCGAAGTTTCCGGGTTGTTTTTTGCCCTTGCCTTAGGCACTTCTTCCCGGACTACTTGAGGGCATGCATCCTTGATGAAGTCATTTTCATTGGCTGAAAATCTGAATTCCCGCCCCATAATATATATCCCCCTAAAACTAGTTGAAGTGGGGGGTGACAGTGTTTCTATAGGTTTACAAGAAAAGTACCGTTTTGAAGGGGAAGGGCTGTCTCTGTCTCTATTGGCTCGGTAGAAAAGTAGGAGTGTCTTCGACTCACTGGCGATCACTTGAACAGTCTACCATTTGATACCAGCTCGTTTGTAGATCGCGGAATTCTTTGCAAAAAAGGTTTGAAAACGTTTTCCCTTACGAAGCACCGCTTTTGAGATATCGTGACTTCAGACCGTATAAATGACGTATGTTTAGTTATACGCACATATTTTCGCACCACCTCTAGTGTATTCGGCGCTTTTTTTTTTTTTAAGTGGTTTCCCAGTATTTATACCCCACGGTATATTCCGATCAAGGAAATTTTATGGGACAATATTTTATTAATAATGATTTTAGCAAAAAGAAAATTACAGGATTATTCATCATCAAATTCTACTTGATCACTCGTCTCTTCCTCTTCGCTCTCTTCTTCCTCTTCTTGATCGATTTGTGTAGACTGCTTCAAGAAGAGATATATGTATCAGTTATATCATCATCGATTTCGAAACAATCTGACCATTGGTAGAGACTGGCTCTTCGGGTGTGCACTTTACGACACTGCTTATGGATTGTTACAGATAGTTTGTCTTTTAAGTATTCATCAAACCCTTCACTCCTTTCATTACTCGAATCGATCAAAGTTTTCATTCCACGATCAACCACCATAATTTCACCTTCAGTCAAAGATTAATTGCAAATAAAGCAAGCTTCTGACGTTTTTATAAAATTTTGTAACGGTACAGTTTAAAGTGAAAATATCATCTACAAACACGTCTGTTCACTACGAAAAAGCGTTCAAACCTGACTGGATTTACTACAGTTATGTCCCTTGAAAAAAGCAGGAATAACCTGAGTTCTACCCGAACAATGGAGTGTCGCAGGCAGATGTTACTCAAGGCCAACCGACCAATGGAATTAGGGACGGGTAGTTGACTCACTCAAAATTGCATATTTTCCCCGTATTTGAGTGTGTAAGTCACAACAACCAATACTCCAATATATTTTTCTTCAAATGGAAGACCCGGTGATGCATACTGTCCGCATATGGGTGCATATTAGTATTTTCGAGGTATGAAATCTCGATAACTCGAGAATGGTGATTCGTCGGGAAAAAAGAACTGATACCATTTTTGTAGAACATTTTACGATCTACAAATTAATGTTTTATGAACCATTTTTATGGTAGCTCTTATCGTTTCAAGAATATACGTAAAAAACAGAAATTGGTTTTGACTACGAATAAAAAACAACGCACAAGTGGGATCGATAGGGACTTTTGACGCATCATTCGTAATGACGTATTCAAGACCTGTGCAAAAATCCAGCTTGTTGGGAATCAATGCAAACTCAGCATCTTTTTCGTCTATTTTGTCTGGACTATGTTGTTTGAGGATATCTTGTCACAGTAACACCATCGATGCTCGTTAGATGTTGTCGAATCACCAGCCATTGAAGTCTCCATCGAGGGCGAAACGACGTTCATCGTGGTTTACTGTGCAGCCAGCACTGTAGTCATTAAGCTCTCTTATGCTGGTGTTACCACGACTGTTGAAGTCTCCTCTAGTGTTGACGTCGACGTTGCCAACGGGATCTGCGTCACCATCGTCGTCGCTGACATCAGGGTTCCCGTAGACGATGGTACAACTTTCATCGAATTCGACGATAAAGATGGTAAAGATGCCATCGAGTTCACAAGAACAGGCAATTACGCGACTTATTCACCAGTTGAGACAAACTAGGTGATCCTTACACCACCGCAGCAAGTAACAAACTGAAAGTCCCACCATCTGGGGGCTTGAATATATACACGCAACTGGTCGAATAATATTATGCAAGTGAAAACACATTCCATTTACAATAATACACTAGTCAAAACAACATTTAAAAAAGCACACTTGGAAGCGAATTTGACAAAAGAAATGGGCATAGAATACACGCACTGGACACGCAATAGTAGTGTATAAATGGCGACCACCATCTAGGATTTGTGACACCACGACGGCCATTTTGGATGTCAAATTTCCTCAAAATTCCTCAAAAATGACTCAAAATGACTAAAAAATCATAAAAATTTTCTATATTCAAGGGAAATTTCCCATTTTGAGGGAAAAGTTCCCGTTTTAGTCCTCAAAAATGCCAACGGCTTCGAAATTCCTAAAAACGGCATAAATTACTTAACGACTAGCCGCTCTAAGTCGCACTATGAGAATTAGGAAGCCATGGCCACCATAGTGTATTAGTGACTGTTGCAATTTTCGTTACGGACCAATATCTTGAAAATCTGTGATTTTGATGCTAGAAAATCAGGAAAAATCTTAAGATTCATAATAAATTAAATTAATAAAGTAAAATAAAAATCTTTAAAAACACTGTTGCACTTTTCTTTACGGTCTCCATCTTGGATTCTAGAAACGCTGCACATTTCTTTACGCTCGATATCTTGGACGTGTATGACATAATAGTGGCGCGTTTCGTTACGGACACCATCTTGGATTCTAGAATGTTGCAATTTTCGTTATGGTCGCTTTATTGAAAAACAGTAATTTTTAGCTAGAAATTCGGATAAATAAATAAATAATAAAAATTTAACGAAATTAATTTAAATATGAATTTAAAAAGCACTTAAATCCTCTGTTAGAACCCAGTGAGGGGAACAAAAATTCAAAATGACGACAGATACTTCCTCCACGGCAGCGTACATATATCGACAGCTACTTCCACGTCACGTCCGCCATATTGTTTTAGGTTGCTGGAGGCCGCCACCTTGTTTTCGCCTGCTAGAGCGCACTTACAACATGTTAGTTTAATATTTGTCCACTTGTGTGCAGTATTCGTTTATTATTACTAAGGTACCCGCCATATTAAATTTTTGATGCCATCTTGGAACTGTATAATTATTTAGCTATAAATTCGGAAACAAACAAAAGATTTATAAAGTAAATTTGCAATTAATATATCTACTGGTTAATTCGATTATTTCCTGTCTATGGTTCGATCGCTGGAAGAAGCAAAAAAGTATTATTTTATGAAATAATAATATAATAAATATGGTGGAAAGTACTTAAAGAAGCTTAAATTCCTCTACAACCAACATCTAGTAAGCCATTATGACCGCCATCTTAAAAATATGTAATAATTAACCTAGTAATATGAAAAAATTCCAAGATTAATTAAAAAATATGCAATTAATTTACTGATTGAATCGACAGATTCATGTCGTTGGTTCAATACTTAGACAATGCAAAAAATTAAATTTAATTAAATACCACGTCAATATAAACAAACAAGTGACAAGTTCGGAAAAAAAGACTTTTTTAAATACAATTTATTACATTATTTATATTCTACTACAGGAACACTGGCTAAATTAAGCAATCTAGTAAACATTAAGATCTCCATCGGCTTGAACTGACTAATTCTTAGCTCCAATTGGTTTACTGAGACAGAAGCCAGCCAGATCCTTTGCCTACATAATCTTTTTCTTTCCGACAGAGTCTCTCGATGCTATGTTTAACAGACTGCTTCAGATCATCTGATCATCTTGAATGAACACTTCTTCACTTATTCCATAAACATTAATGGTTTGCCATAAATAGTCCTACGAAAAGTTATATTTTAAAGGTTCGTATCTAGCTACTTAAAAAGTAAGCTGATTAATAATGTTCTGCCTGATAACGTCAAGAAAAGTACAAATGTCCTTTGACTCACTAAACATATTTAGATAATAGTAGTCTTACTATGAAATTCAACGAAATGCAGAGTTCGCCAAGTGCAATCCGTTATCATTTACCTGTAATTTACCGGGTACAGTCTTAGGCTTAAATTCATGTCTACGGTTAAACACATTCGTTTGATGAGCACCTGTTTTTGTGTTTGTACGCATACGAGTCTCCAATATAATGCGAGGAGTCGAATTGTCTGCAGGTAGTTCAACAGTAGGCACATGTACTTCACCTTTGCAGTTTTTCGCATGCCTTCACAAACGGTCAATACGTCTAAACCAAACATGGCACTCGTCACAGCGAAACTTCGTACGAGGAGGACTCTACACATTTGCTCCGCTCGTGTCTTCGTGCATCATGGGAAAATGCAAACGACATATGACAGTAGCTGCAAGGTTGCCTAGTTATGAAGACAAAACTTCCACACCCGAACCAGATGATGATGTTACTGCAGTTGTACCAACTCCCGGTGTACTCTTAAGCGAATCAATTATTCTCTGTTGCAGGAAACCTTTATTTTACGTCGTACAGCACGACCTCTGCATGTCTTCATGGGCTTTTTTATTATCTTTTCTGGCAAACTGCTTATGGCAATTCTCACAGCCAAAAATTTTGTGAAGAGGATAAATACCACATTCTCTCTTCTCGTGTCGTCGAGCACTGCAGTTGTTTGAGAAAATCTTGTTACAGTTACAGCATCGATGCTCGATAGTTGTTGTCGAATCACCAGCCATTGATGTATCCATCGAGGGTGAAACGTCGTTCATCATGGTTTCCTGTGCAGCCAACACTGAAGTCATTAAGCTCTCTTCTAAGGGTGGTTTCACAACTTTTGAAGTTACATCTCGTGTTGACGTTGACGTTTCCAACGGGATCTGCGCCATCATCGTTGATGCTGACATCAGGGTTTCCGTAGTCGATGGTACATCTTATATCTAGTTCGACGTTAAAGACAGTAAAGATGCCGTTGAATTCACAAAAACAGGTAATAAACCGAATTATGCACCAGATATAGCAAACTAGGTGATCCTTACACTGCCGCAGCCAGTACAAACTGAAATTCCATTCGTATGGGACTCACTTATATACAGGTAACCATACGAATAATATTCTTTTTAAAACGCGGTTCATTTATAATAATACACTAGTCAAAACAAAAAAAGAAGCACACATGGAAGCAAATTTGACAGAAGAAATGGGCAAACATTACACGCACTGGACACGCAATGTACGCAATAAACATGCAATGCACACACCGAACATGCAATGTAATCGCAATGACCACGTAATGTACACGAATGACAATGCAATGTACACACTGGTCACGCAATGTACACGCAATGACCCCGCATAATACGCACTGGACATGCAATGTAATGCAATGACCACGCAATTTACGCACCTTACAGACAATGTGCACGCAATGACCACACAATGCAGACACCAAATACGCAATGTATGTACTGGACACGCAATGTTCACACAATGATGACAGAGTGTACACAATGACCACGCAATGTACACGCAATGACCACGCAATGTATGCACTGGACACGCATAGAACACGCAATGACCACGCAATTACCACACAATGTACACACCAAACACGTAATGTACGCACAGGACACGCAATGTACACGCAATGACCACGCATTGTACGCAATTACCACGCAATGTACACACCAAACACGTAATGTATGCACATGACACGCAATGTACACACAATGACCACTTAATGACCACGCAATACACACACAAACATGCAATGCACACACCGAACCCACAAAGTATACACAGGACACGCATTTAACGAAAAGGACGCAGCTTTGGACGAATATTCTACAAAAAGGAAGCACATTTAACGAAAAGGAAGCGCCTTTGAACGTAAATTCGAGTAAAAAGAAGTAAATCAAAGTGCAAAAATTCAAATTAGTAGGATGCGATCATAAATTTACAATAGGATATAATGACTCCAACAGACTTTCACTCCATCGGTTACAGTATCCAACAGTTATTAGCACCATCAGTCATTGGCTCCACAGACTTTTGGATCCAACATTCATTGGCTCCAAGAGTCACTGACTTCAACAGTCTTAGGCTCCAACTGTCTTTTGGCTCCAATAGTATTTATTGCTCCAAAAAGTTTTAGGCCTAGCTGCTATTTGCTTATTAAAATAGGAGGCTAATTATTGGCTCCAAAAAGTGTCAGGCCTAGCTGCTATTCGGTTACTAGACTAGGAGGCTACGAAGCTACGATACTACAGGAACTTCAAGACTACTAGGCTACAAGACTATTTGGCTACAAATATACGAGGCTACAAGTGGCTACGAGACTACTTGAGTAGTATGTAAATGGGGCTCCTGGCACAGGGTTCAGGGTGCGGAGCTGAGTGTACGGCAGCCATCTTGGATTGTGACATCACGGCGGCCATATTGGACGACCTTGACCTTTGACCTTCAAAATTGGTCAAAATTTGCCCAAAATCCGCCAAAAACCGACAAAACTTCCAGTTTTTTGGAGAAAAAATTCCGCAAAACAATCTCAAAAAATTTTATGATTACAAATTTGGATTTCGAAAAACCTCAAAAGTCTTTTTGCCTTAGAAAGTACACATAATCGTTATTGAGGATTAAGCATCCATGTCTACAGCCTCCGATAAGCCCCTGACATCTAGGAATATGAGCTCACCATTGCAATTTCCATTGCGGCCGCCATATTGAAAAACCGTAATTATTATGGTAGAAATTTAAAATAAATTTCAAAAATTATAATAAAATTTTTTAACCAAATTTTAATAAATTATATTTAAAACGCACTTACGTCTTATATACATTGTTTCAAACCCGGTAAGAACAAAAAAAAAAGATAATAGATCCTTCAACAGAAGCCACCTGCAGACTGACTTCCCACCACCAATACCAAGGTATATATCGTCAGCTGGTATGATGTCATATCCGCCATCTAGTTTTCGTTCGCTGGAGGCCACCATCTTGTTTTCGTCTACAAGAGTCAGCTAACATCATGTTAGTTTAATTTTTTGTTCACCATACCTTTGACCTAACTTTTGGCATTAAACATTGACCTTGTACTTTGACCTTGAACTTGAACTGGACCTTGAACTAAAACTTTTAAATTGATCTTTGACCTTAAACTTTGACATTGACCTTGACCCAGAACTTTTACCTGGACCTTGAACTTTACCTTGACCTTGAACTATAACTTTGACTTTTGACCTTGCCCTTGACGGCCATTTTGGATCCACCATTTTGTGTTCAGTACCTACTCTCTACCAGGAGTGATAGTTAACATATATCACCTGCTAGAGCACATTGTCACCATCTTGTTTTTGTCTGCTGGAGAATGTCATCTTGTGTGTGTACTCGTTTGATAGAGTGCATTACCATCATATTAGTTTAAGTTTTTCCCGCTAGAATGCAGTAATAATTTATTATGACTGAGCCACCCGCCATCTTGAAATTAGGGTGCCATTTTGGAATTGTGTAATAATTCAGCTAGAAATTCAGGAAAAATTCCCACTCATTAAATAAATTTGCAATCAATATAATGATTGCATCGATTGATCCCAGAACATCGTTCGATCCGTATATTATGAAAAAATTTAATTTAATGCAATAAAATCCCAATTTTAATAAATAAGGTGGTAAGACATAAAAGAGACTTAAAATCGTATACCTACTACCAGCCTCCAGTAAGCCGTCACGACAGCCATATTGGAAATTTGTATTTTTGGACATTAGAAATTGGGGAAACATTCTTAAACTCACAAAAAACATTATTATTTTTAAATAATTACTGAATTGATGGATTCCTCCCCTTGAATTGATTCATGACCAGTGACAAGTGCAACTAAATAAAATAAAAATTATTTCTGATTTCCCATTACCTTTTCGCGGAGTTTATTAATAATTGACTGTACAAAAAAAAACTCAAGACAATATATGGCTCTGATGAATTAAATACCTTGCCGATAAGCCTAACATGAAAGTCTAGTTTTTCGATACTTAGAATAACCTCAAAAACGTTAACATACAAAGCCATACATACATATAGACCAAGCTTCTTCGACCGCGAGACCGGGTCATGAACAATGTCAGACGTATAGGATAGACATTTCCGAACTTCATGACCTTCTTCGTCGTTAGCTAATTGCAGTCAATAAGATTACCTTAACATGTTTTATGCATACTAAAGGAGACCAAGAGACCTACAAAAATATTTTACCAAGACCAAGAGGTTTTTAACTAGTAAATATGCAGTCACTACAGATTTTACTACGCACAATCAACGAAAAGGAAGCACAATCGGAAGCTCAATCAACAAAAAGGAAGCACAATGGGAAGCACAATCGGAATCACAATCAACAAAAGGAAGCAAAATCGGAAGCACAATCAACAATGGAAGCACAATCAACAAATGGAAGCACAATCGGAAGCACAATCATCAAATAGGAAGCACAATTGGAAGCTCAATCAACGAAAAGGAAGCACATTTAGAAGGACACACAATTAAAAAAAAACTGTGTTACGAGAACTATGTCTTAGTTATAAATCAGAATACAAGAAACGAAACATTATTATTTTTTATTTATATTACTATTTTTTATTTCTCAACATTAAACACGTCATGTTAAACAAGTCATTATTGTATGTACCCAGCATCCTTCAGTTTTTTGAGTATGAAGAATATATCTTTGATGTGTGAATAGTTTCTTGCACATAGCGAAGCATGTAGAAGTCTCAGACTGTGAAACATTATTTTAGGATCTTCCCACGAGGTGTAATCAATCTCTTCTGCTACGTTCATCTTCCTTGAATGTTTATAATAAATACTAGCTGCAGTACCCGGCGTTGCCCGGGCTGAACACAGGGTGAAGGGGACCTTTTTCGAAATCAGATGTAAGTAGTTAGTAATTGTCTTCTTAATTTGAATGTCAAGTGTGCAAAATAATTTATACCACTTTCAGATCCCGACAGACGTTGTTCTTCCAGTGTATAATTATTTACCTGTAGGTATATATACATAAATTGGTGGTCTGTATGTAATCTAGACTCTATAAAGCACTATAGAAAAAAGCTGAAAAATAAGAGATTACTAATATTGAAAAGATTCCTTTATCTAGCTAATGCTCGGCATGCATTGCAATGCCTCAATCAGTTTTGTTTTGTAATATTTTTGAAGTAGTTACACATATACAAATCATCTATCCATCTCTCTAAACATATATTTATCTCTATCTATGTATTTATATATCTATGTATCTCTCTATCGCTATTTATCTCTTTATATCTACACATATATACATAGGCCTATATACCTCACACTATCTATATCTCTTCTATATATAAATCGTTATATAGCTCTATACATCTATATATCTCTTTATCTAACCCATTTCATTCTCTATACATCGCTCTATCTCAACTTATCTCTGTCTCTCTCTATCTCACTATATACTATATTAAAACTCTATCTCTGTCTATCTTTTATAATTAAATAAATTGTGTCAAGCGTGCGCACATATACAACAAAAACAGACGAAGTGTTGAACAGGAACTAGCCTGTATATGAAGTGGTGATTGAAAAATTAAAAAAAATTAAAAATGTTTTCAAGGAAAAATATACGAAATCGCACACAACCGCTGCGTAGGGAGCCGACCGCGCGAGTGAGCCGCGCCGCGCGGCACTTTATTTTGTGACATTGACTCCCCTCCCGCACCGCACTGACGCTTAGGTCAAATGCTGCTGCCTAGCTATCCGAGCGGGGTGTGGGCGGGGCGCGGGAGCAGAGGCAGGCGGTGGTGGGAACGCGAGCGTCAAGAGAGACACGACAACGATGGACAGTTGCTAGTTACTGAATTACAAAGATAGAAAAATTAAAATATGTTGCTTAAATAATGTGGTTAATAAATTACGCGGTAAAAAGTAGCCTATGTTTATCAGGGATACTGTCGGCTTCTAATGGAAAAAGAATTTTTCAAATATGTCCAGTAGTTTCGGAGCCTATTCAATACAAACAAACAAATCCTTTCCTCTTTATAATATTAGTATAGATTATGATCTCTGGTGTCATCCGTTTGAACACCAACCTCAAGGTCACTTTCGTCATCCAACCAGTGTTCATCAATAGATTGATCAGGATTATTTTTTTTTATTACGACGTTTCCATCGTTTCGGTCTCGGGACACCTTCACAGTCTTTTACCTTGTCAGCTTTAGATGCTTCATCACATTCTTTGCCTTTATCATCAGCCTCAGAATCACTGTCGCCATCACAGTAGAAGGCATCGTCCTCACCCAGATTACTGTAAGAATTTGATATCGTTGATGTCGAAGCGACTTAATCGTCTTCATGCTTCCTTTTAAGGAATCCATCATTTTTACAAAGTGGGAAAGATCTACTTGATTTCTGCTTCAATGACTTCTCACTTTTCACGTTTAGGGTTCTCCCATTGTCTTCATTCTTCCGTAAATCATCAACGTCCTTCAATTTAAGTACATTACGTGTTCATTGCGTAAATTTACGATGTCATTGCTTTTACATTGTGTGTCCAGTGCGTACCTTGCGTGGACATTGCATGTGCATTGTTAGATCATTATGTTAATTTATTGTACATTGCAAGGTCATTGCATATATTGCATGGTCATAACATATATTGCATTGTCATTGCGTGTACATTACGTGTTAATTGTGTGTACATTGCTTGTTCGGTGTGTGCATTGCGTGTTTATTGCGTACATTGCGTGTCCAATGTGCGTTTATTCTGTGCCCATATCATTTAACAAATTTGCGTCCATATGTGCTTCATTACATTTTGGTTTTGACTAGTGTAAAATTGTAAATAAACAGAGTTTTAACTAGAATATTATTCATACGGTTACGTGCATATAAGCGAGAAACAGAAGAAAGGAATTACAGTTTGTTACTGGCTGCGGCAGTGTAAGGATCAACTAGTTTGCTACATCTGGTCTATAAATTGCGTTATTACCTGTTTTTGTGAACTCAACGGCATCTTTACCGTCTTTAACGTCGAACTATATGGAAGTTGGACCATCGACTACGGGAACCCTGACGTCAGCATCGACGATGATGGCGGAGATCCCGTTCGGAACATCGACGTCAAAACTACAGGCGACTTCAACAGTCGTAGTACCACTAGCAGAAGACAGCTTGATGACTACAGTGCTGGCTGTATAGGAAACCACGATTAACGTCGTGTTTCGCTCTCTATGGAGACTTCAATGGCTGCTGATTCGACAACAACCAACGAGCATCGATGGCGTTACTGCGACAATATTTTCTTAAACAACAACAATGCACGACGACATGAGAAGAGAGAATGTGCTAAGAACCTTTATCGTAAAATGTTTGGCTGTGAAAAGTGTTGCAAGCAATTTACAAGAAATGTTAATTTGAAAAATCACTTGAAGACATGCAAAGGCCCTGTGGCGCGGCGGAAAGAAAGGGTTTCTATAAATCATAGAATGTTTGATGTGCATAAGAGTACATCAGGAATTGGTACAACTGCAGTAACATCAGCATCTAGTTCGGGTTCGTCTTCAGTGACTAGACATCCTTGCGGCTACTGCGATATGACGTTAGCATTTGTTCATGATGTACGTAGAAACGAGTTGAGTAAATGTACGAAGAATAATTCTCACATGAAGTTTCTCTGCGATGAGTGCCATGTTTGGTTTACTCGAATGATAATTTGCGACGACATGCGAAAAAACTGTAAAGGTGAAGTCCGTGTACCTACTGTTTAACTACCGGCAGACTTTTCGGCTCCTCGGTTTAGATTGGAGACTCGTGAGCGTACAAGCACAAAAACAGATGTGCAGCAACCGATTGCTATGACGTATAGACATGAAACTCAATCCAAGACTGTGTTCGGTGAATTACAGGTGAATGAAAATGGGTGCTTCTTCGCATAGTTTGCATTTAGTGGAACCTTGAAAGACTATTTTTATCTAACACGTTTAGTAAGTCGAAAGATTTTTGTACTTTTCTTTATGATATCAGGCAGAACATAATCAATCAGCTTACTGATGACGTAGCAACAAACGGTCCTTTGAAATATAACTTGTGGTAGGACTGTGTATATGGTAAGCCGTGTCCGTTCGAGGACAATGTGAATAAGTGTGCATTAGAGACAGTGACTACTTTTATTTATTATTCCGACGATGTGAAGCAGTTGGTTAAACACAATATTGTGAAACTCTGTCGGGAAGAAAAATACTATTTAGGCAAAGGATCTGGCTGGTCTCCGTCTTCAGTAAACCGATTTGATCTAAGAATTAGTCCATTGAAGCCTATGCAGAACTAAATGGTATTGAATTGATAGCTGTAGCATGTGTTTATGTAGTAGTTAAGGATATGTAATTAATTGTGTTTGTAAAATAAGTTTTTTTTAGAATCTGGCACTTTTAGGTTACATTTATGTGATATTAAATTAAATTTAATATTTTGCATTGACTAAGGATCAAACTGAGGACTGGAGTCGATCGAATCCATCAGTAAAGTAATGAGTGATTTTTTTATGAGTTTCGGAATTTTTCCCGAATTTCTTTCTCTATTTTCTACCTTAATTACAGATTTTCAAGATAGTGAACATGACATCATAATATCTGTCGATATATCCCTTGGCATTAGTGGTGGGAGGTCAGTCTGCCGGCGGCTTCCGTGGAGGAAGAATCTGACGTCATTCTTTTTCATTTTTTGCCCTCACCGGATTCGAACCGAGGACTCCATGACGTAAGTGTGCTTTTAAAATACTTTTTTGTTATTAAATTTGATTACTTATTTTTTTTATAAATTTTAGAAGTTTTAAAATTAAAATCTGATAATAAATAAAGATTTTAAATGGCGGTCGTAACGGAAATTGCAATGGTGATGTCATAATCTATGATGTCGGCAGAGGTATATCGGAGATTGTAGATATGGATTCTTAAGCCAAAATATGTACATTTCAAGCCGTTGGCATTTTTAACGACTAAAACAAGAAATTTTCCTACAAAACGGGAATTGTCCCGCGAAAGCGGGATATTTTTTAGGAATTTTGAGTCATTTTTATTCATTTTTGAGGAATTTTGAGTTTTCTGAGTCAAAAATGGCCTCGGTGACATCTCAATCCGAAATGGCGAACCGGCACCTCAGCACCTCACCCTGAAGCCATTTACACACTTCTAGGTATCTTGTCTATATATGTTTTGCGTGGACTGAATGATTAATAAACTTCATGAAAGATAATGGGAAACCGGATTTACCTATTATTTTAAGCTTAAGTTACTATTATCATTGGCAATGAATCAAACAAAAGACTGATATCGATCGAATGACTAAGTAAATTAATGAGTGATTTTTTAAATAATTTTTGGGAGTTTTCCCTAATTTATAGATTAGATATTTGGATTTCCAAGATGGCGGTCATATCGGCTTATAATAAGCTGTTATATGAAGAACCTAAGATGCTTTTATAATTTTGAACATGATTTATTATATATAATATTTTTGTCAAAAATCGGAATCGATCGAATCTATCTTTATATTAATAAGTGATGAATTTTTGATGATTTTTTGGAAATTTTCCCATATTTATAGCTTAATAAATAAAGATTTCAAAGATGGTGTCTAAATTTATAAATGGCGGGTGTCACAGTAATAATAAATAAATACTACACTCTAGCAGACGAAAACTAGATGGTGGCTACAAGAAGATGGTGGACGTGACGTCATACTAGGTGGCCTTATATACCTTGGCATTAGTGGTGGGAGTCAGTCTGTCGGTGGCTTTCGTGGAGGGTGATGTGTAGTCTTTTTATTTTTATTTTGCACTCGCCGGGTACGATCTGGGGACTCCATGACGTAAGTGTTTTTTTTAAATAATATTTTATTAAAATTTGATTAATTAATTTTGTTTTAATTTTTAACATTTTCCCTAATTTTTCTGATTATAATTACAGATTTTCAAAAATGGCGACTGTGAAAGCATAATCCAATATTGCATAGTTTATTTTATTTTAATTTTTATAAATTTATTTATTTTTTTTAATTTTTCCTTATTTACTAGTATAAAAAAATACAGATATTTTAGATGTCCGCCGTAAAGAAAATTGCAACATTCGAGAATCCTATATGGTGACCGTAACCAAACATGCATCTCTGATGTCATACACATCCAAGGTGGCGGGCGTAATGAAACATGCGATATTTCTAGTCTTTTGAGGTTTTTCGAGTTCCGAATTATTGTATTTTTGAGAAATAAAGGGGAAATTTTCCATCAAAGCCGGAATTTTCTCTCGCAATAGGGAAATTTTTTGAGGAATTTTGAGTGCAATATGGCAGCCGTGACGTCACAATCCAAGATGGCGTCGATAATCCTCCATACTCAGTTGTAAGCCTGTCCCCGGAAATACTTCCCAATACTACTAATATGCTTAGTTAGTTGGTCTTTATGCTTGTAATTGTTTATATCCATACTATAAATATGGTAGTTAGGAGACACTTGTCTTGTTTGGTGGAAATAAGTCTTAATTGTTTTGAAATATATGACAGGTGTCGACGAAGGTGTCATGTGTTACATACACTTGGTCTATATGCCTCTCATTCTTCATAGATTATTTTAAATGAATGTCATATATCGAAAGAGACGGACTTGTGGTTCGGATATGCTTGGTCTATATTAATAACATTGTAAAACATGCACTGGCTTCGAGGTTCGGAGACAGCCAATATGCGTGTTGTATTTGAAAGTCTAGAAGTCATAAGGTACATCGAATACAGACTTAATTGTAGGCATAGTGATATCGAGTTGTTATTTAGCCAGTAGGAGTCCTTGTTTGCAGTGAGGATGCTTAATTAAATAAGTATTTAGGAGCATAAATTAAATTTTTCACCGATCAAGGGTCGAAAGAGACCAAAATTATCGGAATCAATCAATATATTAATATATAACTTTTTAACATATTATAAGAGATTTTTTTCCGAAAATTTAGGTTAATAATTATAGAATTTCAAGATGGCGGCCGAGATGAGTGACAAGATTGCGGATGCCATGGAAATTGGTGGGGCTCAGTCTGTCAGCTGCCACCACAGGGGGAAGATTACATTATTTTGCCCCTACTCGGTTCAACCCGAGGACTCCATCACATAAATATGTTTTTATTAAAATTTTATTAATTAAATTTATTTATAAATTTAAAAAAATGTTCTCCATTTTCTGGCATAAATTTTTTTTTTAAATGGTGACAATAACGAATATTGCAATAGTGATGTCAAATTTCATGTGGCTATTTTTATATTCAATTTTTTAAATTACATTTTTTATAATTTTTAAATTATTTCGGATGAAATCGGATAATAATTACAGATTTTAAAGATGGCGGCCGTAATGAAATTCACAACCCCAGGGAGTGGGGAGATAGATGCCAGTAATACAAAATGCCAGAAAAACCAAATGGTGGATCCTAAATGGCCACCGAGGTTAAGGTCAAGGCCCAGGTCAAATGTTAATGTCAGGGTCATCTAAGTTACCCGCCGTGACGTCAGAGCGGTCGGTCATTGACCGGCACCTCGCACCTCGCTCCAGCTCCTGTCCCAGAACATACATTTTTATACTACTTCTCGCCTCCTCTATTCTTTTGAGATTTAGAGAAACCCACTCAGTTACCGGACATGGTAATAGTGATTGCACCTAGGGCGCGCGACATCTACAAAGTAGACCGCCTTTACTACACCAGTGGGATGAATGTAGAGAAAAATGTCACTCGCGCGCAAGACGGTTCTCTGAGCCGCAGATGCGGAAATTTTGGCCACACGACTGGCCGTTTCAGAGAGGCACCACAATGCCTCAGATGCGTGGGTCCGCATCCCCGCAGTGAGTGTGTGCTCTGTTCCCGAAGAGGCCCCTAAAACCTGCATGAAGTGCAGGGAACAAACCACACAGCGGCCTGGAAACAGTCGAAAACAGGAGACAAGCCGCGGCTGAGCAGGCAGCCGTGAAGCTAGCGCACGAGACCACGCCGTCTCGGCACGCAGTCCCCCTCTACCCAAGGCTGGAAGCCCCCTTCTGGCAGAGACCGGCTCGTGAACAGCGCCCGGAGTGACCACTGTCTCCTCGGCCAGCGCAGGGTCGCCAACCTGACAGTCCCGCGCAGTTTCTCGCCCCGCACAGACCTCTAGCCAGACGACACGCGAAACGAGACGCACCGCGGCGGAAATAGTGCAGGCTCGCGTGGAGAAAAGCCAACGCTGAGCACAACCCACTGCAGAAGCGAACCAGTCGGGCAACCTGCCCTGCCTCGCGGAACTCGCCGAAATACTGCGCATGTGAACTACTGGAACCTAGTGCTGGCACTCGGGCCTTACTACGCACGAATCCCCGCTACTCAATCTCAATTCTAGGCAAACCATTCAGATGGAAGCTTTAGAGAAAGGCTCCAGTAAATGGCTGTATACATGGGAGAAAACTCTACAAATCCTTAATTTTAATGCACATGGCCTTCGTCTCAAGACTTATGAATTGGAAAAATGCCTGGCACAGTACGGGATAAAGGTTGCATCGAACATGCTTCCAACAACAACTACGAAATTTTCGTGCCAAACTCATTGACTTGCTATTCCTCCTTAGGGGTTACCCCAGATATTCTGGACATAGCTCTCACGAATATCCCAGGTGCTCAAGTCACATAAGAAAAATTAAACGAGCTAGACTCAGACCATTTTCCTATGCGCGGCCATCTTCAGTTGCACTTTCGGCGTTACCGACTGGGAACGTTTACGCGAAAACAGGGATATCTCCGAAATTCCAGAAATAAATTCTCCGAACAAATTAAACACTTATGTTTAAGTGTTTTCCGACACATTTGCAGACGTGCGAAAAAATACACACACACACGACTCGTAAATAAAAGAGAATTCACTCACATTTACTATTCAGATATAGATATATTAATTATAGAAAAGCGACAGCGTTCTCGCACACTACAAGCGTGGGCAGAATATAACCGTCTAAAGGCCCAAGTTTCACGGAAAATTATAGATTGCATTATTGAGAAAAACTGGAAACTTAGTCACAGAAGTGGCCACACAACCCCGACAAATGAGCGACTTACATGTACACCAAGGGACAAAAATAATTTCATTTCCACACTAGCTATTGACACAGGTGTGGGTATAAAATATGCACTAAATGAAAATGCCAATGCAATGGCTGATATTTCTGAAAAGTAATTTTCCCCGAATGAAGATGTAAATAATCGTCAGTTCACTCGGACAACTCTAATGGCTGTTAATATCTATAATGGCTGTAAATACGGAGGTACTTAATAGCCGGCGCACGGGCAGAAGCCAAACTAATACAATTCCTAGAGCTGCTGGCTACGATTAAAAATAGGCCAAGCAACAAAGCAGGCGGCCCCGACGGGCTCAGTTACGACACTCTTAAGAAACTGCCCCTAGAATCTATCGAATATTTATTAAAAATCATGATAAAACTTACCCAACTGCATGGAAAATTTCTAAATTAATTACAATCCCAAAGCCAGGGAAAAATGTGGCTGTAACTCAAAACAGACGACCTATAAGTCTTTTAAATAGTATGAGTGAAGTCTTCGAAACTCTTCTTTTAAGGTGACTTAAAGAGCACATAAATGCCAATAATACTATTCCAGACCAACAATTATGGTTTTAGGAGTGGCCACTCAACCATACATCCCTTAATTAAACGTATTGAGGATGCTACCGAAGGTTTCAATACACTGTAGCCACGATGCCCGACATGGAGATAGCTTTTGATAAAGTTTGGATCCCGGAATTGATTCAAAAACTAATCACATTTAATTTCCCCGACACCTATGTTTATCTGCCCACTTCTTACGGCAACGAGGGTTTTTCTTTGCGATCGATGGGGCAAAGTCAGCCACTAGAGAGCTCACAGCTGGAGTGCCTCAAGGCTCTCCCCTCTCCCCTTCTTCGACAATATTTACACTACTGACGTCCCGTGGGCAGATGCACATGTGCAGCTGTGCGTGGATGACACTGCGATTGTGCGTCAATCACTCAACCTAAATAATGCCCTCGTGGCTGTTCAGAGACAATTTACCTCAATCGAGCAGTGGTACACTCGCTGGCGCATTAAAATTAATGCTGCATAGTCCACCACTATTATATTGATCCAAAACCGCACTTTCCCTACTCGAGATTTTGTTATATTTATTCAAGCTATTCCATATGTAAATTCGACAAAACATTTAGGCCTCACCCTCGATAAAAAAAAAAACTCACTTGTAGAAATGAAACCACTCGCACTGCAGGAATAACTACAGGCTCCTTACGCCCACTGTACCCGACACGCAAGGCCCCCCAGTTCCCCGGGAGAAAGAAAATCCTACATATGCAAATATTCAGATCCTAAATTTTATATGCTTGTGAGTTCTGGGGCCATGCAGCCAAATTCTACATAAACAGGCTCCAGATAACTAAAAATAAATTCCTCCAAGCCATCGCCGACGGCGACAAGTACACATCAAATGCAGAAGTTCACCGAATGCTTAGAGTTGGGTATGTCTCAGAATTAATTAAACGCAAAAATAGGTATTTATATGGCCAACTCCCTTATCATGCCAACACTTTCATGCAAACTTTACCCGATTACGAAACAGCCGAGCACTTACAATATAAAAATCCGTGACTTGCCTAAGCCAGCACCAACCTCGGTCCCATATGAACCTCAGCCTAACCTCTCCACTTGTCCGTGATAGCTGTTTCCCCCAAGTTTCTCCGATTTCCCACACGTCGGCTTAAGAACTGGGGCAAAGGTATCAGGAAGGAACTGGCTAATTTATCGAACCTACCGACCACCTTTGGCTGGCAACAGGACCAACTGCAGCTCGGGCCTCGGCACGTTCCCCGCGCACCGCGCTCGCAGACAACTATAAAAATATTGATTTATTTTTGCTTTTTATTAATGTCAAGCATGATTTATACATTACTCCAAATGAAATTTATAAAATTATAATCACTAACAAAAGCTACAGGGTTTGATGATTTTTGCGTTCTCTCACAAATCGGACTCACCTAACGATGATATGCCTCCGAGTGCTATTGGCCGGGTCTAGGCTTGATATGCCAGAGGAATGACATATCCTGTTTTCAGCCTGACTGTGGAGAGTAGCCTTGGAGCTTAACACTGCACTCAAACAACGAGTGTAATTAGGCCACTTTTGTGCGAAAATAAACAAGCCTGTAAATACAGACATCACGATACATGCATGCATCAGTTAGACAACTAACTGAGGGGAGTAGTATGTAAAAGGGGATCCGGCGCCAGGCGTCAGGGTGAGGAGCCGAGGAGCTAACCGCCATATTGGATTGAGATGTCACGGCGGCCATCTTGGATGCCCGTGACCTTGACCATGACCCCGGTGGCCATTTTGGATCTGCCATCTGGGATCCGCCATTTTGGATGAAGTCATTTTGTTTTCTCGAACATTCCGGCATTTTGTTTCCCACCATTTTGAATTATGACGTCACCGTTGCAATTTCTGTTACGGATGCCATCTTAAAATCTTTATTTATTATCTGATTTCAATGAAAAAAATTTAAAATTAAAAAAAAAATAATTAAAAAATTTTAATAAAAAATAATTAAAAGACATACATTTATACATGGAGCACGGAGTCCTCGGTTCGAACCCGGTGAGGGTAAAATAAATAAAAATGGCGAACGATCCTTCCCTCACAGTGGCTGCTGGCAGACTGACCCCCACCACTTTTTTCATAGCATATATATCACCAGGTAGTATGACATCATGTCCGCCATTGTAAAAATTCGTAATTTTAATGCTATATATACGGAAAAAATTCCAAAATTCATTAAATAAATTTTTAATCAATATTCTGATTGATTCTATCGATTCCTGTCCTTCGTTCGATCCCTGGTTGATGCAAAAAAATGTAATTTTATGTAAAAATTAAAAATTTTAATAAATAATGTTCAAAAATCTTAAAGAGGCTTAAAATCCTATACTACCAGCCTCCAGTAAGCCGTTAGGTCCACCATCTTGGAAATTTGTATTTATTGACCCATAAATTAATAAAAAAATTATTAAATTCATAAAAAAAATCAATCATTAATCTACCTATAGAATCGATACATGGACAATAAACAAAATGAAGTAACTTCAGGTAAAGGTTACAGGTTTGAGAAAATAAAAACACCACAAGTTTTTTAAAAAAAATATTATTACATAAATTCAACACTACTACAAGTACAAAAAAAATCAAATTACTTAAATCTTGAGCATTTCTCGATTTAAACAGCCATCTTATTGTACGGACTATGTCCTTTACATGACTGTTAATGTCTATTCAGTTTATCAGATAGACATATTGGTACACCG
Organism: Bacillus rossius redtenbacheri; assembly: GCF_032445375.1. NCBI lineage: Eukaryota > Metazoa > Arthropoda > Insecta > Phasmatodea > Bacillidae > Bacillus > Bacillus rossius. The sequence goes on along the minus strand of NC_086330.1, from coordinate 224,313,688 downwards.
CATTTTTCACACAGAGAATAATTACAGATTTCATTAAAAGGACAGTGATATATTTCATGTTGTTTTGTACTTTGAATATATGCTAATGTTTTGTTACAAAATATACAGCTTGATTCTGATGAATGTACAGCCAGTCTATCACAATTCCGGAGGTGTCATTTTAATCTTCCATAGTGTATAAACTTGCTTAAACACCTGTTGCACTGATATTTAATGCGTTCAGAGTTATTACTACAACTGTGTATTACATAATCTCGTAATCTCAAGTTTTTGATCTTCTTACGGTACGTACAGTTGGGTGAAGTAACACCGTTGGATGCTCCTTCCTTCATCAATGTCACTGGCACTGTTGACAACCATTGTAACACTGCCGATATGTTAACTTCTAAAGCCTTCGAGGTCTGCTCTGCGGAAGATGTTGCACCCGTCGAAATCTCCTGCTGTGCTGAGAGAGTAGCGGTAGCTGTAGACGACGTTGTCATCGGGCTCTGCACTGATGATAGTAGACCGATCCAAGTCGGTGTTGATAGTGGTAATGATGCCATCAAGTTCTCAAGAATAGCTAGATGTAAAAACAACTTCTGACAGCTTGTGAACTTCTCATTTGTTGAACAAGGATAGAGTTCTAGCACATGCCAGAATTTTTGTAATTATATATATTTATTATTTATTATTATTTTTTATTGTTATTTTGAAAATTTTTCTGTTATTTTTTGATATCAAAGAAATGTGTGTGTCGGTTTTCTCCGTGTGCTCCTGATTATTCTTGTCAATATTTTGATGGTTTTCTCCGTGTGCTCCTGGTTGCTTCTGAGAAACCTATCTAAGATGAAGGATTATTTTACTTAATGAGTCATGTCATTTTATTCAGAGTTAAATTTAATTAATTGAATTTTGCTACTAAATCATCAATTGTAATATTTTTATCAAGTGGAATTCAAACGAAAATACCATTACTCAGTCATATATAATAAGCTCGAAGACATCTGAGAATCACTAATAAGCAAGACGAACTTCCTTCCCCTTGGTGCTTAGCGAAGCCATTCTTCTTCTGCGATCGTTAGTGAGCATCCTGCATCCCACATAAAATAACTAAATAATATTTACCTGTAATCAGCATGTGGTGTCATCTGTTGCCAAGAATCGATACTTCTTAAAACGGGTTATTTTGCACGAGATAAATTAACTCTCACCACTGAATGGTGCTAATGTAGTCAGAGCCAAGTAGTCCCGAAGCAACGTAGCCTCGTGTCCTGGAAGCTTCGTAGCTCTGTAGCCTCACAGTCCCGTAAACTTGAAGACTCGTAGTCACGTAGTCTCGTAACCTCATGACTAGTAGTCGTGTAGACATGATGCATTGGAGCCTCGTAGACTTGTAGCTACGTAACCAAGTAACCTTGTAATCTTATAACTTAATGCTGTTGGAGCAGTTGGAGCAAAAGAGAAAATTCCGTTGAAGACAGATGCGCCAATTGGAGCCTTGTAGACTTGTAGCTACATAACCAAGTAGCCTTGTAATGTTATAACATAATGCTGTTGGAGCAGTTGGAGCCAAATGAGAAAAATCAGCCGAAGACAGATGCAGCAATTGGAGCCTTGTAGACTTGTAGCTTCGTAGTCAAGTACTCACGTAGACTTGTAGTCCTGTATCCTCGCAGTCTCGTAACCTTGTGTTCTAGAAGCTTCGTAGCTCTGTAGTCTCGCAGTCTCGTAAACTTGTAGACTCGTAGTCATGTAGTCTCGTAACCTCATGGCTCGTAGTCGCGTAGTCATGATGCCCTGGAGCCTCGTAGACTTGTAGCTATGTAACCAAGTAGCCTCGTAGACTTGTAGCTACGTAACCAAGTACTCATGAAGACTTTCAGTCCTGTATCCTCACAGTCTCGTAACCTTATGTTCTAGAATCTTTGTAGCAATGTAGTTTCGTAGCCAAGCAGCCTTTTAGCCATACAGTCTCGCAGCCATGTATAACTCGTAACCAGCTAGATCGTTGTAGACTCATAGCCTTGTAACCTCGTAGCCTCTTAGACTCGTAGCATTCTAGCCAAATATCATTGGAGCTGTTGAAGCAAAGGGCAATTGGAGCCAATGACTGTTGGAGCCAATGACTTTTGGAGTCAACAGACTGTTGGAGTCAATAACTGATGGAGTCAATGACTATTGGAGCCAATGATTTTTGGAACAAAAAACTGTTGGATTCATACACTGTTGGAGACATTAATTCCTAACTTATCATTGACGATCGCATCCTACCGAGTTGATTGAACGAGAGAATGCATCTCTTTTTCGTTAAATGAACTTTCGTTTTGTAGAATTTCCGTCCAAACGTGCTTCGTTTTGATTAAATACTTGACCTGCGTGAACGATGCGTAGTCATTGCGTGTAAATTGCGTACATTGCGTGTAAATTGCGTGTACATTGCGTGCATTGCGCGTACATTGCGTGTATTGTAAGTACATTGCGTCTTGGAGCACTTGAAGCTTATGGGTAAGTGGAGCATTGGAACCAAATGTAGATGGATCTGATGGCGTGAATAGTAGCTCTTGGAGCCTAGCGTATACTGGGTGGTTCGAATTCATGAAACGAGAACGTATCACACAGCATCAATTTTTTTCGATCATATGTTCCTCTTTTTTAAATGACGTTTTTACTTATGTATTATAGTAAATGGTTCATTATTTGACTATCGTATTATTACAACGGGTGCATGTATATAAGCGAGTCCTAGACAGCAGACCACTCAGTTTGTTACTGTCATCGACGGTGTAACGATTACCTAGTTTGTTTCTTCTGGTGCATAAGTCGCGTAATTACTTGTTCTTGCGAACTCGATGGCATCTTTACCGACTTTAACGACGAACTTGATGGACGATGTACCATCGACTACGGGAACCATGACGTCAGCGACGACGAAGAAGGAGTAGATTCCGTTGGCAACGACGACGTCAACATTGGAGGAGACTTCAACAGTTGCGGTACCACTAGAAGAAGAGACTTTAATGCCGGTAGTGCTGGCTGCACAGGAAAACTCGTCGAACTTCGTTTCGCCCTCGATGAAGACTTCAATGTGTGGTGATTCGTAAACAACTAACGAACATCGGTGCCGTTACTGCGACAAGATATTCTCAAACAACAGCAATGCTCGACGACACGAGAAGAGAGAATGTGGTAAGAACCTTTATCGAAAAATGTTTGATTGTGAGAAATGTCGCAAGCAATTTACAAGAAATGCTAATTTGCAGCAACACTCGGAGACATGCAAAGGACATGTAGCGCGACAGAAAGTAAGGTTTCGGTACAACAGCGAATGATTGATTTGCATAATAGTATGCCTGGAAATTGTACAATTGCAGTAACAGCGACATCTGGATCGGGTCTGAAAGGCTCGTCTTCATCACCGCGGTATCCTTGCAGCTACGTTTGCATTTGCTCATGGTGCACGGAGACATGAACGGAGTAAATGTACGAAGAATCCTTCTCGCATGAAAGTAGGGAGAGCGTGCCGACTCTGGAACATAGGCGAGGGGGGAGCGGGGTAATCCGGGGATTATCCCATTTTTTATGGTTTTTTACGCATTTTTTATGGTTTTTTATGTGCAAATCTAGTTTTTTATGTGCTAATCCAGTGGATAATCCGCGAATCCGCAAATCCGCAAATCCGCAAATCCGCAAATCTGCAAATCCGCAAATCCGCAAATCTGCTAATCCGGAGATCTGCAAATCCGCAAATTCACAAATCCGCAAATTCACAAATCCGCAAATTCACAAATCCGCAAATCCGCAAATCGCAAATCCGCAAATCCGCCATTTTGTATTTCTAGAAATTTCCACCAACTTCGAATCGTGACGTCATTATTCTGTGTCGTCTGCTGGAGGCCGCCATCTTGATTTCTTCTGGCCGCCATCTTGTTTCGTCTGCTGGAGGCCGCCATCTTGATTTTTCCTGGTCGCCATCTTGTTTCGTCTGCTGGAGGCCGCCATCTTGTTTTTTCCTGGTCGCCATCTTGTTTCGGCTGCTGGAGGCCGCCATCTTGTGTGATGTCATATAGTTCTGTTGGTCGCCACCAGGTAGCAGCAGGTATTATTTTATTTTAACTAAAATATTTTCAGTGCCGAGGCTGGGATTCGATCCATGGGACGTGAAAATTTCCAGGATGTCGTGGTTACGAGGCGGACGCCTTGACCACTAGACCACGAGACCAATTGGAATATGGTGGAATAAATAATCTATATATGCTACGTACTGACGGCAAGTTTATGATAAATGGGGGAGGGTGTTTTTGCCTTCCTTAATGCATACCTAAGGCGCCACATTTGAAATTAAAAATTATTATACAGCCGCCATCTTTAATTCCAGCACAGACTACCAGATGGCTCTAAATTCAAAAAATTAGTTGCCAGAGGCGCCGCCATCTTGGTTCTCAAGTTGGCGGGTAGATGTCGCTAGTATCGCGCGGCAAATTCAAAAATTAGTTGCCAGAGGCGCCGCCATCTTGATTCTCAAGTTGGCTACCAGAGTGTGCCACCGTCGCCATCTTTTAGTTCATATAATCGATACCAGATGATGCCATTGTCGCCATCTTTATTTCATATTTCAGCTGCCAGGGCGCAGCACCATTCGATAGGTCGAATGCTAATCGATATATTTACTTTTATTTCATATTTCAGCTGCCAGAGTGCAGCACCATTCGATAGGTCGAATGCTAATCGATATATTTAGTAACAAGTGTTGCTACCAGAGGGCGCGATATTTAAATTTAAAAAATATTACAACCTTTAAACAATTCTCCGCCATCTTGGATTCAATAGCCCCACCATCTTGGAAGCACATGATACACCCAAGGACTCGTTCCAATACATGCACAGAGTGCACCGAAAAGATTGTTCCCTTACATGCACAGAGTGCACCATATTGAATGATCATGATATGTGTTCCTTTATATGCATCAGAAGCAGGCATAAGAAATTTTTTCTTATAGGCATACTTTAGTGTTAGCTTTCCTGTAATGCATTTAATAATAGTGTAAGCTCATTATTATTATTTAGTGATAGTGAATTTATAACTATGATGTGTAGTCTCATTCTCTTCGTCTCGACATGGCGGAAGATTCTCTGGAGTGTAAGCTGAAAAAAAAAAACTTGTGTTTGAATTTATAGTGGTATGCTGCTTTCCACATCACCTTAGAGACTATGTCTCAGGAGGTACAGCATTAGATGCGTTAACTCCTTTTTTTTATACATGGCGAGTTTCCCCGAGAGGCCTATTTTCCATGTTTAACAAGGGCGCAAGCATTATGCTTCACCGTCACTCTCTCCGAAGCCGCTGTCCACTCCATCATCTGGCTCCACTTGCTCTTGAGCCTCCATTACAGCTTCAAAGCATGCTATAATAACGTTGTAAAGGTATGTTAGAAACTCGTATTCCTCTGGAAATGCAGCGAACAAATTGATCGCGGAGACCTCTAGATGGTGTACTATCGCATCTATATTCATGCCGATGCAAGCATGAAGCGCATATTCAATGCAATCGCGCATTTCCTCAAAAGCAGCCACGTTCATTATGGAATTGTCAGAGACAGAATGAAGACTAAAGTTGACCGGGTCTTGACGGAAAGATGACAACAACCCCGATGTCGCGCTACACATTCCAATGAGGCGCCCAGCGCGGGCTGACGTCACAGCTTGTTGATCCCAAGCTGCAGAGTGCTGGGTCGTGTTCAGGAAGTAGTCCACACATTATAAATACATTGCAGGAATAGAATCTCAACAACAGCCCACAAACGATTCCATAGAATATGCTTCGATTGAGAACAAGCAATAAGGTAAAATAAAATGTGTATATGTAATCTTAAACTCCCATATCGTTTCTCTTTACCCATGTCCTCACGGTATCGGGAAACCCCTTCCAAGACACCTGTAATCTTTCACCACGCTTTCGATGAATTTTATTTACCAAGTATGTATCGGGGTATTTTGTAATTTGAATTTCTGAAGCATATAAAACACCTTGTATTTCATTTCCATCCATATCACTCAAGTTATACACACGCGGAAAGCTGGACCTCATATCTGTTACTTTAAACACTTCGTGAGACCAATTCGGTGTAAACCCCTTTTCAAAAACTTTCTTGTTTCGTGACACGCGTACATGATCCCCCACACGAGCCTTAGGTTTTCTAGGGTCAATTGTCTTTACATATTCGTAAACACTTTGTAGCAAAGATTCATCCTTCACTTGATTCGGAGCCATGCCAATGGTGTGGTGGAATCTGTTATTGTAGACACGTAGAACTTGTGGTAAAATTTTAAGCCACTTATAATTTCCTTGAGCTGAAAACTCGCGAAAAAGCAGCGATTTTAGAGATCTATTAAACCGCTCTACCACACTTGCTTTAATCTCACTGTGAATGAAATAATGATTAATATTTTTTCTTTTCATAAAAGCTCTGAAAGTTGAGTTATAAAATTCTGTTCCCGCATCACTTTGAATACTTTTAAAACTTCCTGCTTCTTTCAAAATACTTCTCATGGCAGCAGTAACCATCACACCTGTCTTTTGTTTAACTGGAACTGCATAAGCACGTTTGCTGTACACATCTATGGCAGTCAGGATGTACTTGTAATTACTGTTCACTTTACTGTATGGTATCATTTCTACCAAATCAATCTGTAGTAAATCATGGAGTCCATATGTTAAAACCTTTCTTCGAAGTTGGTTGCCATCTACCCAGTTGGCCACTCCGAGCGGAGGAGGAGTTTGCAGCGCTGTTGTTTTCCTACAACTCGACTCGGAGCAGCAATGCTTATTGAGCGTACCAAGGTATGAGGATAGTACAAAAAAAAATAAAACTGGAAAATTATAAAATAAAAAAAAAAGTTAGAATCTCTTATTATGTGGGGGAACTCAGGTTCAGGGATCTAGATGGTAATGTCCCCATGGAAGCGTGCTAATTCCATCATCGGAAATGCTCCGCTTGTCGTCACCTGATGACAACGCCACCTTAGACACGCGTTCAGTACAAACAACGTGATTTCGTGAACGAAAATGATATTGAGTCCCCCAAACCCGTGAATTTGTTTGCAAGCAATCCAGATATTGCTCAAAAAGTAGCGAGCTGAGCACACTGGCCTTCACACCCTTGGCTTTAAGCGTAAAAGCACCATCGTCCATCTTGTATGCATAAAGTTTGGGGCGAAGACCAACATACTCAGTAATGATGCGTCCAGCGGCTTCATCCTTCATGACACCAGTCATGCCGTGGTTGACTGATGGAAACCTTTGAGCATTATCTGGAGCATAATTCGAAGTGTCGAATCGAGAAGCCAAATCGGGGAGAATCGAAGAATACACATCGCGACACTCGATGTGGTACAGAAGAGAATCGGTATCTGAGTAAAGCAGGTGCAGAGATGGAAAGGGAAACTTAACCTGCATATAGTTATAGTGGAAATCATAGAGATGCAATTTGGATAAATCTAAGATGGCCACACCAGTGTAAAGGGGTTTGTTGAAGGTTACCGAACCTTTGGCTAACTCAATGAGGACCAGATTCTCATCGACGATCGGCCTTGCCTTAAATGACGGACGACCTATCAACTCTGCCGCACCATATATGGTATCGTACCGCGAAACCACACGTATGTCACGCTCCCTACGCGGCGACTGCAAAGATTTGCCAAAAACGGAATTATTCATTAATTTATAGAAGGATTTCTCAAAGGGGTTCGCTGCCTGAGCACGGCAATTCAGATTATACCGTACGTACGACGCCATCCAGGATTTTTGTTCAAAGCGCAAAACACGATGAACATTGTCAAGAACGGCCCCGTACGTAAGGTAGTGCTGCAGTGTTTTCGCATGTAAAACATAGTTCTTTCGTGGTTCAAGTGTCAATAAGAGCTTTGACATATTGCCGTTCACCGGTACGCCATTCACGGGTGCAAGCGGCAGGTCTGATAGCCGGTCATGACATTCACTTGGAAAGGATAGATCCACCTCTATAAAACATGAGCAGTCACCATCGGTGTCCATGGTGCTAAAGTTCCAGTTTGCATATTCGAGTTCCTGCACCCACTGGAAGTTGCCCACCGGAAGCTTACCAAGCATCGTATGACCATAGAGAGAATTTACATCGAAATAACAGATGTAGGAAGACGGCAGGCTGGAGTCATAATCGCTCATGTAAACATTGTTAGCCTTCGCATAGCGCCGACTAACGTTGGTGATCCCACCCCGAACAGCATTCTCCAAGAAAAGATAGATATCTGGATCGGTGACTAATTCCAGACACACCTCAGACTTGCTCAACAAACCGTCCCACGCAAGTGATGGGGCCATAATGTAGTGCGTCGGATCTAAGCCATAGGACTGGCAACAAACTGAACGGAAATTCTCGAACACGTCAGCCAACAAACACGTATCCACCTTCAAATACTGCAACGCATAATCGTTCAAAGTCTTACAGCGGAAAACGTTCCACGCAGATCTAGCGTGAGCATAGTCCCCGTCACTCACGTCAGTCCCACTAAGAGCATTATGAAATGCTTCCCTAGGGGGTAGTGAGGTCGTCTGCAGTTCTGCCATACTAGTGACGAAATCGTATGGGGACACCCCTTTCCTACGAGCTAGATCAAACTGTGCGTCTTCTGGAAACTGGACACGAGTGAGGTTCAGCTGAGCAAGCGAGAGATTACCTGCCAGAGTATCCAGAGATGAAGTTAGGAAGTTAAGGGAGTCAATGAATCTTAAACGCACTGTTCGAGTACCTCCTCTCGCATCATTACCGGTAATCGGTATGTACTTTGTTATGCTCTTGTAACTTTCAAGAGACGTGCCTATAACCCTGACCTCCCCGGGGTTCTCCAAAATGGAGGAACCGTCAGGTTGTGCAATATGACGTGAGACTAATGGTCTCATCAAAAAGTGGGCGTCATAATTCTGAAGATTGTGGAAAATAGCCACCAGTTGGTTCTTCTGCAGTCTAAATGCAAGATTACACTTAGAATGCGCATAGCCACGAATCTCACCGGTCAGGTGGTCATGGTCCAACACTGACTTGTCACCTAGTGTCTTATTACATATATGGCAATGTGTCTGACTCGCCAACCGCGCAGCAACAGCAGGAGTCTGGGCTTTCATGGGAACGGTCTTAGCATAAATCGCGCACACCCACTTAGTCATATCAATCAAGGTAGAGACCATGTCGGCAACACAATTCTCCCCTTCAAAGTGCGCATATCTGGTAAGCGAAGCATCGTACGAACAAACTAATAAAATGCTACATGCATAAGGCACGTGCTCGTTCACCGTTGTGGTGCTGGAGGCATCGGTCTCCGGTAAACATGTGGACATCGGTTTCAAGTAGGTCTCTGTATCGCAATAAGCGACAAAGCCCATACGTTCCTTCTTGGATACATTTGTGAACTCGAGCCATTTGGTCTCCTCAGTCGGGAATACTGACCGAACGGCCGTGTGTTGGCTGCACAAATCAGTGTGGGAGTTCAACTTGTCCGCAGTATGGAAATACTGAAGACAGCGGTCGCAAACCCACTTTGTATGTTGATCACGCGAGAGTTGAGAAGAAAGCAAGCGGGACAAATTCTTAATAGTCACGAAATGGAGATGAGCGGGAGCACCAGACGCACGAATAGCCAAAATATTCACATGGCGATCACATCGCATAGAGGTAATGCAAATCGGCTGGATACTTGCATCAGTGGGTTTGTTAAAATCCTCGTCAATAATCGTTCCCTGATCACTCACGCAAGAATAAATGTTCACGGAAATATTATTGAGACTCTCAAAGATCTTAACCTGATGCAGTGTCATGGGGAACGTCATACCGGTCGTATCAAAAACCTCGAGAGGATTAGGATACGATCCAGTACGAGTAACCATCCCAGCCGCCGGCGTCACACCTGCCATAACGGCATACAGAAAGCACATCTCACGGTCAGTCTCGATGTTTACACAAGCTTTGCGGTTAGACAAAAATGCAGGCAACTTTGTATGCGCGGCCCCCACCGTGAATGGTCGGTATGCAGAGACATGCATGTCGAGATGTTTTACATGACTCAACATCCATCCAGACCCGCGCAAAGCAAACTCACTTACATGCTCCATAAGCACAGAAACTAATGTGAAACTGAAAATTTCTGCTAGGTCCTCACTTAACAAAACAGGGATACTTTTGGAGGCGAAGTGGAAGCTTTCACTGATGGGCCCCTGCACAGGATCCTCCTTAATAAATACCGCCGCCAATGTAAGATAAATTTTGAATGGGCGGAGAACGCCACCCACTACGTCCATAAAGGGTTCCCTGCACCTGGAGAGAAATCTATTAATGTTGGGGTCGGGCTGGGGACTATCATTCGCGATTCTGGAATCAACAAGTCGACCCTGGAATGCGGAATCTAAAGTGACGGGCTTCAGGCTAGGCAAAGAGGGAGGTGGCGTGTCTTCGATCTCTAGGTCGGATGAATCATCAGCCGACGATAAAATCACTGACTCAAATGATGATGAAGATGAAATCAATGAATCAATAGATGATTCATCGAGCTCAGACATCGAAGGCTCGCTTTCCTCAAATCTAGCACGCTTATTAGAGTATGGAGAATACATTATTATAAAAGGAATTTAAAAAAAATAAAGAAGGATACGCTCAACAAGTTAGAACCTGAAAAATAAATAAAAGATGCTTGCTCTAATATACTGAAACCAACAGCTGTATCAGCACTTATTATTTTCCATAATATGTGTAAAAATTTGTATTGAAAAAATAAGTGTAAATATGAAATAATTGTATGTCATGAGAAAACTTCTTGTAATATTTATTTGTGAAGTATTTCAAGTTGTAAATAATGTAGAAATATAAAATGTTTAAGACATGTAAACAATGTGCAAGAAATTAATTATATGTCGGTATATTCTGAGAATGTAGAGAATTATTATTTACATGGAACATACTGTATTGAAAACAAATGTATATCAACTTCATATCATGCTTAATATTGTTTAAAGTTTGACAAAATTTATTTAACTGTTTGCAAGCAAAGAACGAGCTCTGAATGGTTGTTGTTTTTATAAATCGCGCATAGCGTACAGTAACAGAATGAAAGATGTATTAAAGAAATATTAAATACACGCATCCCGTTGTAAAAATAATTATGAAAACAAGTTGATTCTCAATCATTAATAAATAAGCGAAAACAGGAATAATATTCAAAGTGATATAATCGCAACAAAAAAAAATTGAGTTTAGTAATTTTTCCGTGATAATACACAATTTAAGTAATATAAATACATGGATTTAGTTATTGCTTAATTCGACCGTTTTAACGTGTTTATTTATTTAAAATAGTGGACATATTGTTAAATAAGAACTGTAAACACAGTGCGCGAACGTGTTTTAACGAAACGAATGTACTCCATCTCGTGTTGTCAGTCAGAACTGACAGGACACATACCTTATCTGGAAAAGAACGTCTCTCTGCGGAGGAGGTATCGAGGGCTGGCGAGGGCTGGCTGCGATCAAATGACGTTTCCGACCTCTGTGGCAGGTGTATATATATATAAATCTGCGTCGGGCGATGACCTGAATTCTCGCGGAATCGCCTACTCTGTGTGTCGGCTTTAGATGACAGTTATAAACTGAAAATTATTAATTTAAGAAAGTTGAGTAGATTATATTTGGTAAAATCATTTAATAATATGGTGATCATGGAAAACTAGTTAAACTATATGTTTTTTTGTTTTAGAAAGTAGATTTTCTACCATTCACTTTTTTTCAGAATTAAAATTTAATTAATGTTTTTTTTATTATAGCTTACTGAAAACATATTTCTGCAATCGTTGTAATGCATTACAACGATTGCAGAAACTGTCAACCAAGTCTGTGACAGCATATAGACACCTCTTAGGTGCGACGACAGTTGTCTGGAAAAACAAATTCCTTTCTCTGAAAATAGAGAGCTTCATCCACGGGCTCGCGCACGTCAACCCGCTGGTCGGCCCAGGAATGCAGGACGTTTCAATGCTAGCTTTTATTTTATATCAGAGGAATACTTAAATCATAACAATAAATCAGAGGTTACACATTAGTTTTATTGTAGTCAACATACATTTCGTGAACGTGCGGGCGCAGAGACTGATGGATAATTTGAATACATTTTTTTTAAAATTATACTAAACCAGAAAATTATATAATTGAAAAGAGCATTAATAAAAAATACAGTAACCTACACGTTCTTTACTTAAGTTACAAACAGTTTCGGTAATAAGATATGCATTATGCTTTTAACAATTTATTTTAAAACTTTATGCAAAACTGAAATATTACAAGAAAATCACACATAATGTTTGCATACAAACCTGAACATTTACATACAAAGAATATTAAAGTGACGATAAAAAAAAGATTTGAATGCTAACTTGAACATTTCCTTACACACAAAGAATATTATATTTACGTATTCAGCTGAAACATTTACATACACAAAGTGACAAAAATTCAATTATACTTTGCTTAATAATTCTAGAAGTAATGAGCGCACTGCTACCCGGGCCATCTCGTCAGTTCTTTGTATGGAAGCACTAGACTCTGTTTGAACTCCGACATCTTGACTCACCGGTCCTAAATGACTGAGATCTCTGGTTCGACTCTTGCGAGAGGCAGCAGGCTTTCGCTGTCGTCTGGTGGACTTCGGTGTCGCCTCGGTGATTGGCTCAGCTACAGGTATGATGGATGTTGGCGAATCAGGGCTGATTTTAATGCATTCAGGGATAACCTGAACCGATTGGGTAGCTGTCTGGTTGAATGCGTGTGCGTAGACATCTTCACTCGTGGCATGCAGCACTGTATCGTGTCGAAGCATGTTAACAATACATTGTCCATAACCCGAGCAGTTAATTAATTAAAATGGTATGTCTTGAGGTCCTGGGTCGAGTATTTGTTTCGAGTGAAACATGCCGTCACAGCTTTCCGATATGTGTTTTAAATTGTCTTGACTCCACTCGCTGTAATCAACACTGCCTAGACCAGGATTTACACTCACGTATTTCTTGCTTGAATGAAAGTTAGACATCTTGCTTGGCACAGATCCTCACACCGACACAGTTTCAGCTCGACTGTCGACCCAGGAAGCGGCGATCCTATTTAAAAATATATTGCCCATCCGAATGAATAAATTGATTACGAAATTCCATAGAGTAGAGCATCTCGTAGAACAGTCCATTATCTATATCCCCATAGTTGCTTGCTTAGATGCGTCGACACCGAGAATTTGTTTTCTCGTAATAAACGACCTCTCGACAAGGAACACAAATGATTACTGCAAGGCGTGTCGTGAGGTGGGTTCCACATGCATGTAGCGGGATTATGCCGATAGTGTTTAATTCCGGTACACCATTCGGAGAAAGTACTTTCATAGTCTCTGTCACGGGATGTCTTGAGCTCATCAATAGTACAGGGAAACTTTGCCATTGGATGACTAAGATTTATTACACAGTCTTTATGCTGACAGTCGAAAACAGTCAAGAGAGTCACGGACTTGTATGGTCTATCAGCGTGCCACCTCAGTCGGAAATGAGTATTTTCGCGACAAAGTTCGAAATAAACGTATCGAAGACTACTCAATCCAATATCAAATTCATAGAACTCTATATGAAATTCAACACAGTTCAGACTTGCACGTTTGTAAAGATATCTATTTTCGGTATTGTCAAACAAAGTCGAAGGCTTCATTTCTTTAGATCGTGGATCAGGAGGATAATTAAAATATCTTGTCGCTTCATCCCATGTTAAGATGCTCGGTGCCCACAATTCATCTATTACGGCATCTTCTTGGCTTTGAGTTATATCATGGAATCGCGGTGATAACATGACTGACATAGGTATTGTCTTAGCTCTCAAACTTAAGCGAATGGGGTGAATCGATAAAGTTTACACTGAAGGAAACTACATGTCTCGTAGCAAACACTGTTTTCATAAGTTGTGTTGTGAACATAACCATCACACTGCTCCTCCCAATGCACAACTGTCTCTGGGTTCGTGCTGCGTCTCAAATCACACCTTACTGCAGAATAATCTGGTTCTGAGGTTATAGTTTCAGTAGCGGCTGCTGCCTTAAGTTCTTCTAAGGTAGTAGGAAATTTACTGTCGGGTCTCAAGTAGTGCACAACACAATCTACCTGATTGCAGGGCGTCTCAATAAAGTCCGGAGCCTCCAGATCGCAATCGGTGCTCCAGTGATGATTGAAGTTGCAGACTATGAGGTGGAACTCTCCATCTCCGGTAAGGTATGCCACACGACGAAAGCCGGGTGACACGTCTGCGTAGCGTGCCGATGGATCGAACGTCATTTTTCTTGAATATATAGTGAGTCTACGCCCGCACGACCGCGAACTGTACGCTGACTGTCGTACCCCGGGACGATGACCTCAATTTATAGCGCCTCCAGTCCAGACATGTTTACCGTTGCTTCGCTTGTTGTTGATTCCATTTCGAGCGCGTCATCCAACATTCCAGGATCGCTGTGTTCTAGCATCCAAGCCCTAAGCAATGCGACGTTACGGCGAGACGATACAGGTCTTATGCTGTCACGATTTTGAGCATACATTATGTCTAATTTTTGAAAGCCGGGCAGCCATATTCCTCTTGTGCATCCACTATGTGCATGTGTTTGTGACAGTGTTTACCCAACCATCTTTTCTGTTCGCTTCCAGCAACTATTACAGTTCCACTCAAGTGAGTTGTCAAGATGGTGGAAAGACTGTTGTAGGGAAACAATCCGTGTTCCCATTTTAAACTATGAAAATTTTTAGTGAGCCACGCATTACTTCTCCGGTATTTACGACTAATGTCTCTCCACTCAAACGGCGGTTTGAATGTTCGCGTAATTATGTTCCCCTCAGAGTCAGCAATGCTAAGTTCCTTGGTAATAAAGCCATACTAAGAGAAAAATCCTTGCAGATTAACATACTTCATGGTGGCTGAGACACGACTGAGCCTCTACTATGCTTAACTCAGTATTTTAACAGCTTTGTCTCGTGGATTATAGGAGACAAGTCTGTCGTGCAATATTATTGCAAATGCTTGTGTTAAGATCGGTAGGTTGTCTGAGCTTGTGATCTCCAACTTGCAATCTATGATATTCGAAGGTATTTTCTCAGCTTGACGGCTTACATCAAACATGAATAACGTAGCCAGTTCCTTAAACTGATGAGGGTCAAGCAAAGGTGCATTCTGCTTTCCATAGTAAGACTCTTTAAAATTTGAATACATATCATATGCGATTAAGTAAAATCCATTGTCGAAGTTTATGTCCAAATCCGTGTATGGATAACTTTCTGAATTCAAGAATAGTTTTATATTCTTTATGTTGCAGTGGTCAAACCTCGATTTATCGGCAGCCATTACATTATGTTTAGCCGATTGAAAGCCGACTATTATGTATCGTGGTTTTTCCATCGAGAAGCTTGTCTTTACTGACCAGCTGACATTTTGTGCTTGTGGCATGCTGGGATATGTTTCAACAGACCAAGATCTAAATGCTATATCTATATTTCTGCTTTTCTCCACAAGCTTAAGCAGTCGCGTGCGTTCCGCTGGAGACACTTGGATGTGTGGTACGGCCCAATCGATAGAGTTTATGGTTAAATTAACTGCTTGAGGCTGCGCACTCGCATCTACGATCGAGTTAGTGTACGTATTTTCTAAAACTATAGTTAACTCTTGTTTGGAGTTTAGAAGTATACGGTGATAATCCTCAGCAAAGCCGAGGAGATGGCTTAGCGGAACACAGATTTCGAAAACACCATCGGCTGTTAGAGGCAAGCTATAGTTTTCCTCGAGACACCATCCCTCCATTTTGCTGATGGCGTATTCATCACGAGTTCGTGAAAGATAATTCTTCACTGTAGATACCACTCCTAGTGATCTGGTCTGGTCTATAAGAACGCCGTTCAGTTCAAATCCTATCCGATTGATCATATGTAATACACCATTGTTTATAATCTTTGCATGGTCCGGTTTCCGTCCGTCTGCCTTTACGAGTTTTCCACGTATACGCAAAAAGGATTTTGAGATGTTTGTGTATGCATCATGATTTTGAATCACTATACGGATTTCAGAGTTGGGGGCATAGGGTCCATTTAAGTATGGTTTGTAAATATGCAGTTCAGTTTTTGAAATAGAACCTCAAATTGAGGTGCTTGCTCGACTTCAAGAACGGTGTTCTCCATGAGGATAAACTCTAAATCCAAGTTTTTTAAGGAATCTCACGTTAACAGATGTTAACCGCTTGATGTCTCGTCGTCTACTGGATAAGGACACACCTGAACCGCTCCATTTATGCTTAGAAAAATATTTCACTCCCATTGTTTTTTCAAATGCAGTCTTAGAGTTATTTCTTCCTTTCTTAGGTTAACTAAGCGTCCTTCCTGATCGACTATTTGAATGTCGAGCTCCGATATCGATTGAACGGTAACTGGGACATAAATGAGCGTGGTAGGTCGTTCATTTATCTTATATCCCGGAGGTACTATGGGGGAAAATTCATGAATAGTATTGTTTAATTTACCATTCAAGTATGTGTGTCCCACAGCATTGCTTGTAATTCGTATAACATTCACGGGGAATATATTTACAGGATTTGTCGATTCATGCAGCTCACCTGCTTTGTATACTTGAGAAGAAAATCCAAGCATTTCACCTAATGCATTTTTTCCACTAAAATCCACATGTATATTGTTGCTGAACATTATGCACTGTAAGGTGTTGGGGTTGCCTCGTAATAGAAATGTTGAATCTGCAGGTAGGTTCTGTTTTATGTAAGCTTCCATGTCACTTATTTCATATGCACCTGTTGGTAATTTCATTTCATGATGTTCATTGTTTGCGATGTATCGAAAAACTTGATTATTTTCATCAATGTTCGGTATCGAGTTATATGTTGTCAGATCGATCAATGCCATTGTCCACTCTCCATCCAATTGCAAGGGAGGGAAGTAGTAGGTTCTCATAATCGAGCTCTTCCCAGTTAAAATTAATGTTATTGACATTTTGTCTAGTTTACACTGCGTCTCGCGTTGTGTGTGGTCTCTCTATAAACACTCTGTCGCATATGTGGCTTATGATAACACTAATGCTTCTTATATATTGATACTAAAAATCTTAAGCATAAGTGACCGCAATTCCATGAATGCAACTTTTGTTGCCTGTCATAATTATAGGTTATGTTGCACTTGTTTAAATATCGTATCAGTTCCACTGGTGGAGGCAAGTCTCCGAAGCTATCGTAATATTCAACGTTAGGACCGGTCTTGACATAAGCAGTCCAATGCGTTCCCGGTCCTTTGGATGAGTCTAGATTCAAAATAGCACTTTCATTACGCAATGGTTTCTTAGGTAGCGAATCGCGCATGTATATTTGTCTAAAGTATGGTATTTTCAATTCTTTTATCGCCTTCATTAACTCGAGGTTTGTAAGAGCTCGCTTTGGTAAGTTTTTGATTATCGCTTCCTGCTCCCGCGATTTTTCTTTCTTCTTCTTCCTCTTCGCTTTCCCCCACCACCCGACTGTGGATAGGGGCGTAGATAAAGTCCTGAACCGTTTTTTGCTGCACGTGCTATCGCTTGCATACGTGCCTGACTCCGGACATCGGAAACAGTTTTAGCAACACCCGCAGCTCCACCAATTAAGCTGCCTAATGCAGCGAGTGCTGGAAATATAAATGGTAATAGACCACGCTTCTTCCCCAGGGCTTTCCTGACAGATTTACGGTTTCTCTTCTTTGATGATGATGAAAATCTTAAACCTGCACCAAGATTACGTTTCACTCTCATAATCTTGTTAATGGTCCACGCGGATACTCTCTGTCCAAATTTAGTTTCGGGAGACTTTCTAATCTTCTCGGCCGTGTCAGCTAATATTTTATCCGCTTTATGTCTTTCAGACAAGTTATTACTATTCGCATACACAATATCGTGAAGACGACACGCCTCGTCTAGTGCATTCACACCACGATCACCTCTTGCTAGTCTCTCGGCTAGTCTCGTGCCAGGTCCACAGAAATTGTAGCCCGGAAGATGTGCCTCGAATGGTAGCTTATTTATAACAGAATTAACTAAGCCTGAACCTCTCTTCCGTCTCATACAAGACATATCAAGACACTGAGTGGTTTCACTATAAGGATGACTGTTTTATAGTGTTTAGGTTTAGTATTAAGAATGGAGGTTGTTCAACAACAGCTCGCTCTACCAATTTCACTAATTGATGATGATGTGTTTAGTAAAACTGAAGAACGTCATGGATCTCTGTTACCAAATACCATACGGTGTATAGTGTCAGGTCCTTCGAATTCTGGCAAAACTTGTCTTATTCTTTCACTTCTAGAACACCCCAATGGGATACGTTTTGAGAATGTGTATTTATATAGCAAGTCCCTAGAACCACCAAAATATCAACGTTTAGCCCATGTGCTGGAAAATGTCGGGGGAGTGAAATTTTTTAAATTTCGAGAAAATGCTGATGTTTTAGACCCCAGTCAAGCCCTCCCCAACTCTGTGCTAATCTTCGATGATGTTGCTTGTGATAAACAAAGCATTGTTCAAAAGTATTATTCTATGGGGCGACACCACAAGATCGACTGTTTCTACTTGGTACAAACTTATACCCAAACCCGAAAGCAATTAGTGCGAGATAATTGTAATCTAATAATTTTGTTTAAAATGGACGATCTTAATCTAAAACATGTGTTTTCCGACCATGTCGGTACAGATATGAGCTTTGAGAGATTTAAAACTCTTTGCGGTCACTGTTGGAACAGTCCTAATGAGCATGGTTTCATTGTGATAGCTAAAGATTTTCCTCTACATAAAGGGCGTTACAGATGTGGTTTTGATCAGTTTATTGTGATAGGTTCATGAATCATGATGTCAAAGTTCGGTGGTGGTGGACTTAAACGATCGCACGACTCATGCATGACGTTTACTCGTGAAGGGGACTGCGACTTAAGCTGGAAACATTTGAAGAGAGTTGGTGATCCTAAACAAGATGGTGATGCTGCTAATAAGAAGTATGTTGACGCAGTAAGCGGGGCTTTTACACATGCTTTGCATTCGATGACTGATGGTATGACACGACAAGTTACAGATATCAACAGATCACTTACTGTAACAAGAGATGTGCAAGTGGGAATTATGGAGTTCTTGCGCAATATGGAGGCTAAAGAACAGCATTTAATTGCTCAATTAAATGAAAGTCTTTCAGCTGTGTCGACAAAGTTGGGTGATATGTGCACCTCGTTGGAGAGCAGGTTAGATTTATTCGCACAAACATTTATAGAGGAACTAAATGATGCACTAAATGCTAACATGGTTGAGATGGTATTGAAAATTAATGCTGGAATTGTACAACAGCTTTCACAAATGAATCGCACTGTTGGTGTTTTGACGATTACTCCTGATGAATATTCTCGCGGTGTGTTGTCTAAGAAACCTTCACCTCCAAAACCAGCACCTGCAAAAACAGCATCTTCAAAACCAGCACCTCCAAAACCAACACCTCCAAAACCAGCACCTCTAAAACCAGCACCTCCAAAACCATCAAGCTCTAGACATGCCTAGATCACTCACGTATTGATGCTAGTTGTATATAAAAGGGTGATATGCTATCGCTAACTCTGCAGTCATGGCTCTTGAGGCTAGTAAGTTGGAGCGCGTCATAGAAAATGTTCGTGTAAAGTATCTACTTGCCAAACGAGCTCGTTTGGAGAGGGATGCAATAAATGAAGAAATATTCAAGTCTGTTAATTCACGTTTGGATAAACTTGGACCTACTACATCGCTCGCACAGTCTATCGATACTGTGAAGCAGGATTCTGCGGAAGAAGCTACTGTGAAACAATGTTTAGAATCAAGCAACAGTGATGACTCGAACGCTATTCCTTTAAAACATCACGGTGTTCCATATGATGATTCTTTAGGTGGAGTGCAGTCTTATTTGCAGAGCTACAGCCTTCGCTCTGGTGATGGAACCTATGGTGTATCTAAACGACATAACCGCTGGTTTTTAGGGGACACGGAAGTATTTTTTCACGATAACAATATGATTCGCGTTAAAGATGAACTAATACAACCTGCTCCTGGTTTATTTGAACTTTTATTTCGCAGAGAGCCGCATACGTACTCGGAATCGGCCCTTAAACAATATGGTAATCTACTAGAGCTTACAAATGCTTATTTTAAAAAGAATGATCCTGCAACAAATCTCTATAAAAGCACGTCACATGCGAAATTTGATATCATTAAGCAACTGTTTCCACATATTGGTTCGCAGCAACGAGGAAGTGGATTGTTACATAAAACATTGGATTTAGGTCGTAAACGAGAGTTCATTTATTGGAATGATCCGAATGAGATAGTAGATCGACTCAGGTTGTTAATGGCCTCGTAGGCTTCTGGCCACAGCGGACACAATAACGAAATCCTTTCGATACTTGAAGAGTTACAAGAATCAGGATACATTGCAAAATGAGCGACGCACAGCGTGGGATTGCATACGAGCTTCACCGAGGCAAACGTATTATATTTCCTCGCAGAAAGGTTTTAACATATGGACTCCATGATTTACTACAGATTGATTTGGTAGAAATGATACCATACAGTAAAGTGAACAGTGGTTACAAGTACATCCTGACTGCCATAGATGTGTACAGCAAACGTGCTTATGCAGTTCCAGTTAAACAAAAGAAAGGTGTGATGGTTACTGCTGCCATGAGAAGTATTTTGAAAGAAGCAGGAAGTTTTAAAAGTATTCAAAGTGATGCGGGAACAGAATTTTATAACTCAACTTTCAGAGCTCTTATGAAAAGAAAAAATATTAATCATTATTCCACTCACAGTGAGATTAAAGCAAGTGTGGTAGAGCGGTTTAATAGATCTCTAAAATCGCTGCTTTTTCGCGAGTTTTCAGCTCAAGGAAATTATAAGTGGCTTAAAATTTTACCACAAGTTCTACGTGTCTACAATAACAGATTCCACCACACCATTGGCATGGCTCCGAATAAAGTGGAGGATGACTCTTTGCTACAAAGTGTTTACAAATATGTAAAGACAATTGACCCTAGAAAACCTAAGGCTCGTGTGGGGGATCATGTACGCGTGTCACGAAACAAGAAAGTTTTTGAAAAGGGGTTTACACCGAATTGGTCTCACGAAGTGTTTAAAGTAACAGCTATGAGGTCCAGCTTTCCGCGTGTGTATAACTTGAGTGATATGGATGGAAATGAAATACAAGGTGTTTTTTATGCTTCAGAAATTCAAATTACAAAATACCTCGATACATACTTGGTAAATAAAATTCATCGAAAGCGTGGTGAAAGATTCCAGGTGTCTTGGAAGGGGTTTCCCGATACCGTGAGGACATGGGTAAAGAGAAACTATATGGGAGTTTAAGATTACATATACACATTTTATTTTACCTTATTGCTTGTTCTCAATCGAAGCATATTCTATGGAATCGTTTGTGTGGGCTAATGTTGAGATTCTATTCCTGCAATGTATTTATAATGTGTAGACTACTTCCTGAACACGACCCAGCACTCTGCAGCTTGGGATCAACAAGCTGTGACGTCAGCCCGCGCTGGGCGCCTCATTGGAATGTGTAGCGCGACATCGGGGTTGTTGTCATCTTTCCGTCAAGACTCGGGCAACTATAGTCTTCATTCTGTCTCTGACAATTCCATAATGAACATGGCTGCTTTTGAGGAAATTCGCGATTGCATTGAATATGCGCTTCATGCTTGCATCGGCATGAATATAGATGCGATAGTACACCATCTAGAGGTCTCCGCGATCTATTTGTTCGCTGCATTTCCAGAGGAATACGAGTTTCTAACATACCTTTACAACGGTATTATAGCATGCCTTGAAGCTGTAATGGAGGCTCAAGAGCAAGTGGAGCCAGATGATGGAGTGGACAGCGGCTTCGGAGAGAGTGACGGTGAAGCATAATGCTTGCGCCCTTGTTAAACATGGAAAATAGGCCTCTCGGGGAAACTCACCATGTATAAAAAAAAGGAGTTAACGCATCTAATGCTGTACCTCCTGAGACATAGTCTCTAAGGTGATGTGGAAAGCAGCATACCACTATAAATTCAAACACAAGTTTTTTTTTTTTCAGCTTACACTCCAGAGAATCTTCCGCCACGTCGAGACGAAGAGAATGAGACTACACATCATAGTTATAAATTCACTATCACTAAATAATAATAATGAGCTTACACTATTATTAAATGCATTACAGGAAAGCTAACACTAAAGTATGCCTATAAGAAAAAATTTCTTATGCCTGCTTCTGATGCATATAAAGGAACACATATCATGATCATTCAATATGGTGCACTCTGTGCATGTAAGGGAACAATCTTTTCGGTGCAATCTGTGCATGTATTGGAATGAGTCCTTGGGTGTATCATGTGCTTCCAAGATGGTGGGGCTGTTGAATCCAAGATGGCGGAGAATTGTTTAAAGGTTGTAATATTTTTTAAATTTAAATATCGCGCCCTCTGGTAGCAACACTTGTAACTAAATATATCGATTAGCATTCGACCTATCGAATGGTGCTGCGCCCTGGCAGCTGAAATATGAAATAAAAGTAAATATATCGATTAGCATTCGACCTATCGAATGGTGCTGCGCCCTGGCAGCTGAAATATGAAATAAAAGTAAATATATCGATTAGCATTCGACCTATCGAATGGTGCTGCGCCCTGGCAGCTGAAATATGAAATAAAGATGGCGACGGTGGCACACTCTGGTAGCCAACTTGAGAATCAAGATGGCGGCACCTCTGGCAACTAATTTTTGAATTTTCCGCGCGATACTAGCGACATCTACCCGCCAACTTGAGAACCAAGATGGCGGCGCCTCTGGCAACTAATTTTTTTGATTTTAGCACCATCTGGTAGTCTGTGCTGGAATTAAAGATGGCGGCTGTATAATAATTTTTAATTTCAAATGTGGCGCCTTAGGTATGCATTAAGGAAGGCAAAAACACCCTCCCCCATTTATCATAAACTTGCCGTCAGTACGTAGCATATATAGATTATTTATTCCACCATATTCCAATTGGTCTCGTGGTCTAGTGGTCAAGGCGTCCGCCTCGTAACCACGACATCCTGGACATTTTCACGTCCCATGGATCGAATCCCAGCCTCGGCACTGAAAATATTTTAGTTAAAGGAAAAATAATACCTGCTGCTATCTGGTGGCGTCACACAAGATGGCGGCCTCCAGCAGCCGAAACAAGATGGCGACCAGGAAAAATCAATATTGCGGCCTCCAGCAGACGAAACAAGATGGCGACCAGGAAAAATCAAGATGGCGGCCTCCAGCAGACGAAACAAGATGGCGGCCAGAAGAAATCAAGATGGCGGCCTCCAGCAGACGACACAGAATAATGACGTCACGATTCGAAGTTGGTGGAAATTTCTAGAAATACAAAATGGCGGATTTGCGGATTTGCGATTTGCGGATTTGCGGATTTGTGAATTTGCGGATTTGTGAATTTGCGGATTTGCGGATCTCCGGATTAGCAGATTTGCAGATTTGCGGATTTGCAGATTTGCGGATTGGCGGATTTGCGGATTCGCGGATTAGCCACTGGATTAGTGGATTAGCCACTGGATTAGCGCATAAAAAACTAGATTTGCACATAAAAAACCATAAAAAATGCATAAAAAACCATAAAAAATGGGATAATCCCCGGATTACCCCGCTCCCCCCTCGCCTATGTTCCAGAGTCGGCACGCTCTCCCTACTCATGAAGTTTCGCTGTGATGAGTGTCATGAATGGTTTACTCGAATTGATAATTTTCGTCGACATGTGAAAAACTGTAAAGGTGAAGTCCGTGCGCCTACTGCTGAACTACCTGCAGAAATTTCAACTCCTTGGTTTAGATTGGAGACTCGAAAGCGTACAAGCTAAAAAAACAGATGCTCAGCAACCGATTGCTATGGCATCTGGACATGACACTAAATCTAACACTGTTATCGGTGCTCTACAGGTGAATGATAATGGCTTCTACTTGGTGCAGTCTGCATTTCGTGGAACATTGAAGGACTACTATTATCTAAATACGCTTAGTGAGTCGAAAGACATTTGTAATTTTCTTGTCGATATTAGACAGAATATAATCAATCAGCTTACTGATGACGTAGCAACAAACGGACCTTTGAAATATAACTTGTGGTTGGACTGTATATATGGAAAGCCATATCCGTTCGATGAAAAAGTGAAGAAGTGTGCATTCAAAACTTTGGCTGCAGTAAGTTACAGTTCTGACGATGAGAAGCAAACTGTTTCACACGGTATCCAGAAACTCTGTCAAGAATAGGAGGACTATGTCTGTAAAGGTTCTGGTTGGTTTCTGTTTAGTATAAACCGATTGGAGCTAAGAATTAGTAATTTTACACCAACGCGGAACTAAAGGTTTATGAAATTTTTAACTTTCGCAAGTGATCCTGTGCAAGAATAGTAATTATGTAATAAATATTATGTTTTGTAAAAGAACTTGCGGTGTTTAATTCCTCGAACCTGACACGTTTATGGTATTTAAATTAATTAATTTTTAGCTTTGTCCATAGATCGAACCAAGTATCGATTCAATATGTAAAGAATGTGTGAATTTTTCGGTGAATTTTTTAATTTTTCCCGAATTAATAAGTCAATAAATACAAATATCTAAGATGGCGATCGTAATGGCTTATAGGATGATGGTAGATTTAGGACTTTGATCATGATTTATTGAAATTATTATTTTTTACATAAAATTAAATTTTTTACATCGTCCAAGGATCAAACCAGGAACAAGAATCGATATAATCAATAATTACTTTAATGAGTGAGTTTTTTGATAAATTTTGAATTTTCTTCCCGAATTTATAACTAAATAATTACAAATTACCAAGATGTCACGCAAATTTCAAAATGGCGGGCACCTTAGTAACAATTAATGATAACTGCACTCTTGTGAATAAAACTAAAACAAGTATGATGGTAATGTACTCTATTAGTCAAGTACACACAAGATGGAGTCCTCCAGCAGACGAAAACAGTATGGTGGCAATATCCTCTAGCGGGTAATCAGTGTTGTTAAGTAACGAATTACAAGTAATCGGATTACTTATAACGATTACTTTTCAAGTAATTTATACTTGTAACGAATTACATTTAAAAAATGTAATTCGTACTTGTAATCGGAATACATAACATTAATTGTAATCGATACATTAAGGTAATCGATACTTTATATTTACTTGCCGTTACTTTTATTCTCGGAATGTATAATGAATACAATTAAGAACAAGAAGATCATACACTTTTGTATTAGTAAAGTTTATAATTTTACGCTTGTAGTGCTACGATCGTATGCACAACATCTATAATCAAAAATGAAGAGCCATAGTGACTTGCAGTGTCTCCAACATAACCCTATCCTAAAATCTGCATTTTAAAAATATAACACATCGCTGCCGTTGAGCGTATTTTTAGTGTTGGTAAAGATGTTTTTGCCATCAAGAGAGGGAATCTCTCTGATGAGAACTATAAAATGAAATTGTTTTGAAAGGTCAATTCCACTACTTGTATGAAGTCTTTTGATGTTATTCAAGCAAGTTTGTCCTCAAATATTATTAATTTAATTAAAGATAATAAATTTAACAATTACATGAAATCATTTTTTTAACAAAACCTATATGTATGTTTATTAATTTAAAAAAGTGTACAAAAAAATTATCGTAGGTTTTTAAAACGGTAGCGGAAAGTAATTGTAATTGTAATTGTAATTTTACTGATTACTTCTATGTAAAGTAATTTTTACTTGTAATTAGTTACATTATCACCACAGTAATTGTACTTGAGCCCAATTACTTTTTCCGAGTACTTTTAACAACACTGCGGGTAATATATGTTAACTATCGATCCTGGAAGTGAGTACTAAACACAAAAGATCGAATCCAATATGGTCGTCAAGGTCAAGGTTAAATTTCAAAGTCAACATCAAATTTCAAGGTCAAGGTCAAAGTTCAATGCCAACAGTCGAGGTCAAAAGTATGGTGAACAGAAAATTATACTAACATGGCACTATCACACTAGCAGACGAAAACAAGATGGTGGCCTCCAGCGGACGAAGACAAGGTGGCAGACATGACGTCATACCAGTTGATATATACCTTGGTATTGGTGGTGTGAGGTCAGTCTAGGTAGCTTCCGTGGAGGAAGGATCTGTTGATTTTTTTTTATTTTTTGCTCTTACCAGTTTCGAACCAAGGATGGGAATCGATCTTATCAATCAGTATTTGAATAACATAATTTTTTGATGAATTTTGAACTTTTTTCATTAAATTTGGATAATAAATAAAGATTTTCAAGATGGTGTATGTAATAATAATTGATACAGTGGTGACATAATTCAAAATGTGGGGTGAGGTGTAAGATGTTTTTATTAATTTTTATTGAGAATTTTTTAAATATATTAATAAATTACTTGTTTACTCTCACCGGAAATCGAACCGTTGACCGAAACGTTTAAATAACTGAACATTTGAAGTAGGCAATTATTAAAAAATTTTTTGAAATTTTTTCGGAATTTCTAGCATTGAAATTACGAATTTTCAAGATGGTGGCCATAACGAAACATGCAACATTAATAGGATCTAATATGGCAGTCGTAACGTCAAGTGTAATGATGACATCGTACTCAACCACGATGACGAGGCATAACGAAACATGCAACATTTATATAATCCAAGATGGCAACCATAACAATAAGTGCAACAGTGGTATTTAAGTAATATTTTATCAAATTTTTATTAGGTACTCAATTCGATTGATTAATTTTTTAAATAATTTTTTTAATTTTCCCCCCGAATTTTTAGCATTTAATTTACGGATTTTCAAGATGGCGGACATGATTTCATACTAGGTGACGATATATATACTTTGACATAAGTGGTTGGGGGGAGTCAGTCTGCCAGCGGCTTCTTTGGAGGAAGATTCAGTCATCATTTTTATTTTTTTTGCCCTCACCGGGTTAGAACCGAGGACTCTAAGCTCCATGTCGTAAAAGTAAGTATTTTTATATATTTGTTATTAAAATTGTATTAATTGAAATTTTTTCTTTAAAATCGGATAATAAATAAATATTTTCAAGATGCGGCCGTAACGGAAATTGCAACTGTGATAACATAATCCTAGATGATGCCAGAGGCTTATCGGAGATTGTATACATTATTGCTTAAAAATCAAAATTGACATTTCTAGCCGCTGGTATTTTTTAGGACTAAAACAAGAAATTTTCACTCGAAATGGGAATTTTTACCTAGAAAACGGGAAAATTTTCCTCAAAACGTAAATTCTTAAGTAATTATAAGTCATTTTTGAGGAATTGTGAAGAAATTTTTAAGTCCAAGATGGCCGCCGTGACATCACAATCCAAGATGGTGGACCGGCTCCCGGCTCCACAGCCTGAAGCCTGGCGCCGGACGTCTATTTACATACTACTCTGGTCTATTATGTTATACATGTCTAATAGCCCAGGAGTTTTAGATTAATATTTAAATAAAGTTCGAAAAAAAAAGGTAAATCTGAAAATTATATCCTTGATACTAAACACCTTGCTGAACAACATACAGAAATACCCCTATTTTCCCATGTCCGCCTCATAATTTTTTTTCGTGCAATAATGTCGTAAGTCCTCCTAAATGACAAAAGGATGCAAATGTACAACCGAAAAATATTTGCATCAACTGACATACACGGGGATCGATTCAAGTTAACCACTGGACTACACCAATGTTATATATAAGCAGAAACAGTAATAAAATATACTGAAGTAAAAATATTATAGATCAAACTTTGATAATTCTCCGAAAATCATGTAATTTATGAAAAAAAAAATATCCATAGGTTAAAAAGTACCGCAAATAACAAAAAATAAGTTGCACAAAATCAATTCCTTAAGATTTGAGCTTTTCAACGGTGTATCTCACACTACTCTGTGACAAACAGTTACCGAGATACGGTGGCTCAAGTACCAGCGTGCGCCATCAGCTATGACTCGGACGGAAGGCGGGATGACATTTTCACCCGTCAATATTCTGCTTTTAGTGCTTCTAACGAGCCATTGCTCTAGTAAGATATAAACAGCTTTGTTATACTGTGTAAGTAATTTTACACATGATTTAATTATTTACTTTATTTATGATATTATGTTATTTATTATGTATATTATGTTTTATAACAATAATATACAATTAGTAAAAAATAGTGATATACATAAATATTTAACAAGAAACGCTGATAAAATACATAATGTACAGCATAGAACCAAAAAATATACACTAAATCCATTTTATATGGGCATGAAATTAATTAACAAACTCCCAAAAAGTATTATGGAAAATAGTAATAACCATACATTTGCATCTCAACTTAAAACCTTTTTACTACAAAAAGCTTACTACTCATTAGAAGAATTCTTTGATAAATAGTATTTTATTTTATTTTTGTATCATGTAAATATGTATTTCTGTATTGTTGTATTTTAGTGATGTTTGCTATATGTAATGTGTTTTTATAAATTGTTTATTTGTCTATTTGTTTATTTTGTTTTATTGTCTATGATCATATGTGTAACATATATATATATATATATATATATGTTTCATTGTTGTTTTTAATGATGTTTGTTATATATATTGTGCTTTTAAACTGACAACTTCTATCTGTTTGAATTTGTTTAAATATGTATTTGTTTTCATATGTAATACTTATGTAGTATTTTATTGCGGTTCTCTAATGATATATGTATGTGAAATGTGGTTCTGCAAATTGACAACTTCTTCCCATCTGCTTGGGTTGTATAGAAGGCCATAATAAATAAATAAATAAATAAATAAATTATGCTCCTGCTTCTCAAAAAACATCTCGTACGATGTTATACTCTGTGTACCAAGAAATCTCAAATGACGAGAAACAATAACACAGAAACATAGTTTTTGTTCACCTACATCAGCTAACTACATATGATCTGGGTCGTCATTTATGTCTTCAGCTACATTCCTACAACTTCTACCTCTACAGCGTGTGCAAATCATAGAGCACGGAAGGCCAGCAATGCGACAGGAGCACTTTGATCCATACTCAGATCTACATACACATGAGATGAGACGTAGAAGTTTATCGGGAGCTGGTGGCAAGTCACTGGTAATCGGAAGAAGTGTTTGTTGAACCTCACTCCAGCCCCAGTTGATTGGTGTTAAAGTATTACCCAGCCATTCCTGGACGTTTAATGCCGGGTAAAAATATGATCAGTTGTCAAGGATTGCCAATAAAATTTTCTGTACACACAGATCCTTATAACGTGAGTTGTCGCACCTGCAAGTAAGTCCTGCGCGAGTGTTGTAAGGATGAGGACCTTGTTGGAGGAAGGTTCGCCAGCACGAAGGTAGCAGTCACAGCTTTTCGGGCCATAGTTCAAGCTTACAGATGTCCACGAAGTTCATTCAGGGTGGAGAATTTCTCTTTAGTGTACATGTGGATAGTGAATTCCTCGCCAGCAGCAGTGATTTCTTCTGCAGTAGCAGATGTGTTGCTAAATATGGAAGCAATGTTCTGGAGATGTGGATTTTGTTTCAAAAGCTTCCAAGCATTAGCATTTCGCTTCTGGCTGGACACACATTCTCCTTGGTGCGAAATTGGCGGTCTCCGTTCCATTGACTCTGGTGTTATTGGGGATGACATCAACTGTGACTGTTCTGTGTCTGTTGGTGTTGCAGCTATGAAGAGTATGTTAGGTAAGAACTTCGGCAATTTCAAGTTGTCAAGAAAGAGTAGGGTGAATCCGTTAGCAGCTATGAGCCGAAGTATTACCATACGGGATGAAGTTGTTCCTGTCTGTCCCCAACAGTTGTTTATGGGTATTGGATGGGCCATCCACCACCAAGGTGGTGATTTGATGGAGTATCTGAAGTATGAACTTGCACCAAGGCCACCCTCTTTGTTTGATGAGGTATCAATGCGAGAGACACCCAAGTCTTCGCTGCTGCTGATCTTAACTTCCCACCAGTGCATAGACAGAATAAATGAAGTAGCCACAATAATCGTTGGTGGTTTTCTTCTACATGAATTTGGTTGGGACCATCCACTAACATATGGTGAAGTCGTTCATTCTTACCTACAGTATGTTGTGAAACATTATTCGTCCAGAGCAATTGTTGTGTTCGATGAGTATGGAGAAACTCTTACAACCAAAGGAGAAGAAAGGGAGCGCGGGCATCTCGTAGGTGCTCAAGAAACTTTGAAATCGATAAGAATACAGCTGTCACTACTTCACAAAAGGATTTCCTCAATAACACACACAACAAATCACAACTCATTAAATTGCTCTCGAAGAGCTTTGAACAAACAGGACTCACTGTTCTTCAGGCACCGGCAGACACAGACACACTGATTGTGGAAACTGCCATGGGAAATGACGTCTGTGAAACACCAGTGGTCATCATAGCAAATGATACTGATATAATCGCTATGCTGATTGTAAGAGCTAAAGAAAACATTTGCATCAGTGTTCACAGCCCTTAAATTATACTAGAACAGGAAAATTGTTAAACATTTGTGAAATTCAAAAACAACTCGGAGACTGCAATAATTGTTTATTGTTTGCTCATGTTGTCACTGGCTGCGACACCACTTCCGCCATTTCCATAAAGGTAAGAAGAATGCTTGGAAGCTTTTGAAACAAAATCCACATCTCCAGAACATTGCTTCCATATTTAGCAACACATCTGCTACTGCAGAAGAATTCACTGCTGCTGGCGAGGAATTCACTATCCACATGTACACTACAGAGAAATTCTCCACCCTGAATGAACTTCGTGGACATCTGTATGTTCGAACTGTGGCCCGAAAAGCTGTGACTGCTACCTTCGAGCTGGCGAACCTTCCTCCAAAAAGGTCCGCAGCCTTACAACACTCGCGCAGGACTTACTTGCAGGTACGACAACTCACGTTATAAGGATATGTGTGTACAGAAAATTTTATTGGCAATCCTTGACAATTGATCATTTTTTGTCCTTGCATTATACGTCCAGGATTGGCTGGGTAATACTTTAACAACAATCAACTGGGGCTGGAGAGAGGTTCAACAAACACTTCTTCCGATTACCAGTGACTTGCCACCAGCTCCCTATGAACTTCTACATCTCATATCATGTGCATGTAGATCTGAGTGTGGATCAAAGTGCTCCTGCCGCATTTCTGGCATTCCGTGCTCTATGATTTGCACACACTGTAGAGGTAGAGGTTGTAGGAATGTAGCCGACGACTTCAATGACGACCCAGATCATAAATGTAGTTAGCTGATGTAGGTGAACAAAAACTATGTTTCGTTTTTTGAGATTTCTTATGATGCCAATAAAGAATTTGTTATATTGCATGACATAGCAAATAAAAACCCGAATTAAAAATGACTACACAGAGTATAATATCGTACGAGATGTTTTTTTGAGAAGCAGGAGCATAATTTTAATATCATAAATGTAGTAAATAAAATTAATCATATGTAAAATTACTTACACAGTATAACAAAGCTGATTATATCTTACTAGAGCAATGGCTCGTTAGAAGCACTAAAAGCAGAATATTGACGGGTGAAAATGTCATCCCGCCTTCCGTCCGAGTCATGTCTGATGGCGCACGCTGGTACTTGAGCCACCGTATCTCGGTAACTGTTTGTCACAGAGTAGTGTGAGATACACCGTTGAAAAGCTCAAATCTTAAGGAATTGATTTTGTGCAACTTATTTTTTGTTATTTGCGGTACTTTTTAACCTATGGATAGTATTTTTTTCATAAATTCCATGATTTTCGGAGAATTGTCAATGTTCGATCTATAATATTTTTACTTCAAGTATATTTTTTTACTGTGTCTGCTTATATATAACATTGGTGTAGTCCAGTGGTTAATTTGAATCGATCTCCGTGGATGTCAGTTAATGCAAATAGTTTTCGGATGTACATTTGCGTCCTTGTGTCATGTAGGGGCACTAACGACATTATTGCACGAAAAAATATTATGACGCCTCAATGTGAAATTAGGGTACTTTCAGTATGTTGTTCAGCAAGGTGTTTAGTATCAACGACTAAAATTTCAGATTTACCTTATTTTTTTCGAGGAAACAACCTTAAATTCCTGGGCTCTAACTATCCGATCCACACGACAACGTGGTCAGAGACGTACTGAAGTTCTCATCGACAGGGTCTCACTTATATATTCTCATTAGCTGGTTCAACACATGTGTCAAAACTGCAACCAAGTTCATTATAATTGCACTTAACTTTCTCGGAGCATTTTTTATAATGCCGATTTAAGTTATCGAGACGTGAAATTAGTTTATTACATTTTATACACTGAAACAGTATTCTTTGAGAATTATTTGGACAACCGCTTTTCTCATATCTGCGCACATGTGTAGGTTTAGTAAATGATGCACCACAGTATTAACACTGACGCGATGTACGCTCTTCATTCATTGAAGTCTGCAATGCTGTCATCGAGGTCCCCGTTGCTGACGGTAAACAGTCTATCCCGGTTGACATTGGAGCAGTAACTAAATCTCACGAAAATTACTGAAGAGAGCCGATCCGAACTGCAACGCTGCCAGAGGTGAACTGAGGGTCCAGATTTTTTTTTTCCTAGCCTAAGTTAATTCTAAGTGTGTAGGGGAGGGTCCAGGTTAGGGGAGGACCTAAGTGTGTCTCAGGCCGAAGCCTATACACTCTACCATGCGGGTTTTTAACCATGCAGGACAAGGGCGCGTGCATCATGTGCTTATTGGGGTTTATTGGCCAGCCATGGCTGCGATTGGCGCCATGACTGACGCCCCATTGGTCGCCTATCTTAAAAGCTAGCTAAGTGTGACCCAGGTAAAACCTGCATAGACACAGGGAAAACCCTGGGCCGGTTCATGCGGGGATCAATTAACATGCATTAAGCAAGCAGGTAACTACTGGACAAGAGGAAGAAGGGTCCAGGTAAGAAGAGTTGGAGGGGCTGAAAATCAACCTTGGTGGAGTTGGGTGCTTGGGCCTTGCGGCCCGCATTTAAGGTTGGGAGCTCCTGGGTTATTATTAGCCAGGGGCGCATGCGCCCCAAGGGGCGGGCGACTTCACGTCAGCCCAGCCACAGCTGCCCAGGCAGCCACAGTTAAGACAGAAGCGGGCAGACGAGCCAGTAAACCGGCTCGAACTGCTGGCTCTCGGAGCGAAAGGCAGCCTGACGTTGCGCCATCTTCATCTTCCTTCTTCAGGTCAACAGCAGTACTTTTGAAGCCAGGGTGGGGGGAGGGAACCAACCTCGCCACCCAAAATCCCCGAGACGGTTTAAGGTCGCGCCGCTCGAGGCTACTGCTGCCACACCTACAGCAGCCCCAGCTGAAGGTTCCTGATGTCTTCCTTCAGAGTTCCGATGCATTTCAATTCCGTTGCGCGCGCAGCAGTTCACAGCTCCGCAAGTTCCAGCCCGCAGTTCGTCTACACTTCGCATTTTTGCAGCACATCGAGCTCCCCTGCGGGCCTTCGCCGACGAAGCTGCTTCCTGCCACGCGCCGAGCTGCATTCAGGCTACCTTTCACACCGACAGCCGTAATAACGACTCCGCAGGCCGGCCATTGGTCCGCGGACTGCTATTGGTTATTCACAGCCACCTCAGCGAGATTGCAACTCTCGAGCTGGGCTCCCGTATCCGCCACCCGCGGGACGCGGTCGGTAGCAGTTGGCGCTGCTAGGCCACCCCCAGCACGCACACAAAACCAACACGCACTGCCAGCCTTCGGTTACCCAATAGGTCGCAGGGAACTCCCAGCCAACAGCCCGCGAGAGAGATGCGCACGCCCCGAGAGACGACCACCGACCGAGGGTCCAGTCGTCTGAACCTCGCTTATATACTCGAGGCCTAATGATATACTATATGAGTCAAAATATTGACTGTATTTAAAAATAATTTTTTACTAGGTACCCTAAATTTATAGCAATATAAACACACAAGTTCAGGTTTTAGAAATTTATTTAGAAAAATTCACAAATGCATATTAAGTTCAGGAATTAAGCATTTTCTTAAGCAAAGTCTTTAATTCCGCACGAACTGCCTCGTCGACTCCGGTTCCAACTGGTTCGTTGACTCCGGTTCCAACTGGTTCGTTGACTCCGGTTCCAACTGGTTCGTTGACTCCGGTTCCAACTGGTTTGCAGGTCACGGGATCAGGAACACAGGTTTCCAGCTGGTCATCTTCTGCGCCGACGACACCTCCGGTGAGACATGGTCGATGACGACTGTGACCACATGTGACATATGTTTTGACTGAAAGGTGTTCATCTGCTATAGCATCCCACATAACCTCAATGTGTGGCATTGGAAGTTACCCAAGGACACTATAACATATGAAAGTTTCAGATATGTCGGATCGTTTACATTTACTGTAATATGTTATTATGTATTAACCAAAGGATTAGTATAAATTACTATAGAGACATGAGAACATATGTTAAAAGGAATTAAAACATATTGAAATAAACCACTGGGAACAAATATCACAAATATCAGATTGGTGCTGGTTGTAATTATAGGCCTTTGTAAAAACAACAATGTAAAACAAACATCGACAAAACAATTAACATATTAACAAATGTTATTGAGTATTATATGTTAAGTAACGAGCTCGTGAACAACTAGGTACGTACCAAGTATTTATTTAGATATAAGTAAAAAAACAGGTTAAGTTACTCAACAAATATTATTAAAAAAATTAATTCATCAAACAAATATTAAATTATTGAAGTCTTCTTATAATTATTTCTTCAGAATGAAAATTAATTGCCGGAAATGTTCCAAAGTGTAGAAATCAATATTATTTCGTTGATTCAAATTCAATAGTAGAAACTTGCATGATGATCACTTAGAAGTTGAAAACAGTTACATAACCTTAAAATAATAATAATGAAATTTCTGGCCTTTGTTTTAAAGAGGTTAATTCCCAAAAATGAATTTAGATTCCTGGAACACCAAAGCCAGGATGAGGCCCATGACTCGAACCGCTATGGAATGAAACCACAAAAATATTAACCTCCAAACATAAAAAAAAATTATCATGGGATACACTTTTCCCACAGACGAAACATTTACTCGCCCAAAACGGCGGTAACAGATAAGTTGTTACATTTTATGATGGTTTTTACATCCGCACCAAAAAATTACATGCCAAATGGCCGAAAAGAAATTGAAAAAGGGCAAGGTAAGTCTTTTTCGTTTGGCACGACAGAAATCATAGAATTTACAATAAGTAGAGGGTATACAAACAAAACAAAATATTCATAGAACCAGTATTGTAGTAGTGTTTCCCTTACACATTTGATTATAATAGAAACAAACACATTTAAGACATTATTAATTAAATAACCACACAAAACTTTAACATTAAGATAATGAAAATATGTAAAGATAAATAAATATTAAATACAATCTTTGCATAAATATATTAAAATTTATTTAACATGAAAGATTAAAAAAAAAAGAAATGTGAATAAATTAATTACCTACTCATAAAATCACGAGTGCCATACCTAGAAACGGCACACACACCTGCGCATGGGCTTTGGCTCAGTGCTAGTTGGAACAGATTCACTGCCTGAACTTTGACGACGAGATGCACGTCGTTTGGACGTCTGCGTAGAAGAATCAAGGTCGCAACAGGCAGTGGCGGATCCAGAGGTTCATCTCGGAGGGGGCACTCTAGGATTTCAGAGTAGCCAGAAAAAAAATGTCTTAAAATTACTAAATTTGTATTTAATCTACTCACACTACACATAACATCCAACCACCAGATTTTATGATTCTACAGGAAATTCATTAATAATTATATTAAAATATTTTATTGGTTTCAGAAACAACCATTTTTGTCGGCAATATTAATGTAGCAGACAACTGTTTTTTTTGGGGGGGGGGGCACTTGCCCCTGGTGCCCCCCCTTGGATCCGCCACTGGCAACAGGTTACAACACGCTCATGTATGGTGTTGCACGTGCAGACGAGGCGACTACCTCAGCGTGGCTAGCAGGAAGGATTGTGTCTAGTATAATGAGATAGACGGCCCAGTTTCCAGGTTCGCAACAATCTAATAGCTGCTGAGTAGGTTCGAAGGACACAGGAAAGTGCGCAAACTGTCAATGCTGAGCGCCTCCATCACAGGTTTCTGTATATGTACGTAGATACCCGGCACCCCAGTAGCTGTAATCGACACTGCTGAAGCTAGGTCTTACGCTCACGTACACGTTAGCGGATGAAACGTAAACATCTTCTTGCAGATCGAACGTCAACTGAAGGCACGAACGAATGTACGCCTCTTATAAATGCATGCTCCTACTAACACTATGTGTGCAATTTCTGCATTAACTGCGAGTTTGTACCGGCACATACTCGTTCAAACTTGTCACGCGGCTGCACATCATATATTGCACTAAGCTTGGGCAGGGAAGGACAGCCGTAGTCGGTCTGTAGGTCTACAATTTCAACTGATGCATCACAAAACTTGCTCAGCCATTTATTCTCCTCAGGTCCCGCAACGTAATTTATTTCGTTTTAAAATAATAAATCTTCAATAGTGTTTTTCACTTGGTGGTACGGAATTTTACCTTCGTCCCACTCCAGGCCATGGTAGTATTTACATAGCTATTCATTCGTGCGTTTACTTTTTTCGTCTAATAATTTCCAGGGATACGGAGGTCAGAACGTGTGGGTTTGAGTCTTGTCTCCAGAGG
Organism: Bacillus rossius redtenbacheri; assembly: GCF_032445375.1. Classification (NCBI taxonomy): domain Eukaryota; kingdom Metazoa; phylum Arthropoda; class Insecta; order Phasmatodea; family Bacillidae; genus Bacillus; species Bacillus rossius. The sequence continues at coordinate 224,276,817 of NC_086330.1, read as the reverse complement.
TGACGCTAATTTCCTTGAGCACGAATCCGTTTTGGCTCTGGAAACCTTGCAGGTTAGAGTACATATTGTCACTAGCAATGCTCGGTCGTAACTGAATTATTATCGCAAACGAAACAGTATTTATGTCACAATTTTCACAAGTTTGTCTCGACCAGTAGCGGCCGGTATTAAAGAGCACAAGTGCACGTGCACACCCAGTTTTCTACAGAACATTTATTTATTTTGTAGAGTTAAAAGTTCCTTTTTATCTACTTTAACCAGTGGCAGCTACCAGAGTAACACTCGTCGCTTTGTTTGCATCTGTCACGGACGTCTGTTTTTATTTTTTCGATTGCGGCGATACGGCAACGCTGTAGTGTTCACAATGGATCTGTGCACGAAACGCGCTGCCTGCATGCCTGCCTCGGTCCTTTTGCGCATGCGCACGAAGGAATTACGTCACCTCCTACGGGACATATAACATTGGACGAGTGCACGGCTCTGGTGTGCTCGTGATTGTCCTGGCGTTTCATTGATGAAGTTCCAAATTTCAGCACGCACAGAAGCACTGATCAGAGAAGTAAGTCATAACCACGGTCTAAGAAGGGGTGGTCTGGACACTCCCCAACCAGGCCAGCATGCAAAAGTGGCACACCTAATGTCTCCGTAGTTCCGCTCCGCTCCACCAGCTGACCTGTAGCGCTGCTTGTTCTGCGGTGGTATTTTAAGCTTTGTTGTTATTATTATTATAAATATTATTATTATTAAATGTTAAAAATGCATTAATCTCCAGATATCGATACAGTATTAAATTGGATGTGTTTTTGTTTTATAAGTTTGGGAATTATTTCATAAATGAGGTACTTAAATTAGGTTACGTAGTATTGTTTCCACATTAGCATTGGCGGGAAGACGGGAACTTCATTGTGAGCAAGGAGCATTGATTGTTAGTAAAGAGAATAAGCGTGTATTATTGTAATTGTGAAAATGCCTAACCATTGTGTTGCACCTGGATGCAAAACAAATTATCAGGCAAAGTCGGACGAGAAAGTTGCGATATTCCGAGTTCCCAATGATTACAATGTTCGGCAATTGTGGCAGAAAGCAATATCATGAGACTAGTTTGTCCTTAAAAGATCCCATTATGTATTCGAAAAACATTTTGTGGAAGACGACATTCTCACAAAAAAGGATCACAAAGATCAGTTCGGAAACGTCATTGGAATAGTAAGTTAAATTTTATTATTTGTATGAATGTAGTCTAAAGAATACCTTCTTATTTTTGTATAGGCCCGACTTTTTTAAAAATGGAATGTATGATGAATTTTATTAATGACCAGCAAAACCCTGATAATACCTGTTTGTAAGTAGTTTGACAATACACCATTCTTTATTAAAATACAAAATTTGCAAAACGAGTGCGGTCTCTTCCTTAAAAAAAATAATAAAAATCCCAAAATACTTTTATTCAGTGCTCGAAACTTTCCTTTGTTATTTCAAAAGGCGGAGATACGAAATTCCAACTAGTTTAGGAGTAATCGCCGTTTGTAATTTACATTACAATACCTGACGATGGCACTTATTTGTGTAGTAAATAATGTATTGTAAATGCTGGTTTTGTATTGTTATTCAAATACGTAAATCAGTCAAGTTATGTACTTTGATTCACCCTTTAAATTTAAATGTTAAAATATAGTGTAATTATTATTATTCGATGAATTTTAAAACGTACGTTACAAAGAATGATGTTTGTTTATTAAGTAAAGTATAATTTGGAAATTCGTCGTCCAAGTTTTTTACTGTTTATTAAAGGTATTGTATGTGTAGACAAAGTTTGAGATTGCAACAGAAACAACGTAAGAAAGAATTTTTTACAAATTAAAAATAGGTATGTATGTATGTTTTTGTTTTTTATTATCGCGTATTTTCACGTTTTTTGTTCTTATCTTAAAAGAGATAATATAATAAAGCCGCTCTAATGAGATTTAATTGTTTCTTGGTTAACAAAAACTGTTAATTATCAAATATTGTTAACTGTTAATATTCGATTTATTATTATTTACGCGACGTCATACTTTACGCGTACGCAATACGACTCGATTCGTTGCTGTAACAGAACATAGCATGTTATGCGGTATCAGAAGTAACGAGTACCGTAACGATTAGAAAGTAACGAGTACTAATTGTTATAGTAACGAATACATACGGGTACGTTTTTTTCGTTACTTTTACACCTCTAGATTTTAAACTATCGTTGTATCGTATATGCATTATTTACCTCTTGTTTGTTTTTCAAGAGAGTTGACAAATTCATAATAACGTCTAGTGATATATTTCCACCGCAAGACACCTAGCGCTAGAGTTGAATAGCGGACGTCGAACGAACTATGGAGACAGTAAGTAGTCAATTTTATCTGGCGAGTGTCCAGACCTCCCCTTCTTAGACCGTGGTCATAACTTATGAATCAGCCCGGTAGATGCCAGGATTGTCCACTCCAATGCTATCACCCTTAACCAAACTTTTCGTTTCCAGTTTTTTACGTCCAGTAGAAACAAATAGTTGCGTGTGGTTCAATGCGAGCGTAAATATCTTTAAATAATTAGTGTGACTGTGCGTTTGTAAAATATTTTTCTGTGCCTTACGCAGGACAACATTTTTCTGAGGTAAGTATGTTATAAAGTTTCCCTTTGTTGTAAGACTTTAACTGTGAAAATGTGACTGCGTTATTTAGCGCGTATAGCTAACATGTACAATTTTTAAAAATCGCCATAATGAATTCCGTACAAACAATTTTAGCGAACAGAAAACTTACTACAAGGAAAAGTTAACAATTAAAAATTTAGGAACACTATGTCAGAAGAAAGACTTACTGCTTTAGCAATGTTGTCAATAGAAAAAAGACTAATAAATAGCATGCATGGTTTTAATCATAGAGCCATCAACAAGTTTGCTCAGCTGAAAACCAGAAGAATGGATTTTTTTTACAAATAAATAATGGTGCAATACCTTTGTAGCATTAAAGTTTGTAAAATCATATTTTTTAGCTTCACATTGCTTTCAGGCACAACACTTTGATAAGCTTAAGCCCAGCCACAAATTTGAAAAATCAAGAACATCAAACATAATTTATTATTATTTATGTGAGGCTTGATCAGCGATCTACCATTTTGAATTACAATTTAAAATCTCTTACAAAACAACTAATCTGCTCAATAAGCTTCGTTGCGTTAATTCGGGCTACAATTACAGACATGAGTTTGTGTAATAAACGAAATATATCTTTCGCGACTCCAAGATAAGCAGTAACTGCTACGGTGCCGCACCAACACAGATAATCTGACACCAAAACAGGCTTGTAGTACGCAGTAAGGTAGGAGGTCTTTTTTTTTTCTTTATGAGTGCATATGTGTTAGCATGTGTGTATGTATGAGTGTGTGAACACCCATAATTTAACATCACCGGCCGCTACTGGTCTCGACAATTGTACGATACAAGCCGATCGTGAGTATCAGACAAAAAGCATAGGTGTTTGGTGGAATATTTCCGCTAGCCGATATCTCGATCCTACAGTCGATAACAGGCGCGTAGGAAGCAAATATTTAATGGGGGGGGGGGGGGGGGCAAAGGAGAGTATCATTATAAGTGGTGGATTTAACAAATGGGGTGTCCGGGGGCTCTCCCCCGGTAGAAAAAAAATGTATTTTAAGGAGCAAAATGGTGCTATTTAAGCATCTTTCGTTCATAATAATAGAATGTACTACTAGCAGAAATTTTAACTTTTTTTATAACAAATTTACTTAAGGCTTGGCATCACAAAACAGTGTTCACTTTTCAGTTTTCGCCTCGTAGAATTCATTTTAAAGGCAATTTGTTGATTTTCCCACTGCACAGAGTACATAAATTACAAGCACCTTCAAATTTAATATTTTTTTTAGCATTTAAAATTAAAAAATAATACTTTTTCGGAAAATGCAGTACAACTTAAAAATTTTTAAAGATGGCTAAATAATAGTTTTAAAAAACTATAAAATACGCTTTTATTGAAAATCCAACTAAAAAATAGAAAATAAATTTTAAAAAAATTTGAATTAAAAATAGTGTAAAAAAAGTATGTTATTTTAAAAAAAAGCGTGGGGTGCATGGTGTCAATAGTTATCATTATTTTATTGACAGATATGAGAAGAATTATCATTTTGATAATATCTTAAAAAGCACCCCACGCTTTTTTTAAAATAACATTCTTTTTTTACACTATTTGTAATTTAAATTTTTTAAATTTATTTTCTATTTTTTAGTTGGATTATTTTTAAACTATTATTTATTTTCTACTTTTTAGTTTAGTTTATTTATAAAAGCGTGTTTTTTAAAAAATTTTAATTGTTATTTGTTCTAATCTACTATTAATTCCGTGATAACTATAAGTAAATGTAATTATTTACCAAATTATTAATGTGTACAGCTGTATTGATAGTCAGTGAAGCGTTCCACATTTACGTAACAGGAATTTTGGGAAGGATAAGGATTGAGAAAGGATGAGGAAAGGACCTTCTCAATGAGAGTGTATAGAATATGTGAGAAAAATTCGGATAGCCCAGACTGGGATTCGAACCCAGAGCCTTCCAATGACATTTTGGCTGCTCTACCATCGGGCGCTCGATGTACGATAAATATGGAACGAAGCGCCCCACGCTTTTTTCACAATAATACTAGTATTTTTCATTCATTATTGTTTTAAGCTTATTTTAAAAATTATTTTTCACTTTTTAGTTTGATGTGCTTTAAAAGCATGTTTATTAGTTTTTTTGAAACTATATTTATTTTTCACTTTTTAGTTTGAATAGAAGGATTGGCGAAGTCCCAGACGAATTTCAGTTGGATTTACGGCACCAATCCCAAAATATGTTGAAAAGAAAACAAAAAAATATTTTATTTCAGCCGTGGACAGGTTTAGAACCCACGACCGGTGAATCCGTAGCTTGACGTCACCGAAGACCCGCGCCATAATCCGCTCGACCATCAAACCAACTCTTGTGAAAATATATTACTAATAACCCGAGGCTAGAGCTGGAAAGTAGGTAGACGGTACGCATGCGCCGACTGAAAGGTTGTCTCACTTGCTCTCACACAGAGGCTGGGTGAGGAAATTATTTAATACTGTCGATCCTAATCAGAATAATGAGATAAACTTATTAAATTAGTGTATTGTCACCGGTCCTCGATAAGTGTACGAAGTTTAGATTAAATCTGTCCTTTTAAAGTGGGTCAAAATCGAGTGCGAATGAGTCGGTTACAAACATACAAACATACAGGTGAAGCTAATATAACGCGTGCAAAAAAGCGTGTAAAAACTCCCGCGCCTTCGTTGACGAGGCAAAGTATGGCACGCTGTTGTTTCAATCACCGCCAAATTGGAAAAAAATCTAAAATCAATATATGTAGACATTTTACACACGTTAAAGTGTGTTATTTTTTAAAAGTGTTTTTGTGCAATTCTGATAGATTCACAAGCTTAAATAAAATAATCATAACCCACTCTCACTTTTCATTTAATTAAATGTCACAATATTGTTTATATCGCGCCAAAGACAAACTGAAAGAAAAGAGTTCGCACATGAGCGAAATGGTTTTCTTTACAATGTGCGAACTCTTTTCTTTCTTTTTTTTTTCAGTTTGTCTTTGGCGCGATATAAACAAAGCCTACAAAATATTGTGAAATTATATAAATTGACCAAAATATTATTTTTCAAATTAAATAATGGAATAATATTAACAAATTAGTGTATTGTCATCGGTCCTCGATAAATCTACAGAGTTTGAATGAAATCTGGCCGTTTAAAGTGGGTCAAAATCGCACCCAAAGGAGTCGGTTACAAACATACAAACATAAACCATACAAACATACAAACAAACATACAAACATACAAACATACAAACATACAAACATACAGGTGAAGCTAATATAAAGCGTGTAAAAAAAGCTTTTTGCAATAACACTCATATAATTTTATTCAGGAAAGTCGAAATTTTATTTTGGTATTAAAAAAGTCAATATTTTAATTTTTTTACTGTCAGACTCCCCTTAAGAATAAGTTTAAAATGCGAACCCCACAGAATATGCGAGTGAAGATGCTTAAAAATAACTGCAAATCTGCTCGATAAATTCTTGTTCAATGATTTGTAGATTCAAAGAAATTTTTTTATTACTCGATGGAATACCCATACAGCACAAAATGTTACAGATATGTTTCAGAAATATAACTTTTGAAACATTGTAACATGTTTGAAACATTTCGCAACCTACCTGAAACATCTCGGATATATTTCAGAAACGTCTAAATGTCCGCCCTGTGAAATATTTCAATGAAACCTCCCTGCAACATCAAATGGTAATGTTTCTGAAATGTTTCAATGAAACCTCCCTGCAACTTCAAATGGTAATGTTTCTGAAATGTTTCCACTAATGTCCCATCAATATTTCTGAAACATTTAACCGAAATATTTCCATAAATGTTCTGAAATACACATAAAATGTATCATGTGACCCAAAATACCTCTGGAAATTAGGATGACTGAGGGTATATTTATAATTTAAAAGAGTATTGCACTTTAACAGATACCATAATGTTACAGCTGCATTGGTCAGCTAGTTGCAGTGAAGTGCAGTGACTGTGTTCCAATTCATCACAGCATTCCCTCGTACACTTCCTCTTGATCACTTTTTGCATAATGCCCCTTGACCACACCCTTAGAAAGTGTTAATCGGTGGATTGATATGATCTTGTTCGTATCATCTTGTTTTCGTCAAGTTTTGCTTGTCCATAGTAATGTGTCATTTTTTGATTATATAAAAAAATAGATATTGTAATATTATTTTGTTTGAAATTATTTTAAAGATGTGCTCTGGTAGGGCATAGAATGTAAATTTTTGTCGTTTTTAATGTAATGATAATTGATTATATTACTTAATAATTTGGCTTGTACAATAATTAAAAATTTACTTATAATTTCTAATGTAAGATTAAAAAGGCCTGCCGACAAAATCCAACAATTCAGGTAAATTAATGAAACCATATTCTCCACCCTACTGAGCTTAATTTATAATATTTATATATATATACACACATATATATATATATATATATGAACCAAGTTAAAGAAATAATTGAATTAATAAAGACATCAGATGTTTTCCCAGGTCAGCGTACCAGACTTGCCTAACATTAATTTTACAAACTATTTTATTATTCTAAAAACAAATTATGGTTATAAAAGTAAAATTTAAATAAGTCTTCAGTATGCTTGCAAAGTGAATGAAACTTACATGAATGTAATAGGTAGCCCAGCATTGGTGTCCATGGTTCCTGTCCATTGCATTTTATTTTAATGGGGAATTTGAATGTGATATAGTGGCAGGCAGGCATGCATCTACATCAGTACATGGGGAAAAAGGGACAAGCTAATGCACAAAGGTTCCATTATTAAATACAATGACAATGTCATCTTGTAATGAATAAATTAAATTGAGGCTCCCCAAGCTATCTGGATGTGATCTCCTTATGCTCAGCACAGAAAGTATGCTAATATTTACTTAATCCATAACAACCAAACCCCACTTGCATAGGAGACATGATTACTGAGCATTTTAAAATATAATTTTCACAACCCAATGTGTTATGGCCACTTCAAGTTTGTTTTTGAGTATCATAAATGAGCACTTGTCCATCGATGTCTTTATCTGTATTTGAACAATGTCTTGAGAATTTGGGTATGGTTTTCTATTACATTCCAGATGTTGACATTCTCAAAAATCACGACACTGTTATTGTGTACGGTATCAGTGGTCTAGATAATCATGTGGTATTACATTAACTTAAAATACTTGATACACACAAGAAAAAAAATCGCATTCAACCTCAAACAAATGTTATAGAAATAAAAAAATAATATACCTATATACAATGGTACACTAACATATTATAATAGAAAATTCCTACTTGTATGTTGCACAGGAAACCGGTATTAACATAATGAACAGCCATGAGACTTGACCTGTGCTCGTATTGTGATGTACTTTTCTCCTTATTTAATGCTATAGTAAGTATATATGGCTGGTGCTTGTTTTTTTGGACATTTGCAAGAAAAAAATGTGCGCTTGAAAACCCTCAAAAGACATGTAACAATTTTATGTTTTAATTAATGTCTTTTTCTTCTTAAACACACATAGGTATACTAATTTACAGAGGGTCTAAATATGAAACAATGCAGTCTTAATACAACTTCATCATATAGCTTTATAATCGACATATTGTTTTCCATTTCACACAAGCTCAACATAAATGAGACTGGAATAGAATCGGCTGTCCTCACTAAACAAAAAACTTGTCTGACCAGCCTAAATGAAGTGAGATGGTGGTGTAGTAGTGGAATATAAATGGGAATGAAACAAATGTGCAATGAGAAATACTCTTTAACATTGCAATGTCACTTTCCCTAATTGAAAGACTTATTGTATCAGACAAGAGCTCAAATTGATCCAGCTTCCCTAACATTGAGTGGCCAGTGACTTGCTGAAGATACAATAGTGGCAGTCCATAAAAAATCTGGTTTCCTTAATTTTTTCTATAGATAGCATGTTAATCTACCTAAAGTTCGTGGATTAAGCTAGGTTTTATATTTGTATTTTAATACTACCAAATTGACTAAATAGCCTAAGGATAAAACAACAAATACAATATGGCAATAGTATATAGGGTCTCTAAAATCCAATTTTTCAAAGTAAATACACAAAATAATATTAACACAACAGTACTTCCACACAAACTATATTCAAATGAGATCACAAATTTATTGTAAACAAATAATATAAATAATTTTGTAATATGCAGTACAAAATTTTAAAATAATATGAATGGCGAGTTATACTTTGTACAAAATAGAAGGTAGCTAGTTTGGCCTAACTCGTCAACAATGAAGTCATTAGAGATAGAGAAACTTATTCAAACAGACAATAGGGTTTTGGATTGTAACTTCTATGATCTATGTTATGAAACCAGCCAAGAATGCACCTGAAGTAAGTTAAGAACCATGTATAACCATAATCAGAAAGCCACACTAGGTCAAACCAGGTTCTTTCCATTTGAATACTTAACAATAGAGGCAAAGATGCAAAGGGGTATTTTCAATAACAAATAACAACATAGTCTGAGAAGTAGACTTTAATAAAAAAAACTATATATATATATAAATAATATATACAATACATGAAACTTTTAACTGACTCTCTATGCAGATGTTTTTGGAGATTTTTGCTGGAAAAAAAAAGAAGAAAAAACAATTATTTTTAACTTGTTTCAGGTCAATTATGACATGTATGTGAGATTTTTAAACATGTAGACACTAAGTTGTTACATTATTTATTTTTAAATTACCATGCAAACAGAAAAAAAAAGTTTCTGATGCCAATGATAAATTTCAAAACTAAAAGCATCTTAAAATGGACAAATTGGTATTGCAACCTATGCATTTTTTTTTTCAAACTTATTAAGCAGGAATACTTCTTCACTGGGAATTTCTTAACATGCTATTTACATTCCTAATTATCAATTTAATGGTGTCTGGTTAATGCAAAGAGGCCCATGACATTGTATAATAACACATTTTAAGCAAAGTTTTAAAAGAAAACTTAAATTTAAATCCTAATGATTTCCTAATAAGTGTCTGTGTGAACAGTGCCTGTGATGTTACATCATTACAATTCAGCCCATGTTTTTGTGCAATAATACTCTAAAATTTCTAGTAATTTTTTGAGCAGATTCTCAATATTATCCTTTGTAGTGCACATTTAATGTTTATTTTCATTATTTAAATTGCTACCACTACATAACTATACACATGTAATCTAATAAATCATCATTTACTTAATGTGTTTCCTTTATTGTCATATAATGGATGGAATTAGGTTTTGTCAAACTCTCCAAATCAAACATACTTGGTTACTACCATAATTTAGCATAAGAAAAACTAATTTAAATAGAAAAACCAATGATGCTTATGCTTAGTACAACACAACTCGAAGACTTGTACCTTCTCTGCGGTAAAGGACAAGATTTATTTCAATTATTTTGCGCTGCAATTCCAGCCCACCAATAAAATGAAGGCCAGATTGCAGAAATAACTTTGTTAAGCGAAATGGCAATTAATGAAACCGCTGTCTAATTATATGTGTAGGCCTAGTGCATTCACTTACAATAAATTACATTTATGACAAGCCAGATATAATAGCAGGCTTTATTAAATTTCCGTTAATAGTAATACGTAGGCCTACAACATACGATGTAAGTACTACAGAGTGCAGAACATAACATAATAAAAATAATTACTTAACCAGTAGAAATGTAAATTATTTCAAATAAAACACTTCAATATTTATATTAAAATAAACACAACATAATTAATTTATGTGTTGTGCACAGTAAATAAACATTAATTACCCTTAACTACATATTATAGGTTATGAAATATATTTACTTAAGTATATTATAAAAGCCCGAAGGTGATAACTGAATAAAATAAATTGGTTTAATCAAATGCTATTAAAACCAAAATATTTAGGAACCTATAAGCCTATATTTGTGTGATTTTTAACTAAAGATAATAAATAACCCATACATTAGCATTCGTGTTCTACAGTCAACGACCATATATAGCTACAGTAAGTAGAAAACTCATTAGATGCTTTCGCAATTTTATTAAATCGCGAATATCCTGTTAATGCATCACATAAATTAAAAAATCAGACTGAAAACAGCGCACATATAAATATGGCACGGGAATGTTAAGCATACCGACAAAAAAAGACATTCCTTAACCTACAGCTTTACACATTTCGAAGACGCATAAAAGAATGTTTCTATACCGGTACTTGCTTAAGTGCGAAAGTAAAAACAAAAAAAAAGTAAACTAACATGAAATAAATAATGTTAAAACTTACAATTTATTCACCACATATAAAAATCCAAGTACCAAAATACTGCGCCAAAACAAGAAATAATACACAAAGACAAAGATTTCTAAACTTCAGTGCCAACAAGCATGATGGGAAGTTTCAATATAATGTCTCAGATACATTTCAGAATCAACCACAATGTAATATTGCCAAACGAATCTTGCTGAAATGTATCTGAAACTTCATTTATAGACATGAGTACTATGTGTCCAATGAAATGTTTATGAAATATTCCAGAAACATGACAGATGAAATGTAATCTATTCGAAACATAGTAATGTTACTGCAATATCACAGACATGTTACTGAAACATTGTGTGCTGTATGGGTAATCACGAGCGACGAGCGGAAAAAAATAATGTACCGAAATACTAAACTTTAATGTTAAATAGGTATATTACATATGGTTTTCGGGATCATGTAAAAATTCGTCTCAGTCTAAACTGCTCAAAAGTAATACCTGAGATAAAGGAATCCAACTCTTCTTTAGGATCTTGGTCTTCAAAGGCATTATAGCCTGCACTGCTTTTTAGGCGGTGGTTGTGATGAACTGCAGGACTGTGCAGAACGGTTGTTGAAGAAAAGTTGATGCTTTTCTGAGTCATTGTACGCCGCAAAAATTTTAATACTGTTATAAATTTTCTCCTTAAACCCTAAATGTTTTTCATCACTGCGGTTCCGCACTACTCACTCACGATACTGCAGATAAATAAGTTTATTTTAAACAGTTCTGTAGTATGGCTCACAAAGTTTCTTGGACTTAAAAGCAAGACGTACAGCTGTTGAATGATGACTGCTGTGGAAAGCGCTCTGCACGTCAGGTTTTTACCGTTAGGTAGAAAGGAGGCGGGGTGAATGCAGGGTCTGAAGGTCAGGTAGACAAGGGTGGACATAAAAGGAGTGTACCTAAGCAACGAGCGGAAACATTTACTGGTCTTATATCTCACAATAACATTTCCGCTATCAGCACTGTGAAGCGTGATTATTTAGAAGAAAAAAAGAACAGTTGCCGTATTTATTGTGCCTGTACACTTATCGCAAAGTCTTAATTTATTTTAAGTATAAAGTAACGCACAGACAAGAAAATCCCACAAAACCACTTAGCATTGCAATGAACACAATGCCTCTTGTTCATATGATTCAATGGCCGGGCAAAAACATCACTTTGCCCGGCCATGAAATGTTATGGCCGGGCAGTCGCCTGGATCCCCCCCCCCCCCCCCACCCAACGGTTCCAACACGCCTGGTCGATAATGTTTAAATTTATTCGATCATCCTGTTTGGAAACATCAAACACCATTAACGGAGCCTTGTTCTTGAAACTGTCGGGACTCAGTATCGGTGACTGTCTCCACCCATAGTATGCTTGCTGAAACTTGGCGTACATTTGATATGCGAGAAGAAATCTTCCACTTTCAAAGTCCATGTACTTATCAACATATGGATACCTTTCGCTGTTTTAAAATATGTTTACATTACGTATTTGACAGTTATAGAATACGGAGCGACTTACTCCTGCATTGAGCTGTCTTCCGTTCTTAAGCCCGACGATGATGTATCTTGGTTTTTCTGTAGAAAAGCTTGAATTTACTATTCAAATGATACCCTGACTATGAGGCAAGCCAGGATATGTTTCCAGGCTCCAAGATCGGAATGGCACATCGAAGTTCTTGCCATTTTCTATGTTCTTCAACATCTTGACTCGTTCAAAGGATGTGGGGCAGCATCCACTCGATAGAATGTAGTGTTAGCGAGACATCTTGAGGGTTTTCTGCAGCGGCGACAATTGCATTAATGTGCGTGTTGGCTAGAAGCAGTACGAGCTCTTGTTTCGAATTAATGAAAATATGCTTGTAGTCCTCAGCGAATCAAAGAAGCATAGACAGAGGAACACAAACTTCGAACTTTCCTTCGGCATAAACTGGAAGCTTATATTCATCCTCGAGAGCCCAAATGGCCATCTTTGTAGCAGACAGTTCATTTGGCTTGAGTGAAAGGTAATTTTTCATAGCAGATGTTATGCCTACATCTCTCGTCTGGTCTACCTTGATGCCATTGAGTACATATGTAATACGCTCGATTAGGTGAAGAATACCATTGCATGATATTAATGTCGTTGTCGGATGGGTACCATCCGCTTTTGTCAGTGTGCCTCTTATATGTAGAAATGACTGCGAAGGTAAAGTACAGATATCGTGGTGCTTTACAGCAATGCGTACTTCTGTTGGTAGTGCGTACGGTCCGAGCAGGAAAGGCTGGTACTCGTGCAATTCCATTTTCGTAATGCTGTCATCAAAAATGACCGGATCTTCCACGTTGAGGATTTCGTCTTCCATATTTATTCGGCACTTGTCCAATACGAAGAAGATACTTTATGCTGTCAGGTGTTAATGCACTGATGTCTTGTAGAGTACTGTTATTATTCACGCCAATGCGATTTCTTTTATAACTGTTCGGTGTTACGAACTTTATGCCCATCGCTTCAAGTGCAGACGTAATGTAATTTCTTCGTCTTGAAAATTCACCAATCGTCCTAGCTGGTCAACGATTCTGACGACGACTTCGTGTGCGCACTTCACGATGACTGGAATGTAAATGATACTTTGAGGTACTTCGACCAGTTTATATCCTGGCGGGACCATCGGCGAAAACTCGTGCAGAATGTTGCTTAGTCTTCTGTTGAGATACGTTCCACTTGCCAAATTACAGTTTATTCTTATGACATTCACAGGCAAAATGTTTACTGCACGTGTAGATTCGTACATTCTTCCTGTATCATTTACATTTGGTTCGAATCTGAGCATCATACCTATGGTACCAGGTTTCGTAAAGTCGACATATTCACTGCATGTTGAGATGTTTTTTTTTTGAGTGTTTGGATTTCCACGCAGTTGAAAGTCTATATCCTGTGTTAACATATCCCTGATGTAATTTGCAATGTCGTCAAATTCGTAAGAGCCAACAGGTAAATGTATTTGATGAGCTGTGCCATCGCTTTTCAGGCAGCAGATCTTGCAATTTTCTTCGTCTTTATTCGGTATGGCATTATACGTTTGAAAATCTATGAGTCAATACACCATTCTCCGTCTAAATCCAAAGGCGGGAAATGGACCGCCCGCAGCTTGATGCTTGACCTGACAAGGTAAGTGTTATCGACATGACTAATAAATTTTCATATCTGTACTGTTATTTTACAGGTAAAAAAAGTTTTTTTGGCAGCTAATTTTTGTTTGTTAAAAAGCGAAGACACAAGTGTCCGCAGTTTGTTTGATTAGGTAACTGTTCGGTTTCATGATTGTAGAACAATGTAGTGGCCCGGCCCAGGTACCACCTAAGTTCTGGCGGAGGTCGTAAATTTCCAAAACTATCGTAATACCAGGCCATTTTTCCAGAATTTATGTACGCCACCCAGTGTGTGCCACGACCCGACGATGTATCTAAATTAATTATGGAAGGCTCACGTGTCTTTGGCTTGCTGGGTAAAGTGTCTCGCATAAACACGCCTCGGAAATTTGGTATTTTCAGTTTTCGAGCGTACTTGATTAAATCTATATTGGTGAGCAGACCTTTCGGCAAAGAAATTAAGATTATTTTTATTCATTTCTTTCTCATGCCTCGGCCTAATTTGTGAGATTGCAAGTATAGTCCTGCGCAGTTTTTTACCCATGGCAATGGCTTTCATGCTGGCATTGTGTCGATGTACTTCTTTTAACTGCTTGCGCTCATTATTTGAAGTGTTGACTGCCCGCACTATACCGCTCGTTGGTCCGATAAGGCCGCCGAGAGCACGTAATGCAGGCAAAAGCAAAGGAAGAAATCCTCCTATAAACTTCTTGTCGAGAGTCTGTAATTTTTGCTTGGGATTTTTGCATGCCTGCACCAGTTTTACGTTTGGTCTTGTGTGAGTTAGTCTTTGACTTGATAGGGCTGGCTCGACGAGCACGCCGTCCTAATTTGGTCTGTGCGTTCATGTTTATGGAAACGCCCTACATCGCGATTTTCTCTCCTTTTCCCGCGTTCGAAGATTTTCTTATATCTTCGGCTTCCTGTGCCAATATCTCATCGGCCTGGTGCCTTGATTCCTATCATTGCCTAATGAATATGCAATATCACGCTGCTTGCACTTTGCATCGAGAGAATTAATGTCCACGTCACCGCGAGCTAACCTTTTCGCTAGTTTAGTGCCGGGGCCGCAGAATCTGTAGCCGGGAATGTGTAGCTCGAATGGCAGATTGTTTATCAGCGAGTTCACGAGTCCTGCACCGATGTGTTTTTTGTTCTTACCTCTTCGAGTCATTGAGCACAACTGACCAGAAAGTATAAATACGCTTCTTTTATACAATTTTTTGTCAGTACAATGCAAGTCGTCAAGCAAGAAGTGTGTTTGCCCGTGCGCATTATGCAAGACCGTGAAACTAGCGGTCGTGAATCACGACATAGCTTACTGTTGCTTTCTGCCGTACAATGCATAATGGCGGGTCCGTCCAGCTGCGGTAAAACGTGTGTTCTACTGAGTTTATTAGAGGAGCCAAACGGTCTTAGGTTCAAAAATGTTTACCTCTATTCCAAATCGTTGCAACAACCAAAGTAACAGCGACTAGCTACAGTTCTACTATCGGTGGATGGTCTGGAGTATTTTCCATTTAATGATTATGCGGATATTGTGCCGTTTTGCAGCATTTAGCTGGGCGTACACTCGTTTTGCTTAACTCTTTGTGTGTTTTTTTTTTGTTTCGGCAAACTGAACGCTGGTTTTTTTTTTTTTTTTTTTTAAGAATTTCTGTTATGGGGGTAATTTATATGTAATTTTGTCTTTAAGTGAAGGTATGTTTAGTTCAAACCATTGTATTGTAATTTTATTATTACATAATTACTATCTAATTTCAGTGCATCAAGAATCAAAGAAAAGAACTCTGAACCAATTTAATTATTTTATAGTTTAATTAATTATTATATTTTGGTCAAGGCAGTGTGCTATTCTAATTTCGGAACTATTCTTTAAATTGCGCATTTGTGACAATGTTTTGTTAACTGTGTAATGCCATCTATGGTGACTTCCTTCTTCTTGGCGACCATCATGTCAATAACAACTGTTAATTATCTGCTCTAATTTATCCACCGCATCCATGCGGTAATTTCAAGTTTGGTTAGCCGCCAATTGGGTGAATTTTCGCAGATTTCTCTGGAAATCATGCTGGACATTTATTTTTAAATATTTCATCATGTAATTAGTCTTTGAAATGTTTTTATAGCGGCCCACGAGTCATGGATCAAGAGTGCTTTCCTATGCCGGCCATGCTATGAACAACTTGTAACCCTTGTTTGGAGTAGAGGATGTTCTCCTCTACATTTTCTGATGGCTACGGGATTCACTCACTCATAAATTCAGGAAAGTGATTCTTCGTTTTCATACTTCGCATGAAGCATGCTTTCGGCAAATGATATGGACAACCTACCTAAATTTATTTTATAAAATTTTCATCATTTGATTTTTTTTTTGCTAACATAAATTTAAAGTAACATTAATTATTTATTTAATGTTTTGGGGCCCCATCTTTTAAAATTTAAGGTACTAAATGTAACAAGTAACAAATGTATCAAGTAACTCATGATATTCTATTTATTGTTTATGAAGATTTATTAGTATTTATAAGTAATACTGTAATACTCACAAAGTTTGTTTTAATATCAAATATAAATGATGGTCTGAAACTGAGTTAGTTTCTATCTTTTACTATACTTAAATATTATCCCCAAGTTAACCTAAAACAAAATATTTATTTTAATTTTGTGAGCTGGTTGTTCAGTCGGTTTACTTTTCTGCCTAACTACTTTCCACCTTGAGGTAAGACACCATTCAACCTAAGGTTCAAGGCAACTTCCACTGCGGGCCTTTCTTGGAATGGTTAAACCTAGCCAGGCTGGGAAAGGTTGGCAGAATGTGGTACCTCCAAGCGAAACAAAAGACAATTCTGTGTTTGATTTACGATGTAATGTGCGAGAAGCAAGGCATAATACAAAAGTACTTTTCCATGGGCAGACACACTAAAGTATACTGTGTTCACCTGTGTCAGAAGTACATTCGTATTCCAAAACATCTCCTACGAGACAACGCGAATGTCATAGTAATTTTTCGCATGGACGAACTTAATTTACGTCACACTTATGGCGATCATGTAAACACCGTAATCACATTCCAGGAATTCAAAGAAATGTGCTCCTAGTGTTGGAAAAAAACACAAATTTCTAGTTATATTCAAAAATTGGCCTCTATATTGTAGGATGGGTGCTACAGCCTCTACCTTTGATAATGTTTATGTTGGCAGAAATGGTTAACTTATTTTATTAACCTTTTCAGAAACCCTGGTAATAAGAGTTATTTTGGATTTAAATATGTTATATTTTGTTTTAAAAAAGGAATTGTAATTCTTGTTTAGTCTTATTATTTTTAATTTTAAGATTTTAAGTTATTAAATTGGTCTGGAACATTCAAGGACACTACCGAATTTTTTGGTAATCGCGGCGCTAGGTGGCGCGCATGCAGAACAGCTGAGTGTGTGACGTCATGGGAGGCGGCGAACGGCAGTCGGCTGGTAGGCCCGGGCGGGCGCGGATGTGAGAAAAACGCGGGTTGGCCATGGTGATGGTTCCACGTCGAAGTGACTTGCCGGTCGAACATCTGAATACGAGTGTTCCTTTTTGAATATGAACGGGGTTCATATACATATATATAATTTGGAACGTGTTGGTACGATGAAAAGCGAGTGGTTGGCGTGTGTGAATGTGGCGAAAATTTTCCAAGGATGAAGTATGTGCGCCAAGACTCCAAGACGGTATGGCGAAGGATTCGTCATAGCCGTACAATCACCCGCAGCTAAAGTAACGTCTTATGGCAAGGGTTTGCCATTAAAAATACTTGTGAGCAAACGAGTGTATTTGGTGACCGGACATCACGACGTCAAAAAAGAAAGTAAGTGCCAGCTGTGCCACCGCCCCGTTGACCCCGTTGACCCCTGGTGCGAAACTATAATTTGTGAATTTTTGGGAATTAAATTAACGGACCAATAACTTTGAAACTGGGATTTTACGTTCAGCCTGTTCATCCAATCCCTGCCCGACCTGGAAGAAAAAAGGCGTCGACCGTTAGAAAATGACTTAACTGAGAAGCGCTTGTTAACCCATAATTTGTAATTAGCTAAATTTTTTATATATTGATTTGGATGCTAATGTGGGTCAATATTTTGCTAGATTTCATTCTGTTAATTGGTATTTACAGTTGTGCTACGCCCGGTGCGTATCTATATTTGTTATTGTATTAATATGTTCTTATATATTTTTAATGCCTTTTTTGGTAATTACCTTTAATTTTACGGAGCTCCGCAGTAAATTGTCGCGGGGGACAAAAAAAAAAGATAGATTGTAAGTCGTAAGCATCAAAAGTTACGGGGGGAGAGAGAATCGTAACTCTTTACATAAAAACACTCGCTTGCTGGCTTCATACTTTGCGAAAGGCATTAATCACAATTCCTCTTAAATTCATAAAATATTTTAATGTACCTTGGATCGAAGTTAAAAGGTTCGTCATCCCGTACAGGATATCTGGTGAGAGCTGAACTAAGGAGATTTTGCAAAATAACATGATACTAAATTAAAATGATTTTATTCTTAAAGACAAATAAGGTAAAATCAGTCTTGACGAACATTTACAAAGCGGGATTACAATTTACAACAACAATCACTTCATTACTTCCTTAACTATTGAACGACCTTACAAGAGAGAAAGAGAGAACTTCACTAAACTCTTCCCTAATCCTTACGAACACATCTTAATTTATTATTAACATTAAAACAAAGATAAGCAATACTCACATGTTCTAATAAGCATATCTTGATTGTTTACAAAAAAATTAACGTAGGGGCCTCTCCTGCCCCTGAAAACCCGAAAGAACATTACATTTTAAAAACTAGGACTCTAACTAATCGTGACGTCTGACAAGAGACCTAGCTCCCGCCAGAGTCAGCTTGAAGACGATTACATGACGATCTAAACTTAAATTACCTTACGATCTAAGCAACTCGTTACCTCAGACGACGACCATAGCCTCCGCCTGAGTGAGCCCTGAGCTACCACTCACTTGCGCTTAAATTCGCGCGCACCGCCGCGCCTAGCATAACAAACGCTCGTTATTAAGCCAAATTTACTAAACAACTAACTAGAACATCTGGGAAGGCTACCCCCCTCTACCCCGACGTGCAAGCCACACCGCGCGGCCTGTTACGACAGAAGTCAGAAGTCACGAGAAAGGGTTTCCCCTCCTTTTGGTTTGTTAACCCAGCGCTCTAAGCATAAGCCCTACCGCCCTGGGGCCCCCATGGGCATGGATGCGGATACGCCGCATACGCAACCAGGAAGAGCGTTAGAGCTTTTGGCTATGCAAAGGGACTGAGGCTACCCATCTCAGTTTATGCACCACCTCCGGCCCCCTACTCCACTCAGCTAACCAGCAAGTTGGATGCTCCCTTAGCCCTCTGGAGTTGTCATCACTTCTGGCGCCTACCCCGGTCTCCCGCCTCACACTGGGACTCCTCAATCACCCAGCGAACCCGCGGTCCGGTGGAGGCCTATCCAACCTCTGCCAGCTGTCCAGGCTGGTAACCGGAGCTGTCCTCGTCGCTCACAACGTTGGTACTTCAATGGGCTAGGGAACCCTGATACCTGCCCCTAAAGCACTCGGGGCACCACTCCCAAGTACGAGTCCTACCTCACCAAGAATCCTGGGCCTTAAGAAAACCTCAGCGGGGAACCATTCAAACATGATGGATTCTTCCTGTACTACGACCAACTTTTGGTCTCGTCGGCAGACTGTTCGCCGGTAGTTTGACCAGACCATCACACTTCAGAGTGCAGCCACGAGGTGTCCTCGTCGCCTCGGAAAACCCTCCGACCCGCCGTACCTCGGCCCGGCGGGTTTACAGCCGGTTAAGGCCCGGATGCGACTGCACCCCTCCGGCGACGACCGCCGTCAACCCCAGCTGGAAGATGGCAATCACAGTGCCCGGGCAGGTAGCACCTGGAGGTTGCCTCAGTACCTCCACCATCTACAAGGCTAAAGGGGAAACCTCGCCGTACAGTTTACAGCCCGTTTTTAAGCCCGGGCGCCCGACACCGTAACCACCATACCCAGTCGAACTCCTTTACCATGGGGCCTGATCCATTCACTATGGGGCCCTTTAGGACCGATGCACCGAGGCTCAGCCGTCGAACCCCCCGGAAAGGTTTGTGGCCGGCAGGGCCACATTTTTACTTGTAATTTATTTTTGTTCCTGGTCTCTAGTTTTATATGGTTTTTTATTTCACGTATTTTTACGCCTTTTTTAATTAATGTTAATTTATCTGTAAATTTTTTTAATTATATTTGTTTCTGTTAATTAGTAATACGCCGTTTGGTAGCTATCGATTATGAGTTTAAGAACATCGATTGTGTTTCACGTAAATACCACTTGGCGAGCGCCCGGCGGTTGGCTGATGACGTCAGACATTCGGCTTGCCGGGAGTGAAAATCAGCTGGGGCCGCGTGGAGTGTGTGGCGAGCGACCGTCGAGGACAGAGCCATGTGACGGCGCGAACTGGTGTGCCGGACTGCAACGGGCGACGAAGAGTATTGGGATGGAGGCTCCACGTTGGGTGACAGGGCCATGGATTGCCCTGTGATACAGAAGTGATCAAGGTAAAGAGAGGCCGCAATTTTGATTTTTACCCTCGTGGTGCTGCACTGGTTTTTGGCAAACCTAGTGAACTGTGTATTTTCCCATACTAAATTTTATTTGGACGGAACTTTTATTAGCCTGTTTGGTGAAGAGGCCCATTCGTTTCACACGTTGTTCCAGTGTGGGATTTTTTAAATTGGTCGCCCGTTTGCCTGTAGTTGTAATAAAAGTATAAGTTTGGAAGAAACGAACTTTTTGCAATTTGTTTTTGAGACTTTGTCTTCGGAATTTGCATACTTAAAGTTGGCTTTAGCTAATATAATCAGCTTGTGCAGTATTATTAAAAGTATGCGATCTGTATTGGACTACATGCGCAGCCTGATGTTGGTTGGTGCGGCCATTCTACGTTTTTATGAAATCATTGGCAAGTTAATAAAGAAGTAAGACTTTGTTTGAAGCAGATGATAAATACTTCTGTGGTAACATAGTTATGTTACGTGAAGAGTTTTTGCTACATTTCCCTTAAAAATAAGATAATTTTTTTTGATCATCGTTCACGCCTTTGTGAATTCGTACCTATGGCCCGGCGTGGCATTAGACTCTGGAGTTGGTGAGGAAGGTCAGGAAGCCTGCGCACGCCTAGGATATTAACTTTGTTTTTTTGGCAAGTCTTTAGCAACGAACATCAGAAGAAAGACTAAACTGTTGATTGAGAGTTTAAGAACTTTATTTAAATAAATTTTTTGTACTTCAGTTTTATTATTGTAAAATTTTTATATATTTGTTTTGATTGTCTTGTTTGATTTTTGGTATTAGGGCAGTCAGTAAATTTTGATATTTTATAGTGGCCACGCCTCACGCCCTTATATATTTTTATACTTGTTGTTATCAGTATTTATATTTTTATGATGTTTTAAAGGTTATTGTTAGTATCGCAAATGGGGATAAGATGCTGCCATTATTAGCGTCAGCTTTTGTAACTAAGCTTGTATGGTTATGTATAGTAAATACTATTTTTGCAAATTTCTATTTTTTAATGACATACGTCCAAAGTCTTGCCTTTTGTTTGTTTAATGGTTACTCTGCTATTATATCCTTTGAAGTTTTTGGCCTGACCCCTGGGCAGTGGTGTGGGGAATTTATATTGTTTAGCTTTTTATGCCTGGTTTTAATATTTATTTTTTCCCTTCGCGCCCAGAGTGAGTCGGGGACGCAACCCCTCTTCCAATTAAGGAGGAAGAAGGGTTACAACCTGCGCCACTCTGCTTGGCAGAGACTTTGGACTTTTGCGATTTTGCTGACTTTTTTGATTTTTTTAATAATGGCAGTTTCTTGGATTTATAAACTTCCCAAAGAACAGGTTTACGCTAATTTGCAAGCAGCGGGAGTAGAGAGTGGTCTGGAGGATGACATTGATACCTTACGCAGGAAATTAAGTACCCACATTAAAGAAGGGAGGAAAAAACCTGTTGAGGAAAATGTGGAGAATTCGGAGATCAGCCAAGTAAATTCATTGAATACTGCTATGCAAAGTAAATTGCTTTTTAAGGAATTGGATAGGTTGCCATCTTTATGCTCCGGTGGGCCAAGAGATTTAATAAAGTTTTGCTTGGGGGTAGATAGTTTGAAAACTAATTGTTGTTTACAAAATGAGCAAGAATTGTTAAGGTGTATTTCGACTAAATGTAGCGGGATCGCTAGAGACGTGATTACGTCAGGTATAAATAAGTCTGTTGGATGGTCGGTAGTAAAAGAGAATTTGTGGGAATATTTGTGCCCTAAGAGGGTGAAGGACGATCTTATTAAGGAATTGATTTTCCGTTTTCAACGGGAAAATGAAAGTACCTTAGAATTTATACAGGATATTAGAAATCACGTTAATGTATTTGGTCTGCAGTTAGATGATCACCGTTTTGTAGCTATTATTTTGGAAAATCTAAATCCTGCCATCAGACACGAATGCGCATTTATTGGCAGACCTAATAGTGTGGAGGAACTCAACACATGGGCTATCCAGGTTGATAATATTTTTTACGCTAAATGTGAATTCGATAAGTGTATAGGCAAAATCAATTTAAACCGGTTTGTTTTAAAACGCCGGGTAATAAAAAAAGTAATAAGACTTGTTTTAAGTGTAATAAGGTAGGGCATTTTGCTAAGGATTGCTCGGTTTCGGAGGTAAATAAATTTGTTTGTGGTTTTTGTGGCAAAAATGGTCATTCAGAAAAATTTTGCTTTAAAAAGAAACCGGAGCAGGAAAGACACAAGACATGTTTTAGGTGTGGCAGCATGGACCATTTGATAAAAAAATGTAATCGCAAGAAAAAATTAGTTTGTGGTTTTTGTAATAAAGATGGTCATAATAGCGGGAAATGTAATTTCCGTAAGGAAGTTAAGAAATATCGATTTAACAATAAGCATAGATTGGCGGTCATTCAGGCAAAAAGAGGTTTATGTGTCAAAGTTTGGTTGTATGATCGTGAGAGAGAAGCTCTACTTGATACGGGGGCTAGTTGTAGTTCATCCAGCAGAAATTTTTAAGTAATTTGGTGCGCGATCATAAATTTTTGAAAACTAAGATCGTAAGTAGTCAAGGCATTAATGTGGCCATGGCGGACGGGCAAAAGGTTCAGGTAAAGGTGAAAGTATTTTTACATTTTAAATTGGAACATTTATCTTGGACACGTGAATTCTGGGTAATGCCCGATTTGATCCATGAAGTAGTTTTGGGAATGGATTTTTTAAATGATAGTAAGGCTATAA
Source organism: Bacillus rossius redtenbacheri (assembly GCF_032445375.1). NCBI lineage: Eukaryota > Metazoa > Arthropoda > Insecta > Phasmatodea > Bacillidae > Bacillus > Bacillus rossius. The sequence goes on along the minus strand of NC_086330.1, from coordinate 224,253,361 downwards.
TAGTGTGCGGCGAGAAAGTAATGAGGTTCGATTTCAATGATAAAATTAAGATAAAATTGTAGGAAAATAAAAAAAGAAGAAAGGTGGTTTGTGGTGGTATCGAAGGGTTAGAGCAAAGGTTGGGTGAGAAGGAAAAATTGCAGATACAGCAATTAAGCGAGGAATATAAGGATGTTATCACTACTAAAATTGGCAAATGTACGCTAATGCCATACAAGATCGTGCTGGTAGATGAAACCCCTATTAAATGTGTGCCGTATCAATGTGCCCCGCCTAAAATGAAAGCCTTTCGAGAAATTATTAATGATTTACTTGATAATAAGGTTATAGTCCCTTCTAAATCCAATTTTGCCTCACCGGCCTTTTTAGTAGATAAGAAAAATAAGGGCAAATATCGTTTGGTCCTTGACTATCGCCTCCTTAATGACAGGGTAAAACTAGATCCGTTTCCCATGCCTAAAGTTGAAATTGTTTTGCAATATTTGGGAAAAGCCAAGTTTTTTATGGTGCTTGATTTGAACTCGGCGTTTCATCAATGTGAATTAGAAGCAAGTAGTCAGAAATTGACCGGGTTTGTCACTCCTTGGGGGCACTTTGAATGGACTAGAGTGCCTTTTGGGGTGAATTTTGGGGCCCAATGTTTGTCACGAATTTTAGGGCACATATTACAAGAATATCAGTATAAATTTGTAATAAGTTTCTTGGATGATATTTGTGTTTTTTCAAATAGTTTTGAAGAACATATAGAACATATAAGAAAAGTACTTGAGAAACTAAAGGGAGCCGGCTTTACCGTAAATCCGGAAAAAATAGTTTGGGCCCGTAGCGAGATAAAATTTTTAGGATACATAATCCGAGAAGGTGAATTGGTCATGGACCAAGATAAGATAAACCCCATAGTTAATTTCCCGGCCCCCCGTAATGTTAAGGGAGTGATGCGCTTTTTAGGAATGCTTGTTTATTTTTCCCGTTTTATACCGAATTACGGTAACCTATGCGCGCCTTTAAATAATTTGAAAAGGAAAGATGTTAAGTTTGTATGGGGGGAAGAGGAAGAACAGGCCTTTAGGAATTTAAAGAAAGCCATAGCTCAACCCCCCATTTTAATACTTCCGGATTTTGAGCAAAAATTTATTGTGCAAGTGGACGCTTCGGGAGTAGGTCTGGGGGCGGTTTTGTTGCAAGAACGTGAGGGAGGTTTAAAACCGGTTATGTATGCTAGTAAATCCCTAAATAAGCACGAGTTAAAATACAGTGTATATGAGAAGGAAGCATTAGCATGCATATTTGCGTTGGAGAGATTTGAGAGTTTTCTTGAACATGAGAAATTTGAATTATGGACTGACAACCAGGCTTTAACATGGCTTTTTTCCCACCCGCGGCAACTAGGGAAAATAGGGCGGTGGATCATGCGGTTGACGCGTTTTCGTTTTGACCTCAAACTTATGAAAGGACAGGAAAATGTAGTGGCCGATGCCTTATCGCGCATGTTTGATGAACATGAGTTTCAGTGTAATGACGAAATGAGAACTGAAGACAAGGAAGAATGTAACATCCTGAGGGAATTACCTCAAGGATTTATTGATTTGCGCGAAATACAAAAAGAGGATCCTGAGACTAAAGATTTAATATCGCGTTTGGGGCAGGATACTACTATAGACTTAGGAATGAAAGACGGGCTTTTGTGTTGGATGAAAGATGGAGAACACAAAGTTTTTGTTCCTAAGGGGGTAAGGAAAATGATAATGCGGTATTACCATGATTCTAATATAGGCGCGCATGGCGGAATCGAAAAAACTATAGATAAAATCTCTAAAGAATTTTTTTGGCCAGGTTTGAAAAAAGACGTATAAGATCATGTTTTAAGCTGTGAAGATTGCCAGCGCGCTAAGCAATCTAGACATAGTAAGATAGGTAAATACTCTGTTGAAGCTCTGACTAGACCTTGGGAAAGGTTTTATTTGGACATTTTTGGGCCCCTACCTAGATCATTAGGGGGGAATAATTGCTTACTTATAGCGGTAGATGGTTTTTCTAAATTTTGTTTTTTTTTTGCCTTTGCGTAATATGAAAAGCGAGAGTATTATTAAGGCTTTAGAAACTAAAGTGTGGGGTTTTTTTGGTAGCCCGGAGCAAGTAGTATCAGATAATGCTACATATTTTAAGAGTAAGTGTTTTGAAGTGATGTGTTTAGATTGGGGTATAAAACATATTACTACCAGCCCCTATTATCCCAACCCTAATTTGGTTGAAAGGGTGAATAAGAATGTTAAAGTGGCCCTCACGATTTTTCATCAACATAACCAACGGAAGTGGGACAGTGTTATCCACGTATTAAATTTAGCTTTTAACATGACCATGCACAGTGGTACTAAATTCACACCATCGGAAATTTTTTTGGGAAGAAATGTACCCCATCCTTTACTAAATTGTTGGGGTTTGCATCCAGCCCTTTTGGAAACCCGAAGCCCCCGTTTGTTGGAAACAATGTGGGAAGAAGCAGCCGAAAATCTGCAAAAGATTAGAAAGAAAATGAGTAAGTTTTATAATAAGGGGCGAGTGGATAATGTATTTAAAATTGGTGATGAAGTGCTATGCAGGCAATTTGTTTTGAGTGACAAAGTAGGGTATCAGAGCTCTAAGTTAGAGAATAAGTATGATGGACCGTATAAGATTGTAAAGATTTTAGGGCCGGTTACTGTTTTGTTGGAAGAAGTTGAAAGAAATAATAAGGTAAAAAAGGCCCATGTTAGTCATTTGAAAATGTTTGTAAGGCGGAGTTCCTAAAATGAATGTGGATGACCCTTTTAGGGTGAATATGGCTAAATATTTTTTTTTTTATTTTATTTGGAACTTACTCTGGTATAATTTTTTTTTATATAATTTGTAGTTGTGGTTATTTTTAAGATTTTCTTGGCTGTTTAAATTTTTTTTTTGTTCAAGGCAGAGGTTGTGGCCGGCAGGGCCACATTTTTACTTGTAATTTATTTTTGTTCCTGGTCTCTAGTTTTATATGGTTTTTTATTTCATGTATTTTTACGCCTTTTTTAATTAATGTTAATTTATCTGTAAATTTTTTTAATTATATTTGTTTCTGTTAATTAGTAATACGCCGTTTGGTAGCTATCGATTATGAGTTTAAGAACATCGATTGTGTTTCACGTAAATACCACTTGGCGAGCGCCCGGCGGTTGGCTGATGACGTCAGACATTCGGCTTGCCGGGAGTGAAAATCAGCTGGGGCCGCGTGGAGTGTGTGGCGAGCGACCGTCGAGGACAGAGCCATGTGACGGCGTGGACTGGTGTGCCGGACTGCAACGGGCGACGAAGAGTATTGGGATGGAGGCTCCACGTTGGGTGACAGGGCCATGGATTGCCCTGTGATACAGAAGTGATCAAGGTAAAGAGAGGCCGCAATTTTGATTTTTACCCTCGTGGTGCTGCACTGGTTTTTGGCAAACCTAGTGTACTGTGTATTTTCCCATACTAAATTTTATTTGGACGGAACTTTTATTAGCCTGTTTCACACGTTGTTCCAGTGTGGGATTTTTTAAATTGGTCGCCCGTTTGCCTGTAGTTGTAATAAAAGTATAAGTTTGGAAGAAACGAACTTTTTGCAATTTGTTTTTGAGACTTTGTCTTCGGAATTTGCATACTTAAAGTTGGCTTTAGCTAATATAATCAGCTTGTGCAGTATTATTAAAAGTATGCGATCTGTATTGGACTACATGCGCAGCCTGATGTTGGTTGGTGCGGCCATTCTACATTTTTATGAAATCATTGGCAAGTTAATAAAGAAGTAAGACTTTGTTTGAAGCAGATGATAAATACTTCTGTGGTAACATAGTTATGTTACGTGAAGAGTTTTTGCTACATTTCCCTTAAAAATAAGATAATTTTTTTTTGATCATCGTTCACGCCTTTGTGAATTCGTACCTATGGCCCGGTGTGGCATTAGACTCTGGAGTTGGTGAGGAAGGTCAGGAAGCCAGCGCACGCCTAGGATATTAACTTTGTTTTTTTGGCAAGTCTTTAGCAACGAACATCAGAAGAAAGACTAAACTGTTGATTGAGAGTTTAAGAACTTTATTTAAATAAATTTTTTGTACTTCAGTTTTATTATTGTAAAATTTTTATATATTTGTTTTGATTGTCTTGTTTGATTTTTGGTATTAGGGCAGTCAGTAAATTTTGATATTTTATAGTGGCCACGCCTCACGCCCTTATATATTTTTATACTTGTTGTTATCAGTATTTATATTTTTATGATGTTTTAAAGGTTATTGTTAGTATCGCAAATGGGGATAAGATGCTGCCATTATTAGCGTCAGCTTTTGTAACTAAGCTTGTATGGTTATGTATAGTAAATACTATTTTTGCAAATTTCAATTCTTTAATGACATACGTCCAAAGTCTTGCCTCTTGTTTGTTTAATGGTTACTCTGCTATTATATCCTTTGAAGTTTTTGGCCTGACCCCTGGGCAGTGGTGTGGGGAATTTATATTGTTTAGCTTTTTATGCCTGGTTTTAATATTTATTTTTTCCCTTCGCGCCCAGAGTGAGTCGGGGACGCAACCCCTCTTCCAATTAAGGAGGAAGAAGGGTTACAGGTTTCTATCGCATCTGCTTTTGTCCGCAGATTCAGCCCTTTAACCATTTCCGGTCTCATACATGCAATTGAGGATGCACTGTGGCAGAGTTAGACCCGGCAGCGCCCTCTTTAGTTAGGGAGGTGCTATGACCAGTGGTTGGGGAAACCCATCCCAACATAGTCACCACGATCCTCCCCCAACAGCGGTGCCAACGTGGAGGCAGAGGGTTGCCACTTGGTGTGGAGAGGCTATATAATCGCGTCACGCACCCTTTCCGCGGACTTGATGGCTCATGTCTCGGATACTAGAACCGGCAACAGTTCCGACACCTCAAACGACAATCACCTTCCTAACGGTGTGTGGAAACCTTAGAGCAGGCAGAGGAGACCTCGGGGTTGCCTGAATCTCCTCACCGACTGCAAGGCTAAAGGGGAAACCTCGCCGTGCAGTTTACAGCCCGTTTTTAGGCCCGGGTACCTGCTCTCCAGCGCCACTGCCAGAGAGGCCAAGTCCACTCCCGCCGGCCTGTTACGACAGCGCGCCCCAGTAACCGTGGCCTGTGGCTGCGCCAGGTGCGGCCGAACAACAAACAAAAATCTGCAAGCCCGCAGCGCGCCGCGCCGGCCCCGTGCCCCAATTACATGGTCACGCCACTTGCACTGACGAGTGAACAGAGCAGCCAGCCCAGAGTTCCGTCAGTAAAGTCCCTAAATTTGATTTCAACAACCCTGCAAAATTTTGAACCGCGACATAACCCTCCCCTCACAGAGCTCGAGCCCCATCGAGCTACCTCAAAACTACAAAGTGTATTTCTCCATCAAACCATAACTATAAATTCCTTATTTCACAAAAATAATGTTTCTTAGGTCCTTATTGTCTGAACACACATCTAGATTCTGCACAAGATTTATTCATATCAACAAGTATTCATTAAAAAAAGTAAAACTTTTATCTGGATATTTCTCATAGGTACATTCAGAGGCTCGAGTTCTCAATTCAAAAAAAATTGTTCTGTTAGTGAAGCTCTCTTTACAAATTAAATTATTGTATTTAGTTTCTCAGTATTTGTTAAATTATTTTATAAAACAATAAGGTAAGTATTCTTGATAGTTATTTTTTTTTTCAGTTTCCGTTCATCACAATACTTCTTAATTCTTCAAAAAAAACTAAGTGTTCTTACAAAAATATCAGTGTTTCAATTAATTAAACTCTTATCTCGTGAAGGGTGGTGCAACTCCTCGAAGTCAGTGTTGTCGAGAAGAGTAGCTCCCTGGGCTGGCCATCAACAAACACCAATAAACTCCAACAGCTACTGGACTGGCTTCCAGGGCAGCTCACATCTTCTCCCCACATCTGCTTTGGAGTTGTGCCATCCTCATCACGAACAGACTACAATTCTGAAACATCATCAACAGGCATTACCAACATGCCTTACAAATACAGAACTAACAACTAAACTGCAATCGATGGGTAAGGATGCAAACACACAAAAAAAATTAATTAATTCAACTGCTAACATAAAGTATCCCACCCTTAGCATAACCTAATCAGGCAAATAATTTGATAGGAAATCTTAAGGAACGGAAACATGACCTCCAATGATTTTCCCTAACTCTTGAGTCATGATCTTCTCTAGACAGCATCAAATAGTCGCCACAAAGTAACTGGGTTGAAGGTCACTTCACATGACCCACCCATAACCTCTTCTACTCTTCTTTTCTTCTGGGGGCAACAACAATGCCCACCAATCTCTCTCCATGGTGCCGAACCAGCTATCTCATGATAGTAAACAAAGAAGTCAATAGAAGCTCAGAGGGGAAACACCACTCTCTGGCTTGTCGAGCAATAAAACAGTTTAATCTTCTTCTTCTTCGAGTAAAACATCTGATTGACCTTGCTCCTATTCTTCCAAACAATAAAAAAAAAAAAAAGGTTCATCAGGTTATCTTCATGAAAACATTCTAACAATAATAATTCTTCATTTTCTTCTTCTTCTGTTTTCATGTGTTAGATGTAATAGAAGGCCATGTTAGGGAGGTTATAGGGAAAAAGAGTGGCCAATTCCCACCCCATCACCCACCTAGATCATGACTACCTAACTTTTAAAATTTCTATTTCAAACAAATTAAACAAACATTTTTATTCAAACTTTTAAATTATAGCTACTTTTCCTTCAGAACCTCAAAAGCAAATCAATAATTCTAACTGAAACTGTGATTTACTGCATCCTTGTTCCATCCGATCAGTTTGTTTATAACTTTTCTTGTAAAGTATAAAATTTTCCAACATTACTAATACGAAAAAAAATTTAAATTCTAGTATCCTTTGAGTTAAAATTAAATTTACTATTTCTTAGCTTGAAATAATTTAAGTTTTCAGAACCCTTTCATTGTCTAATCCAAAACACTTAAAATCAACTAAAAAAACAAATCATAAAACCAGTAAGATCATCTACCTATCCGAACTGTGAACTAAAATTGTTAATAAACATTTATACTAAGCTATTATATTTAAATTCCATTTAAACAAGGTTAAAAAAACTCCTAATCCATCTGTTAATAAAGAAAATTAACTTTAAAATTAAACTTAAGGTATTAGTTCTCTTTGACAGCAACTACATGTCAGTAGGTCCATTACATTATAACCTACAAAGTTCTGTAAAGAATGTTTATGACAAAAAACTCCAGTGGCTGTCTTCCAAAATAAATAAAATTTTTACATGACCTTATTAATCTTCACTTGTAAGTCCATGGCTGCCAGCTTTCTCTTCTCTTGAATCTTCAGTCTTGGTTCTTGTTTCTGAAATCTTGCATCTTGTATCTCGAACTCTTGCAATCATGTAAACTGTAATGCCGCTCAGCTCATCTTAAGGAATAGCTGATCAAAACAAGGTCACGGCCGTCCACGTCTCCGTTCTCCGTACAAGCCCGTGACGTCACCGAATTCCGTCAGGTCCGCCAACCATCGCTTGTCGGTTCTTCCGTTCTCCGCTAGGTCTCAGCACCTCCTCGTTAAGTGTTTACTCTGCCGCCTCGTCCACGGACGTGTCGTTCTGAAACAACTTTCAACATTTTTCTTATTAGAACACAACATCACTATAAATTCTATAACTCTCTTTTAAATAAACTCTCGTGTTATCTCAATTCCTTTATAACGTTTATCTTTCCGCTCGACTGATTTAATTCGTACGTCTCGTCTCCTACGCGCACGACAACAAAACAAACTTCTCTTGAAAATAAATCCTATTTACGAAAAAAACTTTATTTTAAATTTTAACTCTCTTAACATTCAATCTTAAAATTAATTTCAATTAAATTAAACCACTTGCATTATCTCTATTAAGCATTTAAATTATAACGTATTCTCCTCACGTAATAATCCCTGATAAATCTACAATAAATTCAACGACTTCAAACAACTTATCACTATAAACTTTATCCTTACAAGTATCCTCAAATAAACATCTGTTACGTCAAAAAAAACTCAAATACTTCCTCCACTTAGACCACTTAGCCAGCCCAGAGTCCCGTCAGTAAAGTCCCTAAATTTGATTTCAACAACCCTGCAAAATTTTGAACCGCGACAATATGATCAAATTATAATTTTTTGGGGGAATTGTTAAAGTATTTTTATTTAGTTTTATTATATAGCAATTTTTTATAAGTAGCAATAGGGTATGTATTTTATGATGGATGCGCCGATTTGTCATGAAACGATTTTATGGTATATTTATATGTATTATTATTAAATTTTGCAATATACATTTTGCGTCTTTTTTAACTTGCTGCCTCCTCTCACTGTTCGTAATCTTATTAGTATTTTTTGAGCCTGCCATTAGTTAGGGTTTTAATATTTTTTTTCTGTGTTTACCTGCACTCGCGGTACGGGGCAATATAGGAGTTTTTACTGTGTCGCGGGTTGCAAAAGTTGTTTGGTTTGGCCGGGGTTTAGGGCCAAACTTTACAATATAAGGGTAGGTACAGACAAGGTTTCGATCAGTTTATCGTCAAACATGAGTCATAGCATTTCAAAATTCGGTCGTGGCAGTCGAGACTTACGTACTGCTCTCAAGTCTCATGACGACGATATACGCAAATACATTTCGCTACTGGCTCAATTAGTAGAAAGTGTGAAAAACGAATTACTAGAGTATCTCGTTGCCATCGACCAGCGCGTGGAAGCCTTGGATTCTCGCATTCGCGAAATGATCGAAGTATCAAATGCACAAAGATGTGACGATTTGAGGACTTTTCAAAGTATTCTGAAAGCATCACTATCTCACTTGTGAACAAATTCAGATTATTCAAACACAAAATTTTTTTTTCGGCAAACGAATAAAAAAGTATAAAAGGAGGTCTTGCAATATTTTTCAGCCAGTACAATGTCGGACCTGGCCAGTGACCTTCATAGAGCTATACAGTCTGTTCATGAAAAATATCTACTTGCTAGACGAACCAGACTTGCACGTGATATGGAAGATGAAGAGATATTAAAACCAATCACTAGTCGCCTCGACGAACTTAACAACAAGGAAGAACCAGCCATCAATGTGAAGACAGAAGTTGAAGATGTAATGCCAACTGTAAAGAAAAGAAAGTATGAGCCAGATCGAGAAGAAGAGGACTTAACGAGTTCAGAGTCCATGCACAAAAAAAAATACCGAAAAAGGGACACCAAGTTAATGCAATGGTCCGACCATACCTGATATTGTTTACGAGTCGGAATAATGACACGACCAATGGAGTGTAAAGAAAACATAATAAGTGGTTCTTCGGTGCTAAAGAAATAGACTTTCTACTAGGAAATATCGTGCGCGTAGAAGAGTTCAAAACACGCAGGACTCCGGGTCTGTACAAATTGCTGTTTCGCAGGGAGCCTGAAGGATATTCTCACAAAGACTTACAAGAGTACAAAAAACTGCTAGATCTAACCAATGCACATTTTCGCGATAATGATCCAGATATTGGTGTATATTGTCACGGTCTGAAAATTTCATTACTTTTTTTTCTTAAATTTTATTGTAATTTTGTTTCTCGTCAGGTTTACGTGTTGGTGTACGTGCACGTTTCCAGGCTCGGCCGGTTGATTTCGACACGCGGGTATGGGAATATAGGTTGCTGCGACATTAGTTTACAGGCACCGCGGGCTTTTGCGAAGCTGCGTGGTTAGCTAATTCTCGCGGGTTGCTGGCCAGGGCCCGCTGAGAGGTTGCAACACGCCGTTCCAGAAAAACCTGCTACGCTACGCTAGTCTCTTGTTTGTCGCGCGAGGCTTTTGAGTACGCGTTTCGAGGACTCTGTCCTGATTAGTGATGCCATCTTGCGTCCGAGTTTGGAAACGTAGACGGAAAAATAACAATCGAGCAGCGCAAGAGGGAGAGGGGGAAACTCGTGCGCGCCTGCGCGGAAGGAATAGCTGACTTCACTTGTTTTTCATTTTTTTCCTTGTGGGAAGGGAGGGGACCGCGAGTTGCCTTGTGGATAAGTTTTCCCGGTGCTCGTGTGTTTTTTTTTTTGTTTTGTTTTTCCGGCATGGCCTAGTTTTGTAGTTAAAACCTCCTTCCAGGGAGGGGCCGAGGCTTTTTGCCTGGGGACCTCTCTGGAAGCCGAGTCCACGTCGGTTTGAAACAACTTTGCTTCGCCACAAGTCAGAAGGGTAAGTGGTTGGCCATGGCTCGTTCGCCACAATCATTTCTTGGACGATCTTCGTCTTAATCTTTTAAGTAATAATGTAGTATTCCACCTCTATTATTTATTATTTGGTTTTGGGAAAAATCGACGTCTGGTTATAAGCATGCAGGTAGTGGTAACTGGGAAGTATACTATCCTTCCGCGTAGCTGTGACGACGAGAGAACCGCCATGTTGTAGAGATAATTGTTTGCCGGCTGACGTCACTTTAATGTGTATTTAATGTATTTATTTATTCGTTAATCCCATCCCATTGTAAAATGATTTATTATTAATTTGTTAATCAAATATTTGGTTGATTATTATTGTTTTTTTTTATCCTAGTGAATAAAATCTGTGCTTGAATAAACTAATCATGTTTCTTTTCAGTACATAAATTATACCCTACACTTCCTGTATAGGGAGAAGACTTGATCTCGAGTACCATGCTTACCAACAGCTACCACCCCCCAAATGTTATAGGTTATTTATTGTTATGTGTATAGGTGTACGCGGGACGTCTGACGGAGCCCCGTCACAATATAAAGACGAAGATCGTGAATAAATCGACATTCTCGCTAATCTCTTCAGTGAACTAACAATACATGATGAAGGTTTAAAAAAGCTAGAAAGTGGTCAGATAATATTTGACCATCTATATTGGGAAGACCCCAATGAATTAGTTGATCGTCTTAGAATTCTACATGCTTAGCTTAGTGTAGGAAACTATTCGCACATCAACGAAATAGTCTCCATATTTGAAGAACTGAGGGAAGACGACTACATACAATGAGTCGAACCGGAATCGCTCGCGAACTTCATGCTCCTTCTAGACGAAAATACCTCCGTCGCAAGGTTATAGTTCGTGGAATTGATGATTTATTCCAGGCGAACCTTGTCGAGATGATACCATATTCCCGATTGAATAAAGGTTTCAAGTACATGTTGACAGGCATCGATGTTTATAGCAAGTTCGCTTGGGCTAGGCCTGTAAAATCAAAGAATGCAACTGAAGTAGCCAAGGCCATGGACAATATTTTGCGGGATGGTCGTGTTCCGTCGCACCTGCAAACGGACCTCGGGAAAGAATTCTTCAATGCAACCTTCAATGCTTTAATGAAGAAGTATGGCATCAAATACTATTCTAAATTTAGTAATGTCAAAGCCTCCATTGTCGAAAGGTTTAACGGAACTTTAGGTTCCAAGATGTGGCGACAGTTCACAGCTAATGGAAATTACAAGTGACTTGACATATTGCCGAAACTAATAAGCGAGTGTAATTCCACAGTGCATTCTACCATGAAAATGAAGCTAAAGGACATAAAGGACAATCGCCTACTTCGAACAGTGTTTTACAACTCGATAAAGAAAGATCCACGAAAACTCAAAGCTAACGTCGGTGACATTGTTCGAATCTCCAAGCAGAAAGGTATCTTCGAGAAAGGTTTCACTGTGAACTGGAGTCCCGAACTTTTCCGTGTGACACATGTACGTGAATCAGAGCCTAGGACCTACTACCTCGAAGATTTGGACCACAAACCTATCTGTGGTGGCTTCTATGCCAAAGAGATTCAGCCTACATTGTATCCCGATACGTACTTGGTAGAGAAGATTATAAAACGAATAAATAGACGATACTACATTAAGTGGTGGTGCTTTACACCTCGCTTTAATTCGTGGGTGGCAGATGCAGAAATCGAGAAATTCTCAAGACTTAAGACTTTGTTTTTTTTTTGTTCTTTTAGTATTGTAGAATTTATGTTATAATTTTTTTTTTTAAAAAGCTTGCGGAGTTTTCATTCTATCAAACCTGTAACCTTTACCTGAAATTACTTCATTTTGTTTATTGTCCATGTATTGATTCTATAGGTAGATTAATGATTGATTTTTTTATGAATTTAATAATTTTTTTATACATTAATGGTCAATAAATAAAAATTTCAAGATGGTGGACCTAACGGCTTACTGGAGGCTGGTAGTATATGATTTTAAGCCTCTTTAAAAATTTTGAACATGATTTATTGAAATTATTCTTTTTTACATAAAATTACAATTTTCTGCATTATTTAGGGATCGAACGGACAGGATCGATCGAATCAATCAGAATATTGAATAAAAATTTATTTAATGAATTTTGAAATTTTTACTGAATCTATAGCATTAAAATTACGGATTTTCAAGATGGCGGACATGATGTCATACTACCTGCATATATGCTATGAAAAAAGTGGTGGGGGTCAGTATGCCAGCAGCCACTGCAAGGGAAGGATCGTTCACCGTTTTTTTACCCTCACATGGTTGGAACCGAGGACTCCGAGTTCCATATCGTAAATGTATGTTTTTTAAAATATTTTTATTAAAATATTATTAATTAAATTTTTTATTTTTTTTAATCGGATAGTAAATAAAGATTTTAAAGATGGTGTACATAACGGAAATTGCAACGATGAAGTCATAATTCAAAATGGCGGAAAACAAAATGCCAGAATGTTCGAGAAAACAAAATTATGTCATCCAAAATGGCGGATGAAGATGGTCGATCCAAGATGGCGGATACAATATGGCCACCAGAGTCAAGGTCAAGGTCAAAGGTCAAGGTCACAGGCATCCAAGATGGCCGCCGTGACATCACAATCTAAGATGGCGGTTAGCTCCTCGGCTCCTCACCCTGATGCTTGGTGCCAGAGCCCCTTTGACATACTACTGAGGGGAAAGGGTTATCTCCCCGCATCTGACATCTAAACTCATTACATAAGAGCCAAGCAACAAACTACAGCTACTTTACTTCTTACAGAACCATGAACCACCTTCAAACTTAAATTCACACACTTCATGCCCCGCTGTCGGGATCCGAACCGAGTGACGGGTTTGCCGTCTTGATTGATATCACACAAAGCGAGTTATGGGAACACAATAGTTCCACATGTCACAGTCACTCGCTCCCAGCCGAGCATGTCAGCAAACGGCGGCGAACAGCGCAGTTGCCTGTCGACCCTGGGCGTGCAACAATTGGCATAGCCCGTGCCAGTCCGCAACCAGCCTTTGCGACTGGCGAAAAATTCTGCCTTATACTCCAGGGTAGAATATAGCAGTGTGCGTCCAATTTTATTACAAGATTACTGGCGCGCACGGTACAAGTATGCTGGTAGTTCCCACAAAACTAAGTAATCCTAATATTTAATTAAATTTGTTTAAAGGTGTCTCACCAGCAGCAATAAGTGAATGTCAGTCGTGTTTTTATACAGCAGGGCTCTATTTATGCATCAAAAATTCTCTTTTTTCCCAGCGGGACTCTAACTTTACCATCTTCCTCTTCTAGTTTTAAGTAAATGCACTGGCTGGCAATCTGGAGAGAAATGATAAAAAGTCGCCTCCCAAAAAACCAATACTGCCCAAAACCAATGCGGACGGAAATGTTTAAGTGCCCGCACCTTTGTTAAGTACCTGGTGTCTATTCTGTCCAACTCTTCTTCCTGAACCATCCCTCTGTTTCCTGGAACCAACCTGCTTGCTAAATGCATAAATTTTGCATGCTGGATGAAAGAGCCTAGGGTTTTCCATGTGTCTATCCAGGTTTTACCTGGGCCCAACATATCTAGTTTGAGTCTAGAATAGTCAGTGAGGTGAGTTAGCCATGGCGCCAATCACTGCAATGACTGGCCAATCGCCTCCTAGCACATGGTGCATGCTACTCCTCCTGCATGGCTTAAACGCTGCATGATTAGAGCAATTGTAGAAGCCAGAACACTCAGGCTACTTCGACATCTAGAGGAAACCCCCGCACGAGCAGACATATCTCAGGCTAAATCAGCCCCCAAAGGTACCCCCCGCAAAACAGCCAGGTCCCTCAGGCAAAATCGGAAACCCCCGAGGTACCACCAACCCCAGAGGCAAGGCCTCTCAAGGCTACTTCGGACCCCCAAACTACCCCACGCTCCTGCAGCTTGATCCTCAAGCTACTTCGACCACCCAATATACCCCCTGTCCAAGCAGCCATGAAACTCAGGCTACTACGACACCCCGAAGTACCCCCCGCACACACAGACAGATACCTCAGGCTACTTACTTCGGCAACCCGTGGTAAACACCCCCCCCCCCTCACTTACACAGCAGCAGGAACCTCAGGATAGTTACATCCACGAGGTAAACCCGCTACAGCAGCCAGGAACCTTTGACTAATTCAGCCCCCCGAGTAACCCCCCGCCAAAGCAGCCAGGAACCTATAGCTACTTCGGCTCACCAAGGTACCTCCCGCCAAGGAGCCAGGAACCTAGGCTACTTCAACCCCCCTCCGCAGGTACACCTCGCAACAGACAGGCCCCTTAACTACTGTGCCATTGCTCTTCGTAGCATTGCATGTACTCAACCTGTTTCGTGAGTTAATTTTTTTTTTGCAAACTGGACATCATGTAGGCTCCATTTTGTGAATATTGAAAATAATTTCTTTGTTTTGTAATTTTTATATCTAATCGTATCTTAATATAAATTTGTGAACTTCATTCTTAATATAAAGTGAAGTGCTTCAAGATATATAAGAAAAATATATAAATATATGTACTGACGATAAACATTTATCAAACTAATATTTAAATACCTTAAACTTTTTGAATTACCTTAGTTGTATTATTGCTCATTTTGGAACTAAAGCTGTATTGTTTAATTTTTTGTTTACCAAGTTTGACATCTTGTGTCAGTGTCTATGATGTGGCTTCTTTAGAGAAGACCTACTTTGCCCTTTCTTCTTCTTGGTCGGTCAGCCATTATGTGAACATCGCAATACTTTGTAACTGATTAAATCCGCTGGATTATGCGGTAAATTGATTACTGATTACCACCTTTTGGGTGAGTTTTCTTTCTTTATTCCTCTGGAATCATGCTATGTATTTATTTTTGAGCCGATGTCTTATTTTTGTTATTTTTTTGTAATTTCTGTTAGCGGTCCTTGTGTGGCATGAGACATCCGAGCCATGCTTGGCTTAGTCCATAAGTATGGGCTGGGAGTGAGCCTTTCTCCTCCTCTACTGGCACCAGGATGCAGCCTACTATTTCAGGAAAGTCACTTCATTAATCATTTTCGTCTTCAAGCATGTTTTGGCATGAATCTTACATTTTTGACTTAAGCAAATCTATCATTGCGGCGGAAATTTAATCCATCAAGTAAAATGACCTTTTCTTCGTTTTAATAATCAACTTAATTGACAAAAATAAAAATTTAGTTATGATCATGTAAAAAATTTAGTTATAATGATTTTAAATTTTTAAATGTTGCTCTTGTTATTGTAATTGCCACTATTTTGCAACAAGTCATGTGTTAACAATTATTTTTTAATTTTTATTTTTCTCTTGTGGGGCCCCAAGCTTGGTTGTATTTACAAACAAATGTTGTTAACTATAATACTCAATTATGATATATATAATTTAAGGAAAAATAAGTATGTGCATAATTTATATTTAAAAATTGCCCTGAACCTAAGTTTATATATGTATTTTTTATTTAAATTTTAAAAGCAGTCATTTCGTTATTTAATTAATCATACTCTTGGTAAGATCAGTTGGTTGTAAGAGCCAAGTGATGAGCCAGTCAGTTCATGTTTACCCTGCTTATTTATTTCTCTACACATACAGAACAATGTCATTGAGCCTAAGGTCCTGGAGGCTTCCCTGTTGCATCCCCCTCGAGGCTAACCTAACCAACTGAGGTTGACATGGCAGACTACTTCGACCAGCGAGGTACCAACCACTCCACGAGCCAGACCCCTCAGACTACATCGGCTCCCCGAGGTATCGCCCGCTGCAGCAGCCAGGTCTCTAAGGTTACTTCAAAAACACAAGGTTCCTAACGCCCAAGCAGTCAAGCCCCTCAGGCTACTTTGGTCACCCGAGATCCTTCCCCTCCGGTCAAATGGCAAGCACCTCAGTCTACTTCAGCTCCCCAAAGTAATACCCACCCCCTCAGCAAGGCCCCTATGACTACTTCTACCCCTAAGACATATGCTCCGCCACAGCATCCAGGCCTATCATGCTACTTTGCTCACCCTTAGTTACCCCATCCCAGCAGCCAGGCTACATAGGCTATTTTGGCACCCTAGGTACCACAACCCCCCCCCCCAAAAAGGTACCTCAGGCATCTACTCCCCGAGGTACCCCGCTCCAGAAAACACGATCCTCAGGCTACTTTACCCTCCGAGGTCGCACCGCAGATAGATAACTCAGGCTACTCGGATCCACGAGTTACACACTGCCCAACCAACCAGGAACCCTAGGCCACTTCGGCCCTGCAAGGTATCCCCCGACTAATTAGCCAGGAACTTCGGGCTACTTAACCCCTTCTAGGTACCCTATCGCTACAGCAGCCAGGAACCTCAAGCTACACCAGCCCAACGAATTACCCCCCACAGCAGCATACAGGAAACTTTGGCTAATTCAGACCCCCGAGGTAGTTCCCGCCAAAAAAGCCAGGAACCTATAGCTATTTAGGACCACCAAGGTATCCCCAACATCAGCAGCCAGGCCCCGCTGGCTACTTCGAACCCCCGAGGTACACAGTACCCAGGCCCTTATGCTACTTAGACTACCCAAGATACCCCTCGTCACAGTAGCCAGGAAACCTAGGCTACTTCGGCTCCCAGACGTACCCTCACCACAGCAGCGGCTTCTTCAGCCACCAAGGTAACCCTTGCTAATGCAGCCAGGCCCCTCAAGCTAATTTTGCCCCCCCCCCCCCCAAGATATCTGCCAAAAGGCAGCCAGCTCCTCAAGCTACTTCGGACCTATGAAGTACCCCTCGCCACAAAAGCAGGACACTCGGGCTACTTCGACCACCCGAGGTAACCCCTGCTCCAGCAGCCAGACCCCTCAGGCTACTTGGTCCCATGCCACAACATAAGGATTCCTAGGTTATTCGAAAAACCCAAGGTTCCGTTAGACCCACCAGCCAAGCCCCTCAGGTTACTTCAGCCATCCAAGGTACCCCCTGCCACAGCAGCCAAAAACCTCAGGCTACTTCGGCCCCTGAGGTATCCCCCGCCACAGCAGCCAGGCCCCTCAGGCAACTTCGGCTCCCCGAGATATTTCCACTACAGTATTCAGGCCCTTCAGGTTACTTCGAAAAACCCAAGGTTCCTTTCGCCACAGCAGCCAAGCCCTTCAGGCTGTTTCGGTCAACCGAGATACCGAGATACCTACCCTATCCAGAACACCAAGTCTACTTCGGCTTCCCGAAGTAACACCCACCCCCACAGCCCAGCTCTTCTGGATAATTCGTCCCCTCGAGGAACCACCCAGCACAGCAGCCAGGAATCTCAGGCTACTTCGACCACCTAAAGAATATACAACTAAACCGCATCCAGGCACCTCAAGCTACTTAAGCCCCCAGAGATACCCCCTGCAAAGTAGCCAGACCATCAGGCTAAATTGGCCACCCCCGAAGTACCTCCAGCCATAGCATCCATTACCCTCAGTCTACTTCAAAAACCGAAGTACCCCTTGTACCATCAGCAAGACCCATCAGGCTACTTCGGCCCACAAAGGTACTCCCTGCAACAGCAGCCTGGAACCTTTGGCTTCTTCAGCCCCGTAGTACCCCTTCCAGAGCAGCCAGAATCCTCAGGCTAATTCGGCCCACATAGGTATCCACCTCAAAATAGCCAGGCCCCTCAAGCTACTTCAGAAATTTGAAGTATCCCTCGCCACAGAAGCCAGAACACCCAGGCTACTTCAAAAACTAGAGTTAACCACTACCCCAGCATACAGGCATCTCAGGCTACTTCAGACGTACCCCCGCAAAACAGCCAGGCCCCTCAGGCAAAATCGGAAACCCCCGAGGTACCACCAACTCCAGCAGCCAGACCTCTCAAGGCTACTTTGGACCCCCAAATTACCTCATGCTCCAGCAGGACCCCTGTAGCTACTTCGAAATCCCGAGGTACCCCCATCCAAGCAGCCATGAACCACTTGCTACTTCGACACCCAGAAATACCCCCATATATGCAGAAATGCCCCTAAGGCTGCTTTGTCCACCCGAGGTTCCCCTCAACAGCAGTCAGGTTCCTCAGGATTCATATGCCCCCCTGAGGCACCCCCATCCAAGCAGCCATGAACCACAGAATATTTCGACACCCCAAGGTACCCTCCACCACAGCAGCTAGGAACATAAGGATATTTACATCCACGAGGTAACCCCACCACAGCAGCTTGGTATCTGTGGCTAATTTAGCCCACTGAGTTACCCCCACCAAAGCAGCCAGGAACCTCTGGCTACTTCGGCCCCCAGGGTACCCCCTGCCGAAGCAGCCAGGAGCCTTAGGCTCTTTCGGCCCTCCGAGGTACACCCTGCTAAAGCAGCCAGGACCATTAGACTACTCGACTCCCCAGGTACCCTCCGCATCCAAAGACAGGCCCCTCAGGCTACTCCGACCAACCAAGGTACAAACCACCCTTCCAGCCAGACCCCTCAGGCTACTTCGACCATCTGAGTTAACCACCACCCCAGCAGACAGGCATCTCAGGCTACTTTGTCCCCAGATTTACCCCCCGAAAAAAAGCCAGGTCCCTCAGGCAAAATCGGAAACGCCAAGATACCACCAACTTCAGCAGCCAGGACTCTCAAGGCAACTTCAGAATCCCAAAGTACCCCACACTCCAGCAGTAAGGCCCCTCAGGTTACTCCGAACAACCCAAAGTTCCTAACTTCCCAGTAGCCAAGCCCCTCGGGTAGCTTCTGCCACCTGATATACCAACCCCCATTCCAACTGCCAGAACACTTAAACTACTTAAGCTACCCGGAAAACCCGCCACCCCTGCAGCAAGGCTACTAAGGCTACTGCGGCCCTTAAGGTGTACGCCCCACCACAGAATACAGGCCTATCATGCAAATTTGCCTTCCCTTATTTACCCCTTGTCCCAGCATCCAGAGCTAACAGGCTACTTTGAACCCCCGAGGTACTCCCTGCCTATGGAAACCAAACCCCTCAGGCTATTTAAGACCCCTGTGGTAACCCCCACCAAAGAGCCAGGACCCTGAGGCTACTTCGACCCACAAGATACCCACCACCCCATGAGCCATGCCCCACAGAATACTTCAGCCCCCCGAGGTACCACTCATCTCAGCAGCCAGGAACCTTCTCAGGTTACTTTGACCCCCCGAGTTATCTCCAGCCTCATAAACCAAACCCCTCTGGCTACATAGGGCCCTGGTGATCCCTTCCCCCTGCAATCAGGCCCCTCAGGTTACTTCGGCCTGCCGAGATCCCCCTTCCAATGAAGCCCGTAAGGTTACTTTGACCATCCCAAGGTTCCCTTTGCCTAAATAGCCAGGCAACTTAGGTTACTTCGGCAACTCAATGTTCCCCCCACCACAGAAATCAGGCCCCTCAGGCTACTTCGGCCCTCCTAGGTACCCCTGCCCCAGCAGCCAGTCCCAGTACTTCGACCAACCCAAGGTTCCTTTTGCTCCAACAGCCAGGCCACTCAGGCTCCTCGGCCCCACTAGGTACTCCAAGTCCAAAAAGCCAGGCTTCTCAGACAATTTCGCCCACCCCTTGAGGCTCCGCCACACCCCAGCAGCTTGGCCCCTCAGGCTACTTCGTCCATCCGAGGTAACAAAAACACCAAAAGCCACACCATAAAGGCAACTCTAACCCTCCCCGAGGTACTAACCGACTCATCATCAAGGCATCTAAGGCATTTCGGCCCATTGTGGTATCTCCTATTCCAGGAGTCAGGCATCTCATGCTACTTCGTCCCCCCAAGGTACTCTCACCAAAGCAGCCAGGCCCCTCAGCCTACATCACCCTCCTGAGGTACCCCCCACACTAGCTGCAAAGCTCCTTAGGCATCTTCGGTTACCTGTGATGCTCCCCGCCCCAGCAGCCAGGCCTCTCATTAGGGTATTTCGAACCACTGAGTTACCCTTAACCCCAACCACCAGTCCCATAAGGTTATTTTACCCCTGTGGTACCCCCTATCACAACAGTCTGGTCCCCAATGTTACTTTTCCTATCTCCATCAATGGTACCCACCACCCCAGCAGCCAGGCCTCTCATTCTTCTTCGATCCTCCGAGGTACAACCCACCATAGCAACCAGGTCCCACAGGCTACTTTGGCCATCCGAGTTACCCCCTGTTCCAGCAGCCAACCCCATTGTCTTCTTTTACCACCACCATCGAGGTATTACCTGTCCTAACAGCCAGGCCACTCAGTCTTTCCGCCTTTCCTATCTGAGGTACATCAAGCCCTTGCAGCCAGGCCCCTCAGACTACTTCGAACCTCCGAAGTAAACCCACAGCAGCCATGTCCCTCAGGCTACTTCGGCCCCCCATGGCAGGGCCGGAACTAGGAGATTCGTTAGGGGAGGGGGGGGGGCAAAGCTTAATTTGCCACCCCCTCCTTATCAACATTATAAAATACCCTTTTTCGTTAGAAGCTGTGGTTGAAATGATACCATTCACTTATACATAATTGAGAACTTTTATTTATCAAGTACACTAATTGGAAAACTAACACAATTAAATTTTTTATTATAATGAAGAAGACTGTTATCAAACTAATGTTTATTGTTTGCACAACAGTGAAAATTAATGTCTTACCAATAAGTTTATTTAGTACTAACATTTCATAAGGAACATGTGATTCTGAATTGAGTATAATATTTTATTGATAACCATACAAAGAAATTCAGTTCAAAATTTAATTTTTCGAGCATGATTACCTGCAAAAGTGTTAATAATAACATCAATATTGATCAAAGCAGCTCGTTTGTGTTCAATAGATATAATACTTAGATTTGTTAATCTCTGCTGGCCCATCGTGCTTCTCAAATAGCTTTTAATAAGTTTAAGTTTACTAAAACTTCTTTCACCTGACGCAATTGTAACTGGAAGGGTGAGAAACATTCTCAGAGCAGTAGTAATGTTAGGATGTGCCTCCTCCAGTTTATTTTTGTACAGATAAGGCTCAACATTGTTGATGCTGTAGCATCTTTTAATTCATAGTCTACTGTTAATGCATGGTGCTTAAAATATTCAATTTCAAATAAGAATTCTTCTTTGTTAAGATCGGCACTGTGTTTCCTTATTCTGCTGCTTTGACTTTTAAATCTTCTACTTCCATTTTTTGAATTTGAACACCACTAAAAAATCCAAACTTATTGTTAATGTTCTCCAAAGCTTTAAACCTGTTACTCAGTTCCATAATTAATCTGTCAATGACTTTCAACATTACTTGATGTAAGTTTTTTGGACATACGCCATTGCTAAGCACTTTTTCTGTAGAAGAAAACTAAAAAATAAAATAAATAAATAAGTAAAAATAACCAAAAGACAAAAAGCACAAATTAAGCAAAAAATTGCTGTTGTCAACAGAATATAAACACCACAAAATATTCCGTAACAGGAATATGGTCAACAAACAAAGAAAAACAAAGAAAAATGTACTAAGAGAACGAAAAAACCCCACAAATCATGACGACACAAAAATATTGAACCCAAAAATATTCAGCACAATGGTTGAAATGAGACAAAAACACGACAAAACGAAAAGACGAAACAAACACAATAGTTTTTCCAAAACAGAAACAAGCGACGTTTCGGGAACTGCTATCTGCTCCCATCCTCAGGCAGAGACGCACATGGTACGAAAACACAGGAGCGACTGAGTAGGGGCTGGAAAAATTAGGGTATTTATCAGAGAAAGGACAACATCTTGCTCAGCCAAGTGATCACCCGCGCAACGGGTCCTTGAGATACCAGCTCTCATCGCAGTGGTTTCACTCACTCCAGACCACTAATTATGGTAATACTTGTTTCTTAGAGTGAAGTAACGCATTTGAAGTACGAATATATTTACAAATTATGCATAATCAAGTTCAATAGAATTTCTTAATTTCTTGGCTATCTTATTGGTTGCGATATGTAAAGTTTCAAAACTTTTTTTCATGACTAGTTTCAACTTCTTTTATTGAACCACTTTTCATATTTTGCCGCCCCCTGATATTTGCCGCCCGAGGCACATGCCCCCCATGCACCCCCTTATTTCCGGCCCTGCCCCATGGTACCCCCCAGTTCCAGCAGGCAGGACCCTCCGCCTACTTCATCCCCCCCCACAAGGTACCTCGTGCCACAGCAGCCAGGCCCCTCATTCTACTTGTTGCCCCCAATTAGGGGAAAAAAGGGATTTAGTTAGAGCGACACAAGAACACAGTGTTATGAGAGAAACATGATTTATTAACATGTATTAACGAAATAAAAACAATAAACATGTTAATACGACACACTTGAATTGTCTTGGAGGAATTAAATTTTGGTCTTTAACTTGACCCGCTTGAATACACCAGCTGGCTGCCAACACAAAAATAAGGCATATGTTAGAAATTACAATAATACTTGACATGCCAGCATAATTAATTATTACTCTTCAAAAAATACTTGGAAATTTTTTAAGTTCTTTTGCCCGCTTTACTCTATGAAACGAAAAAAAAAAACAAGAGCGAGTCACAATGTACTTCCATTAATTACGAATAGGTTAATTATAATCAAAAAATATATAATACATAACTATTAAGGCTAAGATCCTGAGTTTCTCGCGAGCGGGCAAAGACACGCGTAGTTATCTTTGTCCTCAACAGAGCGCATTAGCAGTACTGTTGAACGATGTAGCGACGCGCGGAAAAAGGAGGGGGGTGGGCAAGAGGACGCTGTTCTCAGAATTCTTATCGCCCAGCGGGGTGTCATGTTTACGACCGGTCTGGGAGAGGGGGGTGGGGAAGGGTGTACTCTTCCTCGGCTAGCATTAGATTTCCAATCCCTTTGCCTATCTGTCCCTTTCCCATACACCCATCCAAGACTACTCGATCCTCAACAAAGCGCAAGAGAATAAATATTACTATTTTTGGTACATTTCAGTTAGAAACCCGTACGTAACCGAGTGCAATCCAAGGTAATTATAATAAATATTAATTTGGTGCACTACACATATACGATATACAAATTGTATGTTTTACTGCGGTGATTATGTGGCCAAAACTATCAAGATTTGGTCTCTTTTCCAAGAACGCTCGTTCACAACTAACCGCTACATTCAAATAAGTTGGCCAGTAATGTAGTTTTCCTGCCCCCGTAAAAAATATAATAATAATTTTTAACTGTGTACTACAAAGGTTTTGCGCTCCTACAAATTTTATTTCTTTACACATTTTGTCACAGGTGTGTGCGTATGTGTATTACACAAACAGTTGAACGTTGACCATCTAATAGCATGACGTTATGTTGCAAAGCGGTATTATTTGCTATATTTGATATCTCATTAGGACTGTATTTTTCTTTGCAACTATATATACAGGTGAACTTCTTATACTATCGGAGAATATTTTGTAGCTGAATATCTGTCTTCAAAATATTGCAGGTTATTGCATTAATTTTAGTGTTTTAAATGTATTATGTTTTTAAGCATGTATACATGAGGCTAGAGCTAGAAAAATGTTTGGTTTCCATTTTTAGCTGACCTGCAGCTTATGGCTTTTGATTACACTTCCTTTTTTTATATGTGATGTTTAAAAACGATGTTATTTGTAAATGTCCTGGCATTCGTACTTCTTGTAAAAAAAACATAATCATATTTTCGAAAAATAAGCTATCATTTAGTAATTTATTATTGCAATATAAATACGTGTGTATGCCAGTCGCGTCTGGCGAAATGAGGAGCTCCTTCACGCTATCCCTACTGGTGACGTCAAGCATCACTGGTAGTTCGTCTTTTATGTATGAACTGCAAGTCAAAGAGGCTCGAAATAAACATCAGTTGTAACTAATAATAATTTAATTCTGAAAGGGCCACATACACGAAGAATCGCCTTCTCTACGCAATCAAACGTGTTGGAAGTAAAATATCTAAGGAGTAGGCTACACGTCATAGGTTGTATAAGAATATTTCGGAGGGAGCTAACCAAAGGATATTTTATCGTGCATACAGATAAAGTGATATTTTAAGAGTAGTAATTCCCCCCCCCCCAACACCACCCACAAACTGACGGATTTATTGACACATCCGTACATAAAAAAACACTGCTCCAGAATCTACACCTGAATCGTCTTAGTGGGGAAAAGGTGTACATAAATTACGATCACTGACTGAGGTTATACAGAAGGTAATCAACCAGAGTAAGTGATTAGGAGCAAGGAATACTAATCCAATAAATATGCCATTGATATAATTTAATGATAATTTTTACTCACGTTTTAGAATTTGATATTGCTGAATAGCAAATTTACATTTTAAAATATTGTAACAATGAAAAATTGCGAACCAATAAATATTTTTTGCTGAGTGTATAATTTGATTATGTCTTAAGACAAATAGAAACTAGATATTATGAGTACAAAATATTTGTAAGTAATAAAAATTTACATAATAAAATACTTACATTAATACAAAATTCAAATATTTTTTCTTAGATATACAAGTATAACTTCAATTCATTTTCGGCCAACGAACATAAAGTTATGCTTTGGGCCCTGATAATAAATAATACCTACATAATTACATTTTCACTTTTCACCAAAAGTACATGAGGTACAAAAGTCAACAAACCTTAAAACACAATAAAAATATACCCGGTATACATTATATTTTAATACAAACACCAATACAATACTAATTTTAACTGAACATTTTTTGGAGGTATGCATAATTTTATTAAAATTTATCAGAAAGTAATGCAATTACATGTTTACAACCTTGCGTACTTCACTTGCCTTTGACGAATCCGGATATGTTCAATGTTTAGCCTGCCGAAAAGGATGTTTGGATTTTATTTTTAAACACATGTGAAATTAGTCCTTTCTTTTACCTAACACTTCATCGCTGTCACGTGAATTTAAGGCATCTTACATTATTATTGTACTTTTGTTTTGTAGTAACGATCGGTAGGCTAAATATATGCATGTGTTTGTTGAAACTTCGTTTTAAACATCCATAAATTAATTTTGTCAATTTATTTTTTGATACCAGTAAAATACAAAATAAATGATATTTATTTTACGACCTCTTAAATTATTTAAATGATATATAAAATATGACCAAATTTTTTTCAAATGAAGACGTATTTTCAACTGGAAGTACGCGAGAATTACACAGATTCGTTTACTTGCGTATTGCATTGCATACTTCACGTCCATTTCTGACAGCCTTGCGAATTCACTTCCAAAGTATCTACAAGTATATTCTTCAGGCGAATTCTGACACGGCATTATAATCTTCCATTATATCTAGCAGACGTGTTCTTACATTTGCTTGGAGTTTTCAATTATTTTTTTGAAATAATAAAGG
The DNA here is from genome assembly GCF_032445375.1 of Bacillus rossius redtenbacheri. NCBI lineage: Eukaryota > Metazoa > Arthropoda > Insecta > Phasmatodea > Bacillidae > Bacillus > Bacillus rossius. The sequence goes on along the minus strand of NC_086330.1, from coordinate 224,227,779 downwards.
CAATTTTAAAGTTTAACTCCATTTCAGAAACACTTACGCAATATATTTGGTGGTTCTCTGTAGTGGGTTGGAATTTTTATAGGCCAGTGTGTGAGCGAGTGAATTACTTTTTGCATATTCGAGCAATTCAAAACTTAGGCAATAAAGTTTAATTATAACAATTTCACGTAAGCTAGAAAGCTCAAAGGCTGGTAAAACAATATAATTTTATTTCATATAATTCTAGATCAATTTCATCTAAGTATAACACACTCATTTAAACACATTTTATATACATAATAATTTTACTTCAGCAAGGTCTTCGGTTTCTTGTAACACAAATAAAATTACCTAAAAAAATTACTGGACATACTTACAAAAGTTTTTAGATTGTAATATTTGCCAAATAATTTAAATAAATCGAACTGAAAATGTAAGAACACAATATAAAGGTCTTTAAAATTGTATTTTGGAAAATTACCTGAATGTTTATTTGCTAAAACTCCTCATTTCACTTGTTCAAAAGTATTTACATGTATACATATGCGTGCGTGTATGCGCGCTCTTGGAACTTATGTTTCTTTGATCATTTATAGTTGCAAATAATGTAGCGGAAGTTAAATTGAAAAATATATAATTCTTTCTGGCCAATATTTGTTTACAAACATAATTTTACATGACCCCAGAAGAAAAATTAAAAAAAAGAATCGCCACTGCTTTGTAATTGTGTTTCTAACGAACTTGTGTAACTAACGAAAATGTTTAACTGCTCAAGGTTAGTGATACAATAAATGCTTGGGTAGTGAAAAATCTATTGTTAAAAGCCAAAGGTAATTTTAAACGACTTTTAGTTAACCATTGTTCAACGACAGCATCGAGAGATTGGCCCTTATTTTTGTATCGTTATATACATAACTAAATCATTACGGGAGGAAGTTGCCATAGGCGGCTGGTCCTTCAGTTACTATTTTTTTTTAAACATCTCTATAGAGTTGCAATAGTAACTATTAATATTTTGATCATAACTCATTTATGTAACATTACACCCAGAGGTACAGCCCATTCTACCAGAGCTTAAGTCGAGGTACAAATATAATTAAAGAAACACAATGAAATAAATATAACTAAAGAAATATAATTAAATAAATTTATAGAAAATCATTGTCATTTTGCAAATATTTTTTTAACAATAATTGAAATATTCTAATAAAATCTTAAACATTATTTATTTGTCTTGAATGTACGATTCTTGAATAGAAGTATAAATAATAATTTAATAATTTAAATTGATTTTGGAAGTTATATTATTATATGAAACCATTTTGCTATTATTGTAATACACCGTGATTGCAGGATTCATTCATGTGTTAAGGTAAAGAGTCATATCAAAATACATAATGAAGTCACTAAGATAATATGTGAAATAATGTTGTAATAAAATGTAATGTGCGACGTTCACGCAGATGCCCGTAAACGAAACAGGTTATATATTATAATCATATTTAGCACTTTAGTATTTCCAAAATAAGTTTTTTTTTAAGACGCCCAACTATTATAATAAATCTCTATCTACTAAAACAATTCAGTAATTGTAGTTAGATGATTTTAAATAAATAATATTCTATGAATAAATTTGTCACGACAAGTGAAGCATATTAATAATAATTTACATCACTGAAAAGCTGACAAATATATCTATAGAAATTGTCGACAACGTGAGACGGTTTTCAGTGTTTTCAGTGTTGTGTTTTGACCGTTTCGAAGCGATAATATTCCCGCCTGAACTCCTGCGATATTAGAGCCATCTAGTGAGTAAACTCGGAACTAATCGGAGCTCTAGCGGCAAACTGTTGAACTCGTTCCTTTCATCAGCGGCAAGTGACAGTTAAATCACAGTATTTAATACTCAGATTATTTAAATTCTGTACGTTGTATTAAAAAAATTACTAGACAGAATTGTTCATTGTACCTCCTTTAAGTTGTGTGCAAAGTAACAGCCGTGTACCATTAAAATATATACCTAATATTTAGTTTTGAAAATTTCAAAATTAAAATTAAATAAGAAAGCATTTTTTGAAAAAAAATTTATCGTCATATTTACAAAATTCAAAGTTTTATTTACAATTTTGTCTAGTATGTATTTTTTATCTACTACGATATTCATGGGAGAAATAATTTTCTTGGAGGCTGCAAAACTAAGGATCTTAGCCTTAACAAAAGAAGAATTACAAGAGAATATTATAGTTGTGATTATGCACAAATTTTCTTACAAATATTTTACATTAAAATCTTAAGTCCAGCCTGACTAGTGGCTTAACAGACCCCTCGTACTATTCGGTCCAATATGGCCAGATACTCGCCTCAAACTCGGTGGGTGGTCCAGTCCCGGCCGTTGCTAGCCGAGTCATCACTGGAGGTTGCGCATCGGCCATTCACCATCCTCCTTTCCTAACGATGCTATGGATGGACTTCGTTGGTGCACTGTTGTCCTGGAACCTAAAGTACCCTTGACGACCGTGAAGAGAGGTCCGAAGAGCAGCCCACACACCTCCTTGTCCAGACTGTCTCGATGTCCGCATCTGTCACACTCGCACTAGTGAATAGTAATTTCCAAACAATAACTTGCTCCTGGATGGGCTTCGGACTGAGTGAACACCCCTACTCGATGTAATGGTTAAATCTGGTGTACAAAAGTCTAAGTCGGGAATTGTCACAAACTGACTTGGTATGGCTGCCTCTCTTTGACCACACTGTTTAAATGATGTCTCATACATGCACTTGCTCGTATCTTTGCCCACTCGTAATTACACTGTAGTTCCGCGAATAACTATATCCTTAAAAATACGAGTGTTTATAAATGTATGGTCTTCTCCGACTCTGTCTCGGACTCGCTATTACCAAGTGCCCTCCTCCACAACTTCTCTCAGTCGGCACACAGTCGACACTCTACTTATTGTTGGTTACCTTCGGTATTTTGTCACTGATGATCTCGTCGTGCTACAGCTTTGATCCTCGTGGATTGGGCTAAGTCCGACTGATGACGAAAAATAACTTAGTCCAGCTTACTCTTCGCAGAGTCTTACTCTAATACCGGTGTTCGTAGTTCATTCGGATGTAGTCGCTGTCTGCTTCTCGGTGGTATTTTTTTTCTTCAATTACATTTTGAATTGGCTATGTACATGTGCATACTTCTGCTGTGCACAATCCCTCCAGTATATGTCAGATGTTCCAGCACATTGAGCTATTTCGTCAAACCATCAATGGGCGATATGTAAATAAATCATAGAACAAAAAGAGGTGACTTCAGTGAAATAAAACTGGGAAAATTTAAAACCCCAGCCTGCAGCATGGGGTCGTGGAATAGCAGTCATTAAAACATGAAACCATCATAAAGAAGGGGGGTTGCCCAGGAGACAGCTGCTGATGAACAAGTAGGTGAGGTAAGAACAGAAACATGTAAGATAAACTTCCAGGTTGTGTAGCAGGCAAAAGCTATTGCCTCTTCATCACATCGAATTCACCAGTCACAGCGATCACCAGGTTGCTATGCTGTCCGGCCTTCAGGTAGAAGGCATGGGCCATCTTGGGATCCACTCTGGGGGCAGCGGAAAATTGCCAACCTGGTAGAGCAGGCAGGTGGCAGTGTGTAGCAGCCAGCCGAGAATGGTGCAGAGGCCGTGGTTGTAGCCTGAGTAGGCGGGCCTCTTGCAGTACTCGGGCACGGAGGCCCAGATGACAAAACCATAGAATAAGATGGCCAGAATGAGCACCTCCCTCTGGCGGATCCTGACTTCCTGCCCCAGGGTACAAGCTGGAACCAACAGTAGGCACACTGCCTTGTGGGCAGCTCGGACTTAAGCGGCCATGGTGATGATTAGGTGCTTCCACAGGAGTGTGGAGTGCAGATGGACCGCCAGGTATTTCACCCTGGGCTGCCACTCGAGCAGATTTCTGAGAAAAGCAGGCAGCTCAAGGGGGTGGTGGCAACATTTGGTCAGGAACATAGCCAATGTCTTCTCAGGATTCGGCAGGACGCCCCACGGCTGGAAGTAAATACAGCGCCGAGTGGTGGTGTGCACAGAACCTAGCCATTACCCGAAAAAAGAGGGCAGCGACGGAATGCATGGCTGAGTGACCGCGGTGAAACCCAAACTGGTGATTCGGCAGGAGGTGCAGGACATTGGTGGAGAGCAACAGGCGCCCCAGGATGATGTGCTCTGACACCTTGGCCAGGATGTTGAGTAGCGAAATCGGCCGGTATGAGTTGAGCAGGTGTGGCTAACTGCCAGCTTTGGATACCGGGACAACGATCGCCATCTTCCAGGCGGATGGAAAGTGAGATGACAGCAGCATGCCATTGAAGATATTCGTCAAAAAGACGATGCCTTTACGGGACAGGGAGTGAATGAGCCTCGCTGGTGTCTGGCCAACTCTGGGCTCCTTCATGATTTACAGCCTGTCTATCGTTCTGGACACTTCCCTCGGCATAGAGAGGTACCGATAGGGAAAATCTGAGGCATCTTCTGCCCGGAAGACCGTGGTGCGTAGTCCTACGCCCATGGCACCGCCTCAGGGAACAGCCAATTGGAAGGTGTCTTGGAACCTTGCTGCGAATGCCTCTGCCTTGGCCTGGGGGTCTTCAATCACGACCACCTCTCATTGTACGGACATACTGCCAGACTGTGCCCCCTTCGTAATGGAGAGTTGACTTACCACTGCGATATGGCCCAATTGGCAGCACATTGGGCCCTCTGGTACAAGGTTGGTGAGCTTCCATCCAAAGTGTTTGCCAACACAAGCGGGCTAGGTTACGAGTGAAGATCAGCTCCTTGACATCCTGAAGGAAGTGCACCCTGGCATATTGGAATACGGGTCGCTGCGGCCTGAGCGATTTCTTCAGACCGCTGTGCTGGAAATTAGGTATTTTGGCACTTTTTTTAATTGTTACTATAATTTTGAGTTATTTTTGGAAATTTTCTTTTTCTTTATAATTTAGTTACAAAAGGGTGATTTACACTTTGTTAGTCTGGTGTACTCTCCTTAGTTAAACTTTGCAGCAGTAGAACAAGGCACCTTTTCTCAGGGACCTATCTGATATTTTGCTAGTCTTATGTAGACGTTAGCAGCCCGTATGACATTTCTTTCGCTTGCAGTCACGTCCCAGGCCTGTAACATTACTTCACTTCATGACTAAAATCGCATAGAGCAGCTTCTGGCCTGCAAGCTGTATTTCTCAGAGACCCGCTGAGATAGCGAGTCTCGACACGAACGAGTATCCCGTGGACCCCCTTTCAGTTCTGAGAATTTAGCCCAGGACCATTGACCTGACGTGATCCCCGCCAGGCAGTGACCGACTCCAAGGACGACTTGCCATAAAAAATATGTGTGCAAGGATGGACCACCCACGACATCTAGCGGCAGAAACAGTAACGTCTGCCCTGGGCGCCAGCTCGTGGAGCGGACGCCCCTGACACCTGTGGGCGATCTTGCCAACTCCCCATTTCTGTCCCCTTTAGGCCACCAGAGTGCACCACCAGCCACGCCATAAGGCCCTATGCTTTCTCCTCGCGGTCTGTAATTGTTGATTGTATGTTGCTTTCTGTGCCCGCCGGTAGAGAGCGTGGCAGTCGTTCTTCGGCGCAGACAACTGAAGTCGTGGCTACGACCACTCGGGCACCTCCGCATGTTTTCGGCTGAGAGCCGAACCTTCCCCCTCCTTTTCCCTAGGGCCGACCGCCCGTTTTTAATTAAGATTTTTGTCTGCCACGGCGGCACTTGGTACTCCGACTTCGGCTACTTACCGCGTCATCTCGGCGTCCCCTGGGTTAAGAGGCTTTTCTCGGCAACGACATACTCGTTCGAATTAAGAATGTAGTCATCTGTCTTAAGGGATGTGATCCCAACTTAAAATTTCTGTAGTAGCCAGTCAGTAATAACAATTAGAACACAAGTCATTTCTTAGTTTAAAGATTATTTTATTATTTTATTTATTTTTACTAAATGTTTATTCCTGCCGCGTCATCCGCGCATTTCTCGGTCTGCGCCTTTCTGATGTCGGCGCGAGACATCTCCTGAGCCCTGGAGCTACACCCTGTTTGGTGAGTTAATTAGATCTATTTTTCTTCCCCGAATTCCCGTTTATTGGCCATTTCGCGCCGACTGTGTTTGACTGTCTGGAAGCAGGTCTATTTCGTTTGGAATTTGGCTTGATTTTCAGACAGGGACCAACATTTGGGCGCCGAAATTGCATCCATCATGTAGTCCAGGACCTCCAGCTTCAAATTTCTCTCTAAGAAGAGCTTCCTCCCGGCCAGATGTCTAACTTGAAGCCCCGGGTGATATTCTAAAATATAACTTCTCCCTAACGCCAACGAAACAAATGTTTTAAACGAAGACCAGCGAGCAGTGAAATAAAGAACTTAACCAATAAGAATATATTAAGTTATAATAATAAATATAATATGTCAGGAGAGATACTTCAAATTTCTGTTTCTGTGATTTTTGTTGTTGTCAAAAGTATTGTAAAACTTGTATTAATAATATTGGGCCGGCCCCCTTTAATAACTTTAATATATTGGGTATACCATGTTATTGTTAAATCAAAACAAAGGAAAAACTGATTTAATTTACCGTCTTAAATAAACCAGGGAAACCTATAGACCAATCTACTTATGTAGTGTTTATTTATTTATCATATACCTTTATCTATTTAAACGATCCACTAGCTCCCAAGTTGCTTGTGTGCAGGGAGTATAAAAAGGCCTTGTTCACCACCTCGTGCCCCCTCTGGTAATACTTGTATTATTCTTTATTATTTTGCTAAGCTGTTTCCTAGGCCCTTTTTTTATTAAATTTAAATAATATAATTTTAGGCCACGAGGGGCATATCACCGCACATGACGGCCACATCGACGGCAGACAGAAAATGAGAAGAGAGTAGCCAGGCCTAACTGAGCATCCTAGGTGCGACAGTACAAAAGCAAATCAGCATGGTGGTAGTCCCAGAGGAGGGTGAATCAGCGGTGTCCAACAAAAGTCACGAGTTCCACTACCAGTGGCAGGTAATCAGGGTTGAGGTCAAAGGGGGCACAGACCATAGAGAAAGCACTCCAAGAGAGATCACATACAGGTCAAGCATGTAAGGCTGCTGGTTCTGGCACATCGGCAGGTTGGTCATGGTATCTGGGACATATGGTGAGGCCGTCGGCAGTAGCCACTCAGAGAAGGCCACTCCCCCGACAATCGGAAATGGCACAGTTCAAACTCATGTGGCGGCTTTTGAAGTCGTCAGCAATGATCACGGTGGCATCCAGGGGAACCAGACTCCAGATTCTCTCCGCCGGAAAGGGCCTGTGCAGCTGCAGTTAGGTGGTCACGAACGTGAAGGGGCGAGCGGTGCTAGTGACACAGATCACCACAGCTTCGAAGAGTCAGTCAGGAGGTATTTATGGAATTTGGGAGCGGTGGCAGTGACACCATCGTCGGTCATGTCTGGTGGCATTCCTGTCCAGCTTCAATGTACCTCTCAGAGGTTGATGGTGTCTGCGATTGCTTCGGCCCCCTGCAAGGGCGAGCAGTGATCGACTGTCGGGAACTGGACCTTTTGCTCACTTCATCTTTAGAGAATGTGGAAAATCGATTGCTGGTAGAGATCGTAAAAGTTGGGTCCGAATCAGGTATTGCCTCAGGTAGGCGTGCTTCAGGTGTTTTCGTCTTGAATGGGCGGTAGCCATGTCGGTTGTATAAAGTTTGGCAGGGAACAGAAAAAATGGCAGAACAATTTGTGAGCAGTCACATTTGCAGACAGCAAAAAGAACAAGACACAGAGACGAGAAGAAAACAAGGACAGCATGTTGTGTGGGGAAAAATCGTGGCAAACAGCAGAATTGGCGATGTGCGAGTGGTACAAACGAAATAGCAAAAATGGCAGAGCAAGTGGTGAACAGTGACATTCGCAGGCAGCAAGAAGAACAGGACAGAAACCCAGGAAATAAGAATACAAAGAGAACAGCACTGATTTCGTGGAATATATTCAGGAAGCATAAACAGGGGAAATGTGCCCATAGTACTAACTGGACAACAGAGGTGTCAGCATGAGTGCTGGGCAGGAAAACTAGAAGACAGTGAGTATAGCAGGGGGGAAGAAATGCGAGAAGAAATACATAGATGGCAGCAGTGGTGGTCCTGAATAAATTTAGCGATCGGCAAAATCGTCAGGATGCTGGTAGTTCTAGCTGGACAGCAGAGATGGCTGTGTGGAGATTTTCGGGCGATGAACCATGTCATCATCGAATGCAAACCTCTAGTATTTGGTCAGCAGCACAACAGCATGGTGCACGGCTGATGATGCCCAGAGTGATGGGGCTAGACAATATCTGGCAGGGCTGTGGCAGAGCACACTTCCGCTGGTCGCGAATGTTGTTCTACCTCTTAAGTACTGAGGTCGGGGTTTTAAATATTTCTTGGACTGCCTCCCCTCAGGTTATCTCCTATTTGCCCTGAGAATTGTGCCGCTACTAGAGCGAACCCCGCAAGAAGTGTTAACATTTCAGCGCTGAAAAAGGGTAGAGAACCTCATACAAGGATTGTGGTAGGACAATACCCCCCTCAAAATTTGCCGAAGGGTGGCAACGATCTGAGGCGATAAGTTGGTAGACCAACACGGTTTAAGAAGTCCTAGAACTTTTCCGCAATAAGGCTTCAGACATCTAAGAGGATTTATCACCCACTGGGCGGCAGAGGCCAATCAAAGAGATTTTTGCACAGTCAGAACCTGCAACAAACAAAATGAAAACTACAAAGAGCAACTGGTATGAAGAACTGCTCAACCTCTTACCCCCCAGAATCCAATAATTGGGGACTGGGGAGTCAGGAGATCATCCCTCACTAAAGAATTACCAGATAGCGACATTGAATTAACCAATGCTCTAGGATAAATTGACCAAATCCTAGACACAAAGACCAATTGAACAAACATTCCAGCTAACTCAACAGGAGAGAAAATTGATGCTAGCAGTACAACCGATTGTACATGGGCAAGACACAGCTGTTGTCAAACTGGTGGTAAGAGATCTCATAAAAAACCTTCCAAGGAGAGTTCAGCTTAAAGGCCTGCTACATAAAATACCACTAGAAAATGCCAAAAATTGAAGAAAATGTGAAGGCATGGTAACGGTGGAGGCAAGGACCCCACAGACAGTGCGACCTTTCTTTGCCTCTGTCCTCCGATGGGACATGGTAGCCACATAGACTCTGGTAGTAAAATATGAATGGGTAAATTAATATCCTTGAGAGTCTTTTATACATTAAAAAATAATGAAAATATTAATTTACCTTCGAAGTATCTGCAATTTGGAACATAACTGGCTCATAAAACATTGAACCTCAGAGGCGAAACTAAAGCCCAAACAAAGAAATGGTAAGACTTTCCTGAAAACACTGTGGAGAATGTGAATCTGTAGAAATATATTTATTAACATGTGGTGAAATTTAATTATGTTTGAAAACTGCAGGTTATGTCTTTAGACAATAAATTATACAAATTTAGATTTCACATTCTTGGTCGATTTGCTGGCAACCTACAATCTTGTAGAAGTGGCCCACTGTTGGTGTCACAGAACAGAAAGGGGTTCTGAGGAGATGTGGAGAATTTAGAAGTAGAATATCCGTAGCTTGTGGGTCGGGAGTGATTATTGATTATGGTGCCGATCTACAGGGTGGCCTTAGGATACCGAGGCCCAGGAAGACCATTTGGCCGCAATCTCGGCTCCATTTCTTGGGCTCTGTCTGCGAACAAGCCAAATCCAAACCAAACCTGCTTTACAGCCAGCTGTTAAATGGCACAAATACCCACAGAAAAGGGAATTATCGGGTAAGAGAATGGGTATTGACATCTCACCAAAAAAGAGTGTTTCTCCTTGAAATCAGAAGGTGTCTCGCTGAGGTGCTCACGAAACTCTGAGCGAAACTGGTACGGTGGGTGCGAAAGCACTCATTATAAAAAAACTTACTATGAAATTCTCTACAATAGAAACAATGACTGATTTCAAAAAAGTAACTTAATACAAGATTTGGTAAAGCATCCCTTGACGAGGAAACTACATCTTAATTTAAGTAGCGGAGGTGAATCTCGCTGTGTGCTGGCCTCTCAAGAATTTTCAGGAGCCGGGCATGCGCCAAGTTGGGAAGACAATGAGGTTAGATGCTGGTTTCGCAAAGGGTCGGCAAAATAACAGATACTGCGCTGGGAATGACTCGAGTAAACAGCCGAACAAAGATTAACAGGGAGGGTACAGTGAGCAGAACCAGTTTAAATTTAAGATATAAATTTACTGCTAAGATGATAGTTCAAATTCAAAATTTAATTATGTGCCGAAAAATCAAAATTGGCTGCACAGTACCAGTGCATCCAAAAAGAAAAAATCATTATGGCATATCCTGAGGATGACTCTCAAACCAGTGATGAATAAAAGACAATTTTGCTCAAGAATGTGGACCCAGTCAAGGACCAACTACACTTAAAGGGAGTCCGAAAAATGGCTAAAAGTGGTGTTCTCATTGCAACAGAGGATACAGGAACATTGGACAATTTGAAGAAAGCGGAATGACTGAAAGCCCTGGGGCTGAGGTTTGAAACCCCCAGGGCAGAGGTCCAAAGGTTATAATATATGTCCCTAGGGAGTTTAATAAGGCTGATCTAGTATAAACAATCCACACCGAAAACCTGAGTGACGAGGACAAGACCAAGGAACAATTTGCACGAGAAGTAACAGTAAGACTCCATAAATGCCCTAAAGAAAACAAAGAATGAGTGCATATAGTCCTAGAATGTTCTCCAAAGGCAAGAAACATCAAACTGGCAAAGGGAAGCATCTTTATTGGTTTTTATTCCTGCCAAGAAAAATACTATGTAGTGGCTACAAGGTGCTTTTGATGTCAGGGATCAAGCCACACATCCACAAAATGCAAAGGACAGTTAGCTTTTTCAGCATGCGGAGAGCTAGGACACAAATTTTCTAAGTGCATGGCCAAAGACAAAGATGTATAGTGTAATAACTGTAAGAAAGAAAAGAAAGATTTTAATCGCTGGGTTGACTTTGTGGATTGCCCAGAATATCAAATGCTGCTCTCTAGAAAATTAGATAGAATCGACTATGAGTAATACGAACTTCCCTCTACGATTGAGGGAGAAAACCTCCAGGGTTCAGCTGCTGCCAGAAATAAATAGTCCTGCTGGCAAGGGAAAATGATCTGGATATTATATTAATACAGGAGCCTTATGTTGTTAGAGGAAATCTGGTAGGTCTTACTTCCAGACACTACTACTCAGGAGTAAATCCTAAGGCAATTATCTGGGTAAGGAACCCAGGCCTACAATAATTAAAATGACCAGCATAAGCAATTAACACCATATTTGCTTAAGACTAGAACTTGGGCGCTGGAACTGTTATTTGGTATCCTCTTATTTTCAGTTCGCTGAGAATACTGAGGAGCACCTAGAAAAATGAAACATATTATTTCAAACAAGGAATGAAAGAATCATTATCGACACATATGTCAATACAAACACACCCTATGGGGATTGCCAACTGCAGAGGAAAAGGGCATTGTAGTGACAAATTTTGTGGCTGCAAAAGATATCTGGGTAATAAATACACCAGGTACAATGACGACATACTTGTCCCCAGCAAGGTACACTGAATCATATCTGGATGTAACAGTTGCGGACCATTAAAATTAATTCACTTATAAAAGACTGGAATGTTACTGACTGTATAACAACTGAGCACCGCTTCATACAAATGAAAATTGAGGACAAGATGAAAAAAAGCACACACTCCATTGAGAAGGTAATATATGGATACGTTTGTGTTGATTGGAAAAAGTTTGATGAACACCTTAGTGATAAGATGTAAGAGTACACTGCCAGAAAAACCATAATAGCAGAACAAGATGCAATACTGTTTAAAAGAGCCATAATAAACATGGGTGACAACAAATTGAAGAAAATTAAAATAAAATAGAAGAACCATTCCTGGTTGGATCAAGAATTACAAGAAATGAGAAAAAGACTTAGATATCTTAGAAAAAGGATGAAGGCTAAATTTAATCAAGAATGAAGATTGCTATTATTAGAAAGATATAGAATTCTCCAAAGAACCTATAAACAAAAATTTAAAAAGAAGAGGAAGGTATTTTGAAGGAAAAAAAATGATAGAGGTTGGGAATAAAGCCCCATGGGGGTTTGTGTATAAAATATGTGCAGAAAAATTAAATAATCCATTCTAAATACCAGGTCTGGTAATTTGAGGTGTGCATAGAACTACAGTGGCTGAAAAATTAGATGCAATATTAAACGGACTTCTCCCTGATGATGATCCAGTATTGGATACTATGGAACAACAGAGAAAGAGAGAGGAGATGTGAGATATTCCAGATACGGAGGACACAGCCCAATTCACAGATATAGAATTGAAAACTATATTTAAAAAAGGGGGTTGTCTGTAAAGTTGGTTTACGGACGATAATTTTACGTGATAACATCATAAGAAAACACTGATGAAAAATTACATACTTTTTAATTTTCAAATATTATTACAGTTTTTGCAAATTTAATTTAAATAATTTGTTTAAATATAATCACGAACAATTAGTTTAAAAGCCCACCTTAACCTGTTTGATATTTTAGAAGATTTTCTCGCACAGTGTTTGGCCGGTTCTTGCACGCTCGGCTCAGGTGGAACGTGACATTGAGTCATGCTTTTTCGTGCGTGCAGCCGGCGTTCATCGATTTATAAGAGGTTATCACGTCAAAACCTGAAACCTAAAAATTCTCCTTGTCACAATCAGGTCACTACAGAGATAGTGTGGAGAGTGTATGCAAAATTAAGGAAGAACTTTTGTTACTATATAATAATGCCCTTGCCAGAGGTGACTTCTCTAGTGACTGGAAACTGGGAATACTCAAAATATTGTATAAGGTAAATGTAAAGAATGCTGGTGTAACTAAGCCATATAGACCTCTGACAATGCTTCCAGTCCTAGGTAAAATATATGAAAGGCTGATTGCCAGAAGATTAAATACTTTCTTGGAAGCATTTCATGGCATCAGCAATCAACAGTATGACTTTGGAATAGAATTGAGCATGGAAAAAGCTATCCTGGATGTGATCGGATTTACAAATAATAGCGAAATACAGTATGTCCTTGCGATAACCTTGGATATTGCAGTGGCATTCGATCACGCTTGTTGGCCTTTGATATGGTGTTTAAAAGAACTTCAATGCCCCAAATATATATATATATATATATATGGTCATAAAGTCATTTTTTGAAGATAGAACGTGCTGCTGTGACCTCGGACACATTACAAGAGACAAGAAACTCACAAAGGGATGTTCCCAGGGATCAGTCTTAGGACTGGTAACTTTCTCTGCCGTAAGAATGGCTGTTTGTTTGCAAGAGTGATTCCACTCGGCTGGGGCGGGCGTCTGACACGAGGTGTGTCGGAGCCTCTTTGGCTGGTCCACCTGAGTGCTGTGCTCTCGCAGCTCTGGAATGTTCTGTGACAACTGGAATGAGCTGTCTTTGTATTGTTGTTGTTGTACATGATCCGGGCTAATTCTTCGCATGTAACAACATTCCAGTACAGGCCCCATGACAGGTACTCCACTGGGTCTGTTGCGATTGTAACAGCCATGTGGGAGGTATGTATGCGCTCTCTGGAGTATTGTACTCTTTGGAGCCTGTCCATAAAGTATGCCTTCCACAGATACACCAGTGCTTCTGTGCTGCCTGGTGCGCTGTGTGTCACCACTACCTCAGCTTCAACTGGGTGATCTTCATCGTCATAGTCTTCCATGTAGGCGAGGATTTGCTCGCGCAGTTCCTCCGGCTAGATAGTATCGCTCCAAGTGACCTTGGTGCAAAAGGCTGGAAAGCCAATGTCCGCATACATTTGGGTTTTGTTTATGCCCTCGAAAAAGGTGACAAAAGTGCTGCACCACGATCGGCTCGGCGAGACATCAATGCCGAAGTCTGCCTCTTGCTCTAGGCTTGAGTCGCGCTACTCTAGGTGCTTGGGGCCGAGTTTCTTCTCCCTCTTCCTTCGGCGCGGGTTTGGCATCTTGACTGGAGTGAAGAGAGAGTTCGTCCACTCAGGCTGGCAGCTAGGGCGCGAATGATCCAATCACGTCCGCAACGAGAGCCATAATTAGCTCAGATCAGTGCTTATGCTGACAACATAGTCTCCGACACGTGTGCCGCAGACTGGTTATATCATCATAGCCAATGCGAGCCGCCAGGTCCGAAGCTCTGTTGTGATTCTGATCTGGGGCTTACGAAGAGTCCCAGGCCGCGGAATGCTGCCCATAACCTCTGGTGTTTAGTTGGGTCTGTTCAGGTTTGGCGTCCTTTATGGAAATGAGGGTGGTTGCCAGTTTCTGGTTTTTCTGGAGGGCGCATGAGGTGCGAGAATGGAGTGTCTGCGCGCCAAGGAGGCCGCCACGAGTCCAATTTTTTTTTTTAAATTTATAATTTATTTATGTGCATGATAACAGAGGAAGATGGGCTGGCTAGCCAGAGCCCCCGGGGGGCCCAGCACGGCCCTAGGGCACCAGGTCCATCAAAGGCCGTGTTGTTGTGGTTAGTCTGAAGCTGCGGACAGTGGAGTCAGTCTAGTTGTCGGCAGTTTGAGCCTCTTGCGCCGCACCGAATGCTTTTGCTCCTTGGGTGTTCTTTGGTGGGAGGGGGGTGTTGTCTCGCGATGGGCGTCATGGTTCCTGACCAGGAAGGGGGGGGCGGTAGTGCACCCCGCTCCCGTCCGGTGGTCTGTCGCACCACAGGGGGGCCACTCAAGCCGCATTGATTTGTCACTACCCGCCTCGGGTACAGCCTGGTCGTGTGTCCCCTCGGAGGACTTCAAAGGAGGACGAGCGTGGGCGATTTGCACTGTGGGTGCTCATCGCCCAGCCTCGTGACTGTGGTTGTTAGCACGGTGTTGGCCAATTTGTCGGTTTTGTGGCCGCACCTTAGCCGGCTTTGTGCACGTCCACTGCATTGCCTAAAGCTCAGAATACTTGCTTAATGAAGCAATCCCCAGCAGTAATTTCTGACTGGCTGACAGGTATCTCATCATCGCAATAGCGGGCCTAAGGGCCGAGTACCTGGACTTAGCATCGAACCCCGAGCCGAGGCCCACAAGGAGTTCCAGGCCACGTAATGCGGCCCATAACCTCCTGTTTGGATTTTAGAATAATTTAGGTTTGATGGGACGTTGTAAAAAATGACGGGTTCAATAGCTGCGAAGCTGTACTGTGATAGTTGGGAGGCCCAGTTTTAGGTTATAATATTTAATTTCGTTCGGAAGTTACTGTACATTGACTTCAATTTCGTGTGTGGAATCCAGCCTTGTTAGTAATGACTTTAGGGGGGGAGGAATGAGTTTAGTTGTACAGCGGGCCTTAACTGTTCAGGTGTCACTTGGTTTTATTTATAAAGTGTGGTCATCTTAGATTTAATTTGATTGTAGTTTATATTTAAATTTTATTTAGTTTTGATTGGTTTGAGTGGTGTTGGTCTGTGGCTGGACATGGCAGTGTATATTGTGTGAAGCTAGGTGTTGTAAGCATAGGGCAAGGTTCCTGAAACCGTGGGCCACTGACCCCCTCCCTTTAACAGGCGAAAGGGCTAGGCCGGCGGAGGGTACAAGTCCCCTCTGCCCACGGCTGGCTCGCTGTGTACCTGGGGCGGCTCAGAGCTGCAGTTAGCATTTCTGCTAACTGCAGCACTGCGCCGCGCGGTGTAGACTGCAGCTCGGTGCGGTCCCAGGCCCTGGGGAGCTGCTGTCTGGTGTGGGCTGGTTCAGCTGCGAGCTGGGCGCCCTGGATGACGAGTGCGGCCCCCAGGAGTCGAGTGGCCTCTTCTGATGTGGCAAAAGCCACTCGGTGGAAGCCGGTGGGGCGCCCTGTTGCCTGGCTGCGGATGCGCCAGCACTTGATCGGCTTGTGGCCGGCCTCGCGCAGTGCAGACTCCACTTCTTCAGACGGCACCCCGGCCCCTCCGCCGCCCCGCAGGACGACCAAGTGCCAGGCCACTCTCTTCAGTTTCGGAGGCTGCTGGCGTCGATCTTCAGCAGGCTGTCCTCGTGGCTCCCGCGCAGCTGAAGTCACTTCCCTCTTCTTAGCAGGGGTGGCCTGTGTCGCTGAGCGGGCTCTCGGAGTCGGCAGCTGTTGTGGTGCTGTGTTGTCCTTGGGAGGAGTGCTGGTACCTTTCACAGCTGTGAGAACGGTGGTTTGGGTGCCAGAGTGTTTCCACTCGGTGGGCGGGCGTCTAACACGAGGTGTGTTGAAGCCTCGCTGGTTGGTCCGTCTGTGTGCTGCAGTCCTGCAGCTCTGGAGCAGACTGGCTGGCCTGCGTAGTCTCTCTGGAGAGAATCGACTGGGCAGTGCTGTGGTTGCACTTCAGCCGGACTCTCTCTTCGCAAGCTACCACTGTGCCAGGGGATGTACTCATCTTCTGGCTCCGCTGGGATGCGGAGAGCCGCGAGGAGTTTCCCTATGCGGTACCTGGAGTCATCAACCTCGTATAGTTTCTTCAAGAAGCCAGACTCTGTTACGTATATCAGTGCTTCGGTGAAGCCTGGCGAAGTGTGTATAGGGACTACCACAACTTCATGCTGATATGTTTCTTCTGGATGATCGAGGTACTCGTCGATCAGCTCTCGTAGTTGTTTCGGCTCCTGGTCGCCGTCCCACGAGAGCCCTATGCAGAATACCCGCGAACCGAAGTACTCTGGCATGTCGCCCTCGTATCTCTTCGCAAGGAGGTCGACAGGCGAGCTGCATAGCATGTGGTTCGGCGACAATTCTGCTCCTAAGTCTGCCTCTATACTTGGGTAGCGCTGCTCGAGGTTGTGCCGGAAATTTGGTATTTCGACACGTTTTTTTTTTAAATTTTACTATAATTTTAAATTTATTTTTGGAAATTTTATTTTTCTTTATAATTTGGTTTCTAAAGGATGATTTACTCTTTGTTAGGCTGGTGTACTCCCCTAAGTTAAACTTTGTGCCAGTAGACAGAAGCACCTTTCCTAGAGACCTATAGGATCTTTTGCAGATCTAAGACTTTGTTGGCTGCCAGTTTGAAATTTCCCTCGCTTACAGGCACGTCCCAGGCCTGTAACGTTACTTCACTTCATAACTAAAACTGCATACAGCAGCTCTGGACGAGCTGTTACCATTTCTCAGAGGCGAGCTGACCATAGCCTTTACCGTCACGAATACGTATTAGGTTCACTACCATGGAGTCACGTCATGGATGCTAGTTCCCAGCGTCGTTGCATTTTCTGCCCCCCCCCTTACTGCCCCCCTTTCAGTTCTAAGAATTCGCCTAAAACCAATGACCGGTAATAAACCCCAGCAGACAGCAACCGTCTCCAAGGATGCCTTGCATAAAAAATGTGTGTGCCAAGATGGATCACCCCACGACATCTCACGGCAGAAACAGTAACTTATTATCTTGGCCACCAGAGTGTATCACCTGACTGCCCCTTTAACCCTTGGTTTAAGCAGATGCCTTGGGCGAGTCGATTCTTTTTTATTTCAGACACCCCTCAACAGGTAGCGCTAAGGTCGGCCAGTGATACCAACTTCGAGACATCAGTCAGAGTTTTTTTATGATGCTCCCTCGGGGAACTTCGGAACCTTTCGGTCTGGACTCCCAGTCCCCCCCCCCTCCACTTTTGATAGAACAGTTACTTTTAATTACGAGACACGGTTCTTCGAGAGACACTTCGCGTCGTGACTGCAGACGGACCATTTTGCGATTATTGGCGAGTCTACGAGACACTGCAAGACTTCCATCCGGCCGCAACTGACTATGTAGTCACCTAAATAAGGGATACTATCCCTATAATCTTTTTCAAGTAGTTTAGTCCGTCTGCGTTAGTACAAGTGTAATAGTTATTTTTCTTTTAAATTATTTATTTTGAAATGATGAAAACGACCGCGCCAGCTGCGTATTCGCAGGATCCAGTTCCTGGCAGGCGACGCATCAGTAAATAGAAGCCAACTTCCCTAACTGGTGAGTTACGATACGCCACTTTCCTCAACCCCCCCTTAACTTTTCCGGGCATTTTCTGCCCCGTATACTGTCTGTGTACAAGTTCTGATCAGTTTTGATTCGGACTGTTCCAGACAGGGTCCGAGAGCCAGACGCCGAATTGGCATCTTCATCTCCCTTCCTCAACAGGACACAAGCGCCCTGGCATCATGTTCCCGCGTGATCTCCGGTAAACGAAGCCCCGACCTCCGTCAAACAAAGTTAATCATACAAACATAATTTCTGGACTTTAAGTTATACCTCAACTGGGATAGTTTAAATATATTTGTATTTTTTTATTGGTTTATGTATTTTTAGTAAATGAAACTTTTGATAATTTCATGTACGGCCGGCCCATAATTTTTTTCTTTCTTTCTGAATATACCTGAGAGCTGTTTAAGAATGTAATTAATATTGTACGTCAATATTCTCTTGTATCTGCTATAAGTTTACTCAGTATGGAGTAATTATATTTCAGACGGAATCACACCTTGTTTCTGTTCATTACTAATAACATTGTGAAACCTAAAGATCCACCCAGCAAAACAAAAATAGTAATCAGACCATGGTTTGCTGCTACAAAAATGGTAGCAGAGCATGGTTCCTAGTTTATTAGAGTGTGATTTCGTCTCTAAACAATCCCAGTAAAAATAGCATAAAGTAAATTAAATTTTTAGATTTTTGATTTTTTTAATATAAATATTTGAGTGGACATCTTGTTATATTTTATTACCGCGAATATAAGTAACTTTAACTTTAACTTCGGTCGTTTGTATTTGTGTTCTACGTCCGGGTCATATTTTCCGAGAGAGGAAACATGCAGATTTGTGTTATTTACGCATTTATCATTAAAGATTTGTTTAGTTCTGATGCAGAAGTGTTTCTGTATTTGTTTACGATGCAGTACTTATACTGGACAAAAACGGGGGGGGGGGGGGGGAGATCTGCAGCGATTCGAATGCATTTATTCTCAATTCTCTGTAGTTTTAATAAATGTATTTTATCTGCAGTTTCCCAGATGGGGGCTGCATATGTTATTTTTGGGGGTTTGAGCACTTTGTAGGGCAGTAAACCGTGTTTGACTCTGCCACCACATCGCCTACTCATAACTGGTATAATGTGCACATTCGACCCTGAGTTTGTGTTCGCTTGTGTCAATCTAATGACACCAAAGCAATTTTCTATCCACGTGAATGCCGAGGTATTTAACTATGTTGTTGTGCGTGATTTGCTCATCAAATAAGTTAGTTCGTGTCCTACGATCTGGGAGTGGGAGATTTTGGGAGTAAACACAATCGCTTCTGATTTTGTTTTGTTTACTTTGACTGTGTTTACTTTGACTCCCCAGGTTGTGCACCACTGCTGGGATTTAGATAGTACTATTTGCATTCTATTTGTGGCTAGCTGAAGATTGTGAGATTTGCTATACAGAACTGTATCATCTGCATAGCAACCTAACTTTACTAGTTGATTTGCGGGATGCAGCATGTGTATTGTTACGAACACAAGCAGGGCAGCGGCGCGCGCATGTTCGGAGCTGTCTGGCGGCCTCACGCGGCCACTGACTTCACATGGCCGCTGCTGGCATGAGACATGCCACATGCGCCTGGAGGATTACAAGGGTCGTCGTTATCCCCTCTACAACCCTCCGCTCCCTGCGCGGTGCCCTTCCTGGCATCTGGCAGCCTTTGGGAGTCCCGTGGGCCAACGCGCGAGCTGCCGATGCATTTCCCGATGCTTCGGGCGTTCGATCGACCCAGAATGACGCGGCCTGTCACGCCAACCTTTCTCGATGTTTTCGAGCGTCGGGTCGGCGCAGGATGACGCGACTGGCCCCAGCCACGCTCATGACTTCTGGAAGGGCGCGAGGCTCTATATAAGACTGGGACGCCGGCTTCCACAAAAAGTTCCGGGGCGATAGTGCCATGGGAGTGGCGGAGTTTCTGGGGCGAGGGAGTTTCTTGGCGATAGTTGGGTGACGAGAGTGCCGCGGGTGCGGCGAAAGTCCCGAGCGAAGTTCCGAGCGAAGCGTCGAGCGGACCTCGGCGAAGGGAGGTGCGACGGCGGTGGCGGAGTGCGGCAATGGAGTCCCACGATGGATGTCCGCGAGGGGTGCTGCGGCGAGAGTTGCGCATGAGGTGCGGGCCAGCGAGGTGTGCGGTGTGTAAAAACCGAGTGACTAGGGATTAACATTTTTAAGTGTAATTGATTATTACGCATTTTTAGAAGATTATTTGTTAGTGATGTAAATATTGGCAATCAATAAAACTGTGTAGTAAATACTTTAATTGGGCTATCCATTTACGAACCCAGTAGTTTACCCACAACGATTATATTCAATAATCGTAACAGTATTATATAAATGTTGAAGAGGACAAGGCCTAAGATGCTGTCTTGTGGCATGCCTGCTCTGATTTGTTTGAGATCAGATGTAGCCCCTTCAGTGGACACTCTTAAGATTCTGTCAGAGTAGGAGATGACTAGTTTCATGCAGGAGTCTGAGAATTCTGCTTCGTAGAGTTTGTGTATTAGCCTCTAATGAAATACTCTGTCGAAGGTTTTTTATATGTCTATAAACATCGCTACAACATAATCTTGTACTTTGAAAGCGCTCGTAATTTCCTTGGTCAGACGTAGTAATAGATGTACTGTTGAATCAGTACTGCGAAAGCCGAACTATTCATTAGGCAGTAGATTTGGTTCGTGTATGTGACGATTTAGTCGGTGGAATATTATGCACTCTGTGACTTTCGACACAGTACTTAGAAGGCTTATCAACCTGTAGATCTGTGTAAAAGCTTTGTCCTTACCCGGCTTTTGAAATACTATTACTTAAGCTTCGTTCAATTGGCATGAAAAAAATATTTAGTTGGAGCATTGCATCTATGCACGCAGCCAAATATTCTAGTGCTTCATCTGGGAGCTGATTGAGAACACAGCCTGAGTGCTATCTTTCCAAAGGCTTTTCGGGGCTTCATTTTTTTGATAGCTCGCTTTGCTTCCTGTACCTGAGTTAGTAGAGGCTCAGAAACAATGGGCTGGCTCAATTTAACACGGAATTCGCGGTAAATTTGCGCTGTGTGTTGCCTGTCACATGACTGCATGTTTCGCTAGAAGTTACGGCAGTCTCCAGAGCATCAGCGAAAGCTTGTGCCTTGTCACGGGGCTAAAAACTAATCCATTATTAGTTTAAAGGAGCGGAATTTTTTTCTGATTTATTTAAAAATCGCCATGTCATAGCTCAGGCACTATCATCCTGGATTTTGAGTCGTTGATATTCGCTTCCCATTGGCTGCTTCGCCAAAGTGTAATGTCATCCGAAATAACAAACTGCAAGTCGTTTATTCCATGTTTCATGTGGTGTGTACATCATCGTGTATATCCGCGACGAAGTCTGATTTTTTGTGATATTAGATCGTTGATATATGCTGACAGTTCATAATGCACTAACCTAACCTCTTTTTTCTGAGATTCATTGTTTTCTGCTATCCTGGTTTTTCTCAGTGAATTCTGTTATCGCGGTATTTAAGTTTTTACAGTTTTCAATATTAATTTCAGCTGCATCCTGTGTATTTGTAAACCAATAATTTTTAAAGCTTCGCCAGTCTGCATTTATATTATCATTGACTTTATTTGGCAAGTTTGATTCTAAGTTCACGTAATCAAAAACTAGGTGAACAGGGAACTGGTCGGAAGACATGTCGTGTATAACCTCGAGTTTAAATCCCGTGTTTATATGTTGTTTATAGCGATAACTAGAAAATCTGGCCTGGCATTATGTCTGCCTGGGTCGTGTGTGAGCTCTGATGGAGCATATACATGATAGTTTTTATTTAGCTGGTGGGTATATAGGAGCCTACAATTTGCCATTGTGCGCCTGCTATTCTACTTGAGGTGCTTAGCATTTATTTCACCTACAATTAGGATGCTTGGGGCTGCCCCATACAGGGCATTCAGGTCAGAAACGCTGAGAAACCTACCCAAGAGGGCATACATAGAGATGAACTTAATTTGCAGTAGTTTTACAGACAAATTAATTCCAAAAGTTTCTAGATTTCGAAAAACTGGGAGCTGACCTTCAGAGTGTTAAATGCTATTGTGTACTGTAAGGGCTACTCCGCCATCCCTATTGACTCTATCGCCCCTGTAAATGATGTTTAAAATTGTTACCTAATCTGTTGGTAGCAAGGGCGTTTCGTTTATGGCCGCAATTTTGATTTTATATTATTCCAGGTTGTTTATAACTTCTGGTAGTTTATTTTTAATTATGCGTGCATTCCAGAATAAGAAGGAATGTAGCTTAAAACTACTGGTCAAGGTTGTTATGCAACTCGGTACCGGATTAGTTGCTGCCATTGTGCTTGTCAACAAGCGCCATGCAGGAATCCATAACTGCTCTAATTTTCTCAGCCATGGATTTGGTTGAGTCGCACCAATAATTATCACAGTGGAGCCATGGACATTCGTATTTTGTCGTCGGCCTTTATGGCCTTTGGTGCGCGTCTTGTGCGCTAACAGAGGGTTTGTGCGGGACAATTGGCAACACTGGAGCAGTGCATGGTCTCCACGGCGACGGGTGCTCTGTGGTCGGGATAGCTGGGGCAGACTGCGTTGCCGGCCGCTTGTCCAGGCCGACTGCTGGGGCTTTCCTGGCAGTCGGGTCCTTCCTGGTGTGGAACTGCTGCCCTGGGACATGGGATTGTTTGCTAGCACTGGCTAGTCCAGCTCGTTGTAGCTGGGCTCATACTGCTGCTGCAGGGGCGCGGACATGTTACCCGCCCAAGAAGATTAACAGGGACTTCACGCGAGCGGGGTTTGGGCGCTGCAGGTGGTTGTTGGGGAGGGAGTGAGGCCCTCCTAGTTGTCACTACTTGCACCGGTCATGTCCGCATGCGAGCGTTTGGATTTTTTGTGGGACAGTGTAATATCATTCAAGAAATAACCAGTTCCTGGAACCCTTGCGAGAAATGTGGTAATCAGGAATTGTAAAATAGCTGGCCTGCTGCTAACTCCAAAAGGCAGACTTCTTACCTTGAAGAGTCCCTTCATTCTGTTGACTGTGAGCAGCTCTGCCATGCCTTCAACTGCGACCTGCAGGTAAGCTTCCTTCAAGTCAAGTTTCGTATAAACTTGACTACCTTGAAGCATCGCAAAAGCCTCTGTGAGTGTGAGCATTCGATATAATCTGTTGCTGAGACACTGTTCAGCATGCTCTTGCAATCACCCCACCACCTAACCAAACCAAAATTTTTACGATTGGCACCAATGGTGTAGCCCACCTTGAGAAAGTCACTGTTTTAAACACACCTCGATGAACTCTGCTGTCTATTTATGCACTCATATTTTCCCTCAGTGCAAAAATACAGGTCTACACTTCCGAAAAACTAGACTGCTTCCTGGATAGACAGTGATGGACACCTCTGGTCTAATATATTTACCCAACTCCTCTGTCTAAAATATATAAGGGCGATGGTCATTAACCTTTTCAAATGAGCATCTTAAATTTGCTGCAGCCCAACAAATTCAATTCCTAGTGGTGCTAACCTATCACTACCCACCAAGCTAGTAGTGCATTCTGTTAGTCTTCTATTTGTGAAGGATAGTTCATATTTGGATACCAACATGAAATTTGGCACAGGTTGTCTTTAACATGCCTTTGTGTAAAAAACATCGATACACAACTCATAGTTGCCCCCAGAGCAGCCTGGGGGGGGGGGGGGATGGCGTAGAAAATATATTGTTTTTTTACTGCTGGGTAACTTATCTTCTTTGCTGTTGAAATAATAAAATAATGTTTTCCTGTGCAGAAGGAAAAAAAATGTGAAATATACATTACTGTGCTACTTTGTGTTTTTATTGATTATGTGTGAGGATGTGAACATTAAATAGTATACTTATGTTTGTATACACAGGTTTGTTTTAAAACTGAACTGTAACATGATGACATCCAAACGGAAACATAGTTTGGTAGAGGACTTAACGTCCATACCTTCTGCTGTTGAATAGGATAGATGCATCATATGTCAAGAGGTCAGTGATCAAAAAACTAGTGAATGCATCAGAAAATGGACTAATGTCGTTAGCTGAAGATCTGGAGGGATTCAGGACTCTCGGCGCTCTACCGAAGTGGGTTCTTTTCTCCCAATTTGATGAAGGAAGTGGTACAGCCGAAACATTTATTTCACATGGTGCCAAATTTCATAAGGTTTGCAGAAACAAGTTTGATAAATAAAAGCTTAATCGAGTAAAATGCAAAAAAGAATCCAATCAAGATTCCATTGAGTCTATTTCGAAACAAGTGAAGAGGTCAGAAACAAACTCTGTGGATATACGTAGCAGCTGTTTGTTTTGTGATGGCGAAGGAAGTGAGAAAGAAACACTTGTATCAGCACAAACACTGGACATCGGACAAACAGTAAGGTTTTTGGCACTGGAACTTGGAGACGATAAAGTTTTGAAGAAATTTACATCCCCAGACTTTGTTTCTTTAGAGGAAAAATATCACAAAAAATGTTATGCAAGCTTCAGAAATCGTGCTCGTGCAAAGGAACGCAATGAAGGAAGAAAGGAAGAGGTAGAGGAAGACGAGTGTGGTTTGGTATATGGTTCTGCCCTAGCTCATATTGTTCAATACATTGAAGAATTACAATTAAACAGTAACGCATCCCCAGTGATAAAGTTGGCCACCATCACAAAACTTATGGAAGAAGAGATGGCACAGCTTGGAATAGAAGGCTATCATGTCAGCAGGACTAGACTAAAAGAAGAACTAATTTCGTTTGTTCCAGGTCTCACAGCAAATAAACCAGGAAAAGAAATCATTTTGCACTTTGAGACTTCAGTTGGAGATGCTGTTCTTGATAGTGCTTCCTACAACAGTATGAGTGATGGACTATGCTTGGCACGTGCTGCGAATATAATTCGCAAAGATTTATATAGGGATTTTCCAAGTTTCAAGGAACTTTTTAAAATGAGTTTGTTCCAGAAAAGTGTACCACCAAATCTCTGGTTTTACTTTTGAAGATGATAATTGAAGGCAAAGGAGTAACTGAGCACTCGACTAGAGCAGAGATTAAGCCTCTCTTATCTCTAGCTCAACTCGTTAAGTTCAATTCGGTGAAATACAAGAGGCAAAAAGACACAGGCATAATACATGTAGTTGAAAGTGAAACACATTTACCTCTACATGTTGGATTGAAGATTTTTTCAGAAACTAGAAATAAGAATATTGTTGATGAGTTGAACTCTCTTGGTTTGAGTGTATCGTACAACCGAGTGCAAAAAGTGTTGTCCACCATGACAAATGTTGTATGTGAGTCATATTCTTCCACGGGCAATGTGATTCCAGCATCATTGCATCCGAGTGTATTCACCACAGCTGTGATAGATAATGTGGATCATAATCCATCATCAACTACAGCAGAATCGTCGTTTCATGGCACGAGCATTACCATAATACAACATCCTGATGCTGTGCTACCACAAAAAAGAAACATGCATATTGAAGATTCACAATGGAATGATAAAGTTGAAAATCAATTACCTTCTTGGTATACTACTGTTGATCCTTTGGCAGTTAGCACAAAGTACTGTGATGTGCCTATAAATACTTTAGCATGGTCAAATGAGGAATGTGAAGGATATTCCAAAATTGTAAACTTATAGCTGAAAAAAATTGAAGCTATCGCTGATCAAGAAGAACCTGATTCTGAAAATAATATAGTATCATGGCCATCGTTTACATCAGAAATGTTAGTCAATCCATTACAGCCAAAATGTAATCAAGTTATGCTCCCTCTTTTAAGAGAATATGCACAGTCTCCACCAGTTGTAGCACACTGCATGCGTCTGATATTTTCCATATTTCAAGACTTAAATCTCAAAGACAAAGTCCCTGCACTTACAGGAGATCAACCAATATATGCCATTGCTAAATTGTTGCAGTGGAAAGTTCCAGGATTGTTTGGAGAAGATAAAATTGTAGTGATGATGGGGGGACTGCACATAGAAATGGCTATACTGAGCATGATTGTGTAATGGCATCTAGGATCGGGATGGACAGACATCTTAGTTGATTCAGGTGTGGCAACTGCTGGTAGAGCTGAATCATTTCTAACATGTTCTCATGTATAACGAACACGATATGCTCACCAAGTTACAGTGGCTTCATTACATATTTTGAGGATTAAAGCCCACAACACGTTCTTACTGTCAGAGGAGAAAGTAAGTGATAGCTTTGAAGAGTGGTGTGAAAAATGTGAAGAAGAATCTGCTCAATTTCTTTACTGGTCAACAACATTAGAACTTGAGATTCTATTGCTTGCATTTGTACAAAGTGTACAAGAAGCAAACTTCCTAAACTATAGAAGCATTCTCGTAAAGGTGTGCCCATGGATGATTGCTCTAGACCATATAAATTATGCAAGATGGCTTCCAGTTTTTGTAAAAACTTTGAATGAGCTAGAAATCTCTCATCCAAACATTTATGCTGAATTCGTTAAAGGAAAGTTTGTAAGTTAAAAATCAAACCATAAGTTTTCTGCAATTGCAGATGATCACCTACATGAACAGAATAACAAAGGAATCAAGGGAGTGGCTGGTGCAGCCCAAGTGTTGGAATCTCCATCTGCACTTCTAAAATGGATGGTAGCAGGGCCAGACGTGATTCATATTTTGAAACAGTTTGAAGAGCTATTCTCACTGTATACAGATTGTAATGAGTTAGAGGGTTAACATAGAGAAGACACCACGGCAATGAATAAAAAATTCAGGAAAGATGTTAGCAGTTTTGTTACCTAATTTGAAAAGCATGGGAATCCTTTTGAAGAAAATGCGCTCTCAACAGCAGTGAGTAAAATTAGGTGCTCAAAAGAAGCTGAAAAGTCAGTACGCGAAGCCAAGAAGAAGGGAGGAACTTCGTATGAACAATATGTAATGGAAAGACTTGTCGAAGGTAGTGTGTCTGTGCATGAAGTCATAAAAAGATCGAATTTGGTTCTGTTTAAAGTTAAAAGTGGGACAGTCAATTCCAAAAACAGCTTGAATTGAAGGCTTTACGAAAAGATGCAAATGTGTTTTGTAAGTTATATGTAGCCAGTTAAATACGAGGGGCTGATATAGGTATGCTATTTGCTCATGAAAACCACTTGTACCCACCATCAATCAGCGAGTTTGGAAAACTTCGTAAACCATCCAAGAAATCCGACATTATGAATTGCATCACATCTGGTTTAAATGAAGGATGTAACGAATGCTTGGCACATTGTACTGCTAGTATTGTAGATGGTGCCGCCTTTCTGCATTGGCTCCATCCTCTTCATCAAAGACTTTCCTCGACTTCACGCACAAGGTTTTCCTTCCAGCTGTGAAAGATCGCCTCCAGCATGTAGAAAGACTTGACATAATCTTTGATCGATATGTAGAAGGCAGCCTTAAATCCGATACAAGATCAAAACTAGGTAGTGGACAAAAGGTTATTGTGAAGCCCAGTACACCTTTTCTGAAGACATTCAACAAATTTCTTCTTAATGATGACAACAAAAAACAACTGTTTCATCTTCTTGCTACAGCGATAATAACATGTGAAATAGGTCAAAAACTTCTAGTATGCAGTGACGAAGATCAAGTTACGAGCTCTGGCAACGTAACATTCAACAGTGAAGGTGTTGCACCATGCAATCATGAGGAGGCTGACAGTAGACTTCTATTACATGTGAAAAATTGTGTTGAGGCTGGCCATAAGAATGTTGTTCATGTTACAGTGGATTAGGATGTGGTAGTTATTGCAGCAGCTGCCTTGTCGGAGTTAAATAAATGGGTTTGCAAAACATTTGGTTTGAATTTGGCAGTGGTAAGAACAAAAAATATTTCTCATTAAGTGTGTTCTTAGAAAATATTCCAAATGATATCAGAGCAGCTTTACCATTCTTTCACGCACTCACAGGGTGCAACACGGTCTCGGCTTTTTATGGGATTGGTAAACAGAGGGCCTGGAATATTTGGAAAAGAGTGCCAGATATTACACCAGTCTTCAATTGCTTGTCAATCTCTTTAGAAATTCAAGAACAAGATTTCAACATGATCGCATGGTTCACAATTCTTCTGTACGACACGACTATCACCACAAAAAGTGTAAATCAATGCCGCAGGATTTTGTTAACAAAAACACCGATCGATCGAGAATATACCACCGACAGAAGACGCTTTACGACTACATGTGAAGCGTGCGATGCTGCAGGCGGTAATTTAGAATCAGTGCCTTCAACGTCAATTGAATGTTCCAGAAATTACATTTTTTTGGATGGAAAAGGAATTCCTCTTCGGGATATGAACCAATTTGGACAGCTATTCCAGAAGTTTCAAAATAATGTTCTCAGTTGATTTGTTGCCACTGCAAAACCATGTGCTCAAATAACTGCAAGTGTGAGAAAAACTGTCTTCCCTGTACTTCATTATGTGCCTGCGACGGACAATGTGCAACTTAAACCAGCTTTTATGAAGTGGAAGATCCGCGATTTAAAATATAACTCTGACTCCATGCTCTGATCAAACATAAATGTGAACAAAATATTTTCTAAATGAGTAATTAATTGCAAGTAGGATCAGTTGATCTGTGAACAATGTGCCAATACCTCATATATGAATGACACAAGTTTTATAACTTATTCATCCCCAAGTAAGTACCTATTACACAAGTGAAGTAGGTAGGGAATGAAATTAAAATATATTTTATTAACTCTTAACATTTATGAAAACTAATTAGTGTAAATTTGCTTTCAATGAATTGCTACATATATTTCAGTTGGTCATTAATCTCCATATTCTGAACATATTAATGTTGATTCACAGTTATTATTGGAAATAAACAATGCATTAATTATTTGTTTTTAATGTTATAACTAGTAACAAAGATCTAAAAACATTTTTTCCTCACTTTCAGTGCCATACCTTTTATTTATGACCTACAGTATTTACAGTATCGTACTTTTTGTAGTATTTTAATGTTCTTAGCATTTTAAAGTTCAATTTTGTTGCCTAACGACTCGTTAAATGAAAAAAACTTTTAGACACCTTTCTTAATGAAAATTTTATGATGCATATTTATTACTTGAAATATTTTTTGATAAAATGTACTGTTTTTGATCAATCATAAAAAACTCTTTTTTCGACTATGCCCAAGATAGTCCTGTCAAAATTTCATGCTGGTATCCGAATATGAACTATCAAAAGACTAACAAAACACACTATAGGTCCATTTCCTTGAACCACTAATAGCTCAAGCAGTGTCATCTTCTCATATTTTGTTTTCACTTCTAGCTCCTTCACACTTAATACTTCTAATTGCTCCTGAGACCATGTATGTAATCCTTACATTTTTAAGGGGGGCTCATGAGGCCACAGAGATTTCAACATCTGCCAACTGATTATGGAGTGGCTTTCCCCAATATCAATTTCCATAGTAAGAGGACTTCCATCTAGGTGCACTTCCATGCACAAAGGTTTAATGTATAAAGTATATGAAATGTCTCTACTGGTGTGTCCGTTTGAAAATGCTGCACTTCACGAAATTTTCTGCGAGGTTGATCTTTCCCTATTGCGTCCGTAGCAGGTTTATTTTTCATGTTTTCTGATGCACACACGCTCAATATGCCCCCAGTTCTTAAAAAGCCAGCAAACTGTCCTGACAGGGTAGCACTTATCTGCCAAGTGGTTTTCATTGCATCACCATCACTGCTGGGTAATACTAGCCTCTGTGTCCAATTTGGTGGCAAAGTTTTCTGTTTGCATTCTCGTAGTTCCTGTGGGTAATTCCTTACAGTCAGGACTTTGTTCTGTGTAGATTATATTGACCTCTTCACCCCGATGCTCGATTGTAGCACTTCTTAAGTCCGCCATGTTATTCCAAGTCGCCTCTGCCACCATTGCAATTTTCTCTGCATCTTTAAATGTAAGCTTGTCTTTAGATAGTAGTACATGTTGAATCACTCTGTCCCTCACACACGAGCTGATCCCACACCATGCGCTCCAAGTGGGGAGATTGCAGTGTGTGCTCGACCGCCTCAGCTCTACCACATGCATGGCGATTGTCTCTTCTTCTTGTTGATATCTGCGAAGAAACGTGAAAGTTTCCACTTTTTCTCTGGACTTTGGTTAAAAATGGTCGTTTAGCTTCTTAAGCACAGCCCCCAGTGTCACAGCATCCATAGTGTAGACAAAATAGATTGACCTAACCAGATTGTACAGTTCGCACTGCTCACTGTAAAAACACAGGTCTTTTGTCTCGTCGTCCGTAGTTTTATTCACGTCAAAATAAAATTGAAGCCTTTCACGGTACAATTTTCACGACTCTTGTTCGTGCACGAACTCACCCACCGAACCAATAAGACCCGCCGTGTCCGCTTCTCTATTTGTTCCAACTTTTTTTGCCCTTGTCGCCAATGTTTTATACTGCCTATAACCATACTCATGACTATTTAAATGCCAAATTTATTGTAATCGTCGTAACAGATCCACTGTATTTTCCCTCTCGAATGTACACAAAGGTTGTTCGCAATGTTGCCAAATATGCACACTGCCTTGCAGTTCCCTAGCTACCAACATGTAAGTACATAAAAACCCTATTTAAAACTAACAGTCTGAATACAAAACATATATAAAATGGCAAGTTATATTCGTCAATGTTGCAAAATTCAACTGGATAAGTTTTGTCGTACATGCGGACGATTTATTTTAAAATTTATAAGCTATATATTTATCTGTGGAATTAAAAAACGCATATATTTTATATTTTAAGTGCCAAATTGGAGACAAGATAAAAGTTGGGCTCATCATGTTTACTGTGTGAGTTAGTACTTTTTAGTGCAGTGGATGCATCGCACGAAAAATTCTTTGCCGTTTTCAGTTGCTATGGTGTGGAGAGAACCTATTGATCATGTAAGTGATTGATACTTTTGTATCGCAAAAACCGAAGGTATTTCAAAAATGCAAAGGGACAAAATTCAGTATCAAAATTTGCCTTCTGCACCTAGGCCAGTTTCTCAGATCCAAAAACTACCGGTACCGAGCGTGCCTTTAAACCTTTAAATCTGGACAACATGTTTCGCGGTTATTCTAATTCTTCATCAGGATCTGATCAACAATTTTCTAAGAACATCAGTTGTGACCGAACATTTTTACTAACTCCCGGTGAACTTCACTTAATAACTTAGAAATAATTAAATGATTTGGTACGTGACCTGTGATTGTCAAAAGAAAATTCGGAACTTCAACAGTAGAACCTGTTAGATAAAAATGTGTTTCACTTTACCGAAAATTGAATGTAACAAGTAGTATACGAATGTTCCTCCGGAAACAGGGTTCAGGGTGTGGATTGTGATTGTCGGTCTGCCATCTCTGATTCTGACATCACAGCGGCCATCTTGGATGAGCGTAACGGGACACAGCGTAAGGGGACACCGCGTAACGGGATATAACGTAACGGGACAAGTATATCACGGCGGCCATTTTGGATCCGCCATTTTGGATGACAACATTTTGTTTTCTCGAACTTTCCGGCGTTGTGTTTTCCGCCATTTTGAATTATGACGCAACCGTTGCAGTTTCCGTTACGGTCGCCATCTTTAAAACCTTTATTTATTATCCGATTTTAATAAAAAAATAAAATTTATAAAAAAACCAATAAATAAAATTT
This sequence comes from Bacillus rossius redtenbacheri, assembly GCF_032445375.1. Taxonomy (NCBI): domain Eukaryota; kingdom Metazoa; phylum Arthropoda; class Insecta; order Phasmatodea; family Bacillidae; genus Bacillus; species Bacillus rossius. The sequence goes on along the minus strand of NC_086330.1, from coordinate 224,196,011 downwards.
CAATTAAATTTTTTTAAAAAATGTACTTTTATGGCACGGAGCTCGGAGCCCTCGGTTCGAACCCAGTGAGGGCAAAAAAATTAAAAATGGTGGATGCAGGCAGACTGACCCCCACCACTTATGTCAAAGTATATATAACGTCATCTAGTATGATGCCATGTCCGCCATCTTGTCTTCGTTGCTGGAAGCCATCATCATTGTATCGTCGGCTAGAGTGCGCCGACGCCATGTTAGTTTAATTCTTATCCGCTAGAGTGCAGTAATAATTTATTATTAGTAAGGCGCCCGCCATTTTGAAATTTGGGCGCCATCTTGGAAATCCGTAATTTAAAAGCTAGAGATGCGGGAAAAATTTCAAAATTCATTAAATAAATTGGCAATAAATATACTGATTGATTCGATCGATTCCTGTCCTTGGTTCGATCCCAGGATTATACAAAACAACTTTAATTTTTAAAAAGTACCACTAAAGTGGCAGGTTTGAGAAAATAAAAACACCGCAAGTTCTTTTTAAAAAAACTTTTATTACACAAATTCTACACTACTACAAGTACAAAAAACACAGACAAATTACTAAAGTTTTGTGGATTTCTCGATGTCTGCATCTGCCACCCACGAATTAAAGCGAGGTGGAAAGCCTCACCACTTGACGTAGGACCGTCCATTTCTTCGTTTTATAATCTTCTCCATCAAGTACGTATCGGGGTACAACGTAGGCTGAATCTCTTCGGCATAGAAGCCGCAATGGATAGGTTTGTGGTCCAAATCTTCGAGGTAGTAGGTCCTAGGCTCTGATTCACGAACATGTGTCACACGGAAAAGTTCAGGACTCCAGTTCGCTGTGAAACCTTTCTCGAAGATACCTTTCTGCTTGGAGATTCGCACAATGTCACCGACGTTAGCTTTAAGCTTTCGTGAATATTTCTTCTTAGTGTTGGAGAACACTGTTTGAAGCAGGCGATTGTCCGTTACGTCCTTAGGCTTTATTTTCGTGGTAGAATGCACCGTGGAATTATACTCGCTTATTAGTTTCGGCAAGATGTCAAGCCACTTGTAATTTCCGTTAGCCGTGAACTGTCGCCACATCTTAGAACGCAAAGTTCTGTTAAAACTTTCGACAATGTAGGCTTTGCCGTTACTAAATGTAGAGTAGTGTTTGATGCCATACTTCTTCATCAAAGCCTTGAAGGTTGCATTGTAGAATTCTTTCCCGAGGTCCGTTTGCAGGTGCGACGGTACACGTCCATCACGCAAAATATTGTTCATGGCCTTGGCTACTTCAGTTGCAGTCTTTGATTTTACAGGTCTAGCCCAAGCGAACTTGCTATAAACATCGATGACTGTCAACATGTACTTGAAACCTTTATTCAATCGGGAATATGGTATCATCTCAACAAGGTCCGCCTGGAATAAATCATCAATTCCACGAACTATGACTTTGCGACGAAGGTAGGAGCATGAAGTTCGCGAGCGATTCCGGTTTGACTCATTGTATGTAGCCGGCTTCCCTCAGTTCTTCAAGTATGGAGACTATTTCGTTGATGTGCGAATAGTTTCCTACACTAAGCGAAGCATGTAGAATTCTAAGACGATCAACTAATTCATTGGGGTCGTCCCAATATACATAGTCAAATATCTGACCACTTTCTAGTTGTTTAAACCTTCGCCATGTATTGTTAGTTCAATGAAGAGATTAGCGAGAATGTCGATTTTTTCATGATATTCGTCTTTATATACACCACTATCTGGATCGTTATCGCGAAAATGTGCATTGGTTAGCTCTATCAGTTTTTTGTACTCTTGTAAGTCTTTGTGAGAATATCCTTTAGGCTCCCTGCGAAACAGCAATTCGTACAGACCCGGAGTCCGGCGCGTTGTGAACGCTTCTACGCGCTCGATATTTCCTGGTAAAAAGCCTATTTCTTTAGCACCGAGGAACCACTTATTATGTTTTCTGTACACTCCGTAGGTCGTGCATTATTCCGGCTCGTAAACGATATCAGGTATGGTCGGACCATTGCATTAACTTGATGTCCCTTTTTCAGTATTTTCTTCTTGTGCATGGACTCTGTACTTGTTAAGTCCTCTTCTTCTCGATCTGGTTCATACTTTCTCTTCTTTACAGTTGGCATTTCATCTTCAACTTCTGTCTTCACAATGATGGCTGGTTCTTCCTTGTTTTTAAGTTCGTCGAGGCGACTAGTGATTGGTTTAAATATCTCCTCATTTTCCATCTCACGTTTAAGTCTGGTTCGTCTAGAAAGTAAATATTTTTCACGAACAGACTATATAGCTCGATGAAGGTCACTGGCCAGGTCTGACATTGTACTGGCTGAAAACTTATTGCAAGACCTCCTTTTATACTTTTTTATTCGTTCGCAGAAACTTCTTTCTTGTGTTTGGCTAAATCTGAATTTGTTGACAAGTGAGATGGTGATGCTTTTAGACTACTTTGAAAAGTCCTCAAATCGTCACGTCTTTGTGCATTCGATACTTCGATCATGTCGCGAATGCGAGAATCCGAGGCTTCCACACGCTGGTCGATGGCAACGAGATACTCTAGTAATTCGTTTTTCACACTTTCTACCTTTTGAGCCAGTAGCGAAATGTATTTGCGGATAACGTCGTCATGAGACTTGAGAGCAGTACGTAAGTCTCGACTGCTGCGTCCAAATTTGGATATGCTATGACTCATGTTTGACGATAAACTGATCGAAACCTCGTCTGTACCTGCCCGTATATAGCGGCCAGTCTTTGACTATAACTAGGAATCCGTGTTCTTCTTTCCAACACAAGGAGCACAAGTCTTTGAATTCCTGGAATGACATGTCGGTGTATATGTGATCATCATAAGCGTGGCGTAAATTAAGTTCGTCCATGCGAAACAAAACTATGATATTTGCGTTGTCTCGAAGGAGATGTTTTGGAATACGACTATACGTCTGACACAGGTATACGCAGTCTACCTTGGCGTGTCTGCCCATGGAAAAGTACTCTTGTATTATGCCCTGTTCCTCGCACATTACATCATCGAAAACAAACACGGAATTGGCTTTTGTTTCGCTTGGAGGTACAACATCGGTATTATCGCTAAACGGAAAATACTCCAGACCATCCACCGAGCGTAGAACAGTTGCTAGGCGCTGGTACTTTGGCTGTTGCAACGACTTGGAATACAAGTAAACGTTCTCGAACCAAAGACCGTTTGGTTCCTTCAGTAAACTCAGCAGAACGCACGTTTTGCCGCAGTTGGACGGACCCGCCATTATGCAACGTACGGCAGAAGGCAACAGTAAGCCATGTCGTGTTTCACACGCACTAAGTACATCGTCTTACGTAATGCGCACGGGCAAACACACGTCTTGCTTGACGACCTGCATTGTACTAAAGTAATTGTATAAAATCAAACACATTTATACTTTCTGGTCAGTTGTGCGTAATGACTCGAAGAGGTAAGAACAAAAAAACACATCGGTGCAGGACTCGTGAACTCGCTGATAAACAATCTGCCATTCGAGCTACACATTCCCGGCTACAGATTCTGCGGCCCCGGCACTAAACTAGCGAAAAGGTTAGCTCGCGGTGACGTGGACATTAATTCTCTTGACGAAAAGTGCAAGCAGCACGATATCGCATATTCATTAAGCAAGGATCTGGAATCCAGACACCGGGCCGACGTGATACTGGCACAGGAAGCCGAAGATATAAGTAAATCGTCGAACGCGGGACTAGGAGAGAAAATCGCAGCATGGGGCGTTTCCAAAATCATGAAGGCAAAGACGAAATTAGGACTGGGTGCTCGTCGAGCCAGCTCCATCAAGTCAAAGACTAATTCACGCAAGACCAAACGCAAGACTGGTGCAGGCGTGCAAATAGCCAAGCAAAAATTACAGACCTTCGACAAGAAGATTATAGGAGGATTTCTTCCTTTGCTTTTGTCTGCATTGGGTGCTCTCGGCGGCCTCATCGGTGCAACGAGCGGTATAGTGCGGGCAGTCAACACTTCGAAGAATGAGCGCAAGCAGTTAAAAGAAGCACAGCGACACATTGCCAGCATGAAAGCCATTGCCATGGGTAAAAAAAATGGCGCAGGACTCTACTTGCAACCTCACAAATCAGGTCGAGGCATGAGAAAGAAACGAATGAAAAAATCCTAAGTTCTTTGCCGAAACGTCCGCTCACCAATATAGATTTCTTCAGGTACGCTCGAAAACTGAAAATTCCAAATTTCCGCGGCGTATTTATGCGAGACACTTTGCCCAGCAAGCCAAAAACGCACGAACGTGCCATCATTAATTTAGACACGTCGGCGGGTCGAGGCACGCACTGGGTGGCTTATGTAAAGTCTGGAATAATGGCCGAGTACTACTATAGTTTTGGAAATTTACGGCCTCCGCCAGAACTGCACAGTACCTGGGTCGGTCCACGACGTTGTTTTACAATTACGAAACGGAACAGAGGCCTAATCAAACAAACTGCGGACACTTGTGCCTTCGCTTTTTAACAAACAAAAATTACCTGACAAAAAAAATTGCTACTTAAAGGTTTTGCAGTGATGATAATTTATTAGTCATGTCGATAACACTTACATTGACAGGTCACGCATCTGAGCTGCGGGCGGTTCATTTCCCGCCTCTGGATTTAGACGGAGAATGGTGTATCGGACTCGTAGATTTTCAAACGTATAATGCCATACCTAATATCGACGAGGAAACCTGCAAGATCTGCTTCCTGAAAAGCGATGGGACCGCTCATGAAATACAGTTACCTGTTGTCTCTTACGAAATTGACGACATTGCAATTTACATCAGGGATATGTTACCACAGGATGTAGACTTTCAACTGCGTGGAAATCCAAACACAAAAAAGCATTCTAACATGCAGTGAAAATGTCGACTTTACGAAACCTGGGACCATAGGTACGATGCTCGGATTCGAATCAAAGGTTTATGATACAGGAAGAACGTACGAATCTACGCGCGCAGTAAACATTTTGCCTGTGAATGTCATAAGAATAAACTGTAATTTGGCAAGTGGAACGTATCTCAACGGAAGACTAAGCAACATGCTGCACGAGTTTTTGCCGATGGTCCCGCCAGGATATAAACTGGTAGAAGTACCGCAAAGTATCATTTACGTTCCAGTCGTCGTGAAGTGCGCACACGAAGTCGTCGTCAGAATCGTTGACCAGCGAGAACGATTAGTGAATTTTCAAGACGAATAAATTACATTACATCTGCACTTGAAGCGATGGGCATAAGGTTCGTAACACCGAACAGTTATAAAAGAAATCGTATTGGCGTTAATAAGAACAGTTATCTACCAGACATCGGTGCATTAATAAATGACAGCATAAAGTATCTTCTCAGTATTGGACAAGTGCTGAATAAATATGGAAGACGAAATCCTCAACGGGAAAATCCGGTCATTTTTGAAGACAGAATTTCGAAAATGGAATTGCACGAGTACCAGCCTTTCCTGCTCGAACCGTACGCACTACCATCGGAAGTACGCATTGCAGTACAGCACCAAGATATTTGTACTTTACCTTCGCAGTCATTTCTACGTATAAGAGGCACGCTGACAAAAGCGGATGGTACGCACCCGACAACGATGTCAATATCCTGCAATGGTATTCTTCACCTAATCGAGCGCATTACATATGTACTCAATGGTGTCGAGGTAGACCAGACGAGAGATGTAGGCATAACATCTGCTATGAAAAATTACCTTTCGCTCACGCCAAATGAACTGTCTGCTGCAAAGATGGTCGGTTGGGCTCTCGAGGATGAATATAAGCTTCCGGTTTATGCCGAAGGGAAGTTCGAAGTTTGTGTTTATCTGTCCATGCTTCATGGATTCGCTGAGGACTACAAGCGTATAATCATTAATTCGAAACAACAGCTCGTACTGCTTCTAGCCAACACGCACATTAATTCAATTGTCGCTACTGCAGAAAACCCTCAAGATGTCTCGCTAACACTACAGTCTATCGAGTGGATGCTGCCCCACATCCAAGTGAGCACCGTGGAACGAGTCAAGATGTTGAAGAACATAGAAAATGGCAAGAACTTCGTTGTGCCATTCCGATCCTGAAGCCTGGAAACTTATCCTGGCTTGCCTCATAGTCAGCGTATCAATTGGATAGTAAAGTCCAGCTTCGCTACGGAAAAACCAAGATACATCATCGTCGGGCTTCAGACCGGAAGACAGCTCAATGCAGGAGTGAGTCGCTCCGTATTCGATAACTGTCAAATACGTAATGTAAAAATATTTTTAAACAGCGAAAGTTATCCGTACGTAGACATGAACATGGACTTTGAAAGTGAAAGATTTCTTCTCGCATATCAAATGTATACCAAGTTTCAGCAAGCTTACTATGGACAGAGACAGTCACCGATACTGAGTCCCGACAGTTTCAAGAACAAGGCTCCGTTAATGGTGTTTGACGTTTCCAAACAGTATGATCGAATAAATTCAAACATCATCGACTCTAGGATCGAGATAACGACTAGCGGATATATTCCGCTAAACACCTATGCTTTTTGTCTGATACTTCACGATCGGCTTGCATCGTACAATTGTAGAGACAAACTTGTGAAAATTCTGACATAAATACTGTTTCTTTTTCGATAATAATTTAGTTACGACCGAGCATTGATAGTGACAAGATGTACTACAACCTGCAAGGTTTCCAGAGTCAAAATGGGTTCGTGCTCAAGGAAATTAGCGTCACCTCCGGAGACAAGACTCGAACACGCACTTTCAGACCTCCGTATCCGTGGAAACTACTAGACGAAAAAAGTAAACGGTCGAATGAATGGCTATGTAAATATTATCACGGACTAGAGTGGGACGAAGGAAAAATTCCGTACCACCAAGTGAAAAACACTATTGAAGATTTACTAGTTCAAAACGAAATAATCTACGTTGCCGGACCTGAACAGAAGAAATGGCTGAGCAAGTTGTGTGATGCGTCAGTTGTAATTGTAGACTTACAGACCGACTATGGCTGTCCTTCCCTGCGCAAGCTTAGTGCAATATACGATGTGCAGCCACATGACAAGTTTGAACGTATCTGTGCCTGTACAAATTCGCAGTTAATGCAGAAATGGCACGCACATTGTTAGTAGGATCCTGCATATATAAATGACGTACCTACGTACGTGCCTTCAGTTGTCGTTCAACCTGCAAGAAGATGTTTACGTTTCATCCTGCTAACGTGTACGTGAGCGCAAGACCTAGCTTCAGCAGTGTCGAGTACAGCTACTGGGATTCCGGGTATCTACGTACATATACAGAAACCTGTGATGGAGGCGCTCAGCATTGGCGGTTTGCGCACTTTCCTGTGTCCTACGAACCGACTCAGCAGCTGGTAGATTGTTGCGAACCTGTAAACTGTGCCGTCTATCACATGAGACCACACACAATCCTTCCTGCTAGCATCGCTGAGGTAGTCGCCTCGTCTGCATGTGCAACACCAAACATGGACGTGTTGCAACCTGTTGCGACCTGTGATGCTTCTATGCAGACGTCCAAACGGTGTGCGTCTTGTCGTCGCAGTTCAGGCAGTGAATCTGTCCCAACTAGCACTGAGCCAAAGCCCAGGCGTAGACGTGGTCACAGACGTCATCGACCATGTCTTGTCGGAGTTGTCGACGTCGCAGAAGATGACCAGCTGAAAACCTGTGTTCCTGATCCCGTGGCCTGCGAACCAGTTGGAACCGGAGTCGATGTTATAGTGTGTGCGGCATGAATGACTTTGCTTGTGAAAATGCTTGATTCCTTAACCTAATGTGTATTTGTGTATATTTTATAAATAAATGTGTAAAACTTGAACTTGTGTGTGTTTTTATTTCTATAATTTTTAGGTACCTAATAAAAAAAATAATTTTAAATACAGACAATATTTTGACTCATGTAGTATACCAGTAGGCCGCGGGTATATAAGCGAGGTTCAGACGACTGGACCCGCAGTTCACCTCTGACCGTGATGCAGTACGCACTTGCTCTCTTCAGGTAGTTTCGTGAGGTTTAGTTATGTCGACCGGAATAGACTGTTTATCGTCAGCAGCGGGGACCTCGATGGCAGCAGTGATGATGGAGTCGGAGATCCCGATCCCGACTGCAGAGGAGACAATGATACGTGGTGTTCCATCATCAGCTGAAGTTTCATCATCTGCATTCCAGACTTCAATTAATGACGAGCGTACAGCGCATCAAAGCAAATATTGTGGTGCTTCTTTTACTAAACCTACAAATGCGCGCAGACATGAAAAAAGCAGCTGTCAGAATAATGCTCAAAGAATAATGTTTCAGTGTATAAAATGTAATAAACTAATTTCACGTCTTGATAGCTTACATCATCATTATAAAAAATGCTCCGAGAAAGTTAAGTGCGAGTATAATGAACATGGTTATTGTTTTGACTCATGTGTTGTACCAGCTGATGAGACTATATAAGTGAGACACTGGTGATATGAACTTCAGTCCGTCTCTGACTGCGGTGATGAACGGATCGGATAGTTAGACTTGTATAACATAATAGACCGGTATCTACCTATTCTTGAGAAGTCGATGGCATCATTACCACTATATACACCAACCTGGATCGAACGTCTACCATCATCAGTGCAGAGCTCGATGACAACGATGTCTACAGCTACACCTGCTATCTCAGCACAGCAGGAGATTTCGACGCGTGCAACATCTTCTGCAGAGCAGACCTCGACGGCTTCAGAAGTTAACATAGCAGTGTTACAATGGTTGTCAACAGTTCCAGTGTCATTGATGAAGGAAGGAGCATCCAGCGGTGTTCCATCACCCAACTGCACGTACTGTGAGAAGATCAAAAACTTGAAATTACGGGATTATGTAATACACAATTGTAGTAATAACTCTGAACGCATTAAATATCAGTGCAACAGGTGTTTAAGCAAGTTTGTACAATATGAAAGATTAAAACGGCACCTCAGGAATTGTGATAGACTGGCTGTACATTCATCGGAATCAAGCTGTATATTTTGTAACAAAACATTGGCAAATATTCAAAGTGCACAACGACACGAAATATATCACTGTCCTTTTAATGAAGTCGATAATTCGTCTTTGTGTGAAAATTGTGGTGTACCAATATGTCGACCAGATAAACTGATTAGACATTTACAGACATGTAAAAGACTTACTTCGTCCATTAAGAAGACTGTTTGAATCAAGGAATCCACAAAACTTTAGTAATTTGTCTGTAATTTTGGACTTGTAGTAGTGTAGAATTTGTGTAATAAAAGTTTTTTTTAAAAAGAACTTGCAGTGTTTTTATTTTCTCAAACCTGCCCCTTTAGTGATACTTTTTTAAAATTAAAGTTGTTTTGTATCATCCTGGGATCAAACCAAGGACAGGAATCGATCGAATCAATAAGTATATTTATTGCCAATTTATTTAATGAATTTTGAAATTTTTTCCGTATCTGTAGCATTTAAATTACGGATTTCCAAGATGGCGCCCAAATTTTAAGATGGCGGGCGCCTTAGTAATAATAAATTATTACTGCACTCTAGCGGGTAAGAATTAAACTAACATGGCGTCGGCGCACTCTAGCCGACGATACAATGATGATGGCTTCCAGCAACGAAGACAAGATGGCGGACATGACGTCATACTAGATGACGTTATATATACTTTGACATAAGTGGTGGGGGTCAGTCTGCCTGCATCCACCATTGAGGAAGGAGCATGTCACCATTTTTAATTTTTTTGCACTCACTGGGTTCGAACCGAGGACTCCGAGCTCCGTGCCATAAAAGTACATTTTTTAAAAAATTTTAATTGAAATTTTATTTATTGGTTTTTTTATAAATTTTATTTTTTTTTAATTAAAATCGGATAAAAATAAAGGCTTTAAAGATGGCGACCGTAACGGAAACTGCAACGGTGGCGTCATAATTCAAAATGGCGGAAAACACAACGCAGGAAAGTTCGAGAAAACAAAATGTCGTCATCCAAAATGGCGGATTTTAAATGGCTGCCGTGATATACTTGTCCCGTTACGTTATATCCCGTTACGCTGTGTCCCGTTACGCTCATCCAAGATGGCCGCTGTGACGTCAGAATCAGAGATGGCAGACCGACAATCACAATCCACACCCTGAACCCTGTTTCCGGAGGAACATTCGTATACTACTGTAACATTTTCTAGTTTTTATAAAATTGAAGGATTGACATATGTGTCTGTTTGTGATTATGATGGTTTAATGAATGAGCTTAATATGGAACATGTAGGCCTACCTTCTAAATGGCATATTTACATAGATTTAATCGAAATAATTCTAAACGCATTCTTGCTTCATAATGAAAACAAAAAAAAAAAAGAATATATTCCTTTTGACTCATTCAGTGACAATGAAAGAAACCTATGACAACTTAGCAACCGTTCAAAATACTGTTATATATGAACAGTATCAATAGGATATTTGAGGGAAATTTAAAAGTGATCGGTATATTGCCAGGACTTCAAGGGGTTTTTAGAAAGTATTTTTTTTGTCTGTGGGACAGTAGTGCAAAAAAAGAACATTACAGTAAAAAAGTTTGGCCTCATAGAAATTCTTCTGGACCCGGTAGGCACTTCAAACATAAAATATGTCCCCCTTATTAAACCAAAAATGTGCTTCTTCCCCCTATCCGTATTAAGCTTGGACTAATGAAAAGACACGGGCAAAAATTGTCAAGTAATAAATAAATATTTTCTATAATAAGTGCTGCAAACCTAAAAGACGGCATATAGATTGGACCTGAAATATAAAGCTTCAATGTGATTTCTGTTTTCAAGAAAAATTAAATGAAAAGGAATTTCCAGCTTGAAAGTGTTTTGTAAGTGTAGTGAAGGAATCTCTGGGCCACAGGAAAGATAAAAACTATAAAAAAAATTGGTTGTCTGTAAAGTCGGTTTACGGACGATAGTTTACGTGACAACGTCATAACAAAACATTGATGAAATAATTGCATGCTTTTATGAATAAAATTGAATAATTTTTATTTTAATAATAAAAGAATAAATACTTGAAATTATACTAGTAATCAGATTTTTAAAATGCAAGAATAATCAACCTTTATTGCTGAAATTATTGTTGTAATAAGCAATGGAAACCACATTAACTTTTCACTTCACTTTATAAACAGTCGACGAAACAGTTCACGTGTAGATGACTTGTAATTAATTTTAAAAACTGGCGTTTAGCTATAAAGTTTAAATATTATTATGAACAAGTTTTCATATAAATAAACTGTAATCAAATATCTATAATCAATTATATGAATCACCATAATTGTTTAGTCAATTGTAACATAACCAATTATTACTGCACTCGCCGACAGATGCTACTTTTTTTTAATAAAGAAAGAATAAATACTTGAAATTATACTAGTAATCAGATTTTTAAAATGCAAGAATAATTAACCCATATTGCCGAAATTATTGTTGTAATAAGTAATGAAAACCACATTAACATTTCGTTTAAATATAATTATGAACAAGTTTTCATATACATAAACTGTAATCAAATATCTAACATAACCTATTATTACTGCACTCGCCGACACATGCTACTTTTTTTTAATAATAAAAGAATAAATACATGAAATTATACTAGTAATCAGATTTTTAAAATGCAAGAATAATTATCCTTTATTGCCCAAATTGTTGTAATAAGCAATGAAAACCACATCAACTTTTCACTTCACTTTATAAACAGTCGACGAAACAGTTCACGTATAGATGTAAGTTGTGTGCTGCCGCTGTCTTTCTTCTCCTCGGACGCATAGGCCAATCGAGTGGAAGAGAGGTAGATGCGGCGCAAGCGTATAATGAGCGTAACGGGACACAACGTAACGGAACAATGAGCGTAACGGGACATAGCGTAACGGAACAATGTGCGTAACGGGACACTTTTTCGTGCGTGCAGCCGGTGTTCATAGATTTATTAGACGTCACGTCAAAAACTTCATAGATGAAGCCTTTAAAGCCTATGAAATACTAGGATGTCACATGTCCTCAAAAATGAATTTTTTGCACTCATATTTTGATATTTGCCATAAAATTTGGTTGCAGTAAGCGGTGAACAATGTGAGAGGTTTCAAAAAGACATTAGGACGATGGAAACAAGATATCAGGGATGCTGGAACCCATTTATGTAGAGTGACTACTGCTGGTTTTTAAAAAGAGATGATACTGCAGAACACAAGAGGAAAAAGTAAAAGTTTTTTTTTGCTGTATGACATTTCATGTAATTATGTTTTTTTTAACATAGTCCTCAGTAATATATTTGCATAGATTTAAAATATATTGCCTGTTTATATGAAATAAATATTAGATTGTAAAAAAATAAGTAGTCTCCATTTCGCTAACCACCCACCCAACTACGCACACAAACACCTGTATGTGTTACAGCAATTTACTTACCATTTCCGTATTTAGTACTAAAAAATACTTCATATATCTACACCCATTTTCATCACTGTTACTTCAAAAAAGGTTAAATTTGTTGACATTTGTTGTTCAATAAAACTAAAAAATTATTAACTTTTTTTTTAAAGCTAAACTGTTAGTTTATTAATATATTGGTAATTTAATTATAATATACAATCAGATTTGAGTGAAATTTCAAAATATTTTATAAAAATTTCATTATGATAAATGCATTAGACCCCTTTCTTCCAAAAATCCTTGCTACGGCCCAGGTTACACAACGTGCACCCACAAGGAATATAAGCGGAACGAAATATTAACATTATTGTAGTTTCGGTTATGCCTTTATCCTGGGCCGAAACCAACGATTCCCGCACATCTGTAAGGGCTGCGTCCCTAGCGCACGACGTTAAAAACAAACCAAATCCTAAGCACGTCAGGTGCAGAATAAAGTACCAAATTTATTTAAATTAAAGGTGTCAGCAAAAATATTACAGTTTTTAAGGTTAGTGATAAAAGCAGTAAACAATATACTCAAAGTTTATCGGTAAGTTTAATACCTGCATATTTCAAGTTCATTTCTGTATCAATTTACAACAGCGCGATGAATTGGGTGTTATAAACGCTTGGCGACACATTTAATTAAATTAATGAAATTATTGTTACGTACGCGAGACACCAGACCACGATGCCAGGTTCGGATCTGGCTGGCGGCCCTGCAAGACCAATCACGTCACGCCCCATCCATTGACGTAAGGCATGCCACACGTGCCTGACCGGATTACAAGGGTCATCGCTACCCCCTCCCCCCGTACCAAGGCATCGTACTGCCTCTGCGCTATAATCTATCGCTGAGCAACCTTAGGAATTGCGCGGGCCGCCGCGCGGAGTAGCGAGAATAAACGACTCCTTACTCGATGTTTCGGGCGTCGGGTCAGCCAGGAATGACGCGACTCGTCACAGCGGCTCTCGTCGGTTCGAGAAGGGCGCCTGAGTACTTGAGCAGCGATGCCGGCCTCCACGAGGAGTTCAGTGACTGGTGCCACGTGAGTGCCACGACGAGTTCCGCGAGGAGTGCGGCAAGAGTTTGGCGACAGAGTTCCGAGCGAATTCTGAGCGAAGGGAAGTGCGACATTGGCGAAGAAGGTGAGAGACAACCCTCCCCCCCCCCCCCCCCCATCCTCTGAGAATGGCGTGACGCGGAGTTCGTCTGGATCGTGAGAGTGTGGTGACTGAATGGCGCGAGACTGTGTGTGTGGACCGGTGCGAGGTAAGGGACGAACCACTGTTGAGTCTAGCTCCAGTGAGGAGTGTGAACTGCGGAACTTGACAGACATGGAGTAACTTGAGAATAAAAAATTTTTAAGTGCCAATGATTTGTGATCGGACATTTTTACGAACAATTATTTATTATTAATGTTAATATTAATAATTAATAAAACTGTGAAAAAAAAATTAATTGGGCTATCCCTTACGAACCCAGTTCTCCCCAAGTTATAAATCGTTACACTATCGTAAAATTTATACTACATGTCATAACACCTAGGCCTCCAATTACGTATATTACCAGCAGTAGTCTAAAAGGCTTTACAATGAAACAAAATTAACAAACCTAATAAAATTATAAATTACTTCCTTGATAAATTTATACAAATAAACCGCTGCGGTTGACATTCCTAAAATAACTACAAAAATCTCAAGCCATACTCAGAATGGGTGGGTGCTTTTTACCGAAGCAGTGACTCTTAGGCACGCTCTTACGTCTCGCAACACAGTCTGCAACCCACGCGAAACCATGCTCCAAATGTAACTCCATAATAAAGGACCCAAATGACTGAAACCTTTTCAACAGGCACTGCAAACGTATTCGCGGTCTCACTCAGCAGTGATATCATATGTTTTAAAGATCACCAACGTGCTCGTAGCTGGGTGCAACCATAATTTGATGCACATAGGCTGGAGCGGAGTGACTTACTCGTTATTTACTGACGCTGGTCGTACCTCAAGGCTTGCCTCTTGATTGCATGCACTCGCCTTATGACGCGCGCTCACAGCTCCGGGCTCGTGAGAAGCGCGATACAGCCTATGAATGAACTGCGTTGTTTCCACCAGACATCAGCTGCACAGCTCATGTTCAGCACCAACGTAGTTCACACTTGACGTAACCGCACGGAGGTGCGATCACTCCACTCGTGTTCAGCGGGCACAGGCCAGCGCCCAGCTGTGCACTCCCCCACCGCAGTTCCTGCACGCCGTGGTGGAGTTAACGGGTTTCTGAACTACCGTGCGATCACACTTAAGTGTTTGCCTAAATTGTGTTCTAAATACCCTTAGGAATCTAGGTAGCTGGTGTTATTATTCTTAAGTTCTAAAATATAATTAACACAAAATCACTAAAATATCATCTACTTATTTTACTTCCGGTGGGAAAGTTCTCAGTGTTTCTGAATCATAAAAAATACTAACAAATTAATAGTCTCCGCTTAAATAGTAAATACATTCCTATTTCCAGAATAAATTATAACATGAAATAAAAACATTCAGAAGCAAATATTCGATTAATTTCAAAACCAGTAAAATTAACATCGAAAAAAAGGTTTCATTTCTAAATGAATAAAATTAAACAAAATAAGTGTGCCAAAAATATTAAATAGTACCTAATGGGGCCTGGCGGATACACCAAAGTGGTGACATTAAAGAAAACTTTCAGCGCAACATATCTCTTGGGAGTAGGTTAGTTGGGTCTGGACACAATAAGGGAAGAATTTTATCACTTTTTCCCATACCAAGTTCAATCTGAGGACTGTGGTTTCTGTATATTTAATTTTGTTCTAATTTTATAATATTTTTTTAGCTTTTTTAACATATTTTTACAATTTTTATAATAGATAATTGCTGTTTTACAAGCTGGTGGTCAAGACTGTGGACATGACATAATCAAAAAGGCGAAATGTTCTATACTCCAATGTGGCAGTATCCGAAATGGCAGAATATTCTAGAATACTACAAGATCGTAATCAAGGTAATCCAAGTGGTGGCCAGAGTCAAAATTATCCAATATGGCGGCTAAGGTTAAGGCCAAGGTCAAACATTATAGCAGCCGTGATGACAAAATCCAAGTTGGTGGCTGACAATCAGGGCCGGTCCTAGGGCGGTGCGAGCGGTGCGACCGCACCGGGCGCCATCAAGGTGGGGGCGCCGAAATCAACCGACACGTGAGACGAACGACGGCGACGATCAGTCGAGTCTCACGGGAAAATGGACGACTTGAGGTACCCACGCCCTGACGTCGTGGTGTCACGTCACCAAATTCGATTGAATTCAAATTACTAATGATTTTGTGTACGACAGATCTTTTAATGTGGCTTATTCGGATTCCATTACTTGCGACTGTTTATTTACATTCTGTGTCCCGTAGTTGACATTGGCACTTCATCCGGCCGTTACTTGAACTGCTTGGCTCCTCCCCATTTCAAATCGTCCATTACGGGGGAGTGAGGCGCGGTGTTAAATTTCGTCCGTTACTTGTTTCGCTAGGCAAGCATTGTCTATTGAATTGTCAAGTCGTTCAAACGCGCGCGAGTGTATATCTGTGTTGTAGAGTGTGTGTGTGGTTAACGGCTGAAAGATTAGTATTTAGATTATTATAGAAGTATTCGAAATAGAAAACAGAAGTAAGTATTGTTTATATAATTTCCTTTCTAGTGTATTCTATGGCACTGCGATAAGACATTTTCCACTTATCCATGAACGAAACCGCACGGCGAGATTACACACGTTGTCTTAGACATTTAATGATTACCCGCGTTTGTCGAATACGTTCCTCCTTGCAGCCTGATGTACTGCTCTTTTGTAGGGTATTATAGCGTAAATATTGTAGCTTTTGTATGGAAGTGATGTACCTGTTTAGTAACTATTTTTTAATCTTTGCTAAAACTGCGTTTTGTATAAGGCAGTAAAGGTGTAGGTACAAGTTTGTTTTAACGGATTGTAAATATGTATATCACACCCAAAGAATTGTGACGGCCGTCATTTTTCAAATTCGCATTCTGAAAAAGTAATGCCAAATGGGGAGATTTTTAAAAGAAGATGACTCGTGTAATCTAAATATGCAGATAAAGTATATTGTTTTTGCTGTCGTTTACTTAAAACAAACCCCAACTCTAATTTGGAAAAAGGATTTGATGACTAGGGGCGCTTATCAATGCGTCTGGAAACACACGAAACATCCTCAGATCACCGACGTGCAATGAACAGTTGGATACAAGCGTCGATTAGGTTGAAGAACTTCAGCGAAATAGACAAACAATTACACAAACAGATTGAAGATGAGAAATCGAGATCGGTTTCTACCCTCGAAAAAATGATGTCGATAGTGTTCTTCTTGGCATGCAATAATTTGGCATTTAGAGGAAGCTCTGAAACGTTATACACCCTTAATAATGGCAACTTCTTGGGTTTGGTGCAATTATTAGAAAAATTTGATAATGTGATGATGGAGCACCTCCACCATGTTGTAAATAGACTAATGTCCACTATTTCAGCAAACGCATTAAAAACGAATTAATTTGGTTACTTGGAAGTGACGTTCGAAATAATATTGTGAATATGGTAAAGTCAGCTAAATACTTCTCCATCATTATGGTCTGCACTCCTGATGTAAGCCATATTGAAAAAATGTCACTAACATTCCGGTTCGTTGACGTTAATGAAGAAGTCGAAGTGCGAGAGTGTTTTGTTGCTTACAAGCCAGTAAGTGACTCTTCGGGAGCAGGACTCACTGGCCTCTTTCTGGATACGATCGTTCAAGAATTTGATTTTTACATGAACGATTGTAGAGGTCAAGGCTACGATAATGGAGCGAATATAATAGGAGTGAACAAAGGTGTACAAACCAGAATTTAAAAACTATATCCTCGGCCATTTTTTAATCCATGTGGCTGCTACAGCTTGAATTTGGTGATAGCAGATGCAGCCAAAAGTTCTGTTAAACCTGTTTATTTATTTGGATTTCTCCAAAGACTATTTGTTTTATTCTCTGGATCAACCAAGCGATGGGAAGTGATATCCACGCACATAGATGGATTAACGTTAAAAAAAAAAGTTTGCTAAACTCGCTGGGAGAGTAGAGTTTCTAGTCTTTCTGCTGTTCGCTTTAACTACACTTCAGTTTGTGAAGCCGTTCAAAATCTTCACAAAGAAACTAATGACTCAGTTGCAGCATCAGAAGCATTGTCGCTAATTCAGAATATGGAGTAATTTGAGTTAATAATTACAATGGTGGATTGGTATGATATATTGTTTCAAGTAAACATTGTAAGTAAAGCTATGCAATCTGAAACTATGAACTTACCAAATGCATCACAATTACTGAAAAACTGTTCGGAATGCGTGAAACAGTACCGTAGCTTTTCCTCAACTCTAATTACAGCTAAGGAAATAGCGTCTCTAGCCTAAAAAATCCAGTTTTTAAATCAGTCCGATCGCGAAGAAAGAAACGGTTATGTGTCAGGAAAGACTGTCCGATCTTGGAATTTTATCTATAGAAAAAGCTATTGCCCAAAAGTGAAATTATTCAGACTTGGTAAAAAAAAAAAAATTGCAAGCACTAAAGTTTATTTTAAAAATATTTTTACTACATACTCGTTTGATTTAATTAATGTTTGCATGGAACACACAATAAATAAAAGTTGACAATCATTATATTTGTTGTTATTATTTTTTATTTGTCCACCACATCACATATAGTAACTCGCACAACCTGGTCAAACGAACGTTTCTACGATTTGACATTTTTGAGAGCATAATTCGGCTTAATAATCGGAGGCCGCTGCTTTTTCTGGTGGAATAAAAAGCAACTGATTTAACAATATTTTTTTTAATTAGAGGGGCGCCACTTTTAGATCTCGCACCACCTAAAAATGTTGATCGGACCGGCACTGCTGACAATCCCAATCTCCAACTTAACCCTGCCGTAGAAAATACATAATTATACCTACTACTGGTAGCCCAGTCTTTCGTAGGCTGTTCCATTTTGGGTAATGATTGGCGAATTGCGGTACGCCATATTGATGGCTAGATCGGCTGCCTTTAGGCGGGTGCGGCTGAAGTTGCCGATAAAATAGTAAATTTCGATTCTGTATTCTTAGACATTCTGAGCTTCAGTTCCCCAAACAGGGTTCTGAAAAGTGTCCGCCCCAAAAAGGATACTCCCGGCTTAAATAAACCATAATATTTTTGCAATTGTACAAGTTGGCACGCTTTTCAGTCGGCCTGTGGTTTTATTTGTCTGTTAGATACTCCTGTTTTTCCACCAATGTATTCTATCGTGGTTTCCCTTTTCAGTATAGTATCTTTCATGCATCTCTAAAAACTTCATGTCGGGTTGATGTTAAAATCCAAATGTTATTATGCAATCAATCGGACACAGCTCCTACTCGAGACTTGGACCGCCTCGTGGCTTCACCGCCCGAGACAAGTTTGTCGGGTGTGCACAGCCCATGTACGGCTTTGTCTGAAGCACACGCAGACACACAAGTACAGTGGTTGTACACACAATTCCGCATATGGCAGTAAGTTTTATTAGATTTGTATCTGTATCGAAAACTTACACTTTATATTACACATCTGGTAAAAAGCTTTTAATGGCTCATTTTTATTGAGCATTTTCATTAAACTCACTATAATTGTGGTAGGATAATATGGTCTTTCCCTCATAAAAATATTTAAGTGAAAAACATATCATTTAATTATAGTGAGAAAAAAATAATATTCTCCTCGGCACAGATATACACTTTCAAATGATTTCACTTCTACCCGAGTGCTTCTTCTACAGAGAAATAGCTATATTTAGAAGTGACTCACCTGCTCAGTGTCTGTCACACCCCTCTGTGTAGGTTATGATTGGTCAGTGAAGCCACCGAGACCTGTGATCATTCCATCGTGCATTGCACAGTAAAAGTTAAGAATAATAAGAAATCCCTTTCGGCATAGCCTACAGGCGTAGGTAGATTGTGAAGAACCTACTTCTTCTGTAAATATTTTGGAAACTTCTATCAATCATAATGTACCCCACATAACATCCTATATGATAGCCAATATTAAAAAAAAAGATCGATTTAATATTTTCTCATATTCCATGCAGTGAAAATATTTTGAATGTTTTTAACTTATTGCATTCAGTTTTGAATGTCTTAACGAATTTAATATTATGCCTACTAAGTTAATAATGCAATTATTTTTGATATTCAAAATGTACAAGAGTTTAAAATCACATTAAATAATTAATTATTAATAAATTTAGACGTATTTGATACTAAAAAAGTTTTATTATTATTTTTTATTTCAACCCTTGTTTTTACGTTGATAGTTCGTTTCATCTAAAATTATTTTAGGCAAATGTTTTGTACAAAGTTGAGGTGTTTTACAATAAATTATAATAGATTCGATAGTACATATATTTTTTTAAAAAAGGAGTAACATTTCGTATTTTTCCATTGTTATTTATATCCCTTGCTGTAATAGTTTGTATTATCACAAATATTTTTCAGATAAAATATTTAAGTAAAAATTATAAGATTTACAAACAATTTGAATGTATTTAATAGTGTACCTACTAAGAAAGTTATAATATTTTTAATTCCACCCCTCAGTTTTTCAGCCCCTTGTAACAATGGTTTGTCTAATCAAAAATATTTTCAGACAAAAGTTTTCTATAAAAATTATAATATTTACAAAATACCCAAATTAATTCAAAATTGTGCCTACGAAGATAGTTATGATATTTTTTTGTCGTCCAAATCTGTTTATTCTACCTTTGCAGTAATGATTGGCCGTATAAAAATTACACAAGCTAACAAGGAAAAAAAAATTTTGGTGCCTAGGATTTTAGAACTGATTTTTAGCTATAATTGGGATGCTTAATCTAAATATGAAATTAGTTTTTTTCTACCAGCTCTACTTTTTGAGATAAGATTGAAAAAAGAAGTAAAACCGCCTGCTTGACTCAAGCCACTTCATCACAGGGATGCCCCAGGCTGGGAATCCCCACTTCGTCAAAAGGATACCCCATGATGGTAATCCCATCCTTCATTTCAATGCTTCAACTAAATTTGAGGTCAGCTTGTGAGTTTTAGCCATGCAGGATAGATCGAAGTTGATTAAATATGAGCTCCAGTAGAAGAAGTTGTGTAAATCATCCTAATGTGTTTCGCTACATATGCGGAGAAAACACATAAAAATATAATAGAAACACTGTTAGTGATCTTGTAAAAAGAATTATCATGGATGCTTTGGTGTTAAACTCGGTGATCAGAATAAATCCTGGGCACAGCATCAGGTTTGTAAAATTTGTATTGAACATTTATGCCAATGGACTAGCGGGAAAAGAAAACGTTTGAAATTCGACGTAACGATGGTTTGGAGAGTACTCAAAAACTACATCGATGACTGTTATTTCTGTCTAGTAAATACAACTGGAATCAATCTAAACAACCGTAGCAAGTGGACTTATCATGATTTAGTCTCTTCAAGACGCCTGGTCCCTCACTCAGAGGAAGTACCAATCCCAGCATTTCACCAGCTTACAGAGCTTTCTGAGGACGAGTGTTGTCCCTATAACCACCCTTCTGATACAAATGAAGTTGGCAGTGATTATGTGGGGATGTCAACAATTCCTCAACGTTTCAACCAGGATGAGTTAAAATGACCTAATCAGAGTTCTTAACCTGTTCAAAGAAGCTTCAGAATTACTGGATTCCAGATTGAAGGAAAAAAATTACTGAAATAAGGAACCAAAACTACTTTTTACCGTACAAGAGAAAACGGTATGCTACCATTCTTCTCTCAAGAAAAAAAAATCTTGTATTTTATAACGAAGTTAGAGGACTCGTGAAAAAAATGAGTCTTTCTGAATAATTTGCAGATGATTGGTGCCTATTTATTGATAGCTCAAAGCGAAGCTTGAAATATGTTCTTCTACACAATGGGAACAATATGGTTCAATATTAATTGTTCACTCAAAGATAATAAAAAAACATATAGCACCGTAGCTTTGGTCTTTGAGAAGATAAAGTATCGTGAACATCTATGTGGACTTAAAAATGGTAAACTTTCTACTCGGATAGCAAAGTGGCCACACCAAAAATTCTTGTTTCTTGTGCTTCTGGGATAGTAAAGGCAAAACACACTACTGGGTTAGACAAGAGTGGCATAAGAGAGAAGCATGGTCGTTGGAGCAAAAACATTATTAATGAACCCTTAGTTGAACGAGAGAAAATCATCTCTACTCCGCTGCATATCAAACTGGGCCTTATGAAGCAGTTTGTAAAGGCTCTTGATAAGGACGGATCATGCTTTGCATTTATAGGGGGGGGAAATGCCTCACTGGAATAAGGAAAAAATTAAAGCAGGAATATTTAACGGCTCAGAAATAAGAAAATTCATTAAGGACCAAGCCTTCGTAAATTATATAAATGAAGTTTAACGAAAATCCTAAACTTCATTTTTTGCAGTTGTCGGAATTTTTTTGGGTCCACGAAAAGCAGAAAACCATGTTAAACTGGTAAACGATATGCTTGAAAATTGCATATCCCTTGGTGGAACATGACTATTAAGGTGCACTTTTTACACAGCCACCTGGACCGCTTTCCTGAAAATTTAGGAGACAGCAGTGAGGAGCTAGATGAAAGATTTCATCAATACATTAAATTTATGGAGGACCAATATCAAGAAATATGGGATAATCACATGGTGGTAGATTATTGGTGGAGTTAAAAAAGGAACTGTTCAAAGATATATTCAGAAAGTTCACGAAAAAGCAGCTTCCTTAGTGTTGAGTGACTAGTTGGTTCCATCGATGAATATATAATAAGATTAGTATATGCTAATAATATTTGTATAATAAAATGATATTTGTATAATATAATGATATCTAGATAATAATATTTGTGTAGTTTAATAATAAGAATTTCTTGTTTAATTTTTAAGATTTGATTAAAGGATTTAAATAGAATAACGTAGTTAAAACTTATATTTCACTAAAACGTTATATATTAGAAATTTGACCTACTAGGCAAAAGCTAATGCCATATTTGAATTTAGAGCACCAAATTCATATGAAATCAGCTCCAAATACCCCGGCACCAAAACTTTTGTAGGCCATTGTTTTTTCAGATGAAAAATTTAGATAATAATCTAAGATGTTACAATAAAACAGAACGTATTCAACAGTGTACATGATACGTAAATTACGAATTTTTTAAATAATTACGCTTTATTTTTTCAACCCCTGCAATAATGGTTCGTCTTATCAAATAAATTTTGAAACAATCATTTATACAAAACTTATAAGATTTACAAACAATTTGAACGCATTTGATAGTGTATATACTAACGGAGTTATGATATTTTTTTGAGTTCTACCCTTTATTTTAACAACCCCTTGCAACCCCGTCTAACAAAAACTGTTTTACCTAACAAAATTTCAGATCAAAAATTATAAGAATAATACATAATTTTTACGAATTCGGTGTTGTGCCTACAAAGGAAAGTATGATTTTTTTTTTTGTCCTCCAACTTTTTTTTTAAACCTCCCTTATTCAGACATAATATTTTGGTATTTTTCCTACGAGTTATAATACGTTCAAACGAATGTGATATTTTCCATATTAATGGAGTAACAGTTTCTTTTTCTTTTTCAAAAACCTTCCCGATTTCTACCCCCTTTGGTCGGATATTGCCCATTAAGGGGCCTCCCTAGTAGCTTCAGAAGTTAGCGGAACACTATGTTTTTTAAATAATGATGGGACTTTATTGATCGACACTACGAATCTGAAATTTTTTCACCCACGAGAAGATACTACACGAATTGTCTGTATACGTTTACATTTTTGTTTTTTTCTATCAAAATATGAAATAAAAAATCACCAACTTGTCCAACTTTGGGGCCATTTTATACTGCTTAGGATAATGACAGAAAAAAATTACAAGTTTAGCCAAAAAGATAATTTTTTTCTGAAGAAATTCATGTATTTAAAACATATAGTCATCGCTTTAAATTCCGAGATTTCTTTTCCGCAATTTCTGCAAATCCTGAAAGTTTTCCACCGTCTCGTGCTGCCGCTCGGCGAAGCCAGCTCGCAGCCCACAGCTCAGGTAGCGGGAAGAGGGAACCAGTGCCCGAAAGGGGAGGCAGGCTACCTGTGTGTGCGTGCGTGAGAGGGAGACAACCTTCAACCGCAAAGGTAAGATAATCCCGTGACCGAAAGAAATTCTCAGAATTGCTTTTAGTGTGCCTCGCCACAGTACCATGTGCTCGACTTACTCTGTGTGTATATTCGTGTATCTCTAAAACATCGCTTTTTTTTTAAACTACTAATATCCTAAAGCTTACAATACTAGATCATGTATTACGAAATAAAGTATTGAAACTGATCAATCAACACATTGAAAGTTGTCGTAGAAACTATTTATTGGTGACTTTACAGTCTCGCTAGCTAATTCGACAAAATTTATATTTAACTTTTAACATGAAAATACACTTCAGTGTTTTCCTTCTATTTTTAATAAATATTCAAAAAACAATTATTATACTACCCAATATTTTTTTAAATTATTTTAGTTTTCCAAAATGATTTTACACATCTTACAACGCTGAAGAAAAATTTATACTGGTATTAACCAAATGGTTAACTATTTACAAAAGTTTTCATACTTAAAAATGTAAGTTTATATAAAATGTATCTTAAACTAAAAGAAAAATCATATTTTGAAAACTAAATGTCATTTTTCTATGCTTTCTGGTTAGATAGATATCTGATGGTCTTCTCTGTTTTAAAAATATTCATGGAATGATAAATAAAAAATAAAAACTAGGGAAGATCTATATTAAATAAGCTAGTCAGAAGTATATATATGTTCCTCCTGGCGCAGGAGTCACGAGGAGTATTGAAGATAAGGTCAGTGACCGATCGCTCACATATGTAATTATGGATGGTACGTTATTAATTACAAAATTCAAAAACCATTTTGAAGTTAAAAAGTATAAATAGTGGCAATGTTTAATGAAGATTACGTAAATTTTCAGATAAACTTATTTCTACAGCTCGATTAATTAATAAGGGCAGGAAATAAATTTTTTACAGCAATTATACAAAATTATTAAAATTTTACTAACCACAATTAATTTATCCAAAAACCAAAATTAAGTTAATATTGCCCATACATTACAACATCCACGAAAGAACCTTGCAAATTATTTTTGTAAGATGCATTATTTTGCATTCAAGTTCTTTTTGTTTAATACTTCACCTACTTATAATTATTACATATTTGGCACATGGTCCGTCACGCCCAATTAAAGTGCCTGAATAAATAGAACGCGTTTCTGATCAAATTTCACGCCTGTTACTTTACCTGCAACACGGAGCGGTGTGAAATAAATTATTGTACACTCGTGACGTTGGCAATCAACTTAAATATTTATGAGTTAAAACAAAACATAACTATAACGGATAATCAAAAAAATTGTAAAATTTTGAAAGCTTGTTATATTTTTATATAGTACACAAAGCAGTTAAACCATAAATTATTTGTTGTTGGAAAAAAAAATCCGTAATCTTTCATGCTTTTTTCCTTGATTTTTATTTCCAGATATTTTCGTTGTAGTAATACTTTTAGGTATATATATATATATATATATATATATATATATATATATATATAACAATATAGCAATCTAGAAAAAAAATTAAGGTAGCCTTATTCCAAATTTGTTATGATAGACGTTAGTTAACTAAGAATATAAATTCGCTTTACAACCACAGCTTGTACACAAGTCGTAAAAAAACATGGGTTCTACTTACAGGCAGTATTGAACTTAGTAGGTTTATGACTAATACTACAGCAATAAACATATGGCTGAGTCTGCTTCCATGTACACTTCTTTTTAAGTTATCACTTTTAAAGCGGGTAAAGTGTACCTATCAAGTAGCTTAGCATTACCCAAAGTGAATGTCGTGCTCCAGAAAATGTTCGAACTATGTAATATTTGTATCACTGTTGCGTTACAGACTTGCAACTTTTTTCAGTGCTTTTTTCTTATGTAAAAATATGTCGTGTTTAGCGCAAACGTGTTCGAATGAATCCACATCTAGCTGCCAAAGAATACCTATCGATGTCGGCAACGTACATAAGTATACAAACCATCGTTTACAAGTGTATTCATACGTAAGTATATAACTGGCGGTGGGCCATGATGCAGTTGGTTCTTCGCGTACAGTCCACTGACGGGATAAGAAGCGTCAAAGATCTTATATGGCTATTATGTAAACTTGTATGTCATTTCACTGCCTGCTTTAGACAAACAACATCCATTACTTTGAGCTTTGGCTTGAAAAGAATTTCTCCGGCCGGCTTTCTTATAAGACTTATTTCAGCTCCTCGTGCGACCAGTGTGTATAATTTGTCCGCGGCCTTATCTTTGGGTGAAAGTTATTTGGAAGGGAAGTTGTGTTGGTAATGTTATTGTTCATCATGTATTACATAACAATTCGACTTAGATACGCACATGTGTTTTTAAAATATAGGTATGTTTAATAACTTGCAATACAAAGTACCTATGTGTTGAATTTCATGTATTGAATTTTTTATTACATTATGTACGAACATAATAATCACAATATTTCATGAGAAATTTTTAACACTTTTTACAAAGCAATCTCTAATTTCTTCCACACCTCATGTTTAACCTTACTATTTTATTTCATGTTTCAGTTGATTTAAACTGTTTGGAATCATAATATGACGGACAATGAAGAATATTAGTTTCAGTAAATTTTATGAGAGGATTTACTTATTACATTAAATATACCTCAATTTTTACCTCAAAGGAAAAAGTTGCATATCATTAAATGATAAATATTTGTTTCCCTTTAATATAGTTTATGAACATAACTTATTGTGGTAATACCTAGTAGTTAAATTGTGTTTTTGCAATGCTCTCCTATTGCAGTAAAATTCTTGGGCAAATTGAATAGCATATAGTCGATCTTTAACATACGCTTTTAGAATACATAAACGTAATAAATTATGTTCTCGTGATTTTAACAATTAAATATTTCTTCGCATGAAAAAATTAATTAACTAAAAAAATATTTCAGTAAATTTATACTCAAGGACTAAAAATGTTTATTTTAGTTTTAAAAAATATTGTATGTATGTATACTATTCTGAAAAAAGTAGATTGAAGAAAACAAATTTTCTTCTTTTTTATTTTGATCTTGAACATACTTGACAAGCAATATTGAACTTCAACTTTATACTTTCAGTATAGCACTTTTCGATTTATTCTTCTTCAAACGGGAATTAAAAGTAATGAATAAATAGCATTTTCCTCTATAATTATTGCAGCCGTATACTGAAAAGTTTAACTTTCCTTTATTTGCATAACGCGGAACTCCTAACTAGACAAAACGTTTGTTATTTATTTTGAACGTTATATTTATGTTTCCTTTCGAACTTAAATGAAACTCTTAACATTAATTTCATCAAAAGTTATACAATATAAGTATCAAGTTAAAATATTTTTAAGTGAAGTTGTGGCTATTTTGTTGTTGAAAATGACACTCTGAAGTTTGAATGAAAGTGAGATATGATAACTTTATATTTGTAGTTAAAAACAGATAATTCATTTCAAATTCAATCTTTTGTACATGCCAAATAAATTCGACAATATATTAAATTCTATGCATTTGAATCTATTCGTATATTCTGCAGCATTAATTCCTATAAGCAAATACTTATTACGTACAATGTACTTTTAGTCCTGTCGTATAGTTATACAAAATTTTTTATCAAAAGTATTGTTTCGTCTATGCGGTTATGGTTGAAAAAGAAAAAAAAAGTAATTTATATTATTTTTAAATTCGGTTGTTAGTAAGAACACGTATTTAGTGTAATATGACATACATTATTCTGTTTATTAAAACATTACTATCGATAACTCTATTTTAGATTTATCTGTCTATGTTTTAGGTATTTCAACTTGATTCTTTTTCTTCGGCTTATGACAGCAGCAAATTTTGTTTTATCGCATATGTAATGTTTTTATGTTTTGCATATTATAATTAATGAGTTAGTATTTGTTAGCGGGTGAGGCTTTTTCACAAATGGACTCGTTCTTGGCGGCTAGCAGGTAGGACGCGTGTATTACGCAGGCTGGATAGGGAAGTACGACTGCGGGCGAGCTCCATGATAGAAGCAACGGGAGTAGTAGCACTCGGCTATTTGTATAGGTTGGGATAGCTGTGCGAATGGTAGAACAGACCACGGGTCTATGGTGAGGAAAAATGTACTGTCGATGGATCATCAGGAAAGTCAACAACTTGTTTATAAACTTGAGTCCCTCTTTCAAAATTCAGTTTAATACCTGGAGA
Organism: Bacillus rossius redtenbacheri; assembly: GCF_032445375.1. Lineage (NCBI taxonomy): Eukaryota > Metazoa > Arthropoda > Insecta > Phasmatodea > Bacillidae > Bacillus > Bacillus rossius. The sequence continues at coordinate 224,168,116 of NC_086330.1, read as the reverse complement.
TGACTATATTCGATGTTCTACCAAGCGAAGCAAACTCTTAATTCATTACTAGTTGATGTTTAATATTGTGACGCAAAATAAAATTGTGAATTAGCTTACTTTGCTCATGCTAGGTTTTACGAGTTTGGTCAAAGTTAATTAAATGAATAAAAATTGTGTCCCTTTGCTGCTGGCTACCCGCAAGAAATTATCATGGTGAATAATAGATAATAATTTTAAGTCGACATGGAATATTATATTATTTTTATGGGATTGTGTTTTGGTAATGGTGTGTGTATTTTTAAGAAACTGTCTTGTGTATTTTATTACATTCACTTCACGTAACGAATTGTCTGAACGTAATGTTATTGTTTGTTTGTTTTAATATTTCCTTTTATTGAACAATAATACATAGTTTGCCGCTTCGAGCGACTCCAGAAATGACAATACAATTAGTTTACAGTGTTCCAAACATTTTAGTTTCCTCTACTGTACATGGGGCGAATATGTTTTATGTTATGTTTACTGAAACCATCATTATACATGCTAAGTGAGATGTTGCGATTGAGTAGAAGCGAAAATATGTCTTAAAACCCTGGTAATGCTATGAATTCCATTCATTCGTTTACTCTGTGATCCGGAGGGTCTGTTGTTATAACTGAATACATGTGCACTTCCTCTATGTAGCGTGGCTTCATTGAGATGAAAGCATAGCTCACGTTGATGAAATACTAATAAATTAAAAAATAAAAATGTTATTTTATGCTTCAATTTATGTTAGTGTCGTACACAGATTTAAAATGTAATGCAGAGTTCCTTAGTTTTATGTATATTAAAATTTGCTCATGTGTAGAGTAGTTATTAAAAGCATAAAAAACATATATGACGAATTGTTGTGTATTATTTCCATTAGGCGTAACCATGAAAATAGATAAGATTTTATCATTATGTGAAACCTACATTTGAAATGTTGGCGTTTAAATATTTATAAAAGCGTGTGAACTCTTAAAGCGCTATTTATGTATTTAGGAAGTAGGTAGTTTCTTTGATTTTAGAAGGTTTTTTTTAACAAACAACTAAATTAATTCAAAAATTTGAACTACTACAAGCAAAAAATACTTTATTCAATTTTTATTTTAAAATTAGTCTTATATTCTACCTTGCTTACACTTTATTATCGAAAAAGATTTTTTTTGACGGAGATGAATACCGTAAATTAATACACAAAACATGCATGTTTTCGTATGATACAATAACAGCTAGTGACAGTGACTAAACCAAAATTATTTTGATAGTTTGTATAGAAAATCCCCAACAGTAGTGGTGATATATTTAGGGATTTCGTTGTAGATGGGTACTATTTCACAATAAAAAGGAGTTATCGTCAATTATCAAAGCAGCCATATTTCGTATCTTCTTTGACAGCCTAAATACAGCACCAAATGACGTACTTGGCTAAAAATTAATTCCAGCTGCATGTGTACATTCCGGGAGGAGGGGAGAATCTCAGGGTGGCCCGAACCTCCCTGAAATAAAAAAGCCCATAGGAGGGGGCCCGCTTGCATTTGCAAAATCTTCACGTTATCGCGTGGGCCTCATGGGAATCGTACAGATTTTCGCCCGTGATTCCAGCTATACATTTCACTGACACCTTGAGCACAACAGTCAGTGCACACTGAGTTCTTGCATACCACCCGCACTTGTCTTCGATAAAATCTGAACTCAGGTGGATTCAGCATGACTGACTAAGCCTGCAGTCTGAATCCACCTGTAGGCCGCTGTTGCAACAGCTTAGAAATTTACACTGCTCGTAAACAGTCTGTATGTAACTCGGAACGGGATTCCAGTTCATTCGTGTATATTTATTCATCATATTATGCAACGTTAAAGTCATTAAAAAAATATAAAAAAAATAAAATGCTAAACATGTAACAAGTGCCGAAAATAATAGGTACCTAATATGCTGTAATATTTAGTGTAACTAAATATGGCGTAAACCCTAGAATACAAAGTTGACGATGTGTCGTTGGTGGGAACACTTGTTTGTTCCTGACATTTTTTTCTCTACAGAATTTTAAAGTGAGTTTGACATGCACTTTTTCTTCAGTAAGTAAGTTAAAAATTTGTTTGTCGTTATTGCGATTTCAAAAGTTGATTTGTGTCTAAGAGTAAAAATGTTTAATATTATGTTCATCATTTTATTTCCAGTTTTATTACGCAATCTATTAGTAGGACGTGATTTCTCGTCGCGGTGCGGAAGACTTTTATGAATGAAAGCATAATGTTCGTGCAAAACCATTCATCACACAAATGTCAGTTCTAAAGTATAATGTTGGAAATTTTTTTTTAATTACAATAATTTTTACAATTTTTTCTCTGAAAACACAAGCTAACGCATCAATTTTTGGTGACAATTTTTTGTAATGTATGTAAATCTCTTAATTATGTAGAACATAATTAAAAAATAAAAATATATGTTTTAAAGAGAATTGACGATTGTTTGCATTTCATGGATATGGACTGGATCGCAACACTAATTTAATGTTTCAAGTTACTAAACACTGTCAGGAAGCAAGCAAGGTAATATGAGAACATTATCTTTTGGTTGAATGTAGCGAAAGGGAAAAGCAGTCACCTTTATTGCCACGATCTTGTTCGCAGATAACGCAGGTATAAGTAGTAAATGGACTCCACACAATGACAACCCTCCCATTATTCCGCCCCCCTCGCTGAAACGCCCTCTCCCCCCTCCACCGCGGCGCAGGCGACAGTCTCAGGTATATCGCCACGCCCAACCACTGGCAGTAGCACGTGGCCAGTGGCCCCACGCGCTAAACATTTTTACTAGGGAGGCCCCTTAACGAACTCTAACTTGATTTTCCACTACGAGATTTTATGTATCAGTTTGGAAGTGATTTGTGAAAAAAGTGACAGTCATAGTGTCCACAAAATTTGATATATGTAGTATTTATTAACTTTTGATTTGACGATGGTTTTGGGGTATGTGAACTATGAAATGAAAAACTATATAAAATTTTCCGAAAGTAGCACCTTGGTAACGGCTACAATAGGCAGTATTTATTTGAAATCTACCTAAAAAGTCTGATTGGCTCACCAAATCTCCAAAAATAAGAGGAAGTTAACATTAATAAAAACAATCTTTTTTTATTTAAAATACACAAAAGTAACATTGCGAGAAAATTTAAAATAGATACATTTTAAAAGAAAACAATGAACACTACATAATTTCAGAAGTCATAGATTAAATATTTATTTCATTCACATTAACTAACGATTAAACAAGAGTCAGTATTACAAAGAATTACGAGTATTATAAGTTATTTGGTTACATTTTCAATGATTCTGCAGCCCTCATCAAACAAAGCAAAATTGAAAATGAATCACTCTTGAATTACAAAATTACTTTAATTGTAATAATTGCATAATTATTATAATTGAACTTATATTAAGGTTACAATTATTAATTTCATTTAGAATTTGTTGATGTGTCAGTCAAGACGCACATATGATTAATCATGCTTGATGCCATAAAGTTTAAAAAAACTTTCCTGGACGAGTGGTTAGCAGAATCTCATGGTCGGCAGTAAGAGAGGAGAATCTCTCGCCATCACTCTAGAAAATCTCGGAGAAACAACATTAGTGCGGATATTGAAACACCAACAAGTCAAACCGCTAATAAAATAGGCAAAAAAATATTTTAAAAATAATCGATCAGCAAACATTTTAATAGCATTATTTCTGAGAAAATATGCTACAGAACTTTCCCAGTATGCAGTTAGGAAATACTTTCTACCACATATATTATGGTGGAAAGTGTGACTTCAAATCATTTCTTTCCCGAACGAGAAAAAATCAGAGCAACCTTCAAAAAACTAACATGATCAGAGATGACCATAGCAAGAAGTAGAAAATATCCTGCACCTCGGTGTAAAATCATAACTAAAAGTAAGTTATTTTCCAAACCATAATCACGTGATACATAATTAATACATAAATAATTCATAATTAATACTTTGTTAATAATTTTTTTTGATAAAGTCTTTATATTTTTAAAATCAACTTGAGTCCCTTCACAATGTCGTCCCAATTTTTTAACGGTTTTAAATGTTAGCAAAAGAAAACAATTTAAATGAAGTAGTTAGCATTAAATAATTTAAACATAACTAAATAACATTAAATAAGTCACTATGATTACAGAATATAGGCCTATTAGTAGAATTGAATTACCCAGAAAAAAATAATACTTACACGGAAGCAAAATGTAATCCAATTTGCCTAGAAAGGATTAAAACAGATATATTAAGCTAAATTGATCATATGCCCCACAACAGTTGTGCAGTGACCCAACTGCACAATGGTACCACCAGGTAGAGAAATCGATTACAACGCAATCTTGTGTCGGGTAACAATACTAGCGTTCTTACTGCAATTAAATTTATTTCAGTTTGGTGACTTCAATACATATTTATAGTATTAAAGCCTTGAAGCATAAATTGCCAAATAAACCATGGTAAAATTCTAAACAAACCCCAAAGAACAATTTCCAACAAAACCAACCACATCTTCAGACAATACAAAGATAAAAGTTTTTGGAAACATCTATAGCAAAAGTTTCTTTGTATGTGGATTTAGCCACATAGAGGGAGAAATTTTCACCGACATTTTGATCATCACGGTTGCGTCCTAACCATTCTACCCTGATTATATCTGCAATTTCGACCGAAAAATCAGTGAAAATTTCGCTCTCAGGTTGGCTAAAACACACAATCAAGGATATTCAGAGAATACCTCAGCTTCATCTGTGTATAGGCAGGTCGAAGTCTAGAAGAGCCATGAATGGAAGGGATAAGCAAGGAGATTCCCTGTCACAGCATGGGAGGGATCAGAAAAGAGAGTTCCTATCAAAACATGGAAGTAACCAACAAGGAGAGCTCCCTTCACAAAACTGGAGAGGCCCTGTCACAGCATGAAAGAAATAATCAAGAAGAGTCCATGTAACAACACGGGAAGTACTAGCAAAGAGTGTCCCTGTTACAGAATGGGATGGACCAGAAAGAAGAATCCCTGTCAAAGTGTGGGAGGAACCAGCAAGATGTGTCCCTGTCACAGAATAGGAAGGGAAAACATGGAGAATTCCTGTCACAGCATAGGAGGGTCCAGTAAGGTGAGACCATGTCACAGCACAGAGTCTCCCTGTCACAGAATGGAAGGGACCGGCAAGAAGAGTCCTTGTTTCCAATATGGAAGTGACTATCAAGGAGAGTATCTGTTACAGCATGGAAGAGTACAGCAAGAAGAGTCCCTGTATCAGCATGAAAGTACCAGCAAGGATAGTCGCTGTCACAAATTCACATCATGGGAAGTATCAGCAAGGAGTTTTCCTGTCTCAGAATAGGAGATACCAGTCCCTGTCACTCTGTGGGAGGTACCAGCAAGGCGTATCCCTATCACAGCATGGGAGGTACCAGCAAGGAGTATCCCTGTCACAGCATGGGATGTACCAGCAAGGAGTATCCCTGTCACAGAATGGGAGGTACCAGCAAGGGACGTCCCTGTAACAGCATCTACATTGGACACCAGACAGTTGCAGCACTGCAATTCTCTAAACTGTTTTTGGTTTTATAACAAGTCACACTCATATTGCTCAGTCATATTTCTTGATTATGCAGAATAAGTAACACTCAGATGCTGACTGTAAAACGTGACATTGGCGAACAGCTTCAAACATATGAAGGATATGTTGGCTAGACGACGTTGCCGGGCGATGTGGCCGCGGACAGTGCGAGCGTCGGGTCGCGACCTGGGCGCACACGGCTATTTCTGCCGTCACTGAAAATACCGCCAGTCCCGCTGGGATCTACAATTAGAGATGGGAACAAGGTCTTGGAGTTGGTTATGTGGAAGGGGAGGGCCAATTGGCCAGGTCTCAGGATGCTGTTGACACACATAGGCTGGGTAGAAGGAAAGAGGCGAACACTTATATACCTGTAGTCTCTCTTCAAGTTGACCACCTGATGCTGTGCGATAAGTTATCCACCGCAATATCCTAATCTTTGTATTTTTAACATCAGGTGTTCCCAATAATTAATACCCTTTTCAATCTCTGTGTATTGTATCTGCTATAATCTTTATTAATATTTATTTATTGCATCCTTTTAGCCACAGGTCTGCCCTCACCAAAATTCCCTAGCTATACATATATACATATATAAAACTTGGTATTTTTAAATAATAATTAAATGTTTAGTAAATAGTGATATTACCGTTGCAATATTAGTTACGGCTGCCATGTTAAAAAAAATCCCTTTCGGCACACCCTACGGGCGTGGGTAGATTTTGATGTAGTTATCTATTTCTTCTAGAAATATTTGAGAAATTTCTATTAACTTCTGGAACATTTTAATAACTTAATGTACATAACATGTTTATGTTCTTCAATATTACAAAACGATTGATTACATATTTGTTCATTTTAAACGCAGCTAAAATATTACGTACGATTGGTTTTAACTTAATGTATCCACCATTGAATAACTTTGAATGAAGTTCATATTATATGCCAAATAATGAAATTATTAAATTTTTTAACCCTAAAATACTTTTTTCCATTCCTAAACTAATAACGTGGTTTAACAAAAATATGCTTTGCAGAAATGTTAACATTAAGATGGTTTAAAAGATATTAGAATAAATTTTATACTAACAAATTTTGAATTTTTGAATTTCTACCTATATTTTTACGGTAATAATTCGTTTCATAAAATTGGTTTCAGCCAAAGTTTTAGATGAAGTTTAGTATTTATACAGTAAATTATAAAAGATTTGTTATTAAATCTTTAAAAAAAATAATGATAATTTTTTTCCTCTCAAACATTGTTATTTATACCTTTTTCAGTAATGGTTTGATAGATATTTAAAAAGTTAAACGAAAGTAAGATTGGATTCGGTAGTTTACATGGTAGGGAAGTTTTATTTATTTTCTTATTCCAACCCCAGGATTTTTTTAACCCCTTGCAATAATTTTTTTTTTTATCAAAAATGATTAGTCACAAAAGTTTCTAAGCAATAGTTATAAGATTTACAAAATATTTCAACGGATTTGATAGTGTGCCTAATATGAATTTTTTGTCATTGAACACCTGCTTATTCCACCCCTTGCAGTGTTTGTGGGTCGTATTAAAAATAATTTTAGACAAAAGTTATAGATATTACTTAAAATTTTTACAATAAATTAGAATATATTTGATAGTGTAAAATTATATATATTTTTATACAATTAATTCTATTCCCTTGTTTTATTCAACCCCTTGCAGTAATGGCTCAGCTTATCAAAAATTGTATCATACAAAAGTGTTGGTTAAAAATTGCTATAAGATTTACAAACAACTTGAATGAACGCCCTTACTAAGTGAGTTATGAATTATTTTTGTCTTCCAAACCTGGTTTTTTTCCACCCCTTGCCGTAATGGTTGGTCATATAAAAAATTATTTTCGGACGAAAGATGTAGAAAATATTTTTATGTTTTTTAATAAAATGAAATTTATTTAATAGTGTACAAGGTAGAGCTTTTGTGAATTTTTTTGTTATTTTAAAACCCTCCTTTTTCAATCATTTGCAGCTATGTCTCATCTTATCAAAAAAAATTTCAGACAAAAGTTTTGGATAAAAGTTATAAGATTTACAAACACTTTGAAAGAATTCGATGATGTGCCTACGAACAGTTATGATTTTTTTTTTGTCCTCCAACCCTTGTTTGTTTTCCAATATTTGCAGTTATGGTTGGTCGTATAAAAAAGTTTTTAGATAAAGGTTTTTGGTATTACTCCTACGAGTTATAATACGTTCAAATTGATGTGATATTTTCCATACTATGGGAGTTACAGCCATTTTTCTGTTTTACAAAAAAACTTACCCATTTTTACCCCTTTGCCCATTAACAAACGCGACTGAGATTTTCCACAATTATATTTTATGTAGACCTAGTAGACCTAATCTTTAACATGCCTCTCGATATGTTTCACAAATGTAACCATTGATAGTTTTTAGGTCTTCGAAACACGTTGGGCCACGAATAGTGTGTAGTAATAAACGTAGATAGAAAAATTCAGCGTTTTTTGAATGCACTGTGTAGACTCGTCCTATTGTGTTACTCTTGAATACTCCATCATGTCTTTCTACTGGCATTCCACTTTTTCGAGGATTAAATTGTTTACTTGTTGTATTCTATGTATAATAGCTTGGTACTTCTGAATAAAGTAAATTCTTAGCAAATGGATCTTTCTGGCATAATTCGAAAAACGCTGTTAAAGTTGTTCGTGTTGGTGGTTCTGTCGCAACTTTTTGTACCGTTTCTGTAGTGAAAAACACACGTTGTCCATTTTCTAAGTGGACGGATAAATGTAGATCCGGCGGTTCTCGATCTTGAATTGGAAAACTTAAAATTCGCCAAATCGCTTCGTTGGTATTGATGTAACGACCCATTTGATACTGTACTATCTCATCATGTTGGTTTTCTTTGGTTACCGTTAAAACAGCCATATCACTGCCTTTATTAATATATTTGCACACATATTTAATCGATTTGACAGAACTACAGTATTCAACATTGGTATGGGCATTAAACACTTTGGATAAAAATGGATTGTATGGAACTACCCATTGATTGTTAATTTGAATTTCTTCATTGCCTCGTACTTTAACTTTAGCTGTAAATCCACCTTGTTCTGGTGGTTAACGTCTGTATTTCGGATATCCGTCTTCGCCGGTGACTGTTTCGTTCAAAAATGCTTCGGATAACGTTTCGTACATTTTTAATCTTTCATGCACGGAGAACTTCTATTTAGTTCACCACATGGGCCATGAACCATGTTTTTCACTATTATATTATAAAGATCAGGATCTTCTTCCGGGTTTGGAAACTCAGCCTTGATGGTATAATCTATTTGATTCGGTTGAATTCTATTTTAAAACCAAATTAAGTTGTGAGAACGTGGCAATCCTCGTTTCTGCCATTCAATTGAAAACATCCAGCAGGTAACAGCACCAAATATTTGATTTTTTACGACGGCGTCAATAAATTTAATTTGTTTTTGACGAAATACTCGGGCAACAATATCATGTCGATCACTGGCCGCCTGTCCATATTGTAATTCGTCTTTTATTTCCACCCATGAAGAATTACATGTAAATGTTATAAATAAATTTGGTCGGTCGTGTTTTCTGACATAAGTTATCGCATCTTGAGCATATTCATGCATGTGAAGTGGACTTCCAGTAAATGTAGATGGCAAGATGACCAATTTTCCCATGTTATCGACGTTTCCATCATTCATCATAGCATCTTTCATATGAATGTATTCATCCGAACGCAACTTTCGTTGATTATGGCGAATAAATTCTAATTTTTCTATCTCAAATTTAGCATACATATCTACAATAAACTGCTGAAATAATTGCCGACAATGTAAAATATGGTTATATACACCATTTCTCTTCATAATTCGATAAGCATAAAATTGTATAGCTGATACTTTTTTGTTAGTTTCGACATCTGTAGCTGGATCGATTTGTTGAATATTAAAGTGATAACCATCCTCACCTTGCCAAAAAAATTAGCGGATACTGTAGTGCATCATAACTACGATGTGTTTCAGCAATACGTTGCAATTGATTATTTCGGCGTTGGATAATAATATCACGACGACGATATTCGTTATCAACAATTACTACGGCAACTTCGTTCGTTTGAGGTGCATTGAACCTTCATTCGTGTTGACCGGCTGGTCATTTATCTGCGCGAATGACAATCTTATAATTGACTGCAACCATTTGGTCTAAAGAAGTTTTAAACACATTGATTAGTTGATTATGATTATGAAGTAGACGTAATTTTTGAATAATGTCTCGTTGTAGTCCCTGAATGTGAGAGCAACGTTTATCTATTTCAAGGTATTCGTCACCAATAAAGTATACTTGAAGAAACTTGGTAAATTGACTTTACCACTTGAGCCGCACATACCAGCAGTTTCTCCCTTGAATTTCCGTGCATGACAATACTCGCATATCGTATCCATTTTTCCAATGACAATATTTGGATGGTCACTATATTTTTTTTGGCAATCATAATGGAATGCCTGAAGTTCTAAACTGTCATGTGTTTCAGCTCGTTGTTGGCGTAGAGTGACCATTGTTGCTTTACTTTTTCTCTTTTCCAATTCACGTTGGTCAGCAGACTGACGATTTCGAATCGATTTGACTCGGGATCGAGTTTCTTCGTTAGTGCGTGCTCTTTCTTCTTGGGTTCGATTTTCTCTAAGTCTTTTCACTCTGATTCACTTTTTTCTTCTCTTTCATTTTGACGTGTTACTTTTCTTCTTTGTGAATCCACTTTATATTTGGTAGATACTTTTTTCCGCTTTGGCATTTTGTATATATATAACAACGATGTAATAAAGTTACACAAAATAAATCTCTTGGTTGTTACTATAATAACACTGACGAAACGTCACTGCATTTCGGTTTATATACCATTAGAGACCGAAATTTATTGTATTAGAACAGTCCAGAACATTCAATAGTTTGTTCTTTTTCACTTGTGAAAATCACTTGAATTTTTTTCTGCAACTGTTTACTCTTGAATCCAATTGATCTTCACTCGACTGCAAACACGATTGAACTGAAGAACATTCACTGAATTTCAGTTTATATACCATCAGACACTGAAATTTCTGGTGTAAGAACATTCCAGAACATTCAAATGGTTCGTTCTTTTTCATCGAAATTTCTAGTATTAGAACAGTCTAGAACATTCAAATAGTTCGTTTTTTTTATTTGTGAAAATCACTTTAATTTTTTTGTAACTGTTTACTCGTGAGATCTTTACTCGACTGCAATCACGATTGAACTGACAAAAAGTCACTGAATTTCGTTTTATATACCATCCGACATTCCGACACCGACATTTCCAGTACCAGATCACTCTAGAATATTTAGATGTACATCACTTCGATTTGGTTCTTTTAGATCAATAATAACACTCGTACACATTTTGGAACTTTCCAGATCAATCCAAAAAAATTAGAACTTTCTCGAACATTTTAAATTGCTTATAAAAATTTTCACTCATTTTAGAATTTTATAGATCATTCTAGAAATTTCTAGAAATTTCTCGAACATTTGAAATCGCTTATAATAAATTGCACTCATTTTAGAAGTTTCTAGAACTCTCTCGAACATTCTAAATCAATAATAATAATAAATTTAACTCATTTTGGAACTTTCCAGATCATTCGGAACATTTCTAGAACTTTCTCGATCATTATAAATCGATCATAATAAATTGCACTCATTTTGGAACTTTACAGATCAATCGGAAAATTTCTAGAATGTTCTCGAACTCGATAATAACAGTTTTGGACATTTTGGAACTTTCTAGATGAAGCCAGAAATTTGTAGAACTTTCTCAAACATTCTATTTCGATTATAATAGTTTGCATTCATTCTAGAATTTTCTAGATAGTTCCAGATATTTCTAGAACTTTCTAGAACATTCCAGATAAATTATAACCATTTTACACATTTTCGAACTTTCTAGACCATTCGAGAAATTTTGAAATATTTCAGAAGTCCCCATTCATTAGAAAAGGAAGGAAATAAATGTTTTAACATTTTCGCCAACCACAACCACCCACAACCACCCACCACGACCAAACTCCCTTACTACCACCTGGAGACTAAGGGGTTTTACCACCCCAACGGGAAGTTGATTGGGGTTGGTGGTGATTGAGAAAACTGTGTATTTACGTACCAACAAAGCATTTTATATATATTTAGATTTAGATTAGATTTAGATTTATATTTAAATTGTTTTAAAAACGCACTTACGACATAGAGTCCTCGGTTTGAAACTGGTGAGGGTAAAAAAAAAGTCGATAGATCCTTCCTCCATGGAAGCCACTGAGAGACTGAACTCCAACCACTAATGACAGGGCATATATGTCACCAGCTAGTATGATTTCACGGCGGCCATTTTGTTTTTGTCTGCTGGAAGCCATCATTTTGTTTTCATCTACTAAAGTGCGCTGCCGCCATATTAGTTTATTTTTTACCGGCTAGAGTGTAGTAATTATTTATTATTTTTGTGAAGCCTGACATATTGAAAATTAACACCATCTTGGAAATTCGTAATTATTTAGCTATAAATTCGGGAAAAAAATCCAAAATTCATTTTAAAAAATCTGCAATTTATATACTGAATTATTCGATCAGTTTCTTTCCACGCTTAGATTCTTGACCGATTAAAATATTGTAATTTGTATGTAAAAAAAATTTATTCAATAATATGGTGAAAAGTCCTAAATGAAGCTAAAAAATTTTTACTACCCGCCTGTAGTAAGCTGATCATGGCATATTAACCATCATCTTGAAATTTTTTAAGAAATAACAGTAGTATGTTAATGTTCCTCAGATAACAGGCATCAGGCTGTGGAGGTGGAGACGATGACCACCATCTTGGAATCTGATGTCTCGGCGATTATCTAGGACTCAAAAAAGACTTAAAAATGACTAAAATTTAATCGAAAAGACGCAATATTCCTAAAAGTTACTCTATTGCAAGACAAAAATTCCCTTTCTGTGGGAAAATTTACCGTTTTAGTCCTTAAAAATGCCAACGGCTTCAAAAGTTTTTAATGAGGCTTAAGAATCCATATCTACAGCCTCCCCTGAGGCATGGCATCCATTGTGGATTATGACGGAACTGTTGCAATTTTTGTAACGGCCATCATTTTGAAATTCAATACTATTTCGGTTAGAATTTGTTTTTAAATTTACAAACAAAAATTAAGGTTATCAAAATTTAATAAATTTTTATTTAAAAACACTATTGCAATTTCCTTTACGGTCTCAATCGTGAAAATCCGTATTTTTTATGCTAGGAATTTAAGAAAAAAATTTAATTTAAAAAAAATATTAATAAAAATTTAATAAATTATTTTTCAAAAACCTCACTTCTGTCCCGAAGTTCTTGGTTTGAACCCCTTAAGAGCAAAAAAATAAAAATTATGACAGATCCTTCCTCCACAGAAGCCGCCGGCACAATGACCTCCCAACACTAAGGCCAAGGTATGTATCGACAACTGGTATGATGTCACATCCGCCATATTTTTTTAATGTTCTGTAGTCCACCATCTTGTTTTCGTCTGCTAGAGTGTGTTTACACCATGTTCGTTTAATTTTAGTTCACTGGACCTTTCAAGTTAACCTTGACTGTTGACCTTGAACTTTTACCATGACTTTTGACCTAGGACTTTTACCTTGACCTTATTCTTGACCTTTGAATTTGACCTTGGCCTTTTACCTTGACATTACAATTTAACTGGGACCTCGTCATTTTACTATGACCTTTAACCGTCACCTTTGACCTTGACCCTAGTGACCATCTTGAATTCACATTGTTGTTTTCAGTTGTTGCTACCAGGAGCGCTAGTTTACACAAATCGCCTTGTCTAGAACTTTATTCTTGCGCAACAAAGGAGAAGTTCACAAGCTGACAAAAGCTTTTTTTGTAATTTTTTAATCATTTTTTTATATTATTTTATGAATTGGGTTTTTGTCTTGCTGATATCGTGAAAAATGAGTGTTACTTTTCTCTGTGTGGTCATGATTATTCCTGCCAATACTATGATGGTATTCTTCGTGTGCTTATTATTCCTGTCGAGACTTCTGTCGATCTTTTGTGAGAGCTTCTAGTTATTTCTGAAAAATCTATCTCAGCAAAAAATTTATTTTACTTAATGAGTCAGGTAGTTTTATTTTGAGTTACATTTAAATTTTTAATTTCTGCTATCAAATTATCACGAATAATATTTTTTATCAGGTGAAACTCAAACCAGAATTATCTATTACTAATATTCCTTGAGACAGCTGTGAAGCACTAACATGCAAGAAGAAATGCCTTCTTCTTGATGCCTAGAGAAACCTTCCTTAATTTTCGATCATTGGTGAGCATTACGCATCCCACATTAAAGAAATAAATAATTTTTACCTCAACACAACACGTGACGACCTCTGTCAAGAATCGGGACTACTTGCAACAAGTTCTTTTGCATTGGATAAATTAACTCTCGCCGGTGAATGGAGCATAAACAGTTAAGAGACAAGTAGTCTCGTAAACTTGTCGCTTTGTAGTACTGTAGTCTCGTAGCTTCGTAGCCTCTTAGTCTAGTAGCCAAATAGCAGCTAAATCTAAGACTTTTTGTAGCCAAATACATTTGGAGGCAAATACGTTTTGGAGCCGAAGACTGTTGGAGACAAAAGACTTTAATTGACGATCGCATCCTACTGAGTTGAATGCACGTCAAAATGTACGTTCTTTTCGTAAAATGTCGTAGTCAAGTCTGTATTACCAAATGCTACTGATGAGATCGTATTCAACTGATGAAATCTTTTTAAACTAAGTTGAATTTTCGTCCATATATACTTCCTTTTAGTCAAACGCGACTCATCTGTGTGTACTGTATGTTCAGTGTGAGTACTGTGTGTACTGTGTGTACTATGTGTGAATTGTATGTACTGTGTGTCCAGTGTGTGTACTGTGCGTACAGTGTGTGTACTGTGTGTGTTCTGCGTGTTTAGTGTGTGTACTGTGATACTGTGTATCAGTGTGTGTGTACTGTGTATACATTATGTGTTCGGTGTGTGGATTGCGTGTTTGGTGTGTGCATTGCGTGTTTGGTGTATGCATTGCGTGCTTGGTGTATGCATTGCGTGTTATGTGTGTACATTTCGTGGTCATTGCATTTACATTGCGTGGTCATTGCATGTACATTGTATGTCCAGTGCATGTTTTGCGTACCCATTTTTTTGGTATAATTTGCTTCAAAATGCGCTTCATTTTTAATGTTGTTATGACTATTGTATTAATTTGAATGAATCGTAATTTGACTAGCATATTATTCGACTGGTGTCGGGTATATAATGGAGTCCCAGACGGCGGGACTTTCAGTTAGTTACTGGCTGCGGCGGTGTTAGGATCACCTATTTTGCCACATCTAGTGCAAAACGCGCAATTACCTGTTCTTGTGAACTCGATGGCTTCTTTATCTTCTTTAAAGTTGAACACAGTGGTAGTTGTACCATCGACCATGGGAATCCAAGCGTCGGCGTCGTTGATGATGGTGCAGATCCCGTTGGCAACGTCGACGACAACACTAGAGGAGACTTCAACAGGCATGGTACCACCAGCAGTATAGAGCTTAATGGCTTCAGTGCTAACTGCCGGAAACAACGGTAAACGATGTTTTGCCCTCGATGGAGAATTTAAGGGCTGGTAATTCGTCAACAACTATCGAGAATGGACGCCGTTATTGTGACAAGAGTTTCTGAAAGAACAGTAATGCTCGACAATACGAAAAGAGAGAATTTTCTAAGAATCCTCCTCGCAAAATGTTTGACTTTAACCAATGTCGCAAGAAATTTGCAAGGCATGATAAGTTGAAAAGGCACTTGAAAACATGCAGAGGTTCTTCTGCAAGGCAGAAAGTAAAGGTTTCGGTACAACAGCGATTGATTCGCTTAAGAATACACCGTGAATTGGTACAACTGCATCAACATCTTCTGGTTAGGATCTAAAACATTCGTCTTCATAAAATAGACATTTTACAACTACTGTGATATGACGTTCGCATTTTCCCATGATGCACGAAAACATGAGAGAAGCAAATGTGTAAAGAGTCCTTCTCGTAAGGCGTTTCGTTGCGACGAGTTTCATGTTTGGTTTACACATATTTAGTATAGGAATGGGGCTCCGGAAACAGGGTTCAGAGTGTGGAGCTGCAGCCGAGCCACATCTTGGATTGTAATGTCACAGCGGCCATCTTGGATGAGCGTAACGAGACACAGCGTAACGGGACAAGTAGTACCGTGGCCTTTGACTTTGACCTTGACTCTGGCGGCCATTTTGGATCCGCCATCTTGGATCCGACATCTTGGATCCGACATCTTTAAATCGAGCGCTCCGCTCATTATGATGAAATTATCGTAGTGATTTTTTTCTGTTCTGCTGGAAGCCGCCATCTTGGATACCGTCGAATTTGTTTCTATTGTTTGTTCCGAGATAGCGCCAGCATCGCTCTTGATTTTTTTTCCTGTTCTGCTGCAGGCCACCATCTTGGATACCGTCGACTTTGTTTCTGCTGTTTGTTCCTAGAGAGCACCTGTCGTTCTGTTTCATCACTTAAGGTCGATGTTCCATTACTTACCATAGCTATTATGATCCTTATAATCATATTAAATTTAATTTTTTATGCAAAATACTTTGGAAGCGCTGTGATTCGAACCATCACAGCTCTGATCTCTAGGTTGGAAAACATATGCCTTTAACCGCACGGCCATCGAGATCTTTAACCGTCACCATTGACCTTGATCTTAGTGACCATCTTGAATTCACATTCTTGTTTTCAGTTGTTGCTACCAGGAGCGCTAGTTTACACAAATCGCCTTGTCTAGAACTTTATTCTTGCACAACAAAGGAGAAGTTCACAAGCTGACAAAAGCTTTTTTTGTAATTTTTTATTCATTTTTTATATTATTTTATGAATTGGTTGTGTGTCTTGCTGATATCGTGAAAAATGAGTGTTAGTTTTCTCTGTGTAGTCATGATTATTACTGCCAATATTATGATGGTATTTTTGTGTGCTTATTATTCCTGTCGAGACTTCTGTCGATCTTTTGTGAGAGCTTCTAGTTATTTCTGAAAAATCTATCTCAGCAAAAAATTTATTTTACTTAATGAGTCAGGTAGTTTTATTATGAGTTACATTTAAATTTTAAATTGCTGCTATCAAATTATCACGAATAATATTTTTTATCAGGTGGAACTCAAACCAGAATTATCTATTACTAATATTCCTTGAGACAGCTGAGAAGTACTAACATGCAAGAAGAAATGCCTTCTTCTTGATGCCTAGAGAAACCTTCCTTAATTTTCAAAATTGGTGAGCATTACGCATCCCACATTAAAGAAATAAATAATTTTTACCTCAACACAACACGTGACGACCTCTGTCAAGAATCGGGACTACTTGCAACAAGTTCTTTTGCATTGGATAAATTAACTCTCGCCGGTGAATGGAGCATAAACAGTTAAGAGACAAGTAGCCTCGTAAACTTGTCGTCTTGTAGTTCTGTAGTCTCGTAGCTTCGTAGCCTCCTAGTCTAGTAGCCAAATAGCAGCTAAATCTAAGACTTTTTGAAGCCAAATACATTTGGAGGCAAATACGTTTTGGAGCCGAAGACTGTTGGAGACAAAAGACTGTTGGAGGCATTATATCCTATCATCAATTGACGATCGCATCCTACTGAGTTGAATGCACGTCAAAATGTACGTTCTTTTCGTAAAATGTCGTAGTCAAGTCTGTATTAACAAATGCTACTGATGAGATCGTATTCAACTGATGAAATCTTTTTAAACTAAGTTGAATATCGTCCAAATATACTTCCTTTTAGTCAAACGCGACTCATCTAAGGTATATATAAAAATAACATGCATATTCGGACTTATAATTTTTTTTAAATTTGAGGTAATAGTAGCACCAAATGTTCGAGACAGAACCACCATCATGTGTTAAGACGTAACTGTTGCAATTATCATTACGGTCTCCATCTTGAAAATCCGGTGGATGAAGACAAGATGGCGGACATGACATCATACCAGCTGACGATATATATACCTTGGTATTGGTGGCGGTAGATCAATCTGTAGGCGGCTTCTGTGGAGGAAGGATCTGTTTTTTTTGCTCTTAGCGGTTTCGAACCAAGGACAGGAATCGAACTAATCAATCAGTATTCTAAAAAGTAAATTTTTTAATGAATTTTGGAATTTTTCTCGAATCTCTAGCATTAAAATTACGGATTTTCAAGATGGCGACCGTAACAGTAATTGCAACAGTTACGTCTTAACACATTATGGTGGTTCTGTCTCGAACAGGTGGTGCTATTATTACTTTAAAATTAAAAAAAAATTCAAGTCCGAATGTGCATGTTATTATTATATAAACCTTATTTAATTTTCAGTCTGGTAAATGTCTCGATGGCCGTGCGGTTAAAGGCGTATGTTTTCCAACCTAGAGATCAGAGCTGCGATGGTTTGAATCACAGCGCTTCCAAAGTATTTTGTATAAAATATTAATTTTTATATGACTATAAGGTTCATAATAGCTATGGTATGTAATGGGTCATCGACCTTATGTGATGAGACAGAGCGACAGGTGCTCTCTAGGAACAAACAGCAGAAACAAAGTCGACGGTATCCAAGATGGCGGCCTCCAGCAAAACAGAAAAAAAAATCATTATGGCTACAGAGACGAAAATTTCATCATAATGAGCGGGGCGCTCGATTTAAAGATGTCGGATCCAAGATGGCGGATACAATATGGCCGCCGGGGTCAAGGGCAAAGTCAAAGGTCACGGTACTACTTGTTCCGTTACGCTGTGTCCCTTTACGCTCATCCAAGATGGCCGCCATGACATCACAATCTAAGATGTGGCCTGGCTCCAGCTCCACTCCCTGAACCCTGTTTCCGGAGCCCCATTCCTATACTACTATATTGTTATTTTGCGACAGCATGCAGAAAATTTGTAGATGTGTCTCGTTTGCAAGCCTCTGCATCTAGCAACGAGAAATTTTAATTTTCTTTAAGGTTAACGAGCTTAAATTTGGGTACTTAGACTAGTTTTATTTGAATACCTTTAACGTCACATGTATTAGAAGTTATGTTCCTAAGAAATAAAAGGAAAACAAAAAAGTTTTTAAAAAACTAAAACGTAGACAGATATTATAACAAACGGTAAACATGAGTAGTATGTTTTGGTTCCTCCGGGCACAGCTGCTCACAGGAGGAGCCAGAGGAGCCGACCGCCATTTTTGATGAGCGTGACCTTGACCTTTGACCTTGATCCTTGAGATTGACCTTGACCTTGACCCCGGAAGCCATATTGTATCCGCCATCTTGGATCATCATATTGGATCCGCCATCTTTAAATCGAGTGCCCCACTCACTCATGATGAAATTTTCGTCACGGCCGCCATATCGATTTTTTTTGTTCCACTGGAGGCCGCCATCTTGGATAACGTCGACTTTGTTTCTGCTGTTTGTTCCTAGAGAGCGCCAGCGTCGCTCTGTCTCATCACATAAGGCCAATGTTCCATTACCTACCATAGCTATTATGGTCCTTATCGGCATATTAAATTAATTTTTTATGCAAATTACATTGGAAGCGCTATGATTCGAACCATCACAGATCTGATCTCTAGGTTAAAAAACATACGCCTTACGAGTGAGCGACAGGCCGGAGACGAAAGGAGGAAATGACAAAATCGAGGAGGAGCCACCGAGGTCACGAAAAAGCCTCCCAAAAAGTTCCAGAATATCCTTACAGAGAGCGTTGTCGTAGCTGGGTAGCTGCTGTCAATCAAGCAGGATTAGCTGCCGCCAATGTGTCTGGCTAGAGCGGTTGGGGTTGGGTTGGGCCGTTATAAAGAGCGAAACAGAAGGGGGTGGAGGGGGGAGCGATCTCGTCCTGTGATGTAGCTAGGATGTGTAAGGCGCAAGGAGTGTGTATGCGCGTCCGCTATTTTTGATCGTCAGTTGCTAGCGCGTGCAGTACATGCTCACGCGCATCAAAAAATCTGTCAAACTCAACTCGCCATAAATCAAAAACCATTTAGTCAAACGACGTCCAAATTTGTTAGTATAATTGTGAACTGTTTTGCCAACAATAATATCCGTTAATCTTCTTAATGTAAATAATTTCATTTAAATATATATAATAAACCTAGGAGGCCTTAAAAAACCTAACCGTGACCTGATGTATCTGATTTTTCATTGCGAAGTATTTTAAATAAAGAAATGAGAATTTTTTCTGCATGCATAATATTGAAAAATTTATAGAAATAAAAATTGTATAAGTTTCAACATCTGTTCCAAAATGCTGTAATTTAAAACACAAATATTGTTGATTATTTTTTTATAGTTAGGTCTTTTTTTGCAGCCGATTTGGATAGAATTTCAAAGAAAATATACATGTTATATGGCACGTCATCTGCAAAACGAAGATGCAAATTTTGTAATTTGGTTTCAATTTGTACAATATTAACATATGTCTTCCAGGTGATGTAAAACAATTAACAACATTTAAATCGTTAAGTGCAGAAATTAAGTAAGCCACTTTATGCATTAACATTTCAAAATGAATTTACTAATTTTCCAATTCAATTTGTTTTAATTGTGTTTGTCATTATGCATTAGAAAACCTCTATTTAAAAAAAAGTCAAAATATATATTTCGAAGATAATATATTAAAAGTTTGTATTGATATTACCTTTTGAAACATATTAATTTGTAATTGGTAACTTTTTGACACTGGATGATTCATTTATGTAACTATCTCGTGTGCGTCCGTAAATAGATATAAAAAAAATCCATTTCAGCAAAGCCTACAGGCGTACGTAGATTTCAAAGTGGAAGTGATTTGAAGATTTTTACAAACTCCTGGAACATTTAAAAAACTTAATGTATATAACATCCTTTTATAGATATGTTACCCAATATTAAAAAATGTCCTACTAAACATTTTCTTGCATTCCAGACAGCGAAACTATTTTTAATGTTTTTTCACAACTCAATGTATTCAGCATTTAATGTCTAAACGAATTTAATATTGTACCTACTAAGTAGTTATATAATTGTTTTCAACCTTCAAACACTACTTTTCATCCTTGCCACTAATACGTGGTCGAACAAAAATATCCTTTGGACAAAGGTTTAAGGTAATATTAAAAAAAGGTAATAAAAATAAAATTCGATTAAATTGATACTTATTCTGGTTATTGATTTTTATAATCCCAACTTCAGTTTTTATTGTTCTTTTTGTCAACAATTATTTCAGCTTAACGTTTTAGGAAAAGTTTATAAAGTTTTATAAAAATATTTGTTTGGAGCTTTTAATTATTCTCATATTCCATACCAAAGTTTTCAAAATCCCTTGCAGCAATGGTTTGTATTATCAAGAATGTTCTTAGACAAAATGTTTTGGATGAATATTATAAGATTTAAACACAGTTTGAACGGATTTTATGGTATGCCTAAGAGGGGAACTGTGTGTGTTGTTATGCCACACTTTTTTCAGTCCCTTCCAGCAATTTTTTGTGTAATCAAAAATTTTTCTACATATTAGTTTAAGATTAGAATTATTAAATTAATATAAAAATCATACGGATCCAAAGTTGTGCCTTTGCTGTGATTTTTTTTTTTCGTTCTCCAACTTTTGTTTTTTTAACCCCTTGCAATATTGGCTCGTCTCGTAAAAAGTAATTTTAGACAAAAGTTTTAGATAAAAATTATAAGTTTTACAAAATAATTGAACTGATTTGATAGTGTTTCTTCTAAGGGAGTAATGTTTTTTTAACTAACCCCTATTTATATAACCCCTTAGAAACTGTTTGTCTAATCAAAAAAAAATGTTTTCGTCTAAATTTTTAGATAAAAATTAAAAGATTAACTAAAAAAATTGAATGGATTTGGTAGTGTTTCTATTAAGGGCGTTATGAATTATTTTTAATAATTTGCTCCTATTTTTTGACCCCTTTCAGAAAACGTTTGTCTAATCCAAAAATGTTTTAGATAAAAGTTTTAGATAAAAATCATATTAATACTACAAAAATCGCATAGATCCGAAGTTGTGCCTACATTGGGAGCTATGATTTTTTTTATTGTCCTCAAACCCTTGTTTTATCAACCCCCTGCAGTTATGGTTGGTCGTATAAAACAAAGCTAAGACCAAACTTCATTATATTACTTGTACAAATTTTAATACGTTCAAACGAATATGATATTTCTAATACTATGGGAGTTATAGCGATTTTTCAGGTTTTCGAAAAACCTTCCCCAATTCTACCACTTTGGTCAGATATTGCCTATTAACGAACTTGATCGAGATTTTCCACTTTCAGAATTTATTTATCAGTTTAGAAGTGATTGGTAAAAAATTTCGGAAGTTATCGTGTCCACAAATTGTATTTGAGGTCTATGAACCATGAAACAAAAAACTATATAAAATTTTCCCATAATTAGCACCGTGGGTTCGGCTACAATAGGTAGTATTTACTTGAAATTTACGTAATAACAGTCAGTGTAAATCGTGTCAGTAGTAATAAATATGCAGTGAAAGAAATTTCGTGAAAAGTTGCGTATAGAATTAGGATTAAAAGTAATGCGTACTATATAAAATATAAAAATTCATTCTAAAGGTAAAATTTTTTATTCGTCTAGCTCTGCAAATTATGTGTAAACTGTTTTGGGGGAGCATTGTTTACATCCTATTTTAAATAATAATATTACACAAAATAAATTATTAAAATTTTACGTTTGTTTAGTTTTCCATGAAATCTTAAAACATCGACAAATGTGCGTTTGGAAAAAGAAGGGGAGGAAAGTCTTTTCAGTACATAGTTGTAAGTTTGTATTGTAAAAGTAATAAATACGCAAGGAAAACATTTTAACTGAATCTGTTTGTAAACACCAAACTGAATTTTCCTTATATGTGGTTGGCCTGAAATTGGTGAAGAAACATGTTAAGCAAAGATGTTACTCGTTGGATCACATATTGTAGAACCAAATGTTTTGTTATCATTAGTTTTGCATGGATTTAACACGAAATTACATAAATTAAATATGATGCATTTGTTAAGTAACATAACAAGTATGCTGACAATATTTTAGTGTTCTAGTCGTATTGTTTTAAATGGAAAATTACCATGTTAGGTTTATCCATTGTTTTAATTTAAAATCGTAATTTTTCAGAGTACACCATCGTGCCTGTTATCAATTGTAATATGTTGACATAGTTTGACATTGTCTGCAGTCTTGTTGTAAACGAAATACGTTAAACAAATTTTCTGGGCATAAAATTTCATAAACTGTAATTCAATTTCTGTGTTATAATAAACACATGATAAAGAAAGATAAAAAATGCAAAGGTCTCGTTGTTATCTCAGCTTATCATCCTTAATTAAAGTAGTAAATTAACATACCAAAATTCGGCGTGTAAATAAATGCATTTTTGTTGTCAGTTCCATTTGATTTTTTCAAGTGTTTTAGTTGCAGAGCAAATCGAAAACAAAACATCATTATTTCAATAGTCAGTCTGCTAGCAAAAACCTCCCAATTGTAAATATATGTGGTAAAATTATGACATTGTATTAACACAAATAATACAAATAATTTGTAACAAAACGTAGAATTAATGATGTGGTAGTTAAATTGCGTGAATGAGCCTATGGTGAATCTAGCATCCAACCAAATAGTGGTCAGTACACACTTCAAACATTCTTGTACGAAAATGTGTACCTTTAAATATTTCGAATGAATATTTGGAAGTTGTGTTTGAACCAGTTGGAGTTTATTCGCTCAATATTAATTGGTTAGGCATAAGGGAAAATAATAAAGGCAAAAATGGAAATATAGTTGTTAAGAGGACTACGTCATTATTTTAGCGACATTATGCAAAACAGGCAATATTTCTTCGAAAGGCGATCCGAGATTTGTTGCTTTTGGACGTTGCCGGGGATCTCCCGTTTCCCCCGCCCTTCTCATTCCGTCGCTTCTGCATCCTTCAGGGCATGCAGATGACAACGGGCGCCCAGTCACAAGTCTGCCCTCGGGGTATGAGACTCGTGTACCCTACTCATAAAATTTGTATTTATTCATCAACTTAGACATCATTCTTTTCAAATTACTTTGTTCTCCGAAAGTTATTTCGTATAACAACATTTGCGTGTATTCGTAAACTGTTCGTTTACATTCGACTTGTATAATAAATATAAGAAAAAATATAACTGTAACTGTCCTGCACTAGCTGGTAAACAAGTCCTTGTATGCTAGACACTAATATGCTCTGTGATCACTCGCACAACAAACGCTCCCTACAAGCCCAAGTGAATAAGCAGGTATTATACAAGAAAGATGCCCGTTTGAACTACGCTGTGTACTTTTGCTGTTTACATCGTTTCACATTTAATCGTCCCTGTGGCAAGTTATATCATAGATTCGCGAATATAAAATAGGTATTACGTTTAGTTTTTAAAATTACTTTTACGAGAAGAAGTAGGCCTACACTCGTTCATGGGATAGACTATATACCATTTAAAGCCAAAAGCTTGTAACGGCATGAGTTTGTGTGTGTATGTATATATATATAATTACGAACATTCCATTGATATTGTAATGCAAAGGTAGAACTAACATAAATAAACCAACGAAATACTACCGCTTACGCAAGTTAATTAAAAAATAAATTCAACTCTAATTGTTATGAGTGCTGTTGATAACGTTCCAACGATCACAATATGTGATAATGTCTCTTCTCCTCTTACACACATTTATATATTGTCTTCTCAAACCCGACGTCTTTCAGAAACGATAAAAACTTTACGTCCATTATATAACGCACAGTGCGGCATATTAACGAGGAGTGATAACGGACAAAATCTAATCTGCCATGTTCCTGGTAGCGTAGTAGCTCTAGATTGTTACGTTTTCAACTATATGCCCTCACCACTGACCTACACAGTATGCCTACCCACTCTTTGTACCATGGCTGTTACCCTGATGATGGGTATTACTATTTCTGGCGAAAGAGTAGCAAGATTAACAACATTAGCGCTGATTTAATCTTGAAGTTGAGTCACTTCAATACATTACGTAAACAGCATTGTAAAAATATAACTTTTTCATGTCACGAAGATTAAAAAAAATTAAGAACTAGTGGAACGCTAGCTTTTTTGAACTGAAATAACATTGGTAAGCAAGCATTTTGAGAACTTTTGTCTTTAACTTCCGTTACGTAATTCTCCATGATGCTTTTAAATGCTTGTTTCTGAAAAGTTTTCATTTACAATACAGTACTTTGCAGACTTAAATTCAGTCAGACATCTCGGTCTGTTTTAATTTGCACACTACCGTTATCATATTAATGAACGGCCAGACAGAACTATGAAAGCATCCTTTGCAGTCAGTGCTGCAAGTGATTTGTCAAGTAGACTGTGAGTTCTGCATATGTATTTAAATCTAATTTTGTCAACTTATTGAAGGGAGGTGAATTATTTTATTGTGACAGTAAATAAGTGCAATGTTGCAAGTATAAGTTCAAGGCAAGGAAATGGGAGTGCATCAAACACAATCATAATAACACGAAATGGTTAATCGGGACATGATTCAGCTTCGAGGCGGGGCTAATAGTACAATATCGACCAACTTAGCAGCTTGGTACGCTGTTTATCATATGTAACATTGATAATATTTACTCAGTCACTGAACTGTTTATTAGTGCTACATTCGTTTAGTCACAAACTATTTATTGGTTGCCGCAAAAAAAAAAAAATCTGTTCCCACAAAATGTATTTTCATCAATATAATAACTGTAATGCAAAGGGGCCGATTTATAATTTTTCTGCGTTTCAAAAATGTTCTGTGGTTATATCATTTCTTGAAAACTCATGCCAGTCTTGCGCATCTGGCGAGACAGCTACAGGAATACGGAATTGTATGATCGATGGTATATGACTTATTATAACAAAGCGTGGGCGAACCGAGCATTCAGACTAAGATTTATAATGCTTTAAACAAATCGGTTGTTTCCGGGTGTAATTATGCCATCAAAAACTGGCTTCATTACGTGGTAGTAAAAACTACTTTACAAAAATTACGGATGGGAGCGTGATAGCAACGTTTATTAGACATAAGTACGATATTCACCCATATACACTGTCTAAAACTTGGGTCCGATTGGAACAATATTTTTCAGAGCGAAAATTTGTACGAACACAGTCATAGCCTCGATTGTATACACATGGTTGTTATACGTTCTTTGAATGTTTGATGCAATGGGGAATTTTAATTTATTGAAGTAATTTGTACATACGCCATTGCAGTTTTGAACTGTTAGCCATGTAAAAAACTCCGAAAATCAAAAAAAAATCAAAAAATAAAATAAAAACAGAAATATAATTTCCACAGTAAAACAAGACCGAGTCAGATGTACCTATTCGAACACAGTCTGAACCAGCAAGGAGATTAAAATCAAATATGGACAATACAACGAAAACATCACAGACCAAATATTTAACCTAAAAAAAACTAGACAGCACAAGAATTCCGTGAAAGGAACTTAGTCAAGAAAAATAATGTATTTAACACAGACGAACACAGTGGACATACAGTTAGACAGATTGGATACAAGCCGACAGAAAAACTGGACAACACAGAAAACACATAAACAACGATGAAAAAAACAAATACTATGGACAACACGACGACAGCACTAACAAACATAGAAGTTTAATTGTAGTTTTTTTGTAATTTAAATTGTTGTAGTGTTATTTGAAAGCAGTGTACTTCGCCAGTGTTCAGGCCATATGCACTTATTTCAGATGAAAACCAAGATATTTTTTTTTTCCAAATAAATGACAAACTGTCGTTGAAATTAATATGTAGTTAGGATGATTAAATAAAACAATAGAGACTTCAGTAATACGTGCATTACAACTATGCCATAATAACAACTTCCGTGACATCACGTGTGTGGTATTAATTTTACGAAAATACAGCAGTACGCATTCATAAATGTTAATAAATTTAATTAAAATACACGTTGTATACTAAAATAGTTGCAGCAAAGTCTTAGCATCGCTAACGAAGTGCCTATTTAGTTACGAGCAGTTTTCTGGGCACGAAGTTGTACATTTAATTTTAAGTACTTATTTATGAAACGGCTATGCAAGTAATGATTATGCCCGTTTGACCGTGACACACAAACGTATACGTATCACGAAAAGGGAAACGTATGACACTCTATGTTCGTTCTACATTCACACGTAAGTGTACACATATTCGCATCCGCAAGCGTAAGAGAGATGGAGAAATGGGCAATGCCGAACTCTTGTGCATGCGTTCTTCCATGCAGCTAATAGCAATGCACCATTTTATCACTACATATACCATGTACATGTCCATTTTATTCTTGTTTTTGAATAGTCATGTTAGGGTCCGCGGCGGTCGAGGGGCCAGACCCCTCGCCTCCCACCAAAGCGATCTGGGTTCGATCTCAGCGGGGCAGAAACCCGGAATTTCGCATGTAGAAATCATTCCGATTTCGTGGTTGGCGGGGTTTCTCGGGGATCTCCCGTTTCCACCGCCCCGCTCATTCAAGCGCTTCACCATTGCAGGGCTTCATTGCTTATCATCCCTTAGGGCACGCAGATGCCTACAGGCACCCAATAACAAGTCTGCACTCGGGGTACGATACCCTACCCTCAGGTACCTTCCCCATACGATATTTATGTATTTGCTAGTTGTTTCCGCTTTATTATTTAAGACATAATTTCTTCTGTCTGGAATATCAAAAAAGTCTAGTTTGGTGAACACCTCTCTTTCGGGAATACCAGTTTTTAACGGCCAAAAAAGGTTGGGTAACGACGATGGCTCAAGTAAAAAAAAACCAATGTCAATAAACAAACAGAAGTATATTTGCGGTACACTTTTAACGAATGGAAATATTTAGTTTTAGAGCTAGATTAAGCGCGAAATTCCAACAAGTAATGCCTTTGGCAGTCGGTTAATCTACATACATCGTGACTTTAAAACCGGTGGATGTAGCAATGATTTTATGAAATCTAGGTTGTTTACCTTGTTTTTTATGAGTAGTATATAATAGTTCCTCCGGGCACTGGGTCCTGGGTGTGGATTGTGTGGATTGCGAGATTGTCGGTCCGCCATATTGGATTGTGACGTCACGGCGGCCATCTTGGATGGTTGTGACCTTGACCTTGACCTTGACCCCGGCGGCCATTTTGGATCCGCCATCTTGGATCCGCCATTTGGATGACGTCATTTTGTTTTCTCGAACATTCCGGCGTTGTTTTCCGCCATTTTGAAATATGACGTCACCGTTGCAATTTTCGCTACGGTCGCCATCTTTAACTTTTTTATTTATTATCCGATTTTAACGAAAAAAATTTTAAAAATTATAAAAAAATTCACTTAATAAAATTTTAATGAAAAATATTTAAAAAATGTACTTTACCGACACGGAGTTCGGAGTCCTCGGTTCGAACCCGGTGAGGGCAAAAAAATAAAAATGGCGACCGATCCTTCCCCCGCGGTGGGTGCTGGCAGACTGACCCCCACCACCTTTACCAACGCATATACGAACTTACAAAAAAAACCCTCCCCCCCTCTCCTAAAAAATTATTATTTCTCGCACATGACGATCCACCCCTCCCCCACCACCCTTTTTTTATTAATATATTTTTTTTCTATCGTAACAGCCACCCTCCACCACTACTCTAGTTTTTTTCCCTCCCTCCCTCACTTTACCGTCATTCCCATCCCTACCCTCCTCCTCACCTCTATTCTACCTTTTAAAGTATAAATACCGGCTGCAGGACCCGGGAGCCGTCAGTTTTTGCCTCAGTTCCTCCTCCGCCGACGCCGAGTACTTACTTCGTGCCGCGGAGACGTTCGCCGGCGCCGAGTACTTACATCGTGCCGCGGAGACGGATTTTTGTTTTTTCACGTAATAAATATAATCATGGTTTCGCTTGCCGAAATGCATGAATTCATTGCGGAAATAATTACGGGATACGAAGGAATGTCGTTCAATCAAATTCGTCAATCGCTAACTGCAACCATCTTAAGTACTCTTGAAGCATTTCCCGGAAGCGAGGAATTCAATCTGTATCTACACCACCGCATCCTGTGTACGTTGGAGGCGGCTATAGAGCTCCAGCAGCAGCAGCAGCAGCAGCCATATGCACAAGACTCCGGCATCGAAGAGTGAGGCGCCATCGTCGCAGCATCCTCGTAACAAATCCAGCAACATCAACATGTCGACGACGGAGGCGGCGGCGGGTGACCGCGTCGACGAGGGTCGTCGGAGCCCATCGATGTCGCCATCGTCCGACACGTTTTGGACATCTTTCGCAGAGGGGCCGTGGCAGCCGCACGTCCCAAACGAGGACGTCTCAGCCGTCGTGACGCGACAGCTGCCCCGGAGATCGTCAACGTGGTTCGCCCAGAGGACATCTTCTATCAGGTACCCAGACTTTGTCCACCACGTCGGCGACGACGACGACGACGACGATGACGAAGATGTCACCACGTGGTGCTGGGACCTCTGTCCGGACCCACGCCCTCACGAGACTGAAAAGTGTGCCTTGTTCGACATCAGCCAAGAAAACTATTCTTTCGTACGATCAGGACAGCAGTGCGCTCAATATCAAATGTATTATCACGGTTCCACGACCGACGTGTTCGCCACGGACAATACGTACTTTGAATCGTGTCGTGAAGACACGCACTTTAGGTTTAAATGGGATTCCAAGGATCCCTTCGGTACCGTGAAACCTATAATCGCATATGACTGTACGAACCCAAATTGTGTAATTAAACTATGCCATCCACACGCGTATTTTCCGTGTTCGATTGATGAACTAAAGACATCGAAAATCGGTAATCGTAAATATCGCTACAGTGAACAGTGCGGTGGACTAAAACATTGTAGGTACATGTACCACGATGATTTAGGTTATTGTTCAAAGTTTGAGACACCTTGCTGTCGTGAACTGTGCCCCGTGGCCAGATCAAAACTATTGTGTGACGCTAACTTTAACGCGGCAATGCATATTCATAGGCAATGCAAAAAAAATTAACCATCATATACCTTATAAATATTATTTTGATGTTGTATAGTTGATGCAGTGTATCTTTTTAATCAAAACCTAAATGAAAAATAGCCATGTTCTTTATAATTATTATTTTGTTTTTTGTATCTTTGTAAAAAACTTTGTAATCAAGAAATTGTTTTTAATGTATCTCTACAAAACTAAATTAAAATTCTTATAATGTTTTAGATGATAAAGTATGTATTAAAAAAAACTTGTTAAACAAATGAATATAAAAAAAATTTACGTTTACTCGTCACGAAGAAGGTACTCGGTAGGAGGGAGGGGGAATTGGGGCAAAAACTAATGTATGAGTAATGTATGATTACGTAGAGAAATTAAAATGGAAAAAAAATTTAATGTTTGTGTTTTATCATAATAATAAACCCCCCAAGTCACTATACACACATTGTTTTTTAAAGATAAAGACTGCTCGCCGCAATATTGGCGGGGCACCACGGCATACCGCTGTCAGTAATCACGAGACTTTTGAATACGACTCGCTGACTACAAGTGTGTGTAAGAACGTAAACATTTTAAGTGTCATAAATTTGGTATTGAGACTTACACCAGAAACACTGTTTAACTTTAAAGAATCAGACCGCGATGAGAGAGAATGTAAACTAGTTAAGTACAGATAATATTAACTGTACTATAAGCGATTTCATGTCAGTTCCCCTTAATTATTTTCTTTCACATTTTCTTATTCTCTAATTGTAATTTGATTTGTTTGGCAAATGTTAAATTCAATTTAGTACAGTAAGTTAACGTAATATTGAATGTGCCAAAAAACCAATTGATTTTATGTTCATATTTTCTGCTAATATAATTTGTTGTTTGCTTTATAATAAGGCGTTAATTTAATGTGTGTGAAATATAGATGTGATCCAATATTGTTAATTATATTTTTCTGTTCACAGACATCGTGGGCACTTGCTGTAATCGTCAAAATAAGAAATCAGAAGGGTGTCATATCTGAGCAAGCGTGTATTGAAGGATGTGATGTTGTTATTATAAGTTTTGTTAATAAAAGCACTTTTGTTTCACGAACTTTAGAACCACTTTCTGAGCTTCTCCCCTTGTCCTCCCGCCCTTCCGGACTGAAGGTAACAAATGGTCGTCTTGCGTTTACGAGATGCGTTACCGTTTGATTACGTTTCCATATCTTTACATAACGGGCCTAATGATAACAATGTGTACTGTCACTGGCCATGAAGGCGTACTGAGAGTAGGGAGGCAGATGTGTGAGATAAACTAAATTGTAAGTGAACAAGGAAAAATACGGTAACGTTAATAAAAAATAATGTTAAAGTATTCAATATGATTACTAATTAGCTCTTTGAACATAGAAGCTGTTGATGCAAGTTTATTTCGGCTGGCACAAGAAACTTGAACGATATCACTGATATACTCTGCACTTCCACATGGTTCAGTGGTCAGAAAAAGGTAGGTAACAATGCACTGCACCCTTTCCTGATCTTGAAGAGAGATAAGCGGCTTAGCGCGGTCTCGCCAGTCCCCACTACGAGCAGGTAGTAAGTACCTGGTTCAGGGAAGTTCCCGCTGCTCAATCCTTAGCAGCACTGTTCAGTGCTCTTCAGCAAGTATTATTTTTAAACGGCTGCGTGTAAAATTCCAAAAACAACGCGAAATTGGACTTTCAACTAACCTTCGATTAGAGTTTCCAGGCAGTGCACAGACATATGTTAGGTATCAAACGATGCAGTATTCTTTCTACTGTATAATAGTTTAACTTCCATTTTGATTTGTCGAATACGAACTTAGGTGGAAATAGTTTCACAGACGTCTGCACTCGCTACGTGTGAAAAATTGGTAATATTAGCTGATCATCGTTTGACTTTCCCAGATATAGTTCTTTCATATTTTAGCCTTAACAAATATCCATGGTGCTTTGTCTCTATAAGGGATTCATCCCATCTCTCTACAATATGTTAGTAACGTGTAAGAGGCGATTTCATAAAATACTGCACTTCTACATTATGCAGAGATTTATAATTTAATTATTTTATGATGGAATTATTGCACCTATTACAACGAAATTTTATTTTAGTAAACAAGAAGGTTACATGCATATATAGTTAACGCGTCAGACACGAGACTTTTTAAAATTCTGTATAAAACTGCTTTAAATTATTAAAACTTAAGGTTTAATATCTCAATTAAAATGTTATGAAAATTTTCGAAACTACGTACAGACAACAACAGTAGCTAAATAAAACTTTTGACAAAATTTCATTCCAATCTTCAGCAAAATATTTTACTATCGCTCACTCTTAACCGCACGGCCATCGAGACATTTACCAGACTGAGAATTAAATAAGGTATATAAAAAAATAACATGCATATTCGGACTTGTAATTTTTTTAATTTTAAGCAATAATAGCACCACCTGTTCGAGACAGAACCACCATCTTGTATTAAGTCACAACTGTTGCAATTCGCGTTACGGTCACCATCTTGAACATCCATAATTTCAATGCTAGAAATTCCCAAAAAATTCAAAAAAAAAATTTTATAAATTGCTTACTTCAAATGTTTTGTTTTTTAAACGACTTTGGTCCTCGATAATATTTCTGGCGAGAGTAAACCAGTAATTTATTAATATTTTTAAAAATTATCAATAAAAAGTAATAAAACATCTTACTGCCACAGCCGACATTTTGAAATGTCACCACTTGTATCAATAATTATCGTTAAAGGTGCCATCTTGAAAATCTTTATTTATTA
This sequence comes from Bacillus rossius redtenbacheri, assembly GCF_032445375.1. Lineage (NCBI taxonomy): Eukaryota > Metazoa > Arthropoda > Insecta > Phasmatodea > Bacillidae > Bacillus > Bacillus rossius. Next base: position 224,135,591 of record NC_086330.1, on the reverse strand, counting down.
TCCAATTTTGAAGAAAAAAGTTCAAAATTAACCAAAAAATTAACTTATTAGAATACTGATTGATTAGATCGATTCCTGTCCTTGGTTCGAAACTGGTAAGAGCAAAAAATAGAAACCGACAGATACTTCCTCCACAGAAACCACCTACAGACTGACCCCCCACCACTTTGTTTATAGCATATATATCGTGTGTTAGCATGACACCATGTCTGCCATCTTGAAAATCCGTAATTTTAATGCTAGAGATTAGGGAAAAAATTCCAAAATAAATTAAATAAATTTGTTATCAATATATTGAATGATTCGATCGATTCATGTCCTTGGTTCGATACTTGATAGATTCTTTATATTTTAATTTTATGAAAAAAATAATAATTTCAATAAATCATCTTCAAAAATCTTAAAGAGGCTTAAAATCCTATACTACCAGCCTCCAGTAAGCCATTATGTCTACAATCTTGGAAATTTTTATTTATTGACCTAGAAATTCGGTGAAAATTCCAAATACACCAAAAAAATCACTCGCTAATTTACATATTGAATCGATACTTGGATCGATCACTGGGCGATATAAAACAAATTTAATTTTAAAAAATACCACATAAGTGACAGGTTTGAGAAAATAAAAGCACCACAAGTTCTTAAAAAATTAAAAATTGCATTACATAAATTCTACACTACTACAAGTACAGAAAATAAACAGACAAATTACTAAAGTCTTGAGGATTTCTCGATTTTTGCATTTGCCACCCGCGAATTAAAGCGAGATGGAAAGCCCCAACACTTGACGTAAGATCATCCATTTCTTCGTTTTATAATCATCTCCACCAAGTACCTATCTGGATACAACGTAGGCTGAATCTCTTCGGCATAGAAGCCGCCACAAATAGGTTTGTGGTCCAAATCCTCGAGGTAGTAGGTTCTAGGCTCTGATTCACGAACATGGTTCACATGGAAAAGTTCAGGACTCCAGTTCGCAGTGAAACCTTTCTCGAAGATACCTTTCTGCTTGGAGATTCGCACTATGTCTCCGATGTTAGCTTTAAGCTTTCGTGGAACTTTCTTCTTTGTGTTGGAAAACACTGTTTGAAGCAGGCGATTATCCTTTACGTCCTTTGGCTTCATTTTCGTGATAGAATGCACCGTGGAATTATATTCGCTTATTAGTTTCGGCAAGATGTCAAGTCACTTGTAATTTCCGTTAGCCGTGAACTGTCACCACATCTTGGAACACAAAGTTCTGTTAAACCTATCGACAACGGAGGCTTTGACGTTACTAAATGTAGAGTAGTGTTTTAATGCCATGATTCTTCATCAAAGCCTTGAAGGTTGCATTGTAGAATTATTTCCAGAGGTCCATTTGTAAGTGCGACAGTACACGACCATTACGCAAAATATTGTCTATGGTCTTGGCTACTTCAGTTGCAGTCTTTGATTTTACAGGTCTAGCCCAAGCGAACATGCTATAAACATCGATGACTGTCAACATGTACTTAAAACCTTTATTCAATCGGGAATATGGAATCATCTCAACAAGGTCCGCCTGGAATAAATCATCAATTCCACAAACTATGACTTTGCGACGAAGGTATTTTCGTCTAACAGGAGCATGAAGTTCGTGAGCGATTCCGGTTCGACTCATTGTATGAAGCCGGCTTCCCTCAGTTCTTCGAGTATGGAGACTATTTCGTTGATGTGTGAATAGTTTACTACACTAAGCGAAGGATGTAGAATTCTAAGACGATCGATGAATTCATTGGGGTAGTCCCAATATACATAGTCAAATATCTGACCACTTTCTAGCATTTTTAAACCTTCACCATGTATTGTTAGTTCACTGAAGAGTTTAGCGAGAATGTCGATTTATTCACGATCTTCGTCTTTATATACACCACAATCTGGATCGTTATCGCGAAAATGTGCATTGGTTAGCTCTAGCAGTTTTTTGTACTCTTGTAAATCTTTGTGAGAATATCCTTCAGGCTCCCTGCGAAACAGCAATTCGTACAGACCCGCAATCCCGCGCATTTTGAACTCATCTACGCGCACGATATTTCCTGGTAGAAAGTATATTTCTTTAGCACTGAGGAAGTACTTATTATGTTTTCTGTACACCCCATAGGTCGTGTCATTATTACGACTCGTAAACGATATCAGGTATGGTCGGACCATTGCATTAATTAGGTGTCCCTTTTTCGGTATTTTTTTCTTGTGCATGGACTCTGTACTCGTTAGGTCTTCTTTCTTTCAATCTGGCTCATACTTTCTTTTCTTAACAGTTGGCATTTCATCTTCAACTTCTGTCTTTACATTGATTGCTGGTTCTTCCTTATTTTTAAGTTCGTCGAGGCGACTAGTGATTGGTTTAAATATTTCTTCATTTTCCATCTCACGTGCAAGTCTGGTTTGTCTAGCAAGTAAATATTTTTCACGAAAAGACTGTATAGCTCGATGAAGGTCACTGGCCAGGTCCAAAATTGTACTGGCAGAAAAAATATTGCAAGACTTCCTTTTTAAACTTTTTTATTCATTCGCCGAAACTTATTTCTTGTGTTTGGCTAAATCTGAATTTGTTGACAAGTGAGATAGTGATGCTTTCAGACTACTTTGAAAAGTCCTCAAATCGAAACGTCTTTGTGCATTCGATACTTCGATCATGTCGCGAATGCGAGAATCCGAGGCTTCCACGCGCTGGTCGATGGCAACGAGATACTCTAGTATTTCGTTTTTCACACTTTCTACAGTTGCGAAATGTATTTGCGGATAACGTCGTCATGAGACTTGAGAGCAGTACGTAAGTCTCGACTGCTACGACCGAATTTTGAAATGCTATAACTCATGTTTGACGATATATTGATCGAAACCTCGTCTCGACCTGCCCTTATATAGAGACCAGTCTTTGGCTATAACTGGGAATCCGTGATATTATTTCCAACACAAGGAGAACGTGTCTTTAAATTCCTGGAATGTCATGTCGGTGTTCACGTGTTCGTCATAAGCGTGACGTAAATTAAGTTCGTCCATGCGAAAAAATACTATGACATTCGCGTTGATTCGGAGGAGATGTTTCGGAATACGACTGTACGTCTGACACAGGTAAACGCAGTCTACCTTGGCGTGTCTGCCCATGGAAAAGCACTCTTGTATTATGCCTTGCTGCTCGCACATTACATCGTCGAAAACAAACACGGAATCGTCTTTTGGTTCGCTTGGAGGTGCCACATCCGCATTATCATTAAATGGGAAATACTCCAGACCATCCACCGATTGTAGAACTGTAGCTAGTCGCTGGTACTTTGGCTGTTGCAATGATTTTGAATAAAGGTACACGTTTTTGAACCTAAGACCGTTTAGCTCCTCTAAAAAACTTAAGAGAACACACGTTTTGCCGCAGTTGGACGGGTTTGCCATTATGCATCGTACGGCAGAAGGCAACAGTAAGCCATGTCGTGACTCACGACCGCTAGTTTCATAAACTTGCGTAATGCGCACGGGCAAACACACATCTTGCATGACGACTTGCTTTCTACTGACAAAATTGTATAAAATCAAACACATTTATACTTTCTGGTCAGTTGTGCGCAATGACTCGAAGAGGTAAGAACAAAAAACACATCGGTGCAGGACTCGTGAACTCGCTGATAAACAATCTGCCAATTGAGCTACACATTTCCGGATACAGATTTTGCGGCCACGGCACTAAACTAGCGAAAAGGTTAGCTCGTGGTGACGTGGGAATTAAATCTCTTGACGAAAAGTGCAAGCAGCATGATATTTCATACTCACTCAGCAAGGATCCAGGCACCGGGCCGACGAGATATAAGCACAGGAAGCCGAAGATATACGTAAATAGTCAAACGCGGGACTAGGAGAGAAAATCGCGACTTGGGATGTTTCGAAAATCATAAAGGCAAAGACCAAATTAGGATTGGGTGCTCGTCGAGCCAGCCCCATCAAGTCAAAGACTAATTCACGCAAGACCAAACGCAAGACTGGCGCAGGCGTGCAAAAAGCCAAGCAAAAATTACAGACTCTCGACAATAAGATTATAGGAGGATTTCTTCCTTTGCTTTTGCCTGCATTGGGTGCTCTCGGCGGCCTCATCGGAGCAACGAGCGGTATAGTGCGGGCAGTCAACACTTCGAAGAATGAGCGCAAGCAGTTAAAAGAAGCACAATGACATAATGCCAGCATGGAAGCCATTGCCATGGGTAAAATAAAACGGTGCAGGGCTCTACTTGCAACCTCACAAAGGAGGACGGGGCATGAGAAAAAAAATAATTCAAAATTCGTAAGTTCTTTGCCGAAACGTTCACTCACCAATATAAATTTAATCAAGTACACTTGAAAACTGAAAATACCAAATTTCCGAGGTGTGTTTATGCGAGACACTTTACCCAGCAAGTCAAAGACATGTGAGCGCGCCATAATTAATTTAGATACATCGTCTGGTCGTGGCAAGCACTGGGTGGCGTACATAAAGTCTGGAAAAATGGCCGAGTATTACGATAGTTTTGAAAATTTACGACCTCCACCAGAACTTAGGTGGTACCTGGGCCGGACCACTACAATGTTGTACAATTACGAAACTGAACAGTCACCTAATCAAACAAACTGCGGACACTTGTGCCTTCGCTTTTTAACTAAAAAAAAGATTTGCTGAAAAAAAATTTGCTACATAAAGGCTGTGCAGTGATAATAATTTATTAGTCAATTCGATAACACTTACCTTGACAGGTCACGCATCACAGCTGCGCGCGGTTCATTTCCCGCCTTTGGATTTAGACGGAGAATGTTGTATCGGACTCGTAGATTTTCAAATGTATAATGCCATACAAAATATCGACGAGGAAAACTGCAAGATCGGCTTCCTGAAAAGCGATGGGACCGCTCATGAAATACAGTTACCTGTTGGCTCTTACGAAATTGACGACATTGCAAATTACATCAGGGATATGTTACCACAGGATGTAGACTTTCAACTGCGTTGGAATCCAAACACTCAAAAAAGTATTCTGACATGCAGTGAAAATGTCGACTTTACGAAACCTGGGACCATAGGTACGATGCTCAGATTCGAACCAAAGATGTATGATACAGGAAGAACGTACGAATCTACGCGTGCAGTAAACATTTTGCCTGTGAATGTCATAAGAATAAACTGTAATTTGTTAAGTGGAACGTATCTCAACGGAAGACTAAGCAACATGCTGCATGAGTTTTCGCCGATGGCCCGCCAGGATACAAACTGGTCGAAGTACCGCAAAGTATCATTTACGTTCCAGTCATCGTGAATTGCGTACACGAAGAAGAAGAATCGTTGACCAACGAGGACAATTGGTGAATTTTCAAGATGAAGAAATTACATTACGTCTGCACTTGAAGCGATGGGCATAAAGTTCGTAACACCGAACAGTTATAAAAGAATTCGCGTTGGCGTGAATAATAACAGTACTCTACAAGACAACGGAGCATTAACACCTGACAGCATAAAGTATCTTCTGAGTATTGGACAAGTGCCGAATAAATATGGAAGATGTAATCCTCAAAGTGGAAGATCCGGTCATTTTTTATGACAGCATTACGAAAATGGAATTGCACGAGTACCAGCCTTTCCTGCTCGGACCGTACGCACTGCCATCAGAAGTACGCATTGCCGTACAGCACCAAGATATTTGTACTTTACCTTCGCAGTCATTTCTACATATAAGAGGTACGCTGACAAAAGCAGATGGTACGCATCCGACAACAACGTCAATATCCTGCAATGGTATTCTTCACCTAATCGAGCACATTACATATGTACTCAATGGCGTCGAGGTAGACCAGACCAGAGATGTAGGCATTACATCTGCTATGAAAAATTACCTTTTGCTGCAAAGGTGGCCGGTTGGGCTCTTAAGGATGAATAATAGCTTCCGGTTTATGCCGAAGGAAAGTTTGAAGTTTGTGTTCCTCTGTCTATGCTTCTTGGATTCGCTAAGGACTATAAGCATTTAATCATTAATTAGAAACAAGAACTCGTACTGCTTTGAGCCAACACGCACATTAATGCAATTGTCGCTACTGCAGAAAACCCTCAAGATGTCTCGCTAACACTACAGTCTATCGACTGGATGCTGCCCCACATCCAAGTAAGCGCCGCTGAACGAGTCAAGATGTTGAAGAACATAGAAAATGGCAAGAACTTCGATGTGCCATTTCAATCCTGGAGCCTGGAAACGTATCCTGGCTTGCCTCATAGTCAGCGTATCAATTTGATAGTTAAGTCCAGCTTCGCTACGGAAAAACCAAGATACATCATCGTCGGGTTTCAGACCGGAAGACAGCTCAATGCAGGAGTAAGTCGCTTCGTATTCGATAACTGTCAAATACGTAATGTAAAAATATTTTTAAAAAACGAAAGCTATCCATATGTTGAACTGAACATAGACTTTGAAAGTGGAAGATTTCTTCTCGCATATCAAATGTACGCCAAGTTTCAACAAGCATACTATGGGCGGAGACAGTCACCGATACTGAGTCCAGACAGTTTCAAGAACAAGGCTCCGTTAATGGTGTTTGACGTTTGCAAACAGGATGATCGAATAAATTCAAACATCATCGACTGTAGAATCGAGATATTGACTAGCGGAAATATTCCACCAAACACCTATGCTTTTTGTCTGATACTTCACGATCGGCTTGCATTGTAGAATTGTCGAGACAAATTTGTGAAAATTCTGACATAAATACTGGTTCGTTTGCGATAATAATTCAGTTACGACCGAGCATTGCTAGCGACAAGATGTACTACAACCTGCAAGGTTTCCAGAGCCAAAATGGATTCGTGCTCAAGGAAATTAGCATCACCTCCAGAGACAAGATACGAACCCGCATTTCCGACCTCCGTATCCCTGTAAATTATTAGACGAGAAAAGTAAACTCACGAATGAATGGCTATGTAAATACTACCATGGCCTGGAGTAGGACGAAGGTAAAATACCGTAACCACCAAGTGAAAAACCATATTCCAGATTTATTATTTCAATACGAAAAAATTGCATTGCGGGACCTGAGGAGAAGTAATGGCTGAGCAAGATGTGTGATGCGTCAGTTGAAATTGTAGACCTACAGACCGACTACGGCTGTCCTTCCCTGCGTAAGCTTAGTGCAATATATGACGTGCAGCCGCGTGACAAGTTTGAACGAGTATGTGCCGGTACAAACTCGCAGTTAATGCAGAAATTGCACACACAGTGTTAGTAGGAGCATGCATATATAAAAGGCGTACATCCGTTCGTGCCTTCAGTTGACATTCGATCTGCAAGAAGATGTTTATGTTTCATTCTGCTAATGTGTACGTTAGCATAAGTCCTAGCTTCAGCAGTGTAGAGTACAGCTACTGGGATGCCGGGTATCTACGTGCATATACAGAACCTGTGATGGAGGCGCTCAGCATTGGCGGTTTTCGCACTTTCCTGCGTCCTACGAACCGACTCAGCAGCTATTAGATTGTTGCGAACCTGGAAACTGTGCCGTCTATCACATTATACTACACACAATCATTCCTGCTAGCATCGCTGAGGTAGTCACCTCGTCTGCACGTTCAACACCAATCATGGGCGTGTTGCAACCTGTTGCGACCTATGATTCTTCTACGCAGACGTCCAAACGACATGCGTTTCGTCGTAGAATTTCAGGCAGTGAATCTGTCCCAACTAACACTGCATTAAAGCCAAGGCACAGACCTGATCACGGATGTCATCGACCATGTCTCGCTAGAGTTGTCGACGGCGCAGATGACCAGCTGGAAACCTGTGTTCCTGATCCCGTGACCATAAAAACCAGTTGGAACCGGAGTCGACGAGGCAGTTCGTGCGTCATTAAAGACTTTGCTTGCGAAAATTCTTAATTCCTTAACCTAATATGCAGTTGTGTAATTTTTATAAATAAATGTGTAAAACTTGAAATTGTATGTTTTTATTTCTATAATTTGTAGGTACCTAATAAAAAATTATTTTTAAATACAGACAATATTTTGACTCATGTAGTATACCAGTAGACTGCGGGTGTATAAGCGAGGTTCAGACGACTGAACCCTCAGTCCACCTCTGGCCACTGTGCAGTACGGACCAGCTCTCTTCAGTAAGTTTCACGAGATTTAGTTACTGCTCCAATGTCGACCGGGATAGACGGTTTACCGTCAGCAGCGGGGACCTCGATGGTAGCAACGTTGATGGAGTCGGAGATCCCAATACCGGCTGCCAAGGAGACAACGATATGTGCTGTTCCACCATCAGCTGAAGTATCAACATCAGCATTGAATAATTCAATTAATGAAGAGCGTACATCGCGTCAGTGCAAATACTGTGGTGCATCCTTTACTAAACCTACAAATGCGCGCAGACATGAAAGAAGCAGTTGTCCGAATAATTTACTGAAAAGAACAGAGTTTCAATGTAACAAGTGCAGAAAACTAATTTCACATCTCAATACTTACATAGTCATTATAAAAAATGTTCCGAGAAAGATAAGTATAAGTATAATGATCATGGTTATTGTTTTGACTCATGTGTTGTACCAGATAATGAGAATATATAAGTGAGACCCTGGCGATTTGAACTTCAGTCCGTTTCTGGCTTCGGCGATAAACGGATCGGATAGTCAGACTTGACTAACATAATAGACCAGTATCTAGCTATTCTTGAGAACTCGATGGCATCATTACCACTACCAACACCGACCTGGATCGAAGGTCTACCATCACCAGTGCAGAGCCCGATGACAACCGCCGTCTACAGCTACACCTACTCTCTCAGCACATCAGGAGATTTCGACGTGTGCAACATCTTCCTCAGAGCAGACCTCGAAGGCTTCAGAAGTTAACATTTCAGCGGTGTTACAATGGTTGTCACCAGTTCCAGTGACATTGATGAAGGAAGGAGCATCCAACGGTGTTCCATCACACAACTGTACGTACTGTGATAAGATCAAAATATTGAAATTACGGGATTATGCAATACACAATTGTAATAATAAGTCTGAATGCATTAAATATCAGTGAAACGGGTGTTTAAGCAAGTTTATACACTATGGAAGATTAAAACGACACCTCAGGAATCGTGATAGACTGGCTGTACATTCTTCAGAATCAAGCTGTATATTTTGTAACAAAATATTAGCAAATATTCAAAGTCCAAAACAACATGAAATATATCACTGTCCTTTCAATGAAATCGATAATTCGTCTTTGTGTGAAAATTGTGGTGTACCAAAATGTCGATCTGATAAACTGAATAAACATTAACAGTCATGTAAAGGACTGACTTCGTACAATCAGAAGACTGTTTGAATCGAGAAATCCTCAAGACTTTAGTAATATGTTAGTGTTTTTTTGTACTTGTAGTAGTTTATAATTTATGTAATAATTTTTTTTTTTGTTTTTTAAAAGAACATGTGGTGTTTTTATTTTCTCAAACCTGTCACTTTTGTGATATTTTTTAAATTAAAGTTGTTTTGTATCGCCCAGGGATCGAACCAAGTATCGATTCAATATGTAAATTAGTAAGTTATTTTTTTGGTGTATTATGGAATTTTCCCCGAATTTCTAAATCAATAAATAAAAATTTCCAAGATGGTGGACATATTGGCATACTGAAGGCTGGTAGTATAGGATTTTAAGCCTCTTTAAGAATTTTGAACACGATTTATTGAAATTATTATTTTTTTTACATAAAATAAAAATATTGTTACGAACGTTAGCAAAGCCACGTCACACGCAGGTGCAAAGCTAGCTGGGCTGCATCACATGCCGCCGTAACATGAGATGTGCTGTGCGCACCTGGATCGCCACTTTATCTCCCTCCATCCCTCAGCTCCCCACGTGGCGCTGTTAGTTTGACATCCGAAACCTGCCAGCTGCGGAGTTACGCGAGCCGCCGACACGTGTTTTCGAGAGATTCCTGCCGTCGGGACGACTCGCGATGACGCGACTGGTCCCGGCTGCTCTCGTGAGTTCTGGAATTGCGCCGGGGCCTATATATATGCCCGAGAACGTCAGGGTAGAGAGTCAGTGGAGTCAGTTCGGAGTGTTCAGTCGGGAGTTCTCCCGCGGCGGAGTTTCCGGGCGATAGTGCCGCGGGTGCGGCAGAGTGGCGAAGTCCTTGGACGAAGGTTCCAGGGCAGGGAGTGAGTGAGTTCAGTGGAGTCAGGAGTTTTCCCGCGGCGAAGTTCCAGGGCGAAGAGTTCAGTTCCGAGCGAAGTTGCGAGCGAGGAGTCGAGCGGATCCTCGGCGAAGGGGAAGTGCGTCGGCGGCGGCGGAGTGTGGCGACGGAGTCCCGCGGCGGAGACCCATGAGGGGTGCTGCGGCGAGAGTTGCGCCAGAGGTGCGGCCCAGCGAGGTGTGTGGAACGAGTGACTGGGGAATAGACCATGTTTTAAGTACAATTGATTAATTGGCAATTTTATATTATTAGCTAGTAATGTAAATAGTGGGAATGAATAAAACGGTGTGTGATAAAAATCTTTAATTGGGCTATCCTTTACGAACCCGCAGTAAATCGTAACAATATATTGACTCTATCAAGTTTCGAAACAAGGACAGGAATCGATCGAATCAATCAGTGTATTCATAAGTGTATACATAATGTATGCTACATATTAACATAGCTTTATAAACTCTAAAACGAAGTGAGATGAGTATCGGAATACATAGACAGATGGAGACAATTGGCTACATTTGTTGCCAAATTGACTACATTTGTAGCCGTTTGAAGGTAAAAATTAAATTATGATTGACTATTTTTATGTACATTAAATATATTTTACTTCATTACAAATTAAAAAAATTAAATACTTTAAAACAGCGTGTTGCGAAATCTGTTGGGGAGAAGCGAAACTACTTGATAATGTACTATTTAAAATTCGGTATTAAATCTCGCTGAAAGTTTATTTTAATTTTATATTTAAGTTTGGCATTTCCATACAAACTTTCAGGTTGCTTCTGACATTTGTCGTAGATACTAATATGGATTCTGGATCAAAGTTACTAAATTCATGAAAAGGACAATGCTCATGTCAAAATCCAACTACATAAAATGTTAATTTGTGATCGGTGTGACAGGTATTTTGCTCTAAGAGAGCGCTTAAAAGGACATGGAAAGACTTGTAAAGTTATGGTCACTTAAAATCTAAATTACAATATTGGAGATTCAATACAAATAAAAATATTATGTAGAATGATGAATATTATTCCTTGTAATGAATGTGTTAATGTTTATAGGTCTCCTGATCCAAACAAAGAACTTGAAATTAAGGATGTTGAAGGTTTAAGGAAGACTGAAGTTGATGGAAGTATCAAGTAGTGTTAAAAGTGAGAATATATTTCAGCCCATTTCTAATGGACCCTTCGAACATTGAAAACTGAAAGACACTTATGAAGGATGCTTCAAGACAAAAAAGAAGCTTCGATGTCAAATATTACGAAAACTTACAGTAATCTGGATGAGTATGTTGATAATAATGATAGCTGTTTTGATGATAGCTGAGAAGCTATTCAGGATAATAACTCTGCGTCTGGTATAAAAACAAAACAAAAGTATGATTTTCAAAATAATGGCAGTATAATAGCTAATATATGTAGCTTGGGATGGTCTACGTGATTTGGGTCAGGGTGATACATTTAATAATTGTTACATTTTGTGTAGGAATGTATAGGTAGTATTAGTATGGATGAAACCATCTCCATACTTCAACTCAATACACATTTTTTCCCTTGTTATTTTACATTGGTGATATTTGAGTGATTTTTTTTATGTAAGTTTGATTTGAAAAGGCGGGCGCAATATGCTGATGTGCAGATTAATTTAATAATGATGTGGTTTTTTTTTGATAAGTGATCAATATTATTTATGGATTTAATGTGGGTTTGTAGGTATTAAATTATTTACCTACTAAAAATTTTTCGTGAGCTAATAAAGTTTTCGCTTTAAGTACCACACTCAGTTTCAGAAATGCTTGTGTATGTGCTAAAAAAACATGTATTAAATCATTTCAATTTTTTCTATCTATCTAATTTCATAAGTATAACATTTACCATGTCAAGTATTGCCATTTAGAAGTTTAACTGTGTTAGTAGATAATGTCTATATGCTGAGTGACTCTTGGGTCCACGATGTCGTGAATTAGTTGAGTCTGCTTTGGCTTACCCATGCTCTCAGACATTATTGAGCAATGAGTTATGATTCTGAAAGTACCTCGCGACCAAATCTCTAATTGCCAAAGTCAATAGTGGTTGTACGTAGTCCTTGCTGTATAGGTTAAACATATTCATTGCCAGGTTGCTAACATATTTTTACCCATACCCCTTCACACATCACAGACCTACCAAAACTCACGAGTTGTTTTGAACAACTGCACATGAGCCATTTTGTTTGCTAAAATTTGAGTGATTTTTAGGTTAGGTTAGTTTTAAGCAAAAGCTATGGTACTTTATATTATCTTGAGGGGTAGTATGATTAGTTGAAGTCTGTGGGTTTAAATTATGAATTTCGTGGAAATGAGTATATTTGAGGTTGTGTATTCATTACTTTTCTTTTCGTAGGTGGTTATCTATTTGATCGTTTAAATAATTTTGTTAGCTATCAAAACATTGAAAAAATTTTTCTGCTAGCTACTTATGTGTACTGTTGTGTAAAAATGCAACTATGTGAACTTTAAATATTTTTCAGCTGAATGTTTCTCAGCTAGCTTTAAATGTTGTGTAGGTTAACAGTAACTAGGGGGCTTTGATGATTTTTTGACTACTTCTGTGTAACTTGTCAGTTAAAGGACTTTAACATTTTAGTGATTTTTTTAGGTTAGTTTCTGGCAAGGTAGTGCTAACTTAAGGATTAAAAAGTCGAAGCTCTAGTTTGTATATTTGAGGTTATGTGTGCAAACATTTTCATGTAACAGCTAGCTACATTGTTTTCTTAATTTTTTTTGGTATATGTAGTTCTTCCGTACGTCGGGCTTCCTTCACGTGTTCCGTGCATTAAGTGCAGACTACTGATATTTGTGATGGCATCAACCATGCAGAAATGTCGTAACTGCCCTGCTACTTTTACAGCAGCTAATAACTGATACTAGAATAAACTTCAGCACTCAGCAGTAACCAGTGGCGGATCCAGGATTTTGGTTTGGGAGGGGCTTGACCCAGCTGAGGCTAGGCTTTATCAAGGCAAACACTTAAACAATAGTGGACCCAGATGCTTTTGGAGGGGGCTTGAGCCCCTTAGCCCCCCCCCCCCTCTGGATCCGCTACTGGCAGTAACCTGCAGCATGATAACAGTATCACCTGAATGGCAAGAGGGTTGCTCGCAGTGATAAAATGCAGCAACATCATACAACATATACTGGTGCTGTCCTCACGACTTCAGACATCCGGTATAGTTTCTGCTCCAAAATTTTAGAGAACTCCAGCCATGCCAGACATCATGAGAAGATGGCTTGTAGTCTCAACCCTAGCCTCAAAATGTATTCATGTGAGAACTGTGATAAAGTGTTCGCCAGGGTTGTCAAGTTGAAAGCACAAACCAAAGTGTGCCAGTGTCCTGCTCCACCACCGACCAGAAGCAGAGATTGGTGATGCTCAAGCCTGCAGTTACACCTAAGCCAAACACCGGCTGAACAAAGGTGGTGACAGGGGCGGGTTTTGGCCAATATCCATGGCTTCATTATTGCAGAAGTGGTATTCGGGCCAACTTGAAGACTTATGTGGTAGAAAATAATACCAGTTCGCCCAAGGACATATGTACATACTTTGTTTCTATCAAGGTTAAACTATTAAACCAACTCATAGAGGAAAATGAAGAGAATGGCCCACTCAAGTACAACATCGTGCTTGAGTGAGATTATGAAATGCCAATGGATACATGTGAAGAAAAGAGAGCCTTATAAACCACTAATTTTTAACTTTACGCAGTTAATGACGTGGAGGATGCCATTACTGAATCCATATCTAACATATGTAAAAAGGAAGAATACTACATGTGGAAGGAATTCGGATGGACTTTGTCTGGTGTTAAGCCACTACAGCTACACATTAACAAGCTTGATCCACTTCGAGCTAACTCCTACATCAAACTACCTACCCGCATAAAAAAATGCTGTGGTTAATCTGTAAAAACTTAGATGAGCACATACGTTTTAAGTGTGCTATCCTGGTCAAGTTTGAGGAGAATGAGTATCTGAGCATGTTAATCAGCGCTACAATGACTTTAAGGGGAAGTTCAACTTCACTAATATCGAGTTAGCTACTAAACTTTACCAGATCCCTGTGTTTGAGCAACAGAATCCTGGTGTCAACATAAACATCTAAAGCATTGATGAAAACTTGATGATTGTACCAGTAAGGGTCGCTCTAGAAGAGAAAATACCATCAAATCAATCTTCTAATCTTGGTCTTTAAATATGAGGTTTTTATGGGTTATTTCAATTATTGTTTGAAATATGTTGATTTGTTTTTTTAATATGTGTATTTGTGTATGGATTCAGTGTGGATTATGTGTGAATTGAGTGTAAGCATTAGTAAAATCAACATCGATATTCGTATAGGGCTATTATTCTGGATTAAAAAATAATAATTTATGTAATGGGCTTCCAGTTTTTCTAGAGTCATATATATTTCATTGAGTTTTTTTATATTGAACTGGAATATATTGGGAGATATCCATTTGTATCGTGAATTCCTGACACCAAATAATATTTTTCACATTTTAATCAGGTGGCACTTGAATAAAAATATCCATTACCTACTTATTCGATAACTATGTTAAGTACAACTAAGAAACACTTGCTTGTAAGATGATACTCTTCTCACTTAAAGACTAACAATGCTATCTGTAAAACAAGACTGGTTAATGATACTAATGGTGTATCTATAACCGCAAGGAAGTGAAATTATAGCAAAATATTAGAAAAATATAATGATCACGAGAAATGTGAAGATGCTGATTATAACATTACGATCCCAGATCTTCTTTATTATTTGTAACAGAAAGCTAACGAAAAAAAGTATTATCTTCATGTGACATTTATATATATATATATATATGAGGGTTATTTTTTTTCAACATCCGATCGGCTGTAATAAAAAAACGTGAATGAATTGGGAAATTATTTTACTGTCAAAAGAAACGTACATCTTTACTCTATTTTTCCACATAATCACCGTGCAGATTGAGGCATTTGTCGTACCGATGCACCAGCTTTCCAATACCCTCTGCATAAAATGATGCCTCCTGCCTATTCAGCCACGTTTTAACAGTGCCCTGCAGTGTGATTACAGTTTCATTTCTCCATGGCATGCCCATTAATCGATACCCTAATCGCTCGTACACGAATCGACACGTCTCGTAGAGTTTACCCACTTCCACCAACCATGTGGAGCGGCCAACTCACACCTCAGTTGTGTTTGATCACCCTCCTTACAGTCCGGATTTGGCACCGAGTGACTATCACCTTTTCCCCACGTTGAAAAAGTGGCTTGGAGGACGACGCTTCAACACCAATGATGAACTGCAGAGCACTGTTAAAACGTGGCTGAATAGGCAGGAGGCATCATTTTATGCAGAGGGTATTGGAAAGCTGGTGCATCGGTACGACAAATGCCTCAATCTGCACGGTGATTATGTGGAAAAATTGAGTAAAGATGTACGTTTCTTTTGACATTAAAATTATTTCCCAATTCATTCCCGTTTTTTTATTACAGCCGATCGGAGGTTGAAAAAAAAACTCGTACATCAAGTAAAAGTGCCTCCATGCAATTGAGACCACTGTAGAACAGCCTGAAGCTGAAAAGATGAAAGGCTGCGATGAAGCACCTGAAGCTGACAAGAATGATGACTATGATGAAGAACTTGAAGCTCACAAGATCGAAGACTGTGATAAAATGCTGAGACAAAAATGATGGAAACGACTCATTAGATTATATTATTCTAAGGAGGCTTATGATAGTCAGTGAGGCGATTACAATTTTACTGACTTTTAAGCTGGTATTAAAAATGAGACTTTAGAGATCCAAATGATAAAAAAGTGTAAGACACAACACAAGGCTACGAGGGTTCGAGGATACATGGCTCTAACTGGCTACAATAGCTCCATTCATTGCCGAGAGTTAAGTTTACTCATGCAAAAGAACTTGTTGCAAGTAGTCCCGATTATCAACATCAGATTTCGTCTCGTATTGCGTTGAGTCAAAATTTATTTAAATTATGTGGAATGCGGGATACTCACTAACGATCCAAAAGAAGGATGCTTCGCTAGACACCAAGGAGGAGGAAGTTTGTCTTACATGTTAGTGTTTCTCAAATGTATGAGAGCTTATTATTATTTAACTGAGTGATGATATTTTTTTTGAAAGCCACCTGATAAAAGCATTGTATGTGCTGGTTTAGTAGCAGAAATTTAATAATTAAATGTAACTCTGAATTAAGAAGTCATGACTCATTAAGTAAAAAATCCTCCATGCTAAGATCGGTTTCTCAGAAATAATCGGGAGCACACGGAGAAAACCATTAAAATATTTACAAGAATAATCGGGACCACACGGAGAAAACCATCAGATGTCTAGCAAGGAATCAGGAGCACCCGGAGAAAACTATCGAAAGTTTTTCTTAATATTAGACAAATATCATAAAAAATTTAAAAATTATAAAAATTAAATCTTAAAATAATTATAAAATTAAAAATATTAAAAAAATTACAGAAACAGCTTCTGGCAGCTTGTGAACTTCTTCGTTTTAGACCAAGGATATTGTTCTAGCACAACCCAGAATTTGTTTTGGAATTTTTCATTTTTTTTTCATTTTTTTTTATTTTTTTTATAATTATTTTAAAAATTTTATTTTTATTTTTTTAATTTTTAATGACAATTTTCTTATATTAAGGAAAACTTGTGATAGTTTTATCAGTGTGCTGATTCCTGGCCATCTGAAGGTTTTCTCCGTATGATCCCGATTATTCTTTTCAATATTTTGATGGTTTTTTCTGTGTGCTCCCGATTATTTCTGAGAAACCAATCTCAGCTTGGAGGATTTTTTTACTTAACGAGTCACTATATTTTATTCAGAGTGTGCGATCAACTAGTATTTTTGGCACAATTTAAATTTTTTTTTAAATTTAATAATGTCACCAGTCGTGCTTTTGCTGCAAGAACTTAAACTTGTTCCTCCTCCTGTACACTCCCATTCAACCTTTGTCAGACCTGTCTCCCCAAGTTTTCCCAGCCCTAGATCCGATTTTTGCCGAGTCTTTGCCAGTCAGACTGCTATCTGTTTATTACCGCCTTGGCGCACGAATGTCACCTGTAATCCGCCTCCTATCCGTGACGAGAACTGCTATGCCCTGCAAGCTCTCAGGACAGGCAAGTTCCAAGACCTCCCCAAACGCGAGCCATTTTCACCTAAGTATAGTCACGCCTCCGGGTCCTATAGAGCCACTTTCCCACTGTCATCAGCAGTCCCCACACCCCCCACCACTCCGAGCTTTCCTGAGAACACTGGCCCAGAGCGATGACCGGCCACTAACCCTGGCTAGGGTCGGTCTCTCCCCAAGGCCACGACACTAGTTCCAAATGTACATGCTTATGCCACCTGGCGGTAGTTTTGCGAATTACTTCCCCTGGGAGTTTGAACGCCTGTGGAACACCTGCCCTCTGGCGTCTCCCATAGTAACCAGTACCCCGTAGTTCCTTCCCAGGCCACCAGAGCGCTGGCCTAGTCTGCTCCATAAGCCACATGCTGATAGCGGTCGCCTCGTACGAATCGTCCTCTACTTGGTTAAGCCACGCCTCAGTAGGTCGTGCTGACATCGGGCAGAACCACCCACTTCGAGATATCGAAGTCTGCTTTTCTCGACAAGCACCTAGGTAATCTTCGGAACCTTTCGGTCTGAAAGAAAAAACCTCCCCCCTTTCTTTCTTTAGCGTCGCCTTTTAATTACGAGTCTCTGCCACCCCAAACTTACTGCCGCCGCGATTCGGGACTGACTGCTTCGCATCTACATCATCGGGATGCCTATCTGTTTTTTTCTTTTAAGATTTGATTATCTAGACAAGGGATGATTCCCACAACGGTAGTATTTAGGCGTTAGTCAGTCCGTATAGATCTAGCTCGTAAAAGTAGTCATGTGGTAGTCATCATAAACATTTTTTTTTTAAATCATGAATCGTCCGCGGCGGGTCCGTGTGCTCAACGCCCAGGCAGATCCTGGAGGACATCACCCTGTTTGACAGGGACCAAGTACCAGACCAAGTACCGGACCAGGGTACAAGTACAGGACCGGTTTACAAGAACCGGGCACATTCCATTATTATCCCTGAGTACGGGAGCAGATAGCAGTTCCCGAAACGTCGCTTGTTTCTGTTTTGGAAAACTATTGTGTTTGTTTCGTCTTTTCGTTTTTGGTGCGTTTTTGTATCGTTTCAACTGGTGTGCTGACTTGATTCAGTTTTGGAAAACTATTGTGTTTTTTTCGTTTTTTTTATTTTGTTGGGTTTTTGTCTCGTTTCAACTGTTAAAGAATGGGCCAGCCCTTATTAGATAATTAAGGATATAGATAATTAACACAATTTAAATCAAGTTCGTGACTATAAAAATGTTAAAGAGTCTTAGGATACTTCTGGCTGTCTGATCTGAGAAACGTCGTGGTTGAATGCTAGTCCGAAAAGGTTTTTAAAACTGAAGGGCTGGTGGTTTGAAGGATGCTGGACGAAGTGGAACAGCTGACGGGACGCAATAGTTTTCCAAAACAGAAACAAGCGACATTTCGGGAACTGCTATCTGCTCCCGTCCTCAGGGAGAGACGCACATGATACGAAAACACAGGTGCGACTGTGTAGGGGCTGGAAAAATGAGGGTATTTACCTGAGAATATTGGCCGGTTTCTCGGTTTCTGTAGATTTGTGTGTTTTGTTGGATTTCATATACTGTTTGATGGTGTTGACAGGGTAACCAAAGTAAAATAAAAACAGAGGAACTAATGTCTGGACGAAATCATTATTTTGCCTTCTGAAACTAAAAGATCCACTAGTTACCCCAGTCATCAGGAGAGATTGGCGAAGTGTAGCAAGAGTTATATATAATTATTGAATTTCGTCAACTAAATCAGCACTTACAATATTTTTATCGGGTGGCATTAAAAAAATAAACTTCACTCATTCAAATAATAATAATAAGTTCTGAGACATCTGAGAAACACTAAAATGTAAGACGAACTTCCTTCTCCTTGGTGTCTAGCGAAGCCTTCCTTCTTTTGCTATCGTTAGTGAGCCTCCCACATCCCACATAAAAGAAATACACAACATTTACCTACAAGCAATACGTCGCGTCATCTGATGTAGAAAAGTAGAACTTTTTACATGTTCCTCTGCATGAAATAACTTAACTCTCGCTGATGAAATATTTAAAAATTCTATTTAAGTAATGGTTCCAATTTGAAAAATGTATGTTTCGACATAGATATAGCCACATAAGCTACTATGGATACTAGTTTGTTATCTGCAGCTGATTCGGAAGGAAGCGACTGTAGATACTGTAGCAAGTATTTTGACATGAGAAGGAATGCTAGACGTCATGAGAACAATGATTGTGTTAAAAACCCACTACGCAAAATTTTAAGCTGTAATCGATGTAGCAGGTTGTTAACACGAATTGACAGCTTAAAAAGACATGGTAGAACATGTAAAGCCAAGACTACTTACGGCATAGAGGACATCGATGGCTCCACTAGACTAAAGAAGAGTGATCTGCATTACGACAATCATTTTCCTTGTCATGAGTGTGATGGTATTAGCTCACCCGATCGTGACGAAGAACATAATTGAAGAACATAAATGGCTTCGCGAAGATTGAAACTAATGGAAGTATCAACACTGTGAAAAGTGAGAATACATTCAAGCCCGTATTCAGTAGATCTTGCATACTTTCAAATAAATTATGGACACAAAAATTAACTTTTTAGTCGATAAAGAAGCTTCAAAATCAACGATTTCGAATTCTTACGGTAATTCGTGTGAATATGCTGAATTCTAAGGCGATGAACATAGTGACTCTGAAGCTGGTGACGTGATTGAAGACTGTGCTGAAGTACTTACCAAAATCTACCAAAATCGAAAGCTGTGATGAAGCCCTGAGACGGAAACTATGGAAACGTCGTGTTATAATAAATAAATCTGATAAAGCTTATGATGATCACTGGGACGTTAGTGATATTAAAAGTATTTATAATAAACAAACAAGGAAGATGGTAGCAGAAGAGATTGATTACACATCGTGGAGAGATTCAAACTATAATGGTTGACCGGCTAAGACTTCTACATGCCGCACTTTGTGCAGGAAATTATTAGTGCATCAAAAAATATCCTCCATACTCAAAGAACTGAGGGAAGCGTGATACATACAAAAATTATTTGATTTACCTGCGTGTTTATAATGTTAAGTAATAAAATACACAATTTTAGTTTTTAAAAATTAATGTTTTATTTCTTCCATCTAATTCCTAACTAAGCCTATGTTATCGCTACCTTATGCTCATTCCTTGTCTAATGTATGTACTGTGTGTTTATTTCGTTTCCTGTGTGTACTGTGTGGATTGTGTGTTCATTTAGTTACCTGTGTGTACTGTGTGTTCATTCCGTTTCCGGTGTGTACTGTGTGTTCATTCCGTTTCCTGTGTGTACTGTATGTTCATTCCGTTTCCTGTGTGTTCTATGTGTACTATGAATACTGTATGTTCATTTCGTTTCCTGTGTGTGCTGTGTGCTCTGTGTTCATTCCGTTTCCTGAGTGTACTGTGTATACTGTGTGTTCAGTCCGTTTCCTATGTGTACTGTGTGTTCATTCCGTTTCCTGTGTGTACTGTGTGTTCATTCCGTTTCTTGTGTGTACTATGTGTACTGTATTTTCATTTAGTTTCCTGTTTGTACTGTGTGTTCTGTATGATCATTGTGTCATTTTGTTGAATGTGTGATATTTCGTTAAATGTGCGTAGTCAAATCTGTAATAGCTCTGTGGTAGCTCTGGATATTTACTAGTCCAAAACCTCTTTGTCTTGATAAATCATTTTTTAGGGATTCTTGTAAGCGTAAAACATGTTACGTTAGTCTAATTGATTGTGATTAATTTTATGATATTGTTACAATCGCGCTTGGCTGCAATGCATGGCATCGCCGCACTCGTTCGGCCTGTCTGCGCCCCCTTCCACCCGCATCCTCTCCCTGGTATCTCGTGTCATACTATCTCGCTACATCCTGACCGTCGCAGCGCGCACCTGCCTCAGATCGGGTTACTTAAAAGAGGCCGCACTGCGGAATAAAATGACTCAGACGCCTTTATCGGCGTTCTTAGAGCAGCCACCGCGTCCTTCGAGTACTCACGATGCGTTTCTGGGCATTTCGACGGCGAAGGTCGCGCGATATCTCGGAGACATGCCCGATTGTTCTGGATGGGAACCCAAGGGCTATTTAAGGAGGTTGGGCCGACCTTCGAGTCAGAGTCAGAGAGAGAGTCTGAGTGGGGAGTTCTCCCGCGGCGGAGTTTCCGGGCGATTGTGCCGCAGGTGCGGCAGAGTGGCGAAGTCCTTGGACGAAGGTTCCAGGGCAGGGAGTGAGTGAGTTCAGTGGAGTCGGGAGTTTCCGGGTGATAGAGTCGCGGGCGCGGCGGAGTCCCGAGTGAAGTGGCGAGCGAGTCGTCGAGTGGGATCCCGGCGAAGGGTGTGACGGCGGCGGCGGAGTGCGGCGGCGGAGTGCGGCGACGGAGTCCCGCGGCGGAGACCTACGAGGGGTGCTGCGACGAGAGTTGCGCCGGAAGTGCGGCCCAGCGAGGTGTGTGAAACGAGTGACTGGGGAATTGACATTTCTTTAAGTGTAATTAATTATTTGCTAATTTAGAAGATTATTTGTAAGTGTCAAGTAGTGGTAGTAAATAAAACTGTGTGTGTGAAACAAAATCTATTAATTGGGCTATCCTTACGAACCCGCAGGTAAATCGTAACATTTTGGTGTCAGAAGTGGGATAGCCCTATTTATTAGATTTAGGATTAGATTTAAGAAATTTAAAATTAAAATAATAATAGAATTACCTTTTTCTAGAATAAAGTTAGTATTAGTAATTGTAGGTAGTTAAGCACATAGGTGATAAATAGTGTAGTGATAGAACAATAGTGACAGCGAAAGACTAATAGTGTATGTTGACAAGAAAGATGGCTGCTGACAAGTTGGAAAACATAGTGGCTTTCTTGGCCGAAATGAATAATAAAATTGATTAAGGTCAGGAAGAACTGAAGAATGAAATGAAGAGTAACAGGGAAGAAATGAAGAATGGCCAGGAGAAAATGGAGAATAGGCTGGACGAGATGAAGAGTAGCCAGGAAGAAATGAAGAATGAAATGAAGAGTAACAGGGAAGAAATAAAGAATGGCCAGGAGAAAATGGAGAATAGGCTGGACGAGATGAAGAGTAGCCAGGAAGAAATTAAGAATGAAATGAAGAGTGGCCAGGAAGAAATGAAGAATAAAATTGATAATTGCCAAGAAGAGATGAAAAAGAAGATCGATGAAACCAGCAACCAGTTGGAAGGCAAAGTACAGTGTTTAGAGCAACATGTGGCAGAACATGAAGAACTAGTAGCACAACAGCTGGCCCAACTCGAGCACACCACAGAACAGCGAATATCAGCGGTAACTGAAGAATGGCGTCGGATGCTAAAGGATGCTACATGTGCTACGAAACGAAGCAGTTATTCTGGAGATGTGAAGGTGGAAGCCGCAACCTGTCATTCAAAGTTCAAGCCACCCACCTTCGATGGCCAAACCTCGTGGGCTGTCTACAGAAGACAGTTTGAAGCAGCTTCTGAGGTAAATGGCTGGGACGAGGAGGAGAAGGCTACAGCACTCATCCTGGCCCTGCGAGGACCTCCACTCGAGCTGCTTCAGACCATACCAGTACCAGAGCAGAAGAACTATGCGGTACTGGTGGAAGCTCTCGAGCTAAGGTATGGCGACCGACACATGGGCGAGGTATACAGAACAGCCCTGAAGACACGTCAGCAGCGGCCCTCAGAAACATTCCAGGAATTTGAGGCAGACATCGAGCGTCTTGTGTACCTCGCTTACCCAGATGCACCAACAGAATTTCGACAACAGCTGGCAACCAGTGCATTTATAGACGGGATCAGAGATGCAGAAGTACAGCAGACTCTTCGTTTGGCCCGGCACAAGAAGAGCTGCGATGCCTTGGTCCATGCCTTAGAAATTGAAGCGGCACGCAGTGCTTCAAGAAACACCAGCATTAGGACAAGGAGAACTGGACTGGAGCCATATACTGAAGGAAATGCCAGAAACAACACTAATGAAGGAGATATCATCAGGGCATTGAAGAAGTTGCTAAATGATTCTCCGGGTACCCAGGCCCGAAGAGTAGGACGCCCATGGTGCTTTGTCTGCCAAGAATTAGGACACATCCAGCGGGAATGCCCGACACACAAGAAGACATCACAGAAAGAAGACAAGCGAGAAGAACAGGGAAACGGGCAGTAGCTGGTGTGAGGGGGCACACGCCAGCTCTACGGGAAATGGTAGCCCCTAGGGTTTTCCCAGTATCCTTACTTCGCAGAGGTCAGGACAGTTTGTTGCTTAATGGATGGATCAATGGTAGACAGTGTTTACTCACTGTTGACACAGGGGCATCAGTGTCTATCATCCGCTCAGACCTTGTGAGTAGGGACAAACTGAAGAGAACACCCATTCCATACAGGCTTAAAACAGCCACTGGGGACACTGCACCAGTGCATGGATGGTTGGAATCGGAAGTAAGGATTGGGACTTGGACATTACCACAGAAATTTCTTGTTGCCGATATCAATGATGAAGTAATTCTAGGAGTGGACATAATGAATCAGTATGGATTTGTTATTGACATGGAGGGACAGGTACTGCGTATAAAAGGGGAAGAGGTGGCTTTGTTTACCCCTGATCAATTGGAAGTTCCTGTAATGCAGGTAGTAGTTAGCGAATCTGTGTCAATTCCAGCAAACCATGAGCAGATTGTAGCTGCTAGAATAATGGGAGACCCTAGGGGCAACATGAGCTACCTGATTGAGCCGGATATGACTTTAGGATTGGAGAAGCTCCTGATTGCTCGAAGCATTGCTAAGGTCGGCGAGGTTGTACCAGTCAGGGTAGCCAACCTTGATTCGCGAACGAGGGTTCTGAAACAGGGAGACCCAATAGCTAGCTGTGAACCAGTCTCTTGGGTAGGCCTGAGTGAGTCTTCTTCACCTAGCATACATACCGAGCAGAGACTTAATCCTAATTTAGAACAGTTATTGGAGCGAAGCCAAGATAATCTGACAAGTGAAGAGATGGAAGAAGTTACTTCTTTCCTGTTGAGAAATCAAGATGTTTTTTCCTTAGGGGACACTGACATTGGAAGAACCAGCATCGTGTATCACCGCATTAACACTGGCGATACCGAACCAATCCGACAAGCACCACGGCGACTTCCTCTAGCGAAACAGGAAGAGGCAGAGAAGATGATTGCAAGTATGATGGAGGGTGGTGTCATAGAGCCTTCTGCAAGTCCTTGGGCTTCCCCAGTCGTTCTGGTAGCGAAGAAGGATGGCCAACTGAGGTTCTGTGTGGATTACCGGAAGCTGAATGATGTCACCAAAAAGGACAGCTATCCCCTCCCACGTATCGATGACACACTTGACACACTCTCTGGCACCAGATGGTTCTCTACGCTGGACCTAAAGAGTGGTTACTGGCAAGTGGAGCTGCACCCCGAGGATAAAGAGAAGACTGCTTTCTCAACAGGAAGTGGGCTGTTTCAGTTTACTGTGTTACCATTCGGATTATGTAATGCACCCGCAACCTTTGAGAGATTGATGGAACTTGTGCTGCATGGCTTGACTTGGAAAACATGTCTAGTGTACCTGGACGACATTATTGTGGTGGGAAATACTGTAAAAGAGCATTTAAAGAACCTCCAGGACGTATTTGACAGGCTTCGCCATGCACAGCTCAAGTTAAGTCCTAAGAAGTGCTTCTTGTTTCAACATGAGGTAACATTCCTCGGACATATTGTATCACAGGTTGGGGTCCGAACAGACCCTGAGAAGATCCGGTCTGTAAAGGAGTGGCCACGGCCTGAAAACAAGCATGATGTAAGGAGCTTCTTGGGTCTCTGTACCTACTATAGGAGGTTTGTACCTGGGTTCGCAGCCATTGCAAAGCCTCTGCATGAGCTGACCGAGGAAAGGAGGCAATTTCTGTGGACGCCAACATGCGAGACTTCCTTTCAAGACCTCAAGAAAGCCCTGTGTACAAGCCCTATTCTCGCCTATCCCCGTCAACATGGAGACTATATCCTTGACACAGATGCAAGTGGAAGGGGGTTGGGAGCTGTACTTTCCCAAGTCCAGGATGGGAATGAAAGAGTCATAGCATACTACAGTAAAGTTTTGTCTAAGCCTGAAAGTAACTATTGTGTCACAAGAAGAGAACTTCTGGCTGTAGTAAAATCCTTCCGACATTTCCACAAATATCTGTATGGTAGGAGATTCCTTTTACGAACTGACCATGCTGCACTTAAGTGGCTGTTACAGTTCAAGAATCCAGAGGGACAACTTGCTAGGTAGATTGAACAGATACAGCAATATGATTGTAAGATTGAACACAGGAAGGGCCGAATTCATAGCAATGCCGATGCTCTTTCTCGAAGACCTTGCAAGGTAGACTGCAACCACTGCAAAAGAGCAGAGGAAAATGAGGGAATCGAAGATATTCGGCGAACTACTATAACCAACGGTGAAGACAAATGGGACAATGCCAGCTTGAAATCGGCTCAGCATCAAGACCCTGACCTGGGACCCATTATAAGCTGGATGGAAAAGGGTACTGGACGTCCATCATGGCAGGAGGTATCTAGTGACCGAAAGGAAGTGAAGGCTTATTGGGCACAATGGGATTCTTTAAGGCTTGTGGATGGGCTGCTGATGAGGGCATGGGAAAGTCCAAATGGAAAAGTAGTTAAGATGCAACTATTACTTCCAAAGAGTCTAGTAGCAGAGGTTTTGAAAGAAATCCACGATGGTACTTCTGGCGGACACCTAGGAATTAACAAAACTCTGGGTAAGACCCGCCTACGCTACTATTGGTTGAAATGTCGCCAGGACGTGGAGGCATGGTGTAGAAAATGCGAAACATGCTCGGCTAGGAAAAGACCACAACATTGTAGTCGCGGAAAAATGCAAGCCTATAATGTGGGAGCTCCATTTGAAAGGATAGCAATCGACATCGCTGGGCCATTCCCCAAGACTAAAGATGGTAACCGGTATATTCTGGTAGTGATGGATTACTTCAGTAAGTGGCCAGAGGCGTATGCACTTCCCAACCAGGAGGCTACCACCATTGCAGATACACTAGTCAACAACTTCATTTGTAGATTTGGGGTACCAATGGAGCTTCACTCAGACCAAGGCCGCAACTTCGAATCCACAGTGTTTCAGGAGGTGTGCCGGTTACTAGGCATAAATAAAACCAGGACTACAGCCCTACATCCTCAGTCAGATGGCATGGTGGAAAGGTTCAACCGAACTCTAGAGGAACACCTTGCCAAGGTCGTGGCCGAACATCAGCAAGATTGGGATCAACATATTCAGTTATTCCTAATGGCTTATAGGGCTGCCATTCATGACACGGCAGGGCAGACTCCTGCAAGTATTGTATTTGGACAGGAGTTGAGGCTACCCTGTGACATCAAGTTCGGTCATCCTCACCAAGAGTCGACCAGCACTACCGACTATGTCAATCGCTTGGAGGAACGAATGACATTTATACATGACGAAGCCCGTAGGAACCTCCGAATAGCGACAAACCGAATGAAGACAAGGTACGACATGAAGGCTAACTCGGCAGGATATCACGAAGGCGATTTAGTGTGGCTGTATAACCCTCAGCGAAGGAAGGGCAGGTTTCCTAAGCTTCAGAAAGCATGGGAAGGCCCGTATGAAGTATTGAAACGGCTAAATGATGTGGTGTACCGTATCCAGAGGGGGAAAAGAGGACGAATGAAAGTGGTGCATCTAGACCGATTGAAGGGATATGCGGGAAGAAATGAATTACCTGTTCGGGACGAACAGGTTTAAGGAGGGGGCAATGTTACGATCGCGCTTGGCTGCAGTGCATGGCATCGCCGCAGTCGTTCGGCCTGTCTGCGCCCCCTTCCACCCGCATCCTCTCCCTGGTATCTCATGTCATACTATCTCGCTACATCCTGACCGTCGCAGCGCGCACCTGCCTCAGATCGGGTTACTTAAAAGAGGCCGCACTGCGGAATAAAATGACTCAGACGCCTTTATCGGCGTTCTTAGAGCAGCCACCGCGTCCTTCGAGTACTCACGATGCGTTTCTGGGCATTTCGACGGCGAAGGTCACGCGATATCTCGGAGACATGCCCGATTGTTCTGGATGGGAACCCAAGGGCTATTTAAGGAGGTTGGGCCGACCTTCGAGTCAGAGTCAGAGAGAGAGTCTGAGTGGGGAGTTCTCCCGCGGCGGAGTTTCCGGGCGATTGTGCCGCAGGTGCGGCAGAGTGGCGAAGTCCTTGGACGAAGGTTCCAGGGCAGGGAGTGAGTGAGTTCAGTGGAGTCGGGAGTTTCCGGGCGATAGAGTCGCGGGCGCGGCGGAGTCCCGAGTGAAGTGGCGAGCGAGTCGTCGAGTGGGATCTCGGCGAAGGGTGTGACGGCGGCGGCGGAGTGCGGCGGCGGAGTGCGGCGACGGAGTCCCGCGGCGGATACCCACGAGGGGTGCTGCGACGAGAGTTGCGCCGGAAGTGCGGCCCAGCGAGGTGTGTGAAACGAGTGACTGGGGAATTGACATTTCTTTAAGTGTAATTAATTATTTGCTAATTTAGAAGATTATTTGTAAGTGTCAAGTAGTGGTAGTAAATAAAACTGTGTGTGTGAAATAAAATCTATTAATTGGGCTATCCTTACGAACCCGCAGGTAAATCGTAACAATATATTGGGACTGACAGTTCGAAGACTTTGCTTGACTGGTCGAAATATGTTATATTAACTGACGACGAAGAAGGTCATGAAGTTCGGAAATAACTGGTCTATACGTTTGGCATTGTTCATGACCCGGTCTCGCTGTCTGAAGACGCTTGGTCTATATGCATGGCTTTGTACATGAACGGTTTAGTGGTTATTCTAAGTATCGGAAAACTAGACTTACATTTTAGGTAATGCGACAACGTATTTAATTCAACGGATAAGAAGGTATATTGTCTTGAGATGTTTTTAGTAGAGTGGATGATTAATAAACTCCACGACAGGTAGTGGGAAACAGAATATACCTAAAATTTATTTAATATTTTATTATACTTGTCACTGGTCGAGAATAATACCGAGGACAGGAATCCATCGATTCAGTCATTATTTTATTAAGTGATGTGTTGGTGAATTTTTATTTTCCCGAATTTCTAGGTCATTAAATACAAATTTCCAATATGGCGGTCATAACGACTATTGGAGGCTGATTTGACTAGGAAACAATGTTTCTTTTAGGATTTTGAACATGATTTATTGAAATTATTATTTTTTACATAGAATTATTATTTTTTGCATCGCCCAAGGATAGAACCAAGGATATTAATAATTGGTCTAATCAATCAGTATAATGATTGTACTTTTTGTGGTATATTTTGTTTTTTTTCCCCGAAATTCTAGCTAATTACAAGATGGTGGCCGAATGTCAAGAAGGCGGTTGCCTCAGTAATAATAATAAATGATTACTGCACTCTAGCGGGTTAATCTTTAACTAATATGACGGTAGCGCATTCTATTAAACGTTAACAAGACGGTGGTCTCCAGCATACGTAAACATGATGTTAGACGTGACTTCATACTAGCTGGCGATATATACCTACCACGGCATTAGTGGTGGGAGGTCAGTCTGCCGGTGGCTTCTATTGAGGAAGGATCTATCGCCCTTTTTTTTTATTTTGGTCCTCACCGTGTTCGAACCAAGGGTTCCATGACGTAAGTGCATTTTAAAACAGTATTTTATTACATTTTTATTAATTAAATTTTATTATAATTTTTAAAAACTTTCCTCATTTTGTAGCATATAACTTACGGTTTTTTAGATGGCAGTCGTAACGATAGTGCAACGGCGTTTTTATAAAAAGTTTTATTAAAAATTTATTTATTGATTTTTTATAAATTTTAGAATTTATTTTACTATAATCCAATAAGAAATAAAAAATTTCAAGATGGCGGCTGTAACGGAAGTTGCAACGGCGATGTCATAATTTAAAATGGCGGCCATGTAATCCTAATTTTCAGGTCATGACCTCCACAGCTTAGATAGGACTTTTAAGCTGCTTTTAGGACTTTGTGTTATTTCTAAGGCAAAAAGTCTTTTGAGTTTTTTATAGTTTCTAATTTTTGAATTATCAAATATTTTGAGATTTTTCGGCGGGATTTTTTTCCAAAAAACTGTAATTTTTACGGATTTGAGAAATTTTTGGTCAAATTTTGGCAGATTTGGACAAAGTTTCGAAAACTGTGGCAAATTTTGAAGGCCCAAGGAAGAGGTCATCCAAGATGGCTGCCATGACGTTATAGAAGATGTAGGTTCCAAGACAGAAGCCGCCACCACCACCACAGCCTGTAACCTGCCCCTGGACATTCATTCGTATAGCCCACTAGTCTCTGAGAAAAATTTAAAGAATATTATTAAAATTGTAAAAATATATTAGTTTATGGGTTCAAAGTTACAAGTATTCATTTGAATACTTTACAAGACCCTGTATTTTTGAGGGGTAAAAATTATTTTATCCTAAAGATTGAACAACGGCCATTATGTATCATTCTTAGAAATTTTTAGCCATCAGAAATCTTTGTAGTTCAAAGATCACTGAAATCTATGATGGCCTGTCATTAACCCGTGCCCCTTCTTTCACTTTAGTCCTGTCCTAGAAGTGGCAGAACTACACTACTACACTAAAAAAACATTACAGAATTTTGACTACGTGCTTAAATTGCAGGCAATCAGCCAGTTTGAAATTTAGAAGTTGGATTTATAAATAATTAATCTTAGCTGGTGTTTATTTAGTAAAGTAACTTTAAATCTATATATTGCATTGTAATGAATACATACGAATACCCTTTCACTGAATTTATGTTAACATAAGTTATTTAATCATACTTTATTCAAAATATACAAATATTGCAGGAAGAAGTGATATTTTTGGGACCTTCAAGTGATCTCTAGTTATAACACCCGTGGAAACTGCTTGAAACACAAAATGGAAGTTTTCATGTTCGAAGTTTATTTTCGGTGAATCTAGCAGTTTAAAAGTAAGCATTTATAATTCCCGCTAAAAACATTACGACACAAAATTTCCACCGTGTGACGTCACGCGCCGGTACTGAGAATCGGCGGAAGACGTGAGACCATATTTTGTGACTGGGCGTGATGTGAGATGCCTGATAATAAACGATATTTGATGCCTAGAAGTGCTGAATAGATATGCTTAAATGCTTAAATAAATAGACTATGTATGTATCCTCTTTGAAACATAATAGGCCTAGTATTTTCCCTGTCAAAGATGTTTTCTAGCTCCGCCCCTAGTTAATGGTGTTGTGTAATTACTTTACCTGCCACAGGTATGGGATACATGGTTAAATAGCTCCACTTGGAAGCATAGGCGTGCGCAGGACTTCAGTATTGGTGGTGCCAGATTACACAACAGCCCTGTCATTCACGGACCCCGAGCCTAAAGCGGGGGATCCGGGGGTCCTCCCCCGGAAAATTTTGGATTTGAAAGCGCAAAATGGTGCTATTTAAGGTGTTTCCGAACAAAAACATTAAATACACAGATGTAAAAATTTTAACATTTTTTATGACAAATTATGGCTTTGAACGTTATAATCGCCAGGAAAACTACTAAACTATTTACAGTTTTAAGCTTTGTTGAGCCATAAAGTAAATTGCACAAATTGTTTGCACGGAATTCATGCTGGTGGCTTTGAAAAACCGTACTTAAATGTTTTCTGAAGATGCCAAATAAATGCTAGAAAAAAACATTCTCAAATGTTAAGTTTTATAATCAGCAAAACCAGAGAGTTTTTGTAACATACCTTAAATATGTAAAATATTAAAATAATAAAAACACACAAATAAGAGTGGGCAAAAGTTTTAACTTTTGGAATACAACAAAAGTGTTTTGTCGGCGACTGCATATAAGTCATCGAGTAAGCCTATCCTTTTAACTAACTAAACTCTCTCTTTTTTTAAATAAACCCTGGCGGACGGCGGCTATTGTTCCGCGCGACGGCCGAGTGTAGCGAACAGTGGACACCGAGTGCGCATTCTATGTAATTCGAGGAGAACTAGGAGAAGTATTTACATTTCAGAAGTTTCGTAGCCGTGGCCCGTGTGTACTACACAAGTAATTGCACCTGGCTTGTTTCCGTGTGTATAGTTGGTTAGATTGATAATTGATATACTGATAGTGTTATGAGCACATATCTGTAACTCGACACGATTGAAAAACATTTTTTTTGTTGAAATAATACGGATTTTTGTAAGCATGTATTATTTCTGCTTGTAAAAAACAACGTTAACCCTAATGGTGGTGCCAAGGCACCTGTGGCACCTACCGTGCGCACGCCTATGAACTTGGAAGACCAGAATGTGTTTGTATACCAAACTATTTACGTTCATTACATATTTTTTCCACATGAATAGTATGTAATAGCCAAGTCTGACACAGGGTCTAGGGCGTGGCGCTATATTGTATGTTAATAACCGACCGCCATCTTGGATTGTGATATCACGGCTGCTATCTTGGATGACCATGACCTTGAAATGTGACAAATATAATACCTAGGGTTCTAATTCGTAACTTCGATGATATTTTTACCTCAAATTAAAAAATATATATTAAAAATACTTAAAATTTTTCACTATTAGAAAAATATTATTTATAAAATTATTAAAAATATTATATTGGATTAGATCCCGACGAATTCATCGATTAAAAATGGCGACAGGGCCTTCCTCCATGGGGACTACCTTTATACTGACCCCAAAAATTTTCGCAGGAGAACATATATAAAGTCAACCAGTATGACATCGTAACGGCCATATTGGATCCGTCATCTTGTTTACGTTTGCTAGAGTGTGCGGCTGCCATATCGGTTAATTTTTTACTTGCTACAGTGCAGAAGTGTTAATCACCAGATCGTCAGTTGTCTTAGCATCCGCCATCGTGTCGGTAATATTTGCCCCTATCTTAATAATCTCTAATAATAAGCCTAAAGATGAGGAAAAATAAAAGAGTTATTAAATTTTTTTTAAATATTAATATATTGATTGATTAGTTCGATTCTTGTCCTGGGTATGATCCTTCATCGATTATTTTGATCAAATTTATTTATTTGATTTCAAACCTAATTAAAAATTAAATCCATTATGAAAGTTTAAATGTTAGGACTAAAAAAACACATTTTAACAAGTACATTTTATTACATAATTTATACTCGACTGTATGTAAAACAAGGAAATTAATCAATTATATTGTCACGTGCACCTAGCCGGTGCCACCGCCATTTCTGTCACGATCCACTTTCAGAGGGGGGAGAGAATCGTAGCTCTTTACATAGAAACAACTCGCTTGGCATCAACTAGTCTTAACTTCATAAAATACTTTACTGTACCTAGGATCATAGGTTCGTCATCCCGTACAGGATGTCTGGTGAGAGCTGAACTAAGGAGATTTTGCAAAATAACATAATACTTAATTAAAATTATTTTATTCTTAAAGTCAAATACTCAACATCATTTTAAAGAACATTTAAATAGCGGGATTACAATTTAAAACAATAATCTCTTTACTTCCTTAACGATTGAACGATCTTACAAGAGAGAGAATGAGAGAACTTCACTAAACACTTCCCTAGTCCTTCCGAATACCTCAAATCATAATTAATACTTAAAATTAAAACAAAGATAAGTCCATACTCACATTTTCCGAAAAGCCTTTCTTGATCGATTACTTTAAAAAAATAACGTAGGGGCCTCTCCTGCCCTTGAAATCCCGAACGAACATTACATTTTAAAAACTATGACGCGTGACCCCTGACGAGGGCCATAGCCTCCGCCCGAAAGCTTGACGACTACATTATGACCTAACTTAAATTAAACGACTCGTGGCCTCTGGCGTCGACCATAGCTTCCGCCCGAAAGCTTGAATTCCTACATCACGAACGAACTAACAACTCGTGACCACAGGTGAGACGCATAGCCTCCGCCTGAGTGAGCCCCGAGTCACCACTCACTTGCGCTTAAATTCGCGCGCCCTGCCGCGCCTACCATAACAAAAGCTCGTTATTGAAGTCAAATTTACTAAACTACTAACTAGAACATCTGGGAAGACTACCCCCCCTCTACCCCGATGTGCAGGCCACACCGCGCGGCTTGTTACGACAGCGCGCCCCAGTAACTGCGGCCCGTGGCTGCGCCAGCGCGCGGCCAAACAAACAAACAAAATTCTGCAAGCCCGCAGCGCGCCGCGCCGGCCCCGTGCCCCAATTACATGGTCACGCCACTTGCGCTGACGAGTGAACAGAGCAGCCAGCCCAGAGTCCCGTCAGTAAAGTCCCTAAATTTGATTTCAACAACCCTGCAAAATTTCAACCCGCGACATAACCCTCCCCTCACAGAGCTCGAGCCCCATCGAGCTACCTCAAAATTACAAATTGTCTTTTTCCATTAAACCATAACTATAAATTCCTCATTTCACAAAAATAATAATTTTCTTAGTTCCTTGCTGTCTGAACATACATCTAGATTCTGCATAAGATTTATTTTAAAACAACAAGTATTCATAAAATTAAATGTAAAACTTTTATCTGGTTTGTTCTCACAGGAACCTTCAGAGGCTCGAGTTCTCAATTCTAAAAAAATTGTTCTGTTAGTGAAGCTCTCTTTACAAATTAAATTACTGTTCTTAGTTTCTCAGTATTCGTTAAACAATGTGCAAATTCTGGATAATTATTATTATTTTTTTTTTCTCGGTTTCCGTTTATTACCATACTTCTTTCGTTCTTCAAAAAAAATTAAGTGTCCTTACAGTGTTTCAATTAATTAAACTCTTATCTCGTGAAGGTTGGTGCAACTCCTCGAAGTCAGTGTTGTCGAGAAGAGTAGCTCCCTGGGCTGGCCATCAGCAAACACCACTCAACTCCAACAGCTACTGGACTGGCTTCCAGGGCAGCTCACAACTTCTCCCCACATCTGCTTCGGAGTTGTGCCATCCTCTTCACGAACAGATTACAATTCTGAAACATCATCAACAGGCATTACCATCACGCCTGACAAATACAAAACTAACTACTAAACTGCAATCGATGGGCAAGGATGCAAACACACAAAAAAATAAAATTAATTAATTCAACTGCTAACATAAAGTATCCCACCCTTAGCATAATCTAATCAGGCAAATAATTTGATAGGAAAAACTTAAGGAAGGGAAACATGACCTCCAATGATTTTCCCTAACTCTTGAGTCTTGATCTTCTCTATACAGCAAATAGTCCCCACGAAGTAACTGGGTTGAAGGTCAGTTCACATGACCCACCCATAACCTCTTCTACTCTTCTTTTCTTCTGGGGGCAACCACAATGCCCACCAATCTCTCTCCATGGTGCCAAACCAGCTATCCCATGAGAGTAAACAACGTAGTCAATAGAAGCGCAGAGGGGAAACACCAATCTCTGGCTTGTCGAGTCATAAAACTGCTTTATCTTCTTCTTCTTCTGAGTAAAAATATCTGACTAACCTTGCTTCTATTCTTCCCAACAATAAAAAAAAAGTTCATCAGGTATCTTCATGAAAAAACATTCTAACTAATACTAAGTCTTCTTTTTCTTCTTTTTTTTTCTTCTGTTAGATGTAATAGAAGGCCATGTTAGGGAGGTTATAGGGAAAAAGAGTGGCCAATGCCCACCCCATCACCCACCTAGATCATGACTAATTAACTTTTAAACTTTCTATTTCAAACAAATAAAAAAAAACATTTTTTTTTATTCAAACTTTTAAACTATAATTACTTTTACTTCATAACCTCAAAAGCTAATCAATAATTCTAAATGAAATTGTGATTTACTGCATCCTTGTTCCATCCGATCTGTTTGTTTATAACCTTTCTTGTAAAGTATAAAATTTTCAAACATTACTAATTCAAAAAAAAAAATTAAATTCTGGTGTCCTTTGAGTTACAATTAACTTTACTATTTCTTAGCTTGAAATAATTTAAGTTTTCAGAACTATTTCATTGTCTAACTCAAAACACTTAAAAATCAACTCAAAACAACAAATCATCAAAATCAATAAGATCATCTGACCTACCTATCAGTACTGTGAACTTGAACTGTTCGTACACATTTATAATAAGCTATTGTATTGAAATTCCAACCTAAATAAGGTTTTAAAAAAACTACTAATCCCTCTGTAAATTAAGAAAATTAACTTTAAAAATTAAACTTAAGGTATTAGTTCTTTTTGACAGCTACCACAACTCACTAGTTCCATTACATTACTATAACCTAAAAAGTTCTGTAAATAATGTTTATAACAAAAAAAACTCCAGTTACTGTCTTCCATAAAAAAATAAAACTTTACATGACCTTATTAATCTCCACTTGTAAGTCCATGGCTGCCAGCTTTCTCTTCTCTTGTATCTTCAGTCTTGGCTCTTGTTTCAGTGATCTTGTATCTTGTCTCTCGAACTCTTGTCATCTTGTAAACTGGACTGCTGCTCAGCTCATCTTAAGGAATCTGTAACAGTTTCAAAAATACATGTTAATTTAAATTACATAATTCCTGTTCTTTGGTCCTAAAAAAAAATTGTATTATTAGTACACATTACCCTGAAACAACATTATTATTCATTGTTTATTACTTAAAAAAAATGCTTTACCATAAAATCCTTTTTTTGTTCTTTTCATTAGGCCTATTTATTTTTGTTCTTCTTAATTAAATTCTGCTTCAAATGTTAATCTTAACTTAAGACCTACCATATATTTATTATTCATTACCTACATTATTTATGTTACCCTAAAATTCCCATAAGTTTCTAATACTTCCTATCAAAGACATTCTCTCTAAAAAAAAATTTACTTGTGACTCTTAACTTAACAAACTTAAAAAAAACTTTTACACTAGACTTAACTTATTATTCATTCTTAGTTACTAAATTTCTATTTGTAAACTTTAGTACTTACAAACAAAAACTGCCTATTTCTCTCTACCTCTTAATCTCTTTCAATTATTACAATAATAATGTTACCTTGCATCTTTAAACTTTCTTCTTTTCAATTAAATTAGACATCTCATAACAATAAAAATTCTGCCTATACTCTTCTTATGGGTGTACAAACCAACAACAAAATTTCAAATTCTCAAGTTTCCTTATATTTAAATTATGCAATACAAATAACCTCTGTGGTGCCTGTACCCTTTTAGGCCTACCACCTTCTCCTCTCACATCATGACAACTCTTATTCCTCGGGGTCTGTATTCACTGTTCCAAATCAAATATCTCAAAAAAATTAAAAACAAATTTATTATTTTAAGAAAACAAAAATTTACATTGACTTTACTATGGAGCCTGGAACTCTTAATGTCTCACAGCAGCTAACATGACTAAATCCCATGGAACCCCAGGTTTACATAACCTGTGCCCAAAAATTTAAGCATACCAGGCTTTCCCTGCACTGGTTTTACAGCATCACACACTATTTAGGGCCCCTGATCTGCCATCAGTCCCAAGGAGTTTTCCCACAACCCCTCTCTACACAAGCGCCTACCGCATTCCTCTCAATTGGCTATCGGTTTTACGGCATTCTTTTGGGATCCGACCATCAAGTTAGGGCTAATCGAACATTAAACCTCCATACTTCCAAACTAATGTAAATCAATTAAATTTTCTCTGTAATTTCTTAAAATCCAAATAAAAATTATTCAAACATGCCCAAGAAACTTTCAAAAAAAAAAATTCATAATCTTATCTTCAAACCCTTAAAATAAAAATAAATAGATTACTCTGTTTTCTCCTTAATAACTGTAAACTGTCAACAAATATTATGTCGTAAATTTAACTATGCTTACTGACTCTAAATCATAAAATCTCATTCGTCCTAATTAATAAACAACCAATTTCCTTGAAATCTCACTGTATCTCTCATACTCAAACTCCACTGGCTGAATATCTCAATAAATTCAAAAACAATTATCTAAACTCTTAAAGAAATTCCTCCCCAATTATTCAAACTTCTTCACATTATTTTATTTCATTACTTAAAACACCTTACTCAAAAAAAATTAATTAATTCCCTTCCATTATTATTTGACCAGAAAAAACTTTCTCATTAATTAATTTATTAAAATTCAATTTCACATTAGGCAAGTACACTAACTCTCTACAGCAATGTTTCTCATTTCCCTCCTTCCTAACTGAATCCAATCTTACTTAACCTCCAGGGAATTTACCTCACAAAATAACCAAATTCACTGTAGTGCCTATCTGCTATAGGCCCACTACACAACAAGGGATTCTAACCCCACCAACAAACTTCATTGAAATGGTACCCTATCCCATACAGGATAGCCACTTCGGTACTACCATGGGGAACTCCTGCCCCAAACTACTCACAACTCTCAGGATTCTCCTGACCCTTAATTCCGTAGTCAGCCCATCTCCTATGGTCTGCGCTACAATTCCCTTTTTTCCCAGGGACACAACGCCTCACCTTAGGGTCCCTCGCCCTAATGAAAACATTAATTTTGTCTCTCTGTTCTTTTGGAGTAAATTCCCTCTACACACAAAATCTAGCCTTCCCACTTTTCTCAATGCTTATCGATTTTATAGTGTACCTCCTTAATAATGTTTACAAATCCCAAAAAAATATTTTTAAAACCGAGGTAGAATTTAACTAACAAAAACATAAACAACTTACAACGAAACACTTCTAGCCTATACATCATACACTTCTTAAATTAAATTACTTACATACTGAAAGTTCCTCTTCTCCTAAAACACACTTAAATTTAAATTTATTTAACCAATAGTCTATTTTCTTATCGCTAAGTTACCGTACAGCTGATCAAAACAAGGTCACGGCCTGTCCACGTCTCCGTATGAGCCCGTGACGTCACCGAATTCCATCAGGTGCGCCAACCCTCGCTTGCGGTTCCTCCGTTCTCCGCTAGGTCTCAGCACCTCCCCGTCACGTGTTCACTCTGCCACGTCCACTGACGTGTCGTTCTGAAACAACTCTCAACATTTTTCTAATTAAAACAAAACATCACTATAAATTCTATAACTCTCTTTTACATAAACTCTCGTTTTCTCTTTAATTCCTTTCTAACGTTTATCCTTCCCTCGACTGATTTAATTCGTACGTCTCGTCTCCTACGCGCACGAAAACAAAACAAACTTCTCTTGAAAATAATTCCTATTTACGACAAAAAACTTTATTTTAAATTATAATTCTCTTAACCTACAATCTTAAAATGAACTTCAATTAAATTAAACCACTTGCATAATCTCTAATAAGCATTTAACTTATAACGTATTCTCCTCACGTAATAATCCCCGATATAAATCTACAATAAATTCAACGACTTAAAACAACTTATCACTATAAACTTTATCCTTACAAGTATCCTCAAATAAACATCTGTTACGTCAAAAAAAAAATCTCAAAGACTTCCTCCACTATAGACTAAAATTCCGTAATCCTCTACTCAAGTAAACTCTTAATAACCTGCTATCAGAAGCTGAAACTAACTTAATAATAAACATAAAAATCTACCTCTCTCTCTCTCCAGAAATAGAACCTACCCGGCGCCTCCACCATTTCTGTCACGTGCACCTAGCCGGTGCCACCGCCATTTCTGTCACGATCCACTTTCAGAGGGGGGAGAGAATCGTAGCTCTTTACATAGAAACAACTCGCTTGGCATCAACTAGTCTTAACTTCATAAAATACTTTACTGTACCTAGGATCATAGGTTCGTCATCCCGTACAGGATGTCTGGTGAGAGCTGAACTAAGGAGATTTTGCAAAATAACATAATACTTAATTAAAATTATTTTATTCTTAAAGTCAAATACTCAACATCATTTTAAAGAACATTTAAATAGCGGGATTACAATTTAAAACAATAATCTCTTTACTTCCTTAACGATTGAACGATCTTACAAGAGAGAGAATGAGAGAACTTCACTAAACACTTCCCTAGTCCTTCCGAATACCTCAAATCATAATTAATACTTAAAATTAAAACAAAGATAAGTCCATACTCACATTTTCCGAAAAGCCTTTCTTGATCGATTACTTTAAAAAAATAACGTAGGGGCCTCTCCTGCCCTTGAAATCCCGAACGAACATTACATTTTAAAAACTATGACGCGTGACCCCTGACGAGGGCCATAGCCTCCGCCCGAAAGCTTGACGACTACATTATGACCTAACTTAAATTAAACGACTCGTGGCCTCTGGCGTCGACCATAGCTTCCGCCCGAAAGCTTGAATTCCTACATCACGAACGAACTAACAACTCGTGACCACAGGTGAGACGCATAGCCTCCGCCTGAGTGAGCCCCGAGTCACCACTCACTTGCGCTTAAATTCGCGCGCCCTGCCGCGCCTACCATAACAAAAGCTCGTTATTGAAGTCAAATTTACTAAACTACTAACTAGAACATCTGGGAAGACTACCCCCCCTCTACCCCGATGTGCAGGCCACACCGCGCGGCTTGTTACGACAGCGCGCCCCAGTAACTGCGGCCCGTGGCTGCGCCAGCGCGCGGCCAAACAAACAAACAAAATTCTGCAAGCCCGCAGCGCGCCGCGCCGGCCCCGTGCCCCAATTACATGGTCACGCCACTTGCGCTGACGAGTGAACAGAGCAGCCAGCCCAGAGTCCCGTCAGTAAAGTCCCTAAATTTGATTTCAACAACCCTGCAAAATTTCAACCCGCGACAATATAGCTAATCTCGATTCCTGCTTATAGCCTTATGCTAGCCATAAAATAAAGCGAGATATGAAGCCCTACCACTTGACATAGAATCGTCCATTCCTTCGATTGAGAATCCACGCGAGACAAATACGTGTCGGAATAAATCTTAAGGTAAATCTCTATGTCAAAACAGTCACCGCGAATAGACATGTGGTCGAAGACTTCAAGGTAGTAGGTCATAGGCACTGATTCACGATCGTGGGTCACATGTAAAAGTTCGGGACTCCAATTAGCAGTGAAACCTTTCTCGAATTCACATTTCTGCTTTGAGATCCGCATAAGTTCACCTATATTTGCTTTATGTATATGCATTTTACTTCATTGTGTTGGGGAGCAGGTCTTTGGAATTCATTTTCCTGGTAGAATGCGCAGTGGAATTGTTTTCGCTAATGGGTTTCGGCAAGATATCCAGCAACTTGTGAATTCCGTTTGCCTGAACTAACAGCAATGTTAATGCACTGTGGAGGCATTGACATATTACCAAATGTAGAGTAGTATTTGATGTTATACTTATTTATCACAGCCGTAATATTTACATTGCAGAATTATTTGCCGAAATACGTTTGCAGTTACGATGGTACTGTGACATGTGGTTTTAACTGGAAATCTTCATAGCGTTCCACACAACTTCAATCGATGACATTCAAGGTTATCAAAAACACTATACTAACCTATGAATGTTCCAGACATATAGATCGTTTAAATTTACCGTACGGTGTTATTATGCGAACAGATGACAATTTTAGACCAAAAATATCAAGTATTTCCTACGTATTAAATGTAATAAAGATAGGTTTTAAAGAACCCTTTATTGTCAGTAGTTCCGTGATAAATATTAATTAACAAATGCATTAAGACAACTCAATTCTGTAGACTCAAAATACTAACCTAAGAAAATGAACCCTTGTGATGGTTCCTCTGTTATAGTTACCTTATTTTATAGAGTTTTTGGATACGTGGTGAATACTTACTACCAAATTGTAATACAGAGATTGAGAGACCCGTTACAAAAAATAACTACTTAGTGAATCTGAGTATAATGACTGCGTTTTACAGTTAAATAAATAACAAATTAGACTATATATTTTTCCGGCATTTATTTGCGTTTTTATATAGCCATTTAAAAGTAAAGTGATTAATTAACGTTATCATGAACGTTAATAAAAAGGAAGGGCCCTTTGTAGATAATGTAGTTGATGTAATTAATTTTATTATAATTAATTATTGATTTGAAATAATTATTAGACCCTAATTTTCAGTGCTTCACTGATAATTTAACAAAATAATAATTATGAGAGTTTTTCTTTTAAACACAGGAGCTTAGGAGAGGTTCCGGAAGCAAATTTCCCTTCCCTAAATCGACTCGCCGACGTGCCCTTGAGGCGCGCTGGGATTGGCCGTGACTCGGGTGGCAGGACGAGGATGAGGAGGAGGAGGAGGAGGAGGAGGAAAAGAGAGTTTGCGGCAGGGTGAGAGGGCGGTCGAGGAGGAGGAGGAGGGGTGACAGCGGTTTGTTTGTGCGGGTGT
Organism: Bacillus rossius redtenbacheri; assembly: GCF_032445375.1. Lineage (NCBI taxonomy): Eukaryota > Metazoa > Arthropoda > Insecta > Phasmatodea > Bacillidae > Bacillus > Bacillus rossius. Next base: position 224,093,945 of record NC_086330.1, on the reverse strand, counting down.
TTTGATCTTCTTGAAGGAGGGGGGGGGGAGGTGTAATAAAGACACCGTCATGGCTTGGCGAAGGGGTGCAATGCCAGCGTCGGCTTGAAAAATATAGATCGGTGTTAACATATACACGAGGGCGCGTTATATGTGCTGCTGCTGATTCTGAACCAGACTTAGAAATTTCAGAAATCTCCAACGGTGCAAAATTGTAAATTGTTAACAAAGAAGTGATCATTGAACGTTATAGTTTTTTTTTTTTCGGATGTACATAACTAAATGCAATTGAAATAACTGGAATGAGATTCTCGGATGTTACCAAACAAATTTAATTTGAAGTAGGCGCCTACTTCTCCCGTTGCCGTTCCTTCACTTCTACCTCCCCTACCCCTTCCTCCCCTCCTTCCCTTCTGACGTTTCGTAACGTAGGCGCCCCCCTCCACTCTCCAAGCTTACGTTCACGTTGGTGGCACCCCCGATTTGATGTCTTTTATATAAGCCTTGGTTCAGCCTTCAGCGGGCCTGTTTCTGTCCGGGGCATCAGTGGTGGTGCGTCGAGGACCATGGGTGTATATGGTCTCGTCAAAAGTTTTCGTTGGTGCCACACGTTTATCACGTTTGAATTGATTTGAACTGCTTGTTGTGGCCAAGTACAGTTGGTACATAACTTCGTTTGGGTTGTTGCCACCCTCTAAAGCTTGCTTTTATACAATGTAGTTATGAGTCGCCTTAGCTTTGGTGAGGTTGACGGACTTCCGTGCCTTTTGATAATTTGATTGGTCACGCGCTTTATGACAGTGTGTGGGCGACGTCATAGCGAGGTATTGCCTGGTAGATCTTTTACCGACGTACCACCACGCCCCGGACAGGCAGCACGTAAGTTTTTTTTTTTGTATTTGTTTTACAATGGGCACAGTTTCTAGTTTTTTTTTAATGTATATTTATGTAATGTTGGCGTTGGTTGATAAGGCACTTGGGCACGCTTGCTCTCGATTCTACTTGACTGTCTCTACTGCCCCTTTTATTTGTACTAGCTTCAATACGCATAAACGTATTTATTATTGATGGTTGTCATTTATCATGCTTAATTAATTTTGTAATAATTTGTTGAATTTGCGAGCGCTTGTTGCTTCCTATAAACTTGTTATACATTATATATATAATTGTAATTTGTTTGAATAGTTTATTAATAAATATACGTTTGTTTTGATATTCCTTTTTTGTCTATTACAGCCATTTTGGCAACACTAATTATTAGCCAGATTCTCTCTGTATGGCTCTACCATAAGAGCACCTTTAATTTACCTAATTGTGTACCGTCTCGACTCTGGAAGTGAGGTTGACTGAGGTGGCTTTCTGCCCCACGACACTTCAAATTGTTGATAATTACTGAATGCAAGTAGTATAAATGTTCCTCCGAGCCCAGGAGTATGATTGTGGATTGGGATTGTCCAACAGTCATCTTGGATTGTGATGTCACAGCATTCATTTTGAATGACCTTAACCTTTGACTTTGAACTTGACCACGGCGACCATCTTGGATTAGTCATCTGGATTCCGCCATCTTTAATGACGCCTTTTTGAATAGCATATTAGCCATTTGGTTTTCTAGAACTTTCTGCTATTTTTAATTATGACATGACCGCTGCAATTTTCGTTAGGACCGCCATCTTAAAAATCTGTAATTATTATAAGAAAAGTATAGGAAAATATTTTAATTTATAAAATAATTTAACTAATCAAATTTTATTAAATTATTATATAAAAACGCAATTGCATCACTGTGTCCTTGGTTCAAACCCAGTGAGGACAAAACTAAAAATGGTGACCGAACCTTCCGCCATGGAAAGCACTGACAGACTGACCTCCCACCACTAATGCCAAGATTTATATGTAGCCTATATAGCCAGCTAGTATGTTGTCATGTTCGCCATCTTGTTTTAGTCTGCTGGAGGCCACTATCTTGTTTTTGTCTGCAGGAGGCCGCCATTTTGTTTTCGTCTGATAAATGATGCTGCTGCAATATTAGTTTACTTTTATCCTCTAGAGTGCACTAAACATTTATTGTCAGGAGGTCCCCCATTAAAGATGCCATCTTTAAAATCAGTAATTTTTAAGATCGAAAATCAAGGAATATTTCTATAATTCATTAAAAAAATCAGCAATTAATTAAATGATTTATTTGAATCTGTCCTTGGTTAGATATATTAATGATGCAAAAAATTTATTTTATGTAAAAAAATATTAATTTTAATAAATATGATGGAAACTCCTAAAAAGAAGCTTGCATTCCTCTACCACCAGTCTCTAGTAAGCATATGATGACATTTTGACCACCATCTTGAAAATTCGTAATATTTAACATAGAAATTCGGGAAAGATTCCCAAAATCATCAAAAAAATCACTAATTAATTTACTGATTGAATCGATAGATTACTGTCCTTGCTTCAATCCTTGTTCAATGCATAAAAGGTAATTTAATTAAAAATACCATATAAGTGACAGGTTAGAGAAATACACCACACATTTATAAACAAAAAATTATTACATGACATGACTACAAAAGAAAGCAAAAAAAAATATTTAATAGTTAATAATATTTAATAGTTGGATTAATTACCTAAGCAAATTCTGTCAACAATTATTTTCACAACTTTTTATTTTGTGCAGTGCAAGACAATGTATAGTACTAAGGCCCGATTTTCCATGTTGATCAACGAAATAATTGAAGCACATCTTACACACATAAATCTTGTGCTGATATATATATATATATATATATATATATATATATATATATATATATATATTGTAATTTGAGGTCTCAGAAGTCGGAAAATTTTTTTAATGTTTTTTATTGCTTCAATTTGTCACAATCAACAAATCGAAATTATCTTTTCTTTCTTGTTTAGTTACCCGAATCGGACAAACCATTTTATCCTTATTTAGCGCATCCACATTAACTAAAACTACAGGGTTATTCTTCTCAGAAAGATTTATCTGATTTATTGGTGGTGGATAATACAGACCAATAAAGTCGTACTTATTCTCCAAAGCATAATACTTTGATGACACGATTTTGATGACTTCCTTCTGGAAATCTTGCCAAAATACTCAATTTAAAACAAAACTTATCGTTCAAGGTTAGACAATTGACTACTGCTCTTTTGTTGACTATCGACTCAGGCAAAGCAATAAATGGTGATGACTGATGGTTTGGAAGCATACCAGCACTTGTTTGTATTCATATGCACATCTTCTGGTGACTACTCAGATGTTACAATGTGAAAAAACGTTTTTTGCATTTGCCGCACTTATATGTCTCCCGAGAGAATGTCAAAGACCTACTACAGGTTATAAGATGTCTTTTCAAGTTATCATGATGTCCAAACTGTTTATTAAACTTGTCGCACTGAAACAGTGTTCTTTGTTCATTATTTGTACATCTGCTCCTTACATGCTGATGGGCATTTGATGGTTTAGTGAATAATGCATCATAGTATTAGCACTGGTGCGTCGAATGTCCGACGTTCGTTGAAGTCTCAGAAATGCTGGCAGACTTTAATAACCAATGGAACAGTACAAGTCGATGCCGGTATCACAGATTGCATCGAAATGTCTGAAGTTAATGGTACCAATGATGTTGGGATTTCCGTGGCTACCGGCGCTGCTGCCATTGAGCTCTCCGCTGTCTTCGGCATCACTGCCGCCGTCGCCTGTGCCATCATGGTTTCCGATGTCGATGGTAGACCGTCCATCACAAACGACTTTAGAACAGCAATTAAATCTCACGAAACTTACTGAAGAGAGCCGAACCGAACTGCACTACGGTTAGAGATGGACTGAGGGTCCTGTCATCTGGAATTTCGTTATATACCCACAGATTTGGTATAGATTACTACATGAGTCAAAATAATGAACTTTGAAATTATTTTTTAATAGGTTAAAATTCAGGTATCTTAAAACTGTAGTAATAAAAACACACAAAACCAAGATTTAGACATTTATTTAGAATAATTACACAATTTCATATTAGGTTAAGGCATTATGAATTTTCATAATCAAAGACCTTAATGCTGCACAGACTACCATGTTAACTCTGGGTACTGTCTCATCGTTTCCGGGTACAACTGGTTCGTAGGTTACTGGCTCAGAAACACAGGTTTCCGACAGGAAATATTTTTCAGCAACGACTGCTTCGGTGATATGTGAACGACAGCATCTGTGACCACAGCTGCAAATTCGTTTTTTTTTTGTTTTATAGTAGTAGTATGTAATAGGGGCTCCGGAAAAAGGATGCAGGATGTGGTGCCGGTGCCGAGCCATATTTCTGATTCTGACGTCACGGTGGCCATCATGGATGAGCTTAACGGGACACAGCGTAACGGGACAAGTAGATTACGGCGGCCATATTGGATGTACGTGACCTTGACCTTTACCCCGGAAGCCATTTTGGATACTCCATCTACGATCCGCCATCTAGGATGCAGCATAACAGGACACGGCGTAACGGGACACGTGGTAACGAGACACAGCGTAACGGAACAAATAGATCACGGTAACCATCTTTGATCCGCCATCTTTAAATCGAGCGCACCACTCATTATGATGAAATTTTCGTCTCTGTCGCCATATAGATTTTTCTGTTCCGCTGGAGGCCGCCATCTTGGATACCGTCGTCTTTGTTTCTGTTGTTTGTTCCTAGTAAGCGCCAGCGTCGCTCTTGATTTTTTTCTGTTCCAATGGAGGCCGCCATCTTGGATACTGTCGACATTGTTTCTGTTGTTTGTTCCTAGATAGCGACAGCGTCGCTCTTGATTTTTTTCTGTTCCACTGGAGGCCGCCATCTTGGATACCGTCAACTTTGTTTATGTTGTTTGTTCCGAGATAGCGACAGCGTCGCTCTTGATTTTTTTCTGTTCCACTGGAGGCCGCCATCTTGGATACCGTCGACTTTGTTTCTGCTGTTTGTTCCTAGAGAGCACCAACGTCGCTCTGTCTCATCACATACGGTCGATTTTCAATTACCTACCATAGCTATTATGATCTTTATCGATATATTAATTTTAATTTTTTTATGCAAAATACATTGGAAGCACTGTGATTCGAACCAGCGTAGCTCTGATCGCTAGGTAGGATAACATACGCATCTAACCGCTCGGCCATCGAGACATTTAACAGACTGATAATTAAATAAGGTAGGTATATAAAAAAAATAACATGCATATTCGGACTTAAAATTTTTTTTTAATTTTATGTACTAATAGCACTGCCTGTTCGAGACAGAACCGCCATCATGGATTATGAGGTCACCGTTCCAATTATCGTTACGGTCGCCATCTTGGATTATATAAATGATGCATGTTTCGTTACGCCCGTCATCTCGGTTGAGTACGATTCCATCGTTTCACTTTATGTTGCGTCTGTCTAATTGGATCCTATTAATATTGAAATTACCGTTATAGTCGCCATCTTGAAATTTAGATGCCATCTTGGAAATCCGTAATTTTTATGTTAGAAAATCGGGAAAAATTCCAACATTCATCAAAAAATTAACTTATTAGAATTCTGATTGATCAGATCGATTCCCGTCCTTGGTTCGAAACCGTTAAGAGCAAACAACCGATCTTTCCTCCACGGAAGCTACCTAGACCGACCTTACACCACCAATACCAAGGTATACATTGTCATCTGGTATGACGTCATGTCCACCACCTTGGCTTCGTCCGCAGTCTGCTAGAGTGTGCTGGCAACATGTTAATATAATTTTCTGTTCACCATACCTTTAACCTCGACTGTTGGCATTAAACTTTTTCATTGACCTTGAAATTTGACCTTGAACTTTAACCTCGACTGTTGGCATTAAACTTTGTCATTGACCTTGAACTTTGACCTTGACTTGAACTTTGACCTTGACATTGAAATTTGACCTTGACCTTGAAATTTGACCTTACCTTGAAATTTGTCCTTGACCTTGATCTTTGACTTTGACCTTGATGACCATCATGGATCCAACATTTTATGATAACTACATGCTACCAGGAGCTACCACCTGCTAGAGGTCATTGCCAACATCTTGTTTTCGTCTGCTGGAGGACACCATCTTGAGTTTTGTGTACTCGTCTTACCATCACGCTAGTTTCATTCTAACCCGATACAGTGCAATAATCTTTTATTACTGAGGTGCCCAACATCCTAACATTTGGACGCCATCTTGAAACCATGTAATTATTTAGCTAGAAATGCGGGAAAAATTCCAAAAGTCAACGAAAAAATGAATTATTAATTTAAAAATTGATTAGATCAGTTCCTGTCCTTGGTTAGATTCTTGAACAGTGACAGTTGTAACTAAATATTAAATAAATTTAAGATTCTGTTTTCCATTACCTTTCGCGGAGTTTATTAATCATTCACTCTACGAAAATCAACTCAAGTCAATATACCTGACCATCTAAATAAATACAGTGCCGCTATGCATTACATGAAAGTCAATTTTTTTGATATTTAGATTAACCTTTAAAATTCACATGTAAAAAACCATCTATACATATACACCAAGCGTCTTCGGACCGCAAGACCGGGTCATGAACAATGTCAGTCATATAGTCCATGAACACAGTACACACACGAAAACGTAATGTACATACAGTACACACAGGAAAACGGAATTTACACACAGTACACACAGGAAAACGGAATTGACACACAGGAAAACGGAATTTACATGCAGGAAAATGAAATGTACACACAGTACACACAGATAAACGGATTGTATACACAGTACACACAGGAAAACGGAATGTACACACAGGAAAACGGATTGTACGCACAGTACACACAGGAAACGGATTGATCACACATACAGTAGCAGAAACGCAGGCTTAGTTGGAAATCAGAATACAAGAAATAAAAACATTAAATTTTTACTTTCAATATTTTATTTATTTCTCAACATTACACAAATACAAGTAAAAGGAGCCATTATTGTATGTAGCCAGCTTTCCTCAGTTCTTTGAGTATGATGGATATTTCTTTGATGAACGAATATTTTCCTGCACAAAGCGAGCCATGTAGAAGTCTTAGCCGATCAACCAATATGTTTGGATCTTTCCATGATGTGTAATCAATCTCATCTACCACGATCTTACTTGCTCGTTTATTATACATACTTTTAATATCACAATCGTCCCAGTGATCATAATAAGCATTATCAGATTTATTTATTATAACACGTCGTTTCCATCGTTTCTGTCTCAGGACACCGCCACATTCTTCGATCTTGTCAGCTTTAGGTGCTTCATCACAGTCTATGCCTTTGTCAACAGCCTCAGAATCACTGTAACAATCACTGTAGAAGACTTCCTCTTCACCCAGATAACCGTATAAATTTGATATCGATGATGTCGAACTGTCTTCATCGTCTTCTTGCTTCCTTTTTAGTAGTCTAATCATTTTTACAAATAATGGAGGATCTACTGAATATAGGCTTGAATGTATTCTCACTTTTCACGGTGTTGATACTTCCACTAGTTTCAGTCTTCCCGAAGCCATCAGCATCCTTCAAATTATGTTCTTCGTCACGATCGGGTGAGCTAATACCATCACGCTCAGGACAAGGAAAATTATTGTCGTAATGCAGATCACTCTTCTTTAGTCTAGTGAATCCATCGATGTGGTCTATGCCGTAAGTAGGCTTGGCTTTACATGTTCTACCATGTCTTTTTAAGATGTCAGTTCGTGTTAACAACCTGTTACACCGATTACAGCTTAACATTTTGCGTAGTGGGTTTTTAGCACAATCATTCCTCTCATGACGTCTAGCAGTCCTTCTCATGACATAATCCTTGCCACAGTATCTACAGCGGATTCCTTCCGATTCAGGTGCAGATAACAAACCATGATCCATGTTAGCTTCTGTGACTAATGTTAGATACAAACTGACTGTTTTCCAATTGGAACCATTTTTCCATTTTTTAAATAGAATTTTTTAAATATTTCATCAGCGAGAGTTAAGTTATCTAATGCAAAGCAAATTGCTGCAAGTAGTTCTGCTTGTCAACAACAGATGTCGACACAGTTTTGCTTGCAGGTAAATATAATTATTTTTTTTTTATGTGGTATGCGGGATGCTCACTAATGATCGCAAAAGAAGGAAGGTTTCGCTAGACATCAAGGAGAAGGAAGTTCGTCCTTCGTGATAGTGTTTCTCTTCCGTCATATCAGATATTTTTGGACTGAGTAATGTTTTTTATTTTTTTAAATCTACCTTATATAAAAATGTTGTCAGTTTTGATTTAGTACCAGAAATTAACAATTTATTTGCATCACAGGATAAAATGACATAACTCATTACGTAAAAAGTCCTTCATGCGGAGATCAATTTCTCATCTGTAACCAGAAGCGCTCGGAGAAAATCATCAGATGTCTAGTCAGGAATAATGAGAAGCACTAAAAGAAAACCATCAAAATATTGTCAATAATAATCAGGAGCACACGGAGAAAACCACCATTATATTGACAAGAATAATCAGTAGCACACGTAGAAAACCATCAAAATATTGTCAATAATAATCAGTAGCCACGTAGAAATCCATCAAAATATTGTCAAGAATAATCAGTAGCTCACGGAGAAAACCACCATAATATTGACTAGAATAATCAGTAGCACACGGAGAAAACCACCATAATATTGAAAAGAATAATCAGTAGCACACGGAGAAAACCACCATAACATTGACAAGAGTAATCGGAAGCACACGGTGAAAACCACCTCAAGTTTTCTTTAATGACATGAAATTACAGAAAAAATAAATAAAAAAATAAAAATAAAAACGAAAAAATACAAAGGATTCTGGCTTGTACTAGAACTTAACTTTGCACAACAATGAGAAGTTCAGACGCTAGCAGAATCATTTGTATTTTGTCGTTTTCATTTTTATTTTTATTTTTTAAGAATTTTTTTTGTAATTTAATGTCATTAAAGAAAACTTGAGGCGGTTTTCTACGTGTGCTACTGATTATTCTTGTCAATATAATGGTGGTTTTCTCCGTGTGCTACTGATTATTCCTGTCAATATTATGGTGGCTTTCTCCGTGTGCTACTGATTATTCCAGTCAATATTATGGTGGTTTTCTCCGTGAGCTACTGATTATTCTTGACAATATTTTGATGGATTTCTACGTGGCTACTGATTATTATTGACAATATTTTGATGGTTTTCTACGTGTGCTACTGATTATTCTTGTCAATATAATGGTGGTTTTCTCCGTGTGCTCCTGATTATTATTGACAATATTTTGATGGTTTTCTTTTAGTGCTTCTCATTATTCCTGACTAGACATCTGATGATTTTCTCCGAGCGCTTCTGGTTACAGATGAGAAATTGATCTCCGCATGAAGGACTTTTTACGTAATGAGTTATGTCATTTTATCCTGTGATGCAAATAAATTGTTAATTTCTGGTACTAAATCAAAACTGACAACATTTTTATATAAGGTAGATTTAAAAAAATAAAAAACATTACTCAGTCCAAAAATATCTGATATGACGGAAGAGAAACACTATCACGAAGGACGAACTTCCTTCTCCTTGATGTCTAGCGAAACCTTCCTTCTTTTGCGATCATTAGTGAGCATCCCGCATACCACATAAAAAAAAAATAATTATATTTACCTGCAAGCAAAACTGTGTCGACATCTGTTGTTGACAAGCAGAACTACTTGCAGCAATTTGCTTTGCATTAGATAACTTAACTCTCGCTGATGAAATATTTAAAAAATTCTATTTAAAAAATGGAAAAATGGTTCCAATTGGAAAACAGTCAGTTTGTATCTAACATTAGTCACAGAAGCTAACATGGATCATGGTTTGTTATCTGCACCTGAATCGGAAGGAATCCGCTGTAGATACTGTGGCAAGGATTATTTCATGAGAAGGACTGCTAGACGTCATGAGAGGAATGATTGTGCTAAAAACCCACTACGCAAAATGTTAAGCTGTAATCGGTGTAACAGGTTGTTAACACGAACTGACATCTTAAAGAGATATGATAGAACATGTAAAGCCAAGCCTACTTACGGCATAGACCACATCGATGGATTCACTAGACTAAAGAAGAGTGATCTGCATTACGACAATAATTTTCCTTGTCCTGAGCGTGATGGTATTAGCTCACCCGATCGTGACGAAGAACATAATTTGAAGGATGCTGATGGCTTCGGGAAGACTGAAACTAGTGGAAGTATCAACACCGTGAAAAGTGAGAATACATTCAAGCCTATATTCAGTAGATCCTCCATTATTTGTAAAAATGATTTGACTACTAAAAAGGAAGCAAGAAGACGATGAAGACAGTTCGACATCATCGATATCAAATTCATACGGTTATCTGGGTGAAGAGGAAGTCTTCTACAGTGATTGTTACAGTGACTCTGAGGCTGTTGACAAAGGCATAGACTGTGATGAAGCACCTAAAGCTGACAAGATCGAAGAATGTGGCGGTGTCCTGAGACAGAAACGATGGAAACGACGTGTTATAATAAATAAATCTGATAATGCTTATTATGATCACTGGGACGATTGTGATATTAAAAGTATGTATAATAAACAAGCAAGTAAGATCGTGGTAGAAGAGATTGATTACACATGATGGAAAGATCCAAACATATTGGTTGACCGGCTGAGACTTCTACATGGCTCGCTTTGTGCAGGAAACTATTCGTGCATCAAAGAAATATCCATCATACTCAAAGAACTGAGGAAAGCTGGCTACATACAATAATGGCTCCTTTTACTTGTATTTGTGTAATGTTGAGAAATAAATTAAATTTTGAAAGTAAAAATTTAATGTTTTTATTTTTTGTATTCTGATTTCCAACTAAGCCTGTGTTTCCGCTACTGTATGTGTGATCAATCTGTTACCTGTTTGTACTGTGCGTACAATCCGTTTTCCTGTGTGTACTTTTCGTTTTCCTGTGTGTACTGTGTATACAATCCGTTTTCCTGTGTGTACTGTGTCTACATTTCATTTTCTTGCGTGTAAATTCCGTTTTCCTGTGTGTACATAACATTTTCCTGTGTGTACATTCCGTTTTCCTGTGTGTCAGTTCCGTTTTCCTGTGTGTACTGTGTGTAAATTCCGTTTTCCTGTGTGTACTGTATGTACATTACGTTTTCCTGTGTGTACTGTGTTCATGGACTATATGACTGACATTGTTCATGACCCGGTCTTGCGGTCCGAAGACGCTTGTTGTATATGTATAGATGGTTTTGTACATGTGAATTTTAAAGGTTAATCTTAATATCAAAAAAATTGACTTTCATGTAATGCATAGCGGCATTGAATTTATTTAGATGGTCAGGTATATTGACTTGAGTTGATTTTCGTAGAGTGAATGATTAATAAACTCCGCGTAAGGTAATGGAAAACAGAATCTAAAATTTATTTAATATTTAGTTACAACTGTCACTGTTCAAGAATCGAACCAAGGACAGGAACTGATCTAATCAATTTTTAAATTAATAATTTATTTTTTCGTTGACTTTTGGAATTTTTCCCGCATTTCTAGCTAAATAATTACATGGTTTCAAGATGGCGTCCAAATTTTAAGATGTTGGGCTGTAACGGGTTAGAATGAAACCAGCGTGATGGTAAGACGAGTACACAACACTCAAGATGGTGTCCTCCAGCAGACGAAAACAAGATGTTGGCAATGACCTCTAGCAGGTGGTAGCTCCTGGTAGCATGTAGTTATCATAAAATGTTGGATCTATGATGGTCATCAAGGTCAAAGTCAAAGATCAAGGTCAAGGACAAATTTCAAGGTAAGGTCAAATTTCAAGGTCAAGGTCAAATTTCAATGTAAAGGTCAAAGTTCAAGTCAAGGTCAAAGTTCAAGGTCAATGACAAAGTTTAATTCCAACAGTCGAAATTAAAGTTCAAGGTCAAATTTCAAGGTCAATGACAAAGTTTAATGCTAACAGTCGAGGTTAAAGGTATGGTGAACAGAAAATTATATTAACATGTTGCCAGCACACTCTAGCAGACTGCGGACGAAGCCAAGGTGGTGGACATGACGTCATACCAGATGACAATGTATACCTTGGTATTGGTGGTGTAAGGTCGGTCTAGGTAGCTTCCGTGGAGGAAAGATCGGTTGTTTGCTCTTAACGGTTTTGAACCAAGGACGGGAATCGATCTGATCAATCAGAATTCTAATAAGTTAATTTTTTGATGAATGTTGGAATTTTTCCCGATTTTCTAACATAAAAATTACGGATTTCCAAGATGGCATCTAAATTTCAAGATGGCGACTATAACGGTAATTTCAATATTAATAGGATCCAATTAGACAGACGCAACATAAAGTGAAACGATGGAATCGTACTTTACCGAGATGACGGGCCTAACGAAACATGCATCATTTATATAATCCAAGATGGCGACCGTAACGATAATTGCAATCGTGACCTCATAATCCATGATGGCGGTTCTGTATCGAACAGGCAGTGCTATTAGTACATAAAATTAAAAAAAAATTTAAGTCCGAATATGCATGTTATTTTTTTTATATACCTACCTTATTTAATTATCAGTTTGTTAAATGTCTCGATGGCCGAGCGGTTAAATGCGTATGTTTTCCTACCTAGCGATCAGAGCTACGCTGGTTCGAATCACAGTGCTTCCAATGTATTTTGCATAAAAAAATTAAAATTAATATATCGATAAAGATCATAATAGCTATGGTAGGTAATTGAACATCGACCGTATGTGATGAGACAGAGCGACGTTGGTGCTCTCTAGGAACAAACAGCAGAAACAAAGTCGACGGTATCCAAGATGGCGGCCTCCAGTGGAACAGAAAAAAATCAAGAGCGACGCTGTCGCTATCTCGGAACAAACAACAGAAACAAAGTCGACGGTATCCAAGATGGCGGCCTCCAGCGGAACAGAGAAATCTTTATGGCGACAGAGACGAAAATTTCATCATAATGAGTGGTGCGCTCGATTTAAAGATGGCGGATCAAAGATGGCCACCGTGATCTACTTGTCCCGTTACGCTGTGTCTCGTTACGCCGTGTCCCGTTTCACCATGTCCTGTTACGCCGTGTCCTGTTATGCTGCATCCTATATGGCGGATCCAAGATGGAGGATCGAAAATGGCTGCCGGGGTAAAGGTCAAGGTCACATTCATCTAAGATGGCCGCCGTAACCTACTTGTCCCGTTACGCTGTGTCCCGTTAATCTCATCCAAGATGGCCGCCGTGACGTCAGATTAAGAGATGTTGCTCGGCACCGGCACCACATTCTGCATCCTGTTTCCGGAGCCCCTATTACATACTACTTATAGTTTACATTTTTTTATATAGTTTTAGTTTTTGTAGTATAGTTTACGTTTTTGATGTATAGTTTCCGATTTGTTAAATAGTTTCCGTTTTTTGCTGTATAGTTTCCATTTTTGCTTTATAGTTTCCATTTTTGCTATATGGTTTCAGTTTTTGTTGTATAGCCTTTTTGATGTGTATGTATTTTTCTTTTCTTGAGAATTTGGTTTTTGTAGCATCCGAGTTTATTTTAGTAAATATAATTTAGCCTGTATACTGTTTATAATTTTAACATAGGCCTAAAACCTGAATTTCTCAAAGTAATCATATTAAAAAGATTTAAAATTAAAATATATACGCAAACATTAAAATATCTGCTTCCATGCAGCTTTTTAAACACATGTATGCAAACATGGACTTCGTTTGAAAAGTACAATGAAATTATACGAAAACATTTAATAATATCTGCTTCCATGCAACTTTTTAAACACGGGTACGCAAACACGGACTTGTTTTGTAAAGTACATTGAAATTATATGCAAACATTTAAGAATATCTACTTCCATGCTGCTTTTTAAACACGAATACGCATACATGTTACTGCTTAGAAGATACGTCAATAAAAATATAACTTACGTTTGAGGACTCTGAAAAATTTCTGGTTCTGAACAGTGTAGGATGGAGTAAATAAATAACATTAACTAAAATATTTAAATTATCATTACTATAATCATCGCATCCGCAACTTTGAGACGATTATTTGGATATATGATAACATATACCTCAGACTATACAATTAAACATCATAAATGACTGTATTTAACAAAAAGTGGCGGTCTTAAACAAAATGATTGTGGATTTTGGGGATTTTGTGGACTTTGTTATTTATTTTAACTTAATTTATGAATTGTTTGGTCTATTATGGTCAAAACAACACTGGTAGGATATATAAACTCGTCCTTGCATACACTAACATACTTTAGAAACCTACACCCGATGACGACATCAGTAGTTTGTGAAAGGGGCTCCGGGCCCAAGCTTCAGGTTGTGGATTGTGAATGTCGGGGATTCTGACGTCACGGCGGCCATCTTGGAATTAAAAATTCCTTAAAATTCCTCAAAAATGTCTCAAAATGACTCAAAAGTTCTCGTTTTGAAGAACATTTTCCCGTTTTAGTCCTTAAAAATACCAGCGACTAGAAATGTCCATATTATGGGTTAAACATCCATGTATACAGCCTCCGATAAGCTTCTTTTAGGATTATGACGTCACCGTTGCAATTTACGTTACGGCCGCCATCTTGAAAATCTTTATTTATTATCCGATTTTAAAGAAAAACATTTAAAATGTATAAAAAATTTAATTAATACAAACATAAAATTTAATAAAAAATATTTTAAAAACATACTTTTACGACATGGAGCTCGCAGTCCTCGGTTCGAACTCGGTAGAGGAAAAAAATAAAAATGGCAACCGAACCTTCTTCCAATGAAGCCGCTGGCCAACTGACTCCCCCACCACTTATGTCAAAGTATATATATCGTCACCTAGTATGATGTCATGTCTGCCATCTTAAAAATCCGTACATTTTATGCGAGAAAAATGGGAAAATTTAAAAAAACAATAAAAAAATTAATAAAATATCTCTTAAAAACCACTGTTGCACTCATTTTACGGTCGCCATCTTGGATTATATAAATGTTGCATGTTTCGTTACGCCCGCCATCTTGGTTGAGAAAGATATCATTGTTACACTTTACGTTACGAACGCCATATTGGATCCTATTATTGTTGCATGTTTATTTACGGCCGCCATTTTGAAAATCCGTAATTTCGATGCTAGAAATTCCGAAAAATTTCCAAAAAATAATTTTCAAATCGCCAACTTCAAATGTTTAGTTATTAAAACAATTTCGGTCCTCGGTTCGAATTCCGGCGACAGTAAACCAGTAATTTATTAATATATTTAAAAAAATTCCAAATAAAAACTAATAAAAATGTGTTACACCACTAGCAACATTCTGAATTGTGTCACCACTTGTATCTATTATTTTTACAAACACCATCTTGAAAATCTTTATTTATTATCCGATTTTAGTAAAAAAAAGTTCAAAATTCATCAAAAATTAACTTATTAGAATACTGATTGATTAGATCGATTCCTGTCCTTGGTTCGAAACCGGTAAGAGCTAAAAATAAAAAAAATAAAAACAAATGTTCCTTCACAGAAGCTACCTAGACTGACCTCACACCACCAATACCAAGGTATATATATCGTCAACTGGTATGACGTCATGTCCGCCACCTTGTCTTCGTCCGCTGGAGGCCGCCATCTTGTTTTCGTCTTCAAGTGTGCTAGCGCCATGTTAGTATAACGTTTTGTTCACCATACCTTTGACCTCGACTGTTGGCACTGAACTTTGACCTTGACATTGAACTATGACCTTCACCTTGAAATTTCACCTTGACCTTGAACTTTGACCTTAATATTTGATCTGGACCTTGAGATTTGTTCTTGACTTGGAAATTTGACCTTGACCTTGAACTTTGACCTTAAATTTTGACCATGATCTTGAGAATTGACCTTGACATTGATATTTGACCTAGACCTTGAACTTTAAACTTGACCTTGAACTTAAACTTTGAACTTGAACTTGAACTTGAAATTTGACTTTGACATTGACGATCATCATGGATCCGACATTTTATGTTCAGTTCATGCTACCAGGAGCTACCACCTGTTAGAGTACACTGCCATTATCTTGTTTTCGTCTGCTGGAGGACACCATCCTGTGTGTGTGCTCGTCTTACCATCATTACCATCATTACCATCATGCTAGTTTTATTATAACCCGCTAGAGTGCAGTAATCATTTATTATTACTGAGGTGCCAGCCATCTTGAAATTTGGTCGCCATATAGGAATCGTGTAATTATTTAGCTAGAAATTCGGGAAAAAATCCAAAATTCATTAAATAAATTTGCAATTAATATACATATTGATTCGACGAATACTGTTCTTGTTTCGATCCCTGGGCGATGCAAAACATCTTAATTTTATGTAAAAAAAATATAAATTTCAATAAATAATTATCAAAGTCCTAAAAGAAGTATAGTTTCCTAATCAACCATCATCCTTTAAGCCATTACAGCCGTGTGCTCCTGATTATTCCTGTGGTTTCATCAGTTGCTTCTGTCTATACCGAGAAACCGTTTTCTGCATGAAGGATTTTTTACCTAATATGGCATGACATTTTATTTGGAGTTACATTTAGTTCGTGAATTTCTGCTAGTAAAGCAGCACTTGTAATTTTTTTTTACCAGGTGTAATTTAAAAAATAAACAACCATTACTCAGTCAAATAATACACCATGAGACATCTGTGAAGCACTAACATGCAAGACGAACTTCCTTCCCCTTGGTGTCTAGTGAAGCCATCCTTCTTTTGCGTTCGTTAGTGAGCATCCCGCATCCCACATAAAAGAACTAAATAATATTTACTTGTAAGCAACATGTGATTTCATTTTTTGATAATAATCGACACTACTTTAGACAGGTTATTTTGCATGAAATAAATTAACTCTCACCACTGAATGGTGCTATTGTAATCAGTTAAAGCCAAGTAGTATCGTAGCCACGTAGCCTTGTGTCCTGTTAGCTACATAGTACTGTAGCCTCGCAGTAGTATGTGAATGGGGCTCCTGGAACTGGCTTCTGGCTGTGGTTCCTGGTGCCGAGCCACCATCTTGGATTGTGACGTATGGCGGCCATCTTGGATGGGTGTGACCTTGACCTTCGACCTTGACCCCGGCGGCCATATTGGATCTGCCATCTTGGATCCGCCATCTTGGATGATGACATTTTGTTTTCTCGAACTTTCCAGCATTTCGTTTTCCGCCATTTTTAATATTGACGTCACATCTGCAATTTCCATTACGCCCACCATCTTTAACTTTTTTATTTATTAACCGATTTTATTGAAAAAAATTCCTAAATTCATCAAAAAATTAACTTATTATAATTCTGATTGTATAGATCTATTTCCGTCCTTGGTTCGAAACCGCTAAGTGCAAAAAAACATCAGATCCTTCCTCCACAGAAACCACCTACAGACTGACCTACCACCAATACCGAGGTATATTTCGTCACCTGGTATGACGTCATGTCAGCCATCTTGCCTTCGTCCGCTAGAGACCATCATCTTGATTTCGTCTGCTAGAGTGTGCTGGCGACATGTTAATATAATTTTCTGTTCACCATACCTTTAAAATCGACTGTTGACATTGAAATTTGTCATTGACCTTGAACTTTGACCTTGACCTTGACCTTGAACTTTGACCTTGACAATTACCTTTTACCTTGACCATTACCTTTTACCTTGACCATTACCTTTTACCTTGACCAGTACCTTTTACCTTGACCATTACCTTTGACCATGAACTTAAAACTTGACATTGTCCTTGAAATTTGACCTTGACCTTGATCTTTGACTTTGACCTTGACGACCATCATGGATCCTACATTTTGTTCAGTAGGCCTACATGCTACCAGGAGCTACCGCCTGCTAGTGGTCGTTTACACCATCTTGTTTTCGTCTGCTGGAGGACACCATCTTGTGTGTACTCGTCTTACCATCATGCTAGTTTTATTCTAACCCGATACAGTGCAGTAATAATTTATTATTACTGAGGTGCGCACCATCTTGAAATTTGGGCGCCATCTTGAAATCATGTAATTATTTAGCTAGAAATGCGGGAAAAATTCCAAAATTCGCCGAAAAAATCAATTATTAATTTACAAATTGATTAGATCAGTTCCTATCCTTGATTCAATTCTTGACCAGCGACAGTTGTAACTAAATATTAAATAAATTTTAGATTCTGTTCTCCATTACCTTTCGCGGAGTTTATTAATCATTCACTCTACGAAAAACAACTAAAGTCAATATACCTGACCAACTAATTAAATACAGTGACGATTAGCCTATCATGTAAGTATAATTTTTCGATAATCTGAATAACTTATAAGCCGTTCATGTACAAAGCCATCCATACATATAGACCAAGTGTCTCCGGACCATGAGACCGGCTCATAAACAATATCAGACGTATAGGCTAGTCATTTCCGGACCACATGACCTTCTTCGTCGTTAGCTAATTATATTCAATTAGACCATCGTGACATTTATATACATACTAAAGGACCAAATGACCTTGAAAAACATTTTAGTAACACCAAGAGGTTTTGAACTAGTAAATATTCAGTCACTGTATATTTTACTACGCGAAATCAACAAAAATGAAGCACCATCAATGAAAAGGCAGCTTATTTTGGATGCACCGTCAATAAAAAGGAAGCACATTCTACAAAACGAAAGCTCATTTAACGGAAAGGAGGTACATTCTCACGTACATTCAACTCGGTAGGATGCAATCGTCAATGTTAAGTTAGGATATTATGTCTCCATAAGTCTATGAATCTATCAGTCTGTAGTTCCACTGCTGAGTCAGAGTATCAGTACAGACATTAGTTTTTTTTTGTTGCCTTAGGCATAGTCGACGAGATATTTTAAGTCTACTGAGCTAAATGCCAGTGTGGACTAGGTAATGCAGTGTATGCATTCTCTTCGACGTTATTGTTCTCACTTCTATGGATGGTGTAGTGAGCGTTTGAATTAGTCTGAACTGCGAATAGTAGCACAATGCTGCAAGTTATTTATACAAATGAAGGTGATTTGAAATATAGTGATTATATTATGTCAAGGTCTTAGTTGAAGTTACTACTGGTAAATAGAGTAAAAATATTAGTATCAGGTAGGAAACGATGCCCTGGTTGATTAAATTTATATATATATATATATATATATATATATATATATATATATATATATATATATATATATATATATTAGTATCAGGTAGGAAACGATGCCCTGGTTGATTAAATTTATATATATATATATATAAATTTAATCAACCAGGGCATCGTTTCCTACCTGATACTAATATTTTTACTCTATTTATCAGTAGTAACTTCAACTAAGACCTTGACATAATATAATCACTATATTTCAAATCACCTTCATTTGTATAAATAACTTGCAGCATTGTGCTACTATTCGCAGTTCAGACTAATTCAAACGCTCACTACACTATCCATAGAAGTGAGAACAATATATATATATATATATATAAAACATAATGATCGCTGACTATATACTATCTGTTTGATTTTCAATCAAACTTTAGAACTTTACACATGATCTGTTTGCACACTCTATGTAAATATGGCACTTCTTCAAATTTTAATTCCTGGAACGACGAGATTACTTTTCTAGATAGTTCATTGTTAACTAGGTGTTTACATTACAATTATACAATTCTACGCATATTCGAAGTTTAAAAAAAAAGTTTTAATTTAAAAATATATATCTTGTAAACCATGTACAATACGAGATTAATATCAGCGACACAAAACACACCAGATATAACATATACGCTATATTATTTTGTGGATCGACTTTGGTCTTCATAGATGTATGTGTGATAATTGTATATGAAGAATGTTTTTTTTTTGTGTTTTAAGAGTTAAATGTTTAAGAACTGTTTTTTTTAATATCGAACTTTATACGATATGACAAACTTATCACTTGTGCATGTTTTAGGCTGCTGGGTACGGTGGGATAAATAGTGGGAAACATGTGTACCGCTGTTTATCTTTTTTGGGAGAATGATTGAAGTTAAAGCTAGATAATTTTGGAAGTAAGTAATATAATGTCGTATAATTGTCTGAGACTTTTTATATTTTTAAAAATATTTAAAATTTCTGAATAAAAAACATGGAAAAAAAGCCATTTTTAACATTATGAGTAGGGAGAGCGTGCCGACTCTGGAACATAGACGAGGGGGGAGCGGGGTAATCCGGGGATTATCCCATTTTTTATGGTTTTTTACGCATTTTTTATGGTTTTTTATGTGCAAATCTAGTTTTTTATGCGCTAATCCAGTGGCTAATCCGGAGATCCGCAAATCCGCAAATCCGCAAATCCGCAAATCCGGAGATCCGCAAATCCGCAAATCCGGAGATCCGCAAATCCGCAAATCCGCAAATCCGCAAATCGCAAATTCGCAAATCCGCCATTTTTGTATTTCTAGAAATTTCCACCAACTTCGAATTGTGACGTCATGATTCTGTGTCGTCTGCTGGAGGCTGTCATCTTGATTTCTTCTGGCCGCAATCTTGTTTCGTCTGCTGGAGGCCGTCATCTTGTACCAACTTCGAATCGTGACGTCATGATTCTGTGTCGTCTGCTGGAGGCTGCCATATTGATTTCTTCTGGCCGCCATCTTGTTTCGTCTGCTGGAGGCCGCCATCTTGATTTTTCCTGGCCGCCATCTTGTTTCGTCTGCTGGAGGCCGCCATCTTGTGTGACGTCATATAGTTCTGTTGGTCGCCACCAGGTAGCAGCAGGTATTATTTTTCCTTTAACTAAAATATTTTCAGTGCCGAGGCTGTGATTCGATCCATGGGACGTGAAAACAATGATAATGTCGAGGTTAGAAAGCAGAGACGCTAACCACAGGACCACGAGACCAGTTGGGATATAGTGGAATAAATAATCTATATATGCTACGTACTGATGTCAAGTTTATGATAAAAGGGGGAGGGTATTTTTGCCTTCCTTAATGCATACCTAAGGCGCCACATTTGAAATTAAAATCATTATACAGCCGCCATCTTTAATTCCAGCACAGACTACCAGATGGCGCCAAAATCAAACATTAGTTGCCAGAGGTGCCGCCATCTTGATTCTCAAGTTGGCTACCAGAGTGTGCCACCAACGCCATCTTTTAGTTCATATAATCGATACCAGATGACGCCACCATCGCCATCTTTATTTCATATTTCAGCTGCCAGGGCGCAGCACCATTCGATAGGTCGAATGCTAATCGATATATTTACTTTTATTTCATATTTCAGCTGCCAGGGCGCAGCACCATTCGATAGGTCGAATGCTAATCGATATATTTACTTTTATTTTATATTTCAGCTGCCAGGGCGCAGCACCATTCAATAGGTCGAATGCTAATCGATATATTTAGTAACAAGTGTTGCTACCAGAGGGCGCGATATTTATATTTAAAAAATATTACAACCTTTAAACAATTCTCCGCCATCTTGGATTCAACAGCCCCACCATCTTAGAAGCACATGATACACCCAAGGACTCGTTCCAATACATGCACAGAGTGCACCGAAAAGATTGTTCCCTTACATGCACAGAGTGCACCATATTGAATGATCATGATATGTGTTCCTTTATATGCATCAGAAGCAGGCATAAGAAATTTTTTTTATAGGCATACTTTAGTGTTAGCTTTCCTGTAATGCATTTAATAATAGTGTAAGCTCATTATTATTATTTAGTGATAGTGAATTTTTAACTATGATGTGTAGTCTCATTCTCTTCGTTTCGATGTGGCGGAAGATTCTCTGGAGTGTAAGCTAAAAAAAAAAAAAAACTTGTGTTTGAATTTATAGTGGTATGCTGCTTTCCACATCACCTTAGAGACTATGTCTCAGGAGGTACTGCATTAGATGCGTTAACTCCTTTTTTTATATACATGGTGAGTTTCCCCTAAAGGCCTATTTTCCATGTTTAACAAGGGTGCAAGCATTATGCTTCACCGTCACTCTCTCCGAAGCCGCTGTCCACTCCATCATCTGGCTCCACTTGCTCTTGAGCCTCCATTACAGCTTCAAGGCATGCTATAATACCGTTGTAAAGGTATGTTAGAAACTCGTATTCCTCTGGAAATGCAGCGAACAAATTGATCGCGGAGTCCTCTAGATGGTGTACTATCGCATCTATATTCATGCCGATGCAAGTATGAAGCGCATATTCAATGCAATCGCGAATTTCCTCAAAAGCAGCCATGTTCATTATGGAATTGTCAGAGACAGAATGAAGACTATAGTTAACCGGGTCTTGACGGAAAGATGACATGCAACAAAGTTTAACCACATTAGCATTTAAAATCAGGATAGACTGAAATTTACTTTAAATTATTAAACAGACTAGCATTTAAAGAAAACTATCAGATTCACTATCTGAACCGTGTAAATAAGATGAGTGCAATCTCTACATGTTAAACATACCGATGGTTTTATTTCCACATGCGCAGTACAGTAGTGCATGAGTTCTGTCCAACATTCTTAATGTTTATGGATGAAGGGGGAGGCAATGAATCGAAGTTGGTTGCCATATACCCAGTTGGCCACTCCGAGCGGAGGAGGAGTTTGGAGCGCTGTTGTTTTCCTACAACTCGACTCGGAGCAGCAATGCTTATTGAGCGTACCAAGGTATGAGGATAGTACAAAAAAAAACTGGAAAATTATAAAATAAAAAAAAAGTTAGAATCTCTTATTATGTGGGGAACTCAGGTTCAGGAATCTAGACGGTAATGTCCCCATGGAAGCGTGCTAATTCCATCATCGGTAATGCTCTGCTTGTCGTCACCTGATGATAACGCCACCTTAGTCACGCGTTCAGTACAAACAATGTGATTTCGTGAACGAAAATGATATTGAGTCCCCCAAACCCGTGAATTTGTTTGCAAGCAATCCAGATATTGCTCAAAAAGTAGCGAGCTGAGTACACTGGCCTTCACACCCTTGGCTTTAAGCGTAAAAGCACCATCGTCCATCTAGTATGCATAAAGTTTGGGGCGAAGACCAACATACTCAGTAATGATGTGTCCAGCGGCTTCATCCTTCATGACACCAGTCATGCCGTGGTTGACTGATGGAAACCTTTGAACATTATCTGGAGCATAATTCGAAGTGTCGAATCGAGAAGCCAAATCGGGGAGAATCGAAGAATACACATCGCGACACTCGATGTGTTACAGAAGAGAATCGGTATCTGAGTAAAGCAGGTGCAGAGATGGAAAAGGAAACTTAACCTGCATATAGTTATAGTGGAAATCATAGAGATGCAATTTGGATAAATCTAAGATGGCCACACCAGTGTAAAGGGGTTTGTTGAAGGTTACCGAACCTTTGGCTAACTCAATGAGGACCAGATTCTCATCGACGATCCGCCTTGCCTTAAATGACGGACGACCTATCAACTCTGCCGCACCATATATGGTATGGTACCGCGAAACCACACGTATGTCACGCTCCCTACGCGGCGACTGCAAAGATTTGCCAAAAACTGAATTATTCATTAATTTATAGAAGGATTTCTCAAAGGGGTTCGCTGCCTGAGCACCGCAATTCAGATTATACCATACGTACGACGCCATCCAGGATTTTTGTTCAAAGCGCAAAACACGATGAACATTGTCAAGAATGGCCCCGTACGTAAGGTAGTGCTGCAGTGTTTTTGCATGTAAAACATAGTTCTTTCGCGGTTCAAGTGTCAATAAGAGCTTTGACATATTGCCGTTCACCGGTACGCCATTCACGGGTGCAAGCGGCAGATCTGATAGCCGGTCATGACATTCACGCGGAAAGGATAGATCCACCTCTATAAAACATGAGCAGTCACCATCGGTGTCCATGGTGCTAAAGTTCCAGTTTGCATATTCGAGTTCCTGCACCCACTGGAAGTTGCCCACCGGAAGCTTACCAAGCATCGTATGACCATAGAGAGAATTTACATCGAAATAACAGATGTAGGAAGACGGCAAGCTGGAGTCATAATCGCTCATGTAAACATTGTTAGCCTTCGCATAGCGCCGACTAACGTTGGTGATCCCACCCCGAACAGCATTCTCCAAGAAAAGATAGATATCTGGATCGGTGACTAATTCCAGACACACCTCAGACTTGCTCAACAAACCGTCCCACGCAAGTGATGGGGCCGTAATGTAGTGCGTCGGATCCAAGCCATAGGACTGGCAACAAACTGAACGGAAATTCTCGAACACGTCAGCCAACAAACACGTATCCACCTTCAAATACTGCAACGCATAATCGTTCAAAGTCTTACAGCGGAAAACATTCCACGCAGATCTAGCGTGAGCATAGTCCCCGTCACTCACGTCAGTCCCACTAAGAGCATTATGAAATGCTTCCCTAGGAGGTAGTGAGGTCGTCTGCAGTTCTGCCATACTAGTGACGAAATCGTATGGGAACACCCCTTTCCTACGAGCTAGATCAAACTGTGCGTCTTCTGGAAACTGGACACGAGTGAGGCTCAGCTGAGCAGGCGAGAGATTACCTGCCAGAGTATCCAGAGATGAAGTTAGGAAGTTAAGGGAGTCAATGAATCTTAAACGCACTGTTCGAGTACCTCCTCTCGCATCATTACCGGTAATCGGTATGTACTTTGTTATGCTCTTGTAACTTTCAAGAGACGTGCCTATAACCCTGACCTTCCCGGGGTTCTCCAAAATGGAGGAACCATCAGGTTGTGCAATATGACGTGAGACTAATGGTCTCATCAAAAAGTGGGCGTCATAATTCTGAAGATTGTGGAAAATAGCCACCAATTGGTTCTTCTGCAGTCTAAATGCAAGATTACACTTAGAATGCGCATAGCCACGAATCTCACCGGTCAGGTGGTCATGGTCCAACACTGACTTGTCACCTAGTGTCTTATTACATATATGGCAATGTGTCTGACTCGCCAACCGCGCAGCAACAGCAGGAGTCTGGGCTTTCATGGGAACGGTCTTAGCATAAATCGCGCACACCCACTTAGTCATATCAATCAAGGTAGAGACCATGTCGGCAACACAATTCTCCCCTTCAAAGTGCCCATATCTGGTAAGCGAAGCATCGTACGAACAAACTAATAAAATGATACATGCATAAGGCACGTGCTCGTTCACCGTCGTGGTGCTGGAGGCATCGGTCTCCGGTAAACAGGTGGACATAGGTTTCAAGTATAAGCGACAAAGCCCATACGTTCCTTCTTGGATACATTTGTGAACTCGAGCCATTTGGTCTCCTCAGTCGGGAATACTGACCGAACGGCCGTGTGTTGGCTGCACAAATCAGTGTGGGAGTTCAACTTGTCCGCAGTATGGAAATACTGAAGACAGCGGTCGCAAACCCACTTTGTATGTTGATCACGCGAGAGTTGAGAAGAAAGCAAGCGGGACAAATTCTTAATAGTCACGAAATGGAGATGAGCGGGAGCACCAGACGCACGAATAGCCAAAATATTCACATGGCGATCACATCGCATAGAGGTAATGCAAATCGGCTGGATACTTGCATCAGTGGGTTTGTTAAAATCCTCGTCAATAATCGTTCCCTGATCACTCACGCAAGAATAAATGTTCACGGAAATATTATTGAGACTCTCAAAGATCTTAACCTGATGCAGTGTCATGGGGAACGTCATACCGGTCGTATCAAAAACCTCGAGAGGATTAGGATACGATCCAGTACGAGTAACCATCCCAGCCGCCGGCGTCACACCTGCCATAACGGCATACAGAAAGCACATCTCACGGTCAGTCTCGATGTTTACACAAGCTTTGCGGTTAGACAAAAATGCAGGCAACTTTGTATGCGCGGCCCCCACCGTGAATGGTCGGTATGCAGAGACATGCATGTCGAGATGTTTTACATGACTCAACATCCATCCAGACCCGCGCAAAGCAAACTCACTTACATGCTCCATAAGCACAGAAACTAATGTGAAACTGAAAATTTCTGCTAGGTCCTCACTTAACAAAACAGGGATACTTTTGGAGGCGAAGTGGAAGCTATCACAATGAAACCATGCTCATTAGGACTGTTCCAACAGTGACCGCAAAGAGTTTTAAATCTCTCAAAGCTCATATCTGTACCGACATGGTCGGAAAACACATGTTTTAGATTAAGATCGTCCATTTTAAACAAAATTATTAGATTACAATTATCTCGCACTAATTGCTTTCGGGTTTGGGTATAAGTTTGTACCAAGTAGAAACAGTCGATCTTGTGGTGTCGCCCCATAGAATAATACTTTTGAACAATGCTTTGTTTATCACAAGCAACATCATCGCAGATTAGCACAGAGATGGGGAGGGCTTGACTGGGGTCTAAAACATCAGCATTTTCTCGAAATTTAAAAGTTTCACTCCCCCGACATTTTCCAGCACATGGGCTAAACGTTGATTTTTTGGTTGTTCTGGGGACTTGCTATATAAATACACATTCTCAAAACGTATTACATTGGGGTGTTCTAGAAGTGAAAGAATAAGACAAGTTTTGCCAGAATTCGAAGGACCTGACACTATACACCGTATGGTATTTGGTAACAGAGATCCATGACGTTCTTCAGTTTTACTAAACACATCATCATCAATTAGTGAAATTGGTAAAGCGAGCTGTTGTTGAACAACCTCCATTCTTAATACTAAACCTAAACACTATAAAACAGTCATCCTTATAGTGAAACCACTCAGTGTCTTGATATGTCTTGTATGAGACGGAAGAGAGGTTCAGGCTTAGTTAATTCTGTTATAAATAAGCTACCATTCGAGGCACATCTTCCGGGCTACAATTTCTGTGGACCTGGCACGAGACTAGCCGAGAGACTAGCAAGAGGTGATCGTGGTGTGAATGCACTAGACGAGGCGTGTCGTCTTCACGATATTGCGTATGCGAATAGTAATAACTTGGCTGAAAGACATAAAGCGGATAAAATATTAGCTGACACGGCCGAGAAGATTAGAAAGTCTCCCGAAACTAAATTTGGACAGAGAGTATCCGCGTGGACCGTTAACAAGATTATGAGAGTGAAACGTAAGCTTGGTGCAGGTTTAAGATTTTCATTCTCATCAAAGAAGAGAAACCGTAAATCTGTCAGGAAAGCCCTGGGGAAGAAGGGTGGTCTATTACCATTTATATTTCCAGCACTCGCTGCATTAGGCAACTTAATTGGTAGAGCTGCGGGTGTTGCTAAAACTGTTTCCGATGTCCGGAGTCAGGCATGTATGCAAGCGATAGCACGTGCAGCAAAAAACGGTTCAGGACTTTATCTACGTCCCTATCCACAGTCGGGTGGTGGGGGAAAGCGAAGAGGAAGAAGAAGAAAGAAAAATCGCGGGAGCAGAAAGCGATAATCAAAAACTTACCAAAGCGAGCTCTTACAAACCTCGAGTTAATGAAGGCGATAAAAGAATTGAAAATACCATACTTTAGACAAATATACATGCGCGATTCGCTACCTAAGAAACCATTGCGTAATGAAAGTGCTATTTTGAATCTAGACTCATCCAAAGGACCGGGAACGCATTGGACTGCTTATGTCAAGACAGGTCCTAACATTGAATATTACGATAGCTTCGGAGACTTGCCTCCACCAGTGGAACTGATACGATATTTAAACAAGTGCAACATAACCTATAATTATGACAGGCAACAAAAGTTGCATTCATGGAATTGCGGTCGGTTATGCTTAAGATTTTTAGTATCAATATATAAGAAGCATTAGTGTTATCATAAGCCACATATGCGACAGAGTGTTTATAGAGAGACCACACACAACGCGAGACGCAGTGTAAACTAGACAAAATGTCAATAACATTAATTTTAACTGGGAAGAGCTCGATTATGAGAACCTACTACTTCCCTCCCTTGCAATTGGATGGAGAGTGGACAATGGCATTGATCGATCTGACAACATATAACTCGATACCGAACATTGATGAAAATAATCAAGTTTTTCGATACATCGCAAACAATGAACATCATGAAATGAAATTACCAACAGGTGCATATGAAATAAGTGATATGGACGCTTACATAAAACAGAACCTACCTGCAGATTCAACATTTCTATTACGAGGCAACCCCAACACCTTACAGTGCATAATGTTCAGCAACAATATACATGTGGATTTTAGTGGAAAAAATACATTAGGTGAAATGCTTGGATTTTCTTCTCAAGTATACAAAGCAGGTGAGCTGCATGAATCGACAAATCCTGTAAATATATTCCCCGTGAATGTTATACGAATTACAAGCAATGCTGTGGGACACACATACTTGAATGGTAAATTAAACAATACTATTCATGAATTTTCCCCCATAGTACCTCCGGGATATAAGATAAATGAACGACCTACCACGCTCATTTATGTCCCAGTTACCGTTCAATCGATATCGGAGCTCGACATTCAAATAGTCGATCAGGAAGGACGCTTAGTTAACCTAAGAAAGGAAGAAATAACTCTAAGACTGCATTTGAAAAAACAATGGGAGTGAAATATTTTTCTAAGCATAAATGGAGCGGTTCAGGTGTGTCCTTATCCAGTAGACGACGAGACATCAAGCGGTTAACATCTGTTAACGTGAGATTCCTTAAAAAACTTGGATTTAGAGTTTA
Organism: Bacillus rossius redtenbacheri; assembly: GCF_032445375.1. NCBI lineage: Eukaryota > Metazoa > Arthropoda > Insecta > Phasmatodea > Bacillidae > Bacillus > Bacillus rossius. The sequence continues at coordinate 224,065,300 of NC_086330.1, read as the reverse complement.
TCCTCATGGAGAACACCGTTCTTGAAGTCGAGCAAGCACCACAATTTGAGGATTCTATTTCAAAAACTGAACTGCATATTTACAAACCATACTTAAATGGACCCTATGCCCCCAACTCTGAAATCCGTATAGTGATTCAAAATCATGATGCATACACAAACATCTCAAAATCCTTTTTGCGTATACGTGGAAAACTCGTAAAGGCAGACGGACGGAAACCGGACCATGCAAAGATTATAAACAATGGTGTATTACATATGATCAATCGGATAGGATTTGAACTGAACGGCGTTCTTATAGACCAGACCAGATCACTAGGAGTGGTATCTACAGTGAAGAATTATCTTTCACGAACTCGTGATGAATACGCCATCAACAAAATGGAGGGATGGTGTCTCGAGGAAAACTATAGCTTGCCTCTAACAGCCGATGGTGTTTTCGAAATCTGTGTTCCACTAAGCCATCTCCTCGGCTTTGCTGAGGATTATCACCGTATACTTCTAAACTCCAAACAAGAGTTAATTATAGTTTTAGAAAATACGTACATTAACTCGATCGTAGATGCGAGTGCGCAGCCTCAAGCAGTTAATTTAACCATAAACTCTATCGATTGGGCCGTACCACACATCCAAGTGTCTCCAGCGGAACGCACGCGACTGCTTAAGCTTGTGGAGAAAAGCAGAAATATAAATATAGCATTTAGATCTTGGTCTGTTGAAACATATCCCAGCATGCCACAAGCACAAAATGTCAGCTGGTCAGTAAAGACAAGCTTCTCGATGGAAAAACCACGATACATAATAGTCGGCATTTCTCCACAAGCTTAAGCAGTCGCGTGCGTTCCGCTGGAGACACTTGGATGTGTGGTACGGCCCAATCGATAGAGTTTATGGTTAAATTAACTGCTTGAGGCTGCGCACTCGCATCTAAGATCGAGTTAATGTACGTATTTTCTAAAACTATAATTAACTCTTGTTTGGAGTTTAGAAGTATACGGTGATAATCCTCAGCAAAGCCGAGGAGATGGCTTAGCGGAACACAGATTTCGAAAACACCATCGGCTGTTAGAGGCAAGCTATAGTTTTCCTCGAGACACCATCCCTCCATTTTGCTGATGGCGTATTCATCACGAGTTCGTGAAAGATAATTCTTCACTGTAGATACCACTCCTAGTGATCTGGTCTGGTCTATAAGAACGCCGTTCAGTTCAAATCCTATCCGATTGATCATATGTAATACACCATTGTTTATAATCTTTGCATGGTCCGGTTTCCGTCCGTCTGCCTTTACGAGTTTTCCACGTATAAGCAAAAAGGATTTTGAGATGTTTGTGTATGCATCATGATTTTGAATCACTATACGGATTTCAGAGTTGGGGGCATAGGGTCCATTTAAGTATGGTTTGTAAATATGCAGTTCAGTTTTTGAAATAGAATCCTCAAATTGTGGTGCTTGCTCGACTTCAAGAACGGTGTTCTCCATGAGGATAAACTCTAAATCCAAGTTTTTTAAGGAATCTCACGTTAACAGATGTTAACCGCTTGATGTCTCGTCGTCTACTGGATAAGGACACACCTGAACCGCTCCATTTATGCTTAGAAAAATATTTCACTCCCATTGTTTTTTCAAATGCAGTCTTAGAGTTATTTCTTCCTTTCTTAGGTTAACTAAGCGTCCTTCCTGATCGACTATTTGAATGTCGAGCTCCGATATCGATTGAACGGTAACTGGGACATAAATGAGCGTGGTAGGTCGTTCATTTATCTTATATCCCGGAGGTACTATGGGGGAAAATTCATGAATAGTATTGTTTAATTTACCATTCAAGTATGTGTGTCCCACAGCATTGCTTGTAATTCGTATAACATTCACGGGGAATATATTTACAGGATTTGTCGATTCATGCAGCTCACCTGCTTTGTATACTTGAGAAGAAAATCCAAGCATTTCACCTAATGTATTTTTTCCACTAAAATCCACATGTATATTGTTGCTGAACATTATGCACTGTAAGGTGTTGGGGTTGCCTCGTAATAGAAATGTTGAATCTGCAGGTAGGTTCTGTTTTATGTAAGCGTCCATATCACTTATTTCATATGCACCTGTTGGTAATTTCATTTCATGATGTTCATTGTTTGCGATGTATCGAAAAACTTGATTATTTTCATCAATGTTCGGTATCGAGTTATATGTTGTCAGATCGATCAATGCCATTGTCCACTCTCCATCCAATTGCAAGGGAGGGAAGTAGTAGGTTCTCATAATCGAGCTCTTCCCAGTTAAAATTAATGTTATTGACATTTTGTCTAGTTTACACTGCGTCTCGAGTTGTGTGTGGTCTCTCTATAAACACTCTGTCGCATATGTGGCTTATGATAACACTAATGCTTCTTATATATTGATACTAAAAATCTTAAGCATAAGTGACCGCAATTCCATGAATGCAACTTTTGTTGCCTGTCATAATTATAGGTTATGTTGCACTTGTTTAAATATCGTATCAGTTCCACTGGTGGAGGCAAGTCTCCGAAGCTATCGTAATATTCAATGTTAGGACCTGTCTTGACATAAGCAGTCCAATGCGTTCCCGGTCCTTTGGATGAGTCTAGATTCAAAATAGCACTTTCATTACGAAATGGTTTCTTAGGTAGCGAATCGCGCATGTATATATGTCTAAAGTATGGTATTTTCAATTCTTTTATCGCCTTCATTAACTCGAGGTTTGTAAGAGCTCGCTTTGGTAAGTTTTTGATTATCGCTTTCTGCTCCCGCGATTTTTCTTTCTTCTTCTTCCTCTTCGCTTTCCCCCACCACCCGACTGTGGATAGGGACGTAGATAAAGTCCTGAACCGTTTTTTGCTGCACGTGCTATCGCTTGCATACATGCCTGAATCCGGACATCGGAAACAGTTTTAGCAACACCCGCAGCTCCACCAATTAAGCTGCCTAATGCAGCGAGTGCTGGAAAAATAAATGGTAATAGACCACCCTTCTTCCCCAGGGCTTTCCTGACAGATTTACGGTTTCTCTTCTTTGATGAGAATGAAAATCTTAAAACTGCACCAAGCTTACGTTTCACTCTCATAATCTTGTTAACGGTCCACGCGGATACTCTCTGTCCAAATTTAGTTTCGGGAGACTTTCTAATCTTCTCGGCCGTGTCAGCTAATATTTTATCCGCTTTATGTCTTTCAGCCAAGTTATTACTATTCGCATACGCAATATCGTGAAGACGACACGCCTCGTCTAGTGCATTCACACCACGATCACCTCTTGCTAGTCTCTCGGCTAGTCTCGTGCCAGGTCCACAGAAATTGTAGCCCGGAAGATGTGCCTCGAATGGTAGCTTATTTATAACAGAATTAACTAAGCCTGAACCTCTCTTCCGTCTCATACAAGACATATCAAGACACTGAGTGGTTTCACTATAAGGATGACTGTTTTATAGTGTTTAGGTTTAGTATTAAGAATGGAGGTTGTTCAACAACAGCTCGCTCTACCAATTTCACTAATTGATGATGATGTGTTTAGTAAAACTGAAGAACGTCATGGATCTCTGTTACCAAATACCATACGGTGTATAGTGTCAGGTCCTTCGAATTCTGGCAAAACTTGTCTTATTCTTTCACTTCTAGAACACCCCAATGGGATACGTTTTGAGAATGTGTATTTATATAGCAATTCCCCAGAACAACCAAAATATCAACGTTTAGCCCATGTGCTGGAAAATGTCGGGGGAGTGAAATTTTTTAAATTTCGAGAAAATGCTGATGTTTTAGATCCCAGTCAAGCACTCCCCAACTCTGTGCTAATCTTCGATGATGTTGCTTGTGATAAACAAAGCATTGTTCAAAAGTATTATTCTATGGGGCGACACCACAAGATCGACTGTTTCTACTTGGTACAAACTTATACCCAAACCCGAAAGCAATTAGTGCGAGATAATTGTAATCTAATAATTTTGTTTAAAATGGACGATCTTAATCTAAAACATGTGTTTTCCGACCATGTCGGTACAGATATGAGCTTTGAGAGATTTAAAACTCTTTGCGGTCACTGTTGGAACAGTCCTAATGAGCATGGTTTCATTGTGATAGCTTCCACTTCGCCTCCAAAAGTATCCCTGTTTTGTTAAGTGAGGACCTAGCAGAAATTTTCAGTTTCACATTAGTTTCTGTGCTTATGGAGCATGTAAGTGAGTTTGCTTTGCGCGGGTCTGGATGGATGTTGAGTCATGTAAAACATCTCGACATGCATGTCTCTGCATACCGACCATTCACGGTGGGGGCCGCGCATACAAAGTTGCCTGCATTTTTGTCTAACCGCAAAGCTTGTGTAAACATCGAGACTGACCGTGAGATGTGCTTTCTGTATGCCGTTATGGCAGGTGTGACGCCGGTGGCTGGGATGGTTACTCGTACTGGATCGTATCCTAATCCTCTCGAGGTTTTTGATACGACCGGTATGACGTTCCCCATGACACTGCATCAGGTTAAGATCTTTGAGAGTCTCAATAATATTTCCGTGAACATTTATTCTTGCGTGAGTGATCAGGGAACGATTATTGACGAGGATTTTAACAAACCCACTGATGCAAGTATCCAGCCGATTTGCATTACCTCTATGCGATGTGATCGCCATGTGAATATTTTAGCTATTCGTGCGTCTGGTGCTCCCGCTCATCTCCAATTCGTGACTATTAAGAATTTGTCCCGCTTGCTTTCTTCTCAACTCTCGCGTGATCAACATACAAAGTGGGTTTGCGACCGCTGTCTTCAGTATTTCCATACTGCGGACAAGTTGAACTCCCACACTGATTTGTGCAGCCAACACACGGCTGTTCGGTCAGTATTCCCGACTGAGGAGACCAAATGGCTCGAGTTCACAAATGTATCCAAGAAGGAACGTATGGGCTTTGTCGCTTATACTTGAAACCTATGTCCACCTGTTTACCGGAGACCGATGCCTCCAGCACCACGATGGTGAACGAGCACGTGCCTTATGCATGTAGCATTTTATTAGTTTGTTCGTACGATGCTTCGCTTACCAGATATGCGCACTTTGAAGGGGAGAATTGTGTTGCCGACATGGTCTCTACCTTGATTGATATGACTAAGTGGGTGTGCGCGATTTATGCTAAGACCGTTCCCATGAAAGCCCAGACTCCTGCTGTTGCTGCGCGGTTGGCGAGTCAGACACATTGCCATATATGTAATAAGACACTAGGTGACAAGTCAGTGTTGGACCATGACCACCTGACCGGTGAGATTCGTGGCTATGCGCATTCTAAGTGTAATCTTGCATTTAGACTGCAGAAGAACCAATTGGTGGCTATTTTCCACAATCTTCAGAATTATGACGCCCACTTTTTGATGAGACCATTAGTCTCACGTCATATTGCACAACCTGATGGTTCCTCCATTTTGGAGAACCCCGGGAAGGTCAGGGTTATAGGCACGTCTCTTGAAAGTTACAAGAGCATAACAAAGTACATACCGATTACCGGTAATGATGCGAGAGGAGGTACTCGAACAGTGCGTTTAAGATTCATTGACTCCCTTAACTTCCTAACTTCATCTCTGGATACTCTGGCAGGTAATCTCTCGCCTGCCTAGCTGAGCCTCACTCGTGTCCAGTTTCCAGAAGACGCACAGTTTGATCTAGCTCGTAGGAAAGGGGTGTTCCCATACGATTTCGTCACTAGTATGGCAGAACTGCAGACGACCTCACTACCTCCTAGGGAAGCATTTCATAATGCTCTTAGTGGGACTGACGTGAGTGACGGGGACTATGCTCACGCTAGATCTGCGTGGAATGTTTTCCGCTGTAAGACTTTGAACGATTACGCGTTGCAGTATTTGAAGGTGGATACGTGTTTGTTGGCTGACGTGTTCGAGAATTTCCGTTCAGTTTGTTGCCAGTCCTATGGCTTAGATCCGACGCACTACATTACGGCCCCATCACTTGCGTGGGACGGTTTGTTGAGCAAGTCTGAGGTGTGTCTGGAATTAGTCACCGATCCAGATATCTATCTTTTCTTGGAGAATGCTGTTCGGGGTGGGATCACCAACGTTAGTCGGCGCTATGCGAAGGCTAACAATGTTTACATGAGCGATTATGACTCCAGCCTGCCGTCTTCCTACATCTGTTATTTCGATGTAAATTCTCTCTATGGTCATACGATGCTTGGTAAGCTTCCGGTGGGCAACTTCCAGTGGGTGCAGGAACTCGAATATGCAAACTGGAACTTTAGCACCATGGACACCGATGGTGACTGCTCATGTTTTATAGAGGTGGAACTATCCTTTCCGCGTGAATGTCATGACCGGCTATCAGATCTGCCGCTTGCACCCGTGAATGGCGTACCGGTGAACTGCAATATGTCAAAGCTCTAATTGACACTTGAACCGCGAAAGAACTATGTTTTACATGCAAAAACACTGCAGCACTACCTTACGTACGGGGCCGTTCTTGACAATGTTCATCGTGTTTTGCGCTTTGAACAAAAATCCTGGATGGCGTCGTACGTATGGTATAATCTGAATTGCGGTGCTCAGGCAGCGAACCCCTTTGAGAAATCCTTCTATAAATTAATGAATAATTCAGTTTTTGGCAAATCTTTGCAGTCGCCGCGTAGGGAGCGTGACATACGTGTGGTTTCGCGGTACGATACCATATATGGTGGGGCAGAGTTGATAGGTCGTCTGTCATTTAAGGCAAGGCGGATCGTCGATGAGAATCTGGTCCTCATTGAGTTAGCCAAAGGTTCGGTAACCTTCAACAAACCCCTTTACACTGGTGTGGCCATCTTAGATTTATCCAAATTGCATCTCTATGATTTCCACTATAACTATATGCAGGTTAAGTTTCCCTTTCCATCTCTGCACCTGCTTTACTCAGATACCGATTCTCTTCTGTACCACATCGAGTGTCGCGATGTGTATTCTTCGATTCTCCCCGATTTGGCTTCTCGATTCGACACTTCGAATTATGCTCCAGATAATGTTCAAAGGTTTCCATCAGTCAACCACGGCATGACTGGTGTCATGAAGGATGAAGCCGCTGGACGCATCATTACTGAGTATGTTGGTCTTCGTCCCAAACTTTATGCATACAAGATGGACGATGGTGCTTTTACGCTTAAAGCCAAGGGTGTGAAGGCCAGTGTACTCAGCTCGCTACTTTTTGAGCAATATCTGGATTGCTTGCAAACAAATTCACGGGTTTGGGGGACTCAATATCATTTTCGTTCACGAAATCACATTGTTTGTACTGAACGCGTGACTAAGGTGGCGTTATCATCAGGTGACGACAAGCAGAGCATTACCGATGATGGAATTAGCACGCTTCCATGGGGACATTACCGTCTAGATCCCTGAACCTGAGTTCCCCACATAATAAGAGATTCTAACTTTTTTTTTATTTTATAATTTTCCAGTTTTTTTTTTGTACTATCCTCATACCTTGGTACGCTCAATAAGCATTGCTGCTCCGAGTCGAGTTGTAGGAAAACAACAGCGCTCCAAACTCCTCCTCCGCTCGGAGTGGCCAACTGGGTAGATGGCAACCAACTTCGATTCATTGCCTCCCCCTTCACCCATAAAACATTAAGAATGTTGGACAGAACTCATGCACTACTGTACTGCGCATGTGGAGATAAAACCATCGGTATGTTTAACATGTAGAGATTGCACTCATCTTATTTACACGGTGTAGATAGTGAATCTGATAGTTTTCTTTAAATGCTAGTCTGTTTAATAATTTAAAGTAAATTTCAGTCTATCCTGATTTTAAATGCTAATGTGGTTAAACTTTGTTGCATGTCATCTTTCCGTCAAGACCCGGTCAACTATAGTCTTCATTCTGTCTCTGACAATTCCATAATGAACATGGCTGTTTTTGAGGAAATTCGCGATTGCATTGAATATGCGCTTCATGCTTGCATCGGCATGAATATAGATGCGATAGTACACCATCTAGAGGTCTCCGCGATCAATTTGTTCGCTGCATTTCCAGAGGAATACGAGTTTCTAACATACCTTTACAACGGTATTATAGCATGCCTTGAAGCTGTAATGGAGGCTCAAGAGCAAGTGGAGCCAGATGATGGAGTGGACAGCGGCTTCGGAGAGAGTGACGGTGAAGCATAATGCTTGCGCCCTTGTTAAACATGGAAAATAGGCCTCTCGGGGAAACTCACCATGTATAAAAAAAAGGAGTTAACGCATCTAATGCTGTACCTCCTGAGACATAGTATCTAAGGTGATGTGGAAAGCAGCATACCACTATAAATTCAAACACAAGTTTTTTTGTTTTTTTTCAGCTTACACTCCAGAGAATCTTCCGCCACATCGAAACGAAGAGAATGAGACTACACATCATAGTTATAAATTCACTATCACTAAATAATAATAATGAGCTTACACTATTATTAAATGCATTACAGGAAAGCTAACACTAAAGTATGCCTATAAGAAAAAATTTCTTATGCCTGCTTCTGATGCATATAAAGGAACACATATCATGATCATTCAATATGGTGCACTCTGTGCATGTAAGGGAACAATCTTTTCGGTGCACTCTGTGCATGTATTGGAACGAGTCCTTGGGTGTATCATGTGCTTCCAAGATGGTGGGGTTGTTGAATCCAAGATGGCGGAGAATTGTTTAAAGGTTGTAATATTTTTTAAATATAAATATCGCGCCCTCTGGTAGCAACACTTGTTACTAAATATATCGATTAGCATTCGATCTATCGAATGGTGCTGCGCCCTGGCAGCTGAAATATGAAATAAAGATGGCGACGGTGGCATCATCTGGTATCGATTATATGAACTAAAAGATGGCGACGGTGGCACACTCTGGTAGCCAACTTGAGAATCAAGATGGCGGCGCCTCTGGCAACTAATTTTTGATTTTGGCGCCATCTGGTAGTCTGTGCTGGAATTAAAGATGGCGGCTGTATAATGATTTTAATTTCAAATGTGGCGCCTTAGGTATGCATTAAAGAAGGCAAAAATACCCTCCCCCCTTTTATCATAAACTTGACATCAGTACGTAGCATATATAGATTATTTATTCCACTATATCCCAACTGGTCTCGTGGTCCTGTGGTTAGCGTCTCTGCTTTCTAACCTCGACATCATCATTGTTTTCACGTCCCATGGATCGAATCACAGCCTCGGCACTGAAAATATTTTAGTTAAAGGAAAAATAATACCTGCTGCTACCTGGTGGCGACCAACAGAACTATATGACGTCACACAAGATGGTGGCCTCCAGCAGACGAAACAAGATGGCGGCCAGGAAAAATCAAGATGGCGGCCTCCAGCAGACGAAACTAGATGGCGGCCAGAAGAAATTAAGATGGCAGCCTCCAGCAGACGACACAGAATCATGACGTCACGATTCGAAGTTGGTACAAGATGGCGGCCTCCAGCATACGAAACAAGATGGCGGCCAGAAGAAATCAAGATGGCAGCCTCCAGCAGACGACACAGAATCATGACGTCACGATTCGAAGTTGGTGGAAATTTCTAGAAATACAAAAATGGCGGATTTGCGAATTTTCGATTTGCGGATTTGCGAATTTGCGGATTTGCGGATTTGCGGATTTGCGGATTTGCGGATTTTCGGATCTCCGGATTAGCCTCTGGATTAGCGCATAAAAAACTAGATTTGCACATAAAAAACCATAAAAAATGCGTAAAAACCATAAAAAATGGGATAATCCCCGGATTACCCCGCTCCCCCCTCGTCTATGTTCCAGAGTCGGCACGCTCTCCCTCCTATTATGTTCTTGATTGCAGTGGACGAATGCAGCATAAAACCAAAAAAAGTTATGTCTTAGACTCGCACCTTACCATGTTCCATAGTAATTTGCAACTTGAACATTACTTGAATAATAATCAGCCTGTAAAACTAGTAATCAAAATTAAATAATTGAAATATTTTCTCTCATGAAAACAGTATATATATTTGTGGAGATATGTTGTTTCTATCCCCAACAACTTGAGTGAATGCGGAGCAGACATGCGAGCGACAACCGACAAGAAAGTGGCGACTCACGTTTCCTGAAACCGAGACGGATTATCGGCAATGGCCTTTTGGTTCGTTGACAGTAGCACAAATAGCTTGTTTCCTTTTCTTAATTTTTTCATTGCAAGATTATATTTAAAACATTGCGTTTTGAGGATACTTTTATCGAAGCGTGTTATGATGCAGGGCGAGAAAACCCGCGGACTAGCGACATCATCTGGCACGATTCTCACATGCAAAGGTCCAGGGATGGAGCCCACCGGGGTTCGAACCCGGATCGACGTGGTGGGAGGCTAGGTTCCTTACCAGTTGATCTCCGCGGCTCCTGCTGTTATTGAACATTGCGAATAAGTTATACAATAAAAGTAATCAAAACTGCTTTTTTCCTCTAAATTCCTCCTTCAATACGTTAGTAAGAAAGCCTTTCAGGAAAAAATCATTTAACTCAAGTGAACTCAAATTCCAGAAATAAAAACACACTTCCTTTTCTTTAAACTGTTACTTTCGCAATTGAAAACATCAAATTTTACATATCACTTGAGAGTTAATTTTCGTAAGCAAAATAGTTGCTTGGAACACAACCTCAACATTCTCAAAATCAGCGAATTTGTATGAATCTGGAATACTGTTTTCACTTTGGTTTTTTATTTTTTTTTTATTTTTATGCTCGATTTTAAATATTGGGATGCACAAGAAATTTTTTTTAAACTTTTTGTGTGTTTTGAAAAATAAAGTTATTTTTGAAATTATATTAATTACATTAAAGTGGTGCAAAATACAAATATTAAGCTGTGGTTCACTCTATATTCATTTACAGCTCCTCACAAGCCTCTCGTCTTTGGCCCCCTGGGCTTATTGTTGGGCTGTTATTATGTACAAGGAATCCTTAATATCCATCTTGGCAAATATTTTTGAAAACTGAGGGTTTACTATTTCCTGCAGCAGACATTCCTTGTTGAATCTGAAACAAACATAATTATAAATTCGCTTAGGTATATTTTATGTTTGTAACATAAACTTTAATTATATTTTTATGTTAACACTGCAAGTTCTCTGTATATGTTAAGCTATTGATAATACATATTTGAGTCGTAAATGTGTGTGTGTGTACCAAAATAGCTTACGAAAAAACTATCAGTAATGCAATGTATATGTTGAAAATGGATATCAGTGGTATAAAAACCTTACTGTGAAAGATGTGTTTAAAAAAAAGAAGAACCATAGAGGCATATAAATGTAGACTTCATTTAGCACCGCTGTATGAACTACACATTTTACTGCTCTACTCAATAATTGTATGAAAATAATAAGAAAAATACCTGCACAAATATGCTTCCATTTTTTCGCTCCAGAAAGCGTCGTCTTTTTCGATAATTTCATGACATCCAGTGGGAAGTGTAAATAAAGTAAAAAGTAACAATATTTTCTTACCGTTATGTGCATCTGCCATTGCACTTGATATAATTGGTTTGCATCACGTCTCAGTAGCGGTTTTCCGTGAATTATTTCGCAGTAAGTCATCTGAAATCAGTACACGATATGTTTTATGCCACAAATATTGTACAAAATGAATCTAAAAGTTCATTTTCAATAAGCGTTCATTGCATTCAGCAATGCTATAGAGCTAAAACGAACACATATATAGCTGAATATGATAACCTGTCCATTATCGATAGCTTCTTTCGGACTTTGGTATATATCTGCTGAAAGAAGGAACTTAATTTCCATAATGGCATCGTCACGCACCAAACCATCTGCAACAGAATTTTACATGACTTCTATATGACTTAATCGTAAAACAGAAATTACATTATCAAGATTTTAAAAAAAATATATAATTTCATTTTTTAAATGTACCTGGAGTTGCACCAAGAAAATAATATTCAGAATCTATGAATAAGCCACACTCTGTTGCTACTATTCCATGATCTTCGGCCATTTTACACTTGGCTACAGGTTCCAGTGCCGGTCCGATCAACATTTTTAGGTGGTGCGAGATCTAAAAGTGGCGCCCCTCTAATTAAAAAAAATATTGTTAAATCAGTTGCTTTTTATTCCACCAGAAAAAGCAGCGGCCTCCGATTATTAAGCCGAATTATGCTCTCAAAAATGTCAAATCGTAGAAACGTTCGTTTGACCAGGTTGTGCGAGTTACTATATGTGATGTGGTGGACAAATAAAAAATAATAACAACAAATATAATGATTGTCAACTTTTATTTATTGTGTGTTCCATGCAAACATTAATTAAATCAAACGAGTATGTAGTAAAAATATTTTTAAAATAAACTTTAGTGCTTGCAATTTTTTTTTTTACCAAGTCTGAATAATTTCACTTTTGGGCAATAGCTTTTTCTATAGATAAAATTCCAAGATCGGACAGTCTTTCCTGACACATAACCGTTTCTTTCTTCGCGATCGGACTGATTTAAAAACTGGATTTTTTAGGCTAGAGACGCTATTTCCTTAGCTGTAATTAGAGTTGAGGAAAAGCTACGGTACTGTTTCACGCATTCCGAACAGTTTTTCAGTAATTGTGATGCATTTGGTAAGTTCATAGTTTCAGATTGCATAGCTTTACTTACAATGTTTACTTGAAACAATATATCATACCAATCCACCATTGTAATTATTAACTCAAATTACTCCATATTCTGAATTAGCGACAATGCTTCTGATGCTGCAACTGAGTCATTAGTTTCTTTGTGAAGATTTTGAACGGCTTCACAAACTGAAGTGTAGTTAAAGCGAACAGCAGAAAGACTAGAAACTCTACTCTCCCAGCGAGTTTAGCAAACTTTTTTTTTTAACGTTAATCCATCTATGTGCGTGGATATCACTTCCCATCGCTTGGTTGATCCAGAGAATAAAACAAATAGTCTTTGGAGAAATCCAAATAAATAAACAGGTTTAACAGAACTTTTGGCTGCATCTGCTATCACCAAATTCAAGCTGTAGCAGCCACATGGATTAAAAAATGGCCGAGGATATAGTTTTTAAATTCTGGTTTGTACACCTTTGTTCACTCCTATTATATTCGCTCCATTATCGTAGCCTTGACCTCTACAATCGTTCATGTAAAAATCAAATTCTTGAACGATCGTATCCAGAAAGAGGCCAGTGAGTCCTGCTCCCGAAGAGTCACTTACTGGCTTGTAAGCAACAAAACACTCTCGCACTTCGACTTCTTCATTAACGTCAACGAACCGGAATGTTAGTGACATTTTTTCAATATGGCTTACATCAGGAGTGCAGACCATAATGATGGAGAAGTATTTAGCTGACTTTACCATATTCACAATATTATTTCGAACGTCACTTCCAAGTAACCAAATTAATTCGTTTTTAATGCGTTTGCTGAAATAGTGGACATTAGTCTATTTACAACATGGTGGAGGTGCTCCATCATCACATTATCAAATTTTTCTAATAATTGCACCAAACCCAAGAAGTTGCCATTATTAAGGGTGTATAACGTTTCAGAGCTTCCTCTAAATGCCAAATTATTGCATGCCAAGAAGAACACTATCGACATCATTTTTTCGAGGGTAGAAACCGATCTCGATTTCTCATCTTCAATCTGTTTGTGTAATTGTTTGTCTATTTCGCTGAAGTTCTTCAACCTAATCGACGCATGTATCCAACTGTTCATTGCACGTCGGTGATCTGAGGATGTTTCGTGTGTTTCCAGACGCATTGATAAGCGCCCCTAGTCATCAAATCCTTTTTCCAAATTAGAGTTGGGGTTTGTTTTAAGTAAACGACAGCAAAAACAATATACTTTATCTGCATATTTAGATTACACGAGTCATCTTCTTTTAAAAATCTCCCCATTTGGCATTACTTTTTCAGAATGCGAATTTGAAAAATGACGGCCGTCACAATTATTTGGGTGTGATATACATATTTACAATCCGTTAAAACAAACTTGTACCTACACCTTTACTGCCTTATACAAAACGCAGTTTTAGCAAAGATTAAAAAATAGTTACTAAACAGGTACATCACTTCCATACAAAAGCTACAATATTTACGCTATAATACCCTACAAAGGAGCAGTACATCATGCTGCAAGGAGGAACGTATTCGACAAACGCGGGTAATCATTAAATGTCTAAGACAACGTGTGTAATCTCGCCGTGCGGTTTCGTTCATGGATAAGTGGAAAATGTCTTATCGCAGTGCCATAGAATACACTAGAAAGGAGATTATATAAACAATACTTACTTCTGTTTTCTATTTCGAATACTTTGACGCCGTCCCCGCTACCTCTGAGTATTTAGACGTGATTTTGTTCAGTTCGTGATCTCAGGGAAGGTTCGGCCTTGTGGCTAGAGGTAGGGGTCAACGCAGTAGGGCCCCCCGAGCTGTTGAGGCCACTCGGGACGCCTGAATAATAACACAAAACCTCTTCAGATAGTTGGTGAATTTAATACAGCACAGCCCAATACATGGTGCTGCCCGTTCTGGCCGTAACGGTTTGCCCGACGCGACTAGTCACACGCGCAGCTCACTTCCTCAGTGGCGGCTCACGATTCTTATGCGCGTGAGGGGCAGACTCGTATACGTGACGCGAAAGTTACAAAAGACACTCTGACATGGCACACGATATTTTGAAGCACAATACACTACACTAATACCTAGCTCTGGATAAACTGGGCTAGCAACACGTAGGCCCGTGTCTCCGGCGACTCTACGTGGTGACTAGGTGTGTCCCAGGGACTGAATCGTTATTAAGTTTGGTGGCGCACTGCAGTACGACGGTGATACATAAGCCCTGACATGACGAATTACACTTAGGCGAACAACTATTCCGCTAACACATTACACTTGATAAACTGGGCTAGCAACACGTAGGCCCGTGTCTCCGGCGACTCTACGTGGTGTCTAGGTGTGTCCCAGGGACTGAATCGTTATTAAGTTGGATGGCACGTGTCGCCTGCTGGCTGCCCCGTGCGGGCCAAAACTAAGTAGCCTGTAGGCTAGGTTGGGCGTGAAGCGCCGACGTAAAAACACATACTCTCCCCACAGTACTTACGTATGACGTAAACACTCATCTCGGAGCACTGATTGAATTAAGTTAAGTACCTCATGGTAAATTTAGGCCGACCGCGGAACTGTACAAAAGGTTGAAAAGAAATTACACTATGGAAAACTACATGTCGGTGAATGCAAAGGTTGAAGGTTCCGCGTTGCGCGCAGGCTGCCGGCCTGGTTGAGCTCTCGAAGGACACTAGCGGTGTCGCCGCGCGCGACCCCCCTCCCCCGCCAGCCCTCCCGCGGAAACGTGTGAATTTCGCGGGAAACTGAACCGGCCAGGTTCGGGACAAATCGCACATTGAAACATGATTTTGCAAAGACTTAATTATTAATTAATAAAAAATAACGTTTAATAAAATCCTGTGGAAAAACATAATTATAACAATTTGTTGTAGTGCGGCGGAAGGATATGCCACACCCGGCCGGATCCTTGCGCCGGTGTAGCACTCGTTGTATGGCGTTCGCCTCGTCGCACGAACTGCACTTTGCTGCGCGCACGGGCGCGTTCGGTGCACACGCTTTTGCGAGACGTTGATGAGGCATAGCGGTCTATGCGACAGAGGAGCATTGGCGGTCGGCGTCAAATGCCCCCCCTTCTCTGAGACCGCTATGTGCATCAACGCCTCGCTTCACACGCTGAGCACTTCACTGACGTTCGCCGCACTGCGAGCCCTACACTACGCGGCGGAGTGGTGGTGTGTTGTGATGTAAACATTCTGCCCTGAATACCTCTCCCACTCAATGAATGATAAGGGGTTACGCCCTGACCCGTGTCCTTTCCCCCCCTGGGACTGGGCAGCGACGTGCGCCTCTTCTAGCTCAATATGGTGACAAGTGGGTGGGGGGGTCAGTGTGGTCGGGGTGTGGCAGGGTGGTGGAATGGATGACGTGGGCGGGGGGAATGATAGGGGTCCGGCCACGAGTGTTGGCACACCTGGATCGCCCCTTACGGGCCGCGCCCGGGTGGAGTAGCTCGACGGGGACCTGGACCACTCGTAATCCGCCAGGTAGGCCGGGGGTCGGCGGGCCCTCTGTGGTCGTGTGGTGGGGACTGTGCTGGTAGGGGTCTCCACTGTGCAGAGTGTGGTAGGTCCCCTCGTGTCCGGTTGGGTGGTCGGGCAGCTCGCCTCCACGGCGGGGACAGGAGCGAACTCTACCGGCTCGCTGTCGTCCGCGCAGTACGTCCTGACAGGGGCCCGACGTCTGCGGGTGGGGCGCCTATCCCTACTGTCCGGCTCCTCCTCCCCCTCCTCGGGCTCGTCCACGGATACCCGGAACGTGGCGTCCGCCAGGCTGAGGTCCAGCGGCCACAGTGGCTCGACGTCCTCCTCCTCACAGACCTCCTCCCCCTCCTCGTCAGGAAACCAGACCAACGGATTCCCCACCTCCTCGGGGACGTGCGGAACTGTGGCCAGCGGCACCGGGGACCTGCTCGGGGTGTCCCGGAGGTCGGGTTGGTTGCACTCATGTGCCTGATCAGGGCTACTCACGTCTGTGTCGCCCGTGTGCATGTCCCCCCGGGTGGTGGGTTCAGGTGCTGCTCCTTCCCGCGGCGTATCTGTGGCTTCCTGGAGTGTGGGGGATGGTGAAGAGGGGGTCGTTGGGCCAACTCTGACCCCGTGCGCGACTACGCGCAGGTCGTCCCGGTGCACTTTAGCGGGCCGTCCCCTTGGCGTCCGGACCGCATAGGATGAGGGGCCCGTCCTCCACAGGACCTCCCGCGGCTCCGACCATCGAGGCGCCAACCCCGCACAAAAGTTACGCGCCCCGGACGACAAGTGGTGCTGCCTGACATATACCAGCTGACCTGGCTGGATGGGGGGTGGGGGGTGACTAGTCATGGGCGTGTGGGCCGCCAGGAATTGGGCCTGCCGTTGTCTGGCGTGCTCCCTCCCCTCCTCATGATTGGGGCGCGCCACCGTGCCCATGGCAACATCGGCCACCCTGCTTTCCCCGGGCAAAGCCAAGTTCTTCCCGTACAGAAGCTCGGCAGGGGAATGACCGGTGACAGCGTTGGTGCGGCGCCGGAGGCAATACAACAGCTTCGGCAGGTGGACGTCCCATTTGGAGTGGTCGTCCCCCAACCTCAGCCGCAGCTGCGCCTTGACCTCCTGGTTCCGCCTCTCAGTGGGGTTGGCCTGGGGATGGTAAATGGGGGTGGTGTGGTGGTCGAGACCCCAACGGCGACAGTCAGCTCTCCAGCGCCTCCCGCTGAACTGACAGCCGTTGTCCGTCAACAGCACGCGCGCGAAACCATACCGCGGGAATATCTCGTGGTCCAGCAGGGCGGCTATGGTTCCGGCGCGCACGTTGGACACCGGGAAGGCCTCGACCCACCGGGTGAAAATGTCTGTGATGACGACCAAGAACCTCCTTCCCCGGGTGGTCCGCGGGTAGGGCCCCATTATGTCCAGGGCCAGGGTGTGAAACGGGTCGCGGGGCCGTCGGGGGCGCTGCTGCTCCACCCCGTCAGACCGCCTCGTCTTCCTCTGCTGGCACTGCTGGCAGCGCCGCACCAGGTCCCGTACGTCCCGCGTCACCCCCGGCCAATGGAAGGTCTTACGGATGTCTAACTGGGTTTGGTGCGCACCTGGGTGTCCCGCCAGCTCGTGCGTGTGGTGGAAGCCCATGACCTGCTCGCGGGCACCGAGCGGCACATGAAGGCGCCAGGCGTCCATGTCCCCTGGTACCCGGGTCTCCAACACCCCGTCCACGCACCTGTGGTAGGGGTGAACCTGCTCCCCACATGACCGCACCTCGGCCTGTGTGGGGTCGTCTGTCCGCTGGGCCT
Source organism: Bacillus rossius redtenbacheri (assembly GCF_032445375.1). Taxonomy (NCBI): domain Eukaryota; kingdom Metazoa; phylum Arthropoda; class Insecta; order Phasmatodea; family Bacillidae; genus Bacillus; species Bacillus rossius. The sequence continues at coordinate 224,047,432 of NC_086330.1, read as the reverse complement.
GTTTCACGAATTCCACTAATCCGCTCAGGGTCTCCACAGGCAAGACGGCGGGATAATCGGGGGCCCTTGGGATGTGGAATAAAGTTGCGGGCGCCTCCCCTGGAGTGACCGGCGGCGCGACTCCCCCTGGCGGCAACAGCCCCTCCCAGTCCTGGTCATCCTGAAACGTGTTGTGTGGGTCGGGATGGCGCGACAACTCGTCGGCGAACTGGTTGTCCCGTCCAGGGACGTGCTCGACCGCGAAGTCGAAGTTCTGGAGCATCAACGCCCACCTCGTGAACTTCGACTTGCGGCCCTGGGCGGAGTCCAGCCAGCGGAGACACTGGCTGTCCGTCCGCAGCGTGAACCGGCGGCCCTCCAGGTGGTGGCGGTAGCGGCGCATAGCCCAAACGACGGCCATGCACTCCTGCTCGTTCACATGGTACCGCCGTTCGGGCTGGCCGAACTTGGCGCTGGCGTACTCCACCACCCGGCGCACGCCTTTGTCCCCCACCTGGTATAGGACGGCCCCCATCCCCTCCTGACTGGCGTCTGTCTGAAGGAACAGGGGAAGGTCAGGCTGCAGACGGGCGAGCTGGTGGCACTCGCGGAACTGCCGTTTCACCGCATCCAGGGCGGCGTCCGCTTCGCTGGTCCACTGAAACCGGAGCTTGGGTGACAGCAAGTCCGTCATCGGGGCGGTGACGCTGGCAAAATGCGGAATGAACGAGCGCAGCCAGTTGAGAAGGCCCATCAACTTCTGCAGCTGCTTGCGGGTTCGAGGGGCGGGTTTGGACTCAATAAGGTTCAGGTGCTTTGGCAGAGGGCGGCAACCCTCCGCGTCCACCATGTGCCCTAGGTACTCCAGTTCAGCCGCGCCCACGTGGCATTTCTGGGGGGCACACGTGAGGCCGTGTCTGGCCAGCCGCTCAAGGACCAGGCCGAGGTGCCGGGCGTGGTCCTCCCACGACCGTGACCAGATGATGACGTCATCCAGGTACGCGGCGGCGAACTCGCCCGCGTACCCGTCTAACACACGCACCATCATGGCCTGGAAGGTCGCGGGGGCGTCCATCAGCCCGAACGGCATGGCACAGAACTGGAAACGCCGGCCGTCAGGGGCAGTGAACGCGGTCTTCGGGCGGTCCTCTGGACGTACCGGCACCTGCCAGTACCCGGACTTGAGGTCCAGGGACGTGAAGATGCGGGCATCGCCCAGCCCCGCCAAAGCGTCTGTTATGTTGATGAGCGGTGGTGGGGCGGGTATGGTTACTGAATTGACTGGTTTGAAATTCACACAAAAACGCATGGAGCCATCTTTCTTGTTCGCCATGACAATCTGGCAGTTGTATGGCGACTCACTGGGTTCGATGACTCCATCGCGTAACATTTCCGTGATCTGGGTCTGGATGACGTGCCTTTCAGTGGGTCCGAACCCGTATGGTTTTACGAACTGGGGTTGGTGAGATCGGGTGGGGATGGTGTGTTCCGTGGTTGTGGTACGGCGGAGCATATCTGTGGCCGCAAACACCTGTGGCTGTTGAGACAAGACATTGTTTATGAGCTCTACATGGGCAGCGGGCACACCGTTCCTCAAGTCCGCGAGCGTGATGGGTGTCCCCTGCTCGGCGGGTGGCCGATAGCCCAGGCTGTAAACTGTGCGCCGCTCGTGGTGGCCAACGTGCAACCTCCCCTCCCTGACTTCCACAGTGGCGTCCTCCTGCGCCAGCCAAGGCAGACCTAGGATCAGCATCTCCCGTAGTCCCTCTACTACTAGTGCTGTTGTGTGACTAACATGGTCCCTGATGGAGAGGGTGATGTTCGAGCGGCCAACAATACGCGCTGTCGCCCCCTGCGTCGCTAACTGTACCTCCTCCACATCTGAGACAATGTCCCGTACGCTCGAGCATTGAGCCGACACATACGTGTGGCTGGCGGCCGTGTCGACAAGAGCATGCACCGGCTGTCCATCCATCCTGACGGGAATCCGGAGTAAATGCCCCGCCCCAGGTCCCAACTGCCCTAATTGGAACGACTCACCACACTGCTCCCGGGGCGCTGCCGCTGCCGTCAGGCGGTCCGTAGGTGCTGCCGGTGTCGCCGGGGTCACCTGGTGTCCGGTACTGCTCGCCGACGACCCGGTGCAGGCCGCTGACGAGTCGGGTGCTCCGCGCCCGTCCGTCCTGACGGGGCGTGCCGGGTTATCAGCGGACACCGCAGGTGCTGCCGGTGTCGCCGGGGCCACCTGGTGTCCGGTGCGGCTCGCCGACGACCCGGTGCAGGCCGCTGACGAGTCGGGTGCGCCGCGCCCGTCCGTCCTGACGGGGCGTGCCGGTGTGTCAGCGGACACCGCAGGTGCTGCCGGTGTCGCCGGGGCCACCTGGTGTCCGGTGCGGCTCGCCGACGACCCGGTGCAGGCCGCTGACGAGTCGGGTGCGCCGCGCCCGTCCGTCCTGACGGGGCGTGCCGGTGTGTCAGCGGACACCGCAGGTGCTGCCGGTGTCGCCGGGGCCACCTGGTGTCCGGTGCGGCTCGCCGACGACCCGGTGCAGGCCGCTGACGAGTCGGGTGCGCCGCGCCCGTCCGTCCTGACGGGGCGTGCCGGTGTGTCAGCGGACACCGCAGGTGCTGCCGGTGTCGCCGGGGCCACCTGGTGTCCGGTGCGGCTCGCCGACGACCCGGTGCAGGCCGCTGACGAGTCGGGTGCGCCGCGCCCGTCCGTCCTGACGGGGCGTGCCGGTGTGTCAGCGGACACCGCAGGTGCTGCCGGTGTCGCCGGGGCCACCTGGTGTCCGGTGCGGCTCGCCGACGACCCGGTGCAGGCCGCTGACGAGTCGGGTGCGCCGCGCCCGTCCGTCCTGACGGGGCGTGCCGGTGTGTCAGCGGACACCGCAGGTGCTGCCGGTGTCGCCGGGGCCACCTGGTGTCCGGTGCGGCTCGCCGACGACCCGGTGCAGGCCGCTGACGAGTCGGGTGCGCCGCGCCCGTCCGTCCTGACGGGGCGTGCCGGTGTGTCAGCGGACACCGCAGGTGCTGCCGGTGTCGCCGGGGCCACCTGGTGTCCGGTGCGGCTCGCCGACGACCTGGTGCAGGCCGCTGACGAGTCGGGTGCGCCGCGCCCGTCCGTCCTGACGGGGCGTGCCGGTGTGTCAGCGGACACCGCAGGTGCTGCCGGTGTCGCCGGGGCCACCTGGTGTCCGGTGCGGCTCGCCGACGACCCGGTGCAGGCCGCTGACGAGTCGGGTGCACCGCGCCCGTTCGTCCTGACGGGGCGTGCCGGTGTGTCAGCGGACACCGCAGGTGCTGCCGGTGTCGCCGGGGCCACCTGGTGTCCGGTGCGGCTCGCCGACGACCCGGTGCAGGCCGCTGACGAGTCGGGTGCGCCGCGCCCGTCCGTCCTGACGGGGCGTGCCGGTGTGTCCGCGGACACCGCAGGTGCTGCCGGTGTCGCCGGGGCCACCTGGTGTCCGGTGCGGCTCGCCGACGACCCGGTGCAGGCCGCTGACGAGTCGAGTGCGCCGCGCCCGTCCGTCCTGACGGGGCGCGCCGGGGTGACAGTGGAGGCCGGGCTAGGGTTCCAGGGACAGTGGCCAGCCATGGCACTACCCCCTAGCGGGCGTTTCCCGACGTAAGGCCGCCCGCCCCACGGGCTTGCCAGACAGCTGCCCGCGTGGGACAGACGTCGTGCCAGTGGTACCGCTCCTCACGGCAGTACTTGCAGCGCGGAGCCCCCTGGTTTGGTGCCCCGGTGTTCTCCCTGGGTGCGGTACGTCGGGACGGCTGCTCCCCCTGTTGCCTCGGCACTGGCTCCACGTACGGTACCAGAGCCCTGGAGACCTCGGGGGCCGCCAACATCGGTGGCGACGCACCTGGCCGTCGGGTGGGCGGCTCGCGGCTGCGACGGACAGCTTGCACGTCGCGCTCCACCTCGTTCGCCAACCGCACGAACGTCTCCAGTCCCTTGTCGGTGGCGGCCCTAAGGAATGGCCGCAGTTCGGGCAGCATCAGCTGGACGACTACCCCTAGCATGCTGCTGTCGTCCTCCCCTTCCGCCAGCCGTCGGTGGAGCCGCGCCTTAGACCTGATGAAGGCCTCCGCGCTCTCCCCCGCCTCCTGAGGCCGGCAGAACAGTGACTGTTGACACCGGGCCCGGGCACGGGCGTCGTTGAAACGCTCCTCCAGTCCGTTGGCGAAGTCACCCCACTCCATGCCGTATTCTCCGGCTGTGGTCCACCAGTCAAGGGCACACCCCCTCAGCTGATCGCACGCCTTCTCCGTCCACTCATCTGTAGGCACCGCGTATCGTGCCAGCCTGTCTCGGCATGTCCGCAGGAACTTTGCGGGGTCCTCGTGCTCCTGCCCTCCGAACTCCGGCAGCTTGAGGGTGCCGCCGGGGCGCGGTGCGACAGGGGCCGCCGGCGTCGCTGACGGTCTGTCCAGCGCGAGCTCGCACGCGCGGCACATGAATAGCCCATTCCGGAAGTTAAGGAACTCCCGGGCCTCGGTGCACGAGCGGTGCCTCACGGTGCCGCACTGGTGGCAGAACGCCACCTCATCGGGCCGCCGATGACATCCCCTCGCGCCGCACTGAATTGTAGACGTCGGCCCTGATTTTCTGTCGTCAAAGTCTGTTTTGTGCTTCCTATCTGTGTCGCAGGTACAGGTGGCGAAAACCCCTGCCGCGGCATGATTTATTGGCAACCCTGGCAGAAGGCATGCGTGGCATACCCCTTCCATGTCTATCTTTACCGCTCCGTCACGGCTCATGTTCGTGCTCCTGTTCGGCGCGTAGCAGCTGCGCAGCTGCGCCACCTGATCCGTGTGCGAGGCGCGCGGACTTCCGCTCCCACAGCCGTTATCTCGCCTGACGCGTAACTTGATGCGCGTCTGGCGTGTAACTTGACGCGCGCCTATCGCCAGGTGCCCGCTCCTTTGGCTGTCTGCGCGTCGCGTCCGTTTCCGCGCGATTCCCGACTTCCTACGCGAGCCCTTACTGGTACACTAATTTGAAGTATAAAATTTGAAAAATTTGAGAAAAAATTTGAAAAATTTGAAACAAAATTTGGAAATTAATTTTTAGAAAATTAAAGCCACACTAGTCGGCGCCAATTTGACGCCGTCCCCGCTACCTCTGAGTATTTAGACGTGATTTTGTTCAGTTCGTGATCTCAGGGAAGGTTCGGCCTTGTGGCTAGAGGTAGGGGTCAACGCAGTAGGGCCCCCCGAGCTGTTGAGGCCACTCGGGACGCCTGAATAATAACACAAAACCTCTTCAGATAGTTGGTGAATTTAATACAGCACAGCCCAATACATGGTGCTGCCCGTTCTGGCCGTAACGGTTTGCCCGACGCGACTAGTCACACGCGCAGCTCACTTCCTCAGTGGCGGCTCACGATTCTTATGCGCGTGAGGGGCAGACTCGTATACGTGACGCGAAAGTTACAAAAGACACTCTGACATGGCACACGATATTTTGAAGCACAATACACTACACTAATACCTAGCTCTGGATAAACTGGGCTAGCAACACGTAGGCCCGTGTCTCCGGCGACTCTACGTGGTGACTAGGTGTGTCCCAGGGACTGAATCGTTATTAAGTTTGGTGGCGCACTGCAGTACGACGGTGATACATAAGCCCTGACATGACGAATTACACTTAGGCGAACAACTATTCCGCTAACACATTACACTTGATAAACTGGGCTAGCAACACGTAGGCCCGTGTCTCCGGCGACTCTACGTGGTGTCTAGGTGTGTCCCAGGGACTGAATCGTTATTAAGTTGGATGGCACGTGTCGCCTGCTGGCTGCCCCGTGCGGGCCAAAACTAAGTAGCCTGTAGGCTAGGTTGGGCGTGAAGCGCCGACGTAAAAACACATACTCTCCCCACAGTACTTACGTATGACGTAAACACTCATCTCGGAGCACTGATTGAATTAAGTTAAGTACCTCATGGTAAATTTAGGCCGACCGCGGAACTGTACAAAAGGTTGAAAAGAAATTACACTATGGAAAACTACATGTCGGTGAATGCAAAGGTTGAAGGTTCCGCGTTGCGCGCAGGCTGCCGGCCTGGTTGAGCTCTCGAAGGACACTAGCGGTGTCGCCGCGCGCGACCCCCCTCCCCCGCCAGCCCTCCCGCGGAAACGTGTGAATTTCGCGGGAAACTGAACCGGCCAGGTTCGGGACAAATCGCACATTGAAACATGATTTTGCAAAGACTTAATTATTAATTAATAAAAAATAACGTTTAATAAAATCCTGTGGAAAAACATAATTATAACAATTTGTTGTAGTGCGGCGGAAGGATATGCCACACCCGGCCGGATCCTTGCGCCGGTGTAGCACTCGTTGTATGGCGTTCGCCTCGTCGCACGAACTGCACTTTGCTGCGCGCACGGGCGCGTTCGGTGCACACGCTTTTGCGAGACGTTGATGAGGCATAGCGGTCTATGCGACAGAGGAGCATTGGCGGTCGGCGTCAACTTCTATAATAATCTAAATACTAATCTTTCAGCCGTTAACCACACACACACTCTACAACACAGATATACACTCGCGCGCGTTTGAACGACTTGACAATTCAATAGACAATGCTTGCCTAGCGAAACAAGTAACGGACGAAATTTAACACCGCGCCTCACTCCCCCGTAATGGACGATTTGAAATGGGGAGGAGCCAAGCAGTTCAAGTAACGGCCGGATGAAGTGCCAATGTCAACTACGGGACACAGAATGTAAATAAACAGTTGCAAGTAATGGAATCCGAATAAGCCACATTAAAAGATCTGTCGTACACAAAATCATTAGTAATTTGAATTCAATCGAATTTGGTGACGTGACACCACGACGTCAGGGCGTGGGTACCTCAAGTCGTCCATTTTCCCGTGAGACTCGACTGATCGTCGCCGTCGTTCGTCTCACGTGTCGGTTGATTTCGGCGCCCCCACCTTGATGGCGCCCGGTGCGGTCGCACCGCTCGCACCGCCCTAGGACCGGCCCTGACAGGTTCGTTGGCAATACCATACTGTGTACCTTTCGTGCTGAAGTTTCCATACAATATGGAATGAACTAAGTTTCTACAAGATGTTTCTACATGATGTTCTACAAGTTTCGTTGCTAGTCTCGTGCGTACCGAAGAAGATGAGTTGTAGCTCTCATTTTACAAACCCTGCCGAAATTGGAAGCAGTTAGTAGTAACTTCCTCCTCTCTGTATTCCACAAGTGACATCTCTATTGCAACAAAGTCGTTCTTTGTAGCTCATTTCGCTCTTCTTCGGTCCGCACGAGACTAGCAACGAAACTTCTTTTCTTTTCCTCATGCTCTGATGCTGTAATCGTAATCTCTGGGTGATCTTTCTTTGTCTGTGCCAAACCATAGAGCTCATCTGCAGTATAAAGTGTTTTTATCGCTTTCATTTGTATCTTGGTATTGGGCAACCGTTGATGTTTTCTTCTTTGTCTTGCTCGTTGTTGCTGGGCGATGAATTTTTTTGTGTACATTCCTAGAACAAAAAAAATGTACATGTAATTGTAAAACAATTTCCCTTATTAACTCCGTTATGTTTTGTACACTGATAATATGTTTGAAATATAGCTGACCCTGCCCAAATATTTTTGTGATGTAATTATTTTTAAAAATAATTGCATAATGGCTTCAGAAGTTTAGTGAAGACGCTTTCATAATATTTCACACACCCCATAAACAAGTTGGCAGTGTGGATGTCAATAAAACACTTAATGGCTGCCCTTAAATATTTCTTGTAGTGCTCAATATTGTGGTTACCTGAAATAAATTTGTCTTGATATATCACCAACAATACAGCTTTCATCACAACACGAGCCTGTATTATTTTGGCCTGGCATGGGCGAGAGTGTAGCTGCTGCCAAGTCATTAGCATTGCTCCTGAAAGTAAAATATAACTTTCATGTTATATTTTATACAAAGAATTTTTGTGAAATTTTGTAAATGAAGCGTATAATGAATGGTTGGGTATTTCTTATGTGTATTGTTAAAATATATATACATATACACTATATGTCTTTATACTCTGCCATGAATTCAACCCACTGGCTCATGATGCAGACATTTTGTGGACATGGTTACGTTATCGAATTAAAATTCATATTGCTGTCCATGTTTAAGGCCATGAACGTGAGCTTTTAAAATACTGATGCAAATTATTCAAGTACTTCGTACCGAAATGCATTGAAGAAACTTAAGACAGTGCGTACCTATGCATTGCAATGGCGATGTAAAAAAATAGTTATTTAATTAGTAACTAGCCGCCCATTGCAAAAATCCTTTAAAAATAACAAGCAAAATGTTTCTCTTAAAAAAATTATTTCGGGAAAACTGTAACACTTACTATCAAGGTCTTACAATGAACAACACGTGTCAACTGTTTTTACACTTTAAGAATATATTGGATACTTTTCTATTGCTTTAGTTAACCTTTACATCATGTAAACGGACGACACAGCATTTATTATGTAATCATTTCATCCCTTATTATTTATTAAATAAAACACTATACACTCATAAGCCACTCTTATTGTAAACAAGAAGTAAGAACCTAAGCAAGCCATGGGTTGTTACAGATACGTACAGCTGTTTAGCAAAATTTTCAGGCAGTCCGTGCTGTCTGATGCATGCTGCATTCGCTTAGGGCCTTGCATCGTGTATACCAAAATAAATTTGATTCACTCACTCATTCACACTCTTCATACCCTTGCTTAAATTACATATGATAATTAATACAAAATGCGTGTTTTGAAATTAAATCCTGTAAGATCTTTACTTACTGAACTAGCTGTTGCTTTCTTTTCTTCCACCAAGCACGAGAGATTTTCTTTCTTGACGCTCCTCTGATACATGGTCTTACACGTAAACTTGTATTTTCTTTTGAGAATCGCCAACATTTTTTCTGCGACATTGCACATGAAAAAACCGTAATGTTATGTTCAACTAGCCCAGAATGTCTGCGCTACACCTTCGGAAAGCAGTTTGAGAGAGGAACCGGTTATCGGTAACACAATCTTCGCGCGTATTGTGTCAAACATTTGTTGCCCTTGGACTCGCAGTGGAAGAAGGGTCTAACGATCAGGCAGGGAAATATACAAATGTTGAGCTAGATGGGCGCGTTGCCCTTGTTGTCACGGGCAGCCCAGTCTTACCAAAGCAGTCATTTTGACTGTTTTTTTATATTTCTTTAGTAAATATGTAATAATATATTTTTAATGAAATGCACTTGACTAAAATAAAATTAAACAAGAAATTCAATGTGTAGAACAATTTTATACTTGTTAATTTTTCTGATATTTTTTAAACAAGATGAGATAAAATAAAATTCTCAGCAAAAAATACTATTATACAATATTATCTATTCGCATTCTTTATATATTAATTTTTTATTTTTTAAACAAATGTTGTATTAATATAAACTTAGACTTTTGAAACAAATATGCTGCCTAAAATGTGGTTTCGCATACTGGAAGAACACAATACATTTTCTAAATACATATAATGTTGACTTCAATACAAACTTTTTCTGAACACATAATGTTTACCAACATAGTCAATATCTCTGGTTTCATTTCATTGGTGCAAATATTTTCCTATCTTTGTACTTGCACTCTAATACAATAAAATATGTAAATAAACACTGTAATTGCAAAATAAAAGTATGGTCATTACACTTTTATAGATACTTAAACTTGATGGTAAGTAACATTCGACTACGAAAATACTACACAGATGACATTTATACATCCCACATACAAATAAATAAGTAATTATAGCAAACACAGTAATGGCAATAAAATGACAGACTTCACTTTTACAATAAGCTAATAACAGCAAAATTTTCCAAATAAAGTGCACCGAATATGGCCTGTTTCCCTAATATGGCCTATTTACAGAAAAAATACTTAGTTCAGAAAAATCCAGCAGGTAGCACCACTGTACAGCAGATAGTATCGAATGCTTCCAACTAACGGCAAGAGAAAGCGCCACGGGCACAATGACTCGCTACAGGACGTTCTTATTGTGTTTTTAGAAGTTGGTTGCCGAAGCCATCTTATTTACTAGCGTTATGAAAGAATTAATTGTTTCTTACACGTAAGTCATACAATATTTAACTTTACTTTAAAACGTTCAGAATTGTATACTCTTTAAGATGGTATAATGAAATATGCTTTCATTTTACTAAAAACATAACTTCAATGTGGTTATTTAATTAAATGTAAAGTGTCCTAATATGGCCTGTGTAGGCCATATTAGGGTAATGTAGGCCATATTAGGAACATAAAATCTGTGTTTCGATTTTTACAATGTATTTATTTGTATGAATTTTTCTATGTTTTAGGTGATGGGTCCTTGTCTTAAACGTGCTCAGTGGACAGAGAAAGACTTGCCACATGTTGTTGAAGCGGTCAAGTCGAACACACTATTAACATATGTCGCATCAGAAAGATTTTCTGTTCTACGTCGGACTGTACCCCGATATATCGATGAAGGTAAAACATTTAAATCAAAACTTGGTAGAAGAAGCATTCTTACCCATGAACAAGAGCAGAATTTGTGTGAACGTATAATGAAATTGGCAAACACTGGATATCCTTTAACAGCAACAGCTATCAGACTTTGTGTTTACCGATACTGTACAACCAACAATATCAAGAATATGTTTTCTATTCAAAAAGGCCTTGCTGGACGGAAATGGCTCAAGGGGTTTCTGGAAAGAAATAAAAATATTGCTAAACGTACGGCTCAAAACCTCAACCCAGCAAGAGCACAGAAGGTCAACAAGTTTATTGTGTCAGACTATTACAAGAAACTGAAAGAACTATTAATCTCTAAAAATCTAATGGGGAAACCTGAGAGTATATATAACGTCGACGAAAAGGGGCATAGGTTAAGTCTGCACAAACAACCTTCCATATATGCCAAAACAGGAAGTAAATGGGTACACATTATTGCTAAAGAGCATGGAGAAAGTGTTTCCATTGTTGCTTGTGGCAACGCATTGGGATCTGCTGTGCCCCCCATGATACTTTTCAAAGGTGTCCGTATGAAGCCAGAATATGTAGATAATTTACCTCCCAGCTCTGTCTGCCAGATGACACCACGAGGTAGTATGACAACGAAGGCATTTGTAAGCTGGATACATCATTTCAGTAGATTAAAAATACCAGGGCCATGCATCATTATATTCGATGGTGCTAAAAGCCATCTGGATTATGAAATTGTTGATGTGGCTGATCAGTACCAAATAACTCTTTTCTGCCTTCCAGCAAATACGACACATGAACTCCATCCTCTGGATAAGTCGGTGTTCAGAGCTTTTGAGCACTATTGGGATGAAGCTGTGTTGTTATACTGGAGTAATCATGGTGACAGGACAATTACAAAACATCGCTTTAGATCTTTGTTCACTGGAGTGTGGGACAAATGCATGAATCCGTCCAACATTAAGTCAGGCTTCAGATCTACAGGGATTTACCCATTTAATCTTGACATTCTGCCTGATGAAGCATATGTACCCAGCTCTGTCACCGGAAAAAATAGCCTTCTTAATAGTGGGCCAGAACATGTAGAGCTATAGCGAGAAAACTTCAACCAGCGACCTGAGTGTTCAGGAGTGCCTATTTTACCATGTGATGAAGAAGAGGAATTTGTCCAGGAAGTACTGAGGAGACATAACACCGAAGGCAACTCTGTTAACAGCACAAGTGATTCATTCAAAACATTCTTGCCAACACCTCAAAAAAAATTCAAGAACAGCAAAGAGGAAATCATCTCTAAACTGCAAGGCCATTCACCTAAAAAAATCTCTATTTTCAAGACCAAGTACAGAGCAGTCAAAGGAAGCTCCTGGTGCAAAAAGGAAAACTTCTCTCACGAAGGCAAATGTCTCAAGGCCAGGTGGGCGAAAGCTTGATTCTGGAAGACGCACAGACAGATTTCCCAAAGCTTCAACATCTGTCGCCGACCAAATACAAGAGTCATGGTACTGTGTTTAGTGCAAAGAAGAGAGAGTTATTGACATGCGAAAATGTAAGATTTGTGAGAAATATCTCCATGAACAATGTGTAGGACTTATGGCTGATGACACTGATGAGTTCATTTGTCCATATTGTAAAAAATAAAATTAGACTTAATTTTAAACATCCATAATAATGTCATGAACACTTATATTTTTAATTAATCAATGGTTTGCCAGTTAAATTGATTTTATAGCAGTTGTTGACAATTCATGTTAAACAATTTGTGACAATCACTAATGTCATTACCTATTCCTGTATATTATTCTTGAATCATGCAATTTAGAATTTTTTAAAAATTTTAAGTAAAGAAATAGGTATATTTCTACATATTTTGAAGCAAGAAAATTTGTGTAGGCTACAAAAATAATGAATGTTATCTGTTATTATGGTTGAAATTCTTAATAAATTTAAGTAAAAATTATAGAAATAACATTTAACATCACTAGAAGCAATATTCCAATATATAAAATTAAAATGTTTCAATCCATTATATATTTATTTAAGTGAATAATATTTTTTACAGCTAAGTAAATCTTTAATGATCTTTTTTCTGCTTAAATCACGATCGTGTGTCTAATAGGCCATATAAGGAGCACTAGGCCATATTATGTCCACAATACAGATTCGCACAAAATGAAATTATTAAAAAATATACACATTGTAAAACACATCTTATAACAATTTTTGAGTACACAATATACTTCTCTACAACACACATAAATTATTCACATATTTAGTCATTGGTTTTGTGTGTAGGCACATCCAAACCTTAGCTAGGCCATATTCGGTGCACTTACCTACACTATATTAGCTGCGATTTTCTTATTCAATTCTAATAAATAATAGTCACTATAGTTTTCCTGAATCATTCGTCACATTTTTTACATATCCTTCTTTTTCTGCTGGTGCATACTCCACAAACTGGTTTCCTGCACATTTATCTCTGGTTTTATTGTTGTTACACAGTGATATTTGGCACTGAATACGCTTGTTGTCACTAGATTCTTGTGGAACATCCATCCAGGCACTTGGAAATGCCACTCGAACATGTGAACTTGTTGCCACATATGGTCCAGCTAACTCTTTTGCCAAAGAAAGAATAAAATTTATTCTTGAAATCTTATCTTCGGTAACATCCTTGTATGCATCCATGCCAAGTCAAGGATGTTGTAAAAACGTGAACTGGCCACCTACGACTCATGGCTCTTGTAGTGTATTAATGTGCCATTTGGTCAACAATATCAACACCGTATTTTTTTTCATTATAAAACCGTATCGTTTCTGGTAACCGTTTCTCTGTCTGCTGATCAATATCTACCCCAGTGTGAAGAGTACTCAGAATTAGAACATTTTTTGTCAATTTCCTTGGTAAGAAGTAAGGACCATATCATTGTTTTTGAAAAGAGAAGTTGAATGTAAAGGATTGTGAGCATGTTTCACAGAGGGCGGTACTTCCCGTCTGGGCCTATTCAGTGTTCCAACAAGGCTTGTTTTTCTTTTTTTTCAATTCCTTAGCAAGACTAACAGAGGTAAAATAACTGTCTGTAATCACATTTCTTCCCTTGTCCAGGAATGGCTCCATTAGTTGGAGCACTACATGTTCACCTAAAGATCTATCAGCAGGCCTTGTTTCATCTTTCCCAAAGTAGGGAAAGTCATTCAAAATGTATCAATTTTTAGCATCTACAGCCAGACAGTATTTCATTCCAAACTTGTCTGGTTTGTTGGGCATATACTGTGTAAATGGACAACGACACTTTGAAGGAAAAAGTTGCTCATCAATTGTTATATTATCTGATGGTTTGTAACAGATAATGCAATTGTTCACAAACATTCTCCAAATCTCGGATATGAGGCAAAATTTATCATCTTGTTTTCGACGAGAGCGTGTGGCTCTCTCATCAAAGCGCAGGAATCTCATAATCTCTGTGAATCTGTTCCTACTCATTTTCTTAGTGAAAAAAAGTGGACCCCATTCCCGAAACCACAGCTGAAGAACATGGATTGTGTTTGCACCATAAGCTCCACGTGCATAAAGTATTGCTATGAATGCTTCCATTTCCTCAAATGATAAGGTACAGTTATTATCTTTTAGCACAGAACGTGCTTCCTGCTCTGTGCATATTTTTATATGATGCAACATTGATTCGTTTATGAAAAGACGCCATCCACTGAAAAGTCAGGTACCGACGAGAACAATTATATCGGCAGTTTCTGCAGTTTCTTGAAACCAAAGTAATTTTTATATTAATGATAATTTTTTACAATGTATACCAGTGACATAAATTTATTTAAAAATAACAGGTGATCATAATGGAAAAATAAACTCTGTTAAAATTTAATAACGAGTTGTTATGCCAACTTTGATTTTCATTTCTGCAGTACAGTCAAAGTGACTGTTCGGTAAGACTATTAGTACCATACAAAAATAACATAAAAGTGAAGCCTTGAAAGCAAATGTGTGTACATCATGTAAAAGTACATAAAAAATAGTTAAAAGTCATTAAATTTCGTCCTCAGATGATTGTTGGAATTGTAGGAACTACACAAAACAAAAAAGGAAAAAGGTCACAATGACTGCTTGGTAAGCCTAGTGTTAAGTATGATGATACTAACATTGATGTTTTGTTTGCTTATTATGCATATTTGTCATGTTTGGATATTTCTGATTGTTTAGATTTTAGTGTTCGTGTATATGACATAGTGCAAGTGTATCAATTTGAATATGTTATTTAATTTTAAAAGTTGACAAGAAGGTCAATCACTTGTAAGACTAAGCTCATGAAAATTTATGTACAAATTGCACATAACTACTATAAATTAGTTTAACAAATTTGGATTAATTTGGTAAAGATGATCACTGTTATTTAGTGACACTAAATAGAACCCGCAATCAACTTTGGAGCGGCATTCTATAAACTAACCAGTAGTTTATAGTAATTGATAATTTTATTTAATTTCAAAATTTTTATATGTTTATTTGTGAAGTATTGCCACAACTTGTGTTTTGGGGAACTTTCTTCTTTTTCTTTTTATTATACTTGATAGTAAATTTTAAAAACGATATCTTTGGATTTTAAATACTTATTTGCCTATATCCTCTATTCTTGCTTTTGAATTACAAGGTCGATGGAGGGTTTTATTAGGAATGGTGAATTCGAAGAGTGGGCATAAAAGAAAATGATAAGCAGCAGATTTGATTGAGACTTCTAGATATACGACTCTAAAATTTATATAAAACTTATAGTTCATAGCTGCCAATATTCATCAAGAACTACATAATAGTCATCGAAGATAGTCAAGAACTACTTACATAATCGTCATCGAAGATAGTCAAGAACTACATAGTCGTCATCGAGGATAGTAAAGAACTACATCATTATCAAGAATGTGAACAACTGTCCTTCGTCGCCATCAACAATAACCGATTTGGAGACCCATCAACAACCAATCGCTGTCCACATGGGAACCTGCTCAACAACAAGCCGTATACACTGAGGGCCGCTGTTCCTGTGGAGCCATCATCGTGAAGATGAAGAACTAGGATATCACTACGGCATCACGAATGTAGTCACTGAGATGCGCAGTTCACGGTATAGTTGAAATACCCTATCTTAAGGTTGTATTGTCCTTAACTTGCGGCATATTCTGAGGTAACTATGAACTACGAGAACTTGTTACATCTTTCCAACTCCACAAGTTTCTAATTAGTAGCAGTACATAACCCGATAGCAGTTTATCAATCTTATTTCTGATTCACCTACTTACACCCATATAACCTGAGATACTAACTGAAGAGTCCCGATTGAGCTAAAATAAGTTAAAATTTTCGTTACATTTGAATATAGCAAGATTTGTAATATCAAGTTCCAAGATATTATTTCAATATAAATATTAGATTTTTATTTGAAGAGGTGTCCTATTACACAGGTTGTGCAATATTAATCTTTTAAATCATTCTAATGAATATAGTTATCCGTGTAAAAATTGAAATTATTATTTTATAATGTGAAAATAATTTCATTTACAGTAATACAACTAGTAATATTACAACAGTGAATCGTTTGAGTTATTCTTTGAATTGGAGTGAAAATTAAAATTAATGATAAAGTATAATTTTGTGTTTATTAATAACACAGTGGATCACCTTAACGTAAAGTGTTACTGATTGTTATTGATTCACCACCAATAATTATAAACATATACTCAGAGATCATATATGTTCTTTAGAGCTTCTCAAATTTATAGTAACCAAATTACTATCTTTGTTGGTCTGCCAATGACCGGGTTACTCATATTGACAGTGGTGATCACACTATGAAACTACAAGGATACAAGTCTACTCGGCTCCAAATGCTCCAAATGCTCCAACAGCTCCAAATGCTCCAAATGCTCAAAATGCACCAACAGCTCCAACAGCTCCAAAAGGCTCCAAAAGGCTCCAAATGCTCCAATAGCTTCAAAAGACTCCAAATGCTCAAAATTCTCAAACAGCTCCAAATGGCTTAAAAGGCTCCAAATGCTCTAAATGCTCCATCTTAATTTGGCTCCAACTGATTTCAATTACTCTTTATCGAACTTGACATGATTATTTGCATGTCTTTATAAGTATACATTTTGTCTGGCAGTGGTGTTTTTGTTTACACCTTTAAGTTATAAGTTTTATTTAGAAATAAGATTTAGAGAAATGGTGGATACCATCTTGAAAAAAAAATTAAATTTTCTTCAAGTTTATACACGTAGCCTACATTTAATTTAAGCCATTATTAGTGTAGCCAGCTTCCCTCAGTTCTTTGAGTATGAAGGATATTTCTTTGATGTTCGAATAGTTTAATGCACAAAGCGGACCATGTAGTAGTCTTAGCCTGTCAACCAATATATTAGGATCATTCAATGAGGTATAATCAATCTCTTCTGCCACCATCTTCCTTGCACGTTTAAAAAATAAATATTATCTCTGGTGTCTTCCGTTTTATCATCAACCACAAGGTCACTTTCGTCATCGAGCCAGTGATTATCACAAGCTTGATCAAGATAATTAATTTTATTATGTCGTTTCCATCGTTTTGGTCTCAAGTCACCATCACAGTCTTCGATCTTGCCTGCTTTAGCTGCTTCAGCACAGTCTTCGATCTCGCCACAAGCTTCAGAGTCACTGTAGCAATCACCGTAGAAGGCATCGTCTTCACCCAGATTACCGTAAGAATTCGATATCGTTGATGTCGAAGTGTCTTCATCGTCTTCATGCTTCCTTTCTATGAGTCCATCATTTTCACATGTATTGTGGATCTGCTGAATATCGGTTTGAATGTAAGTAGTTAGGTTATGTCGGTCCGGGGACAGTGGTGCTTGGTGCAGGATTCATGATTCATGAACTTTGACCCCTGACGTCACTGTTATGACCTTTGACCCCTGACGTCAACATAGATTTCCTGGAAATTTCCCGATTTTCCGCCAAATTTCCTCAAAATTTCCCATTTTCCTACAAAATTTCCCTACAATATTTCCCCATTCCCGAAATTTTCTTACCATCCGCAAATCTCTGGATAGAGGGTTAGAATCATCCTTACCTACCCTCCCATCTCCGGATAGCGGGTTGGTATCCCCCTTACCTACCCACCCATAGATGACATCACCGCACCCCCCATCTTGGATTATGTCCTATCCGGTCACCATAATTTCCGACCGCCATTTTGGATTCAATTTTCGCATGCTCTATCATTCCATTATTATTATGCAATCATATAGTATTACATCATATCTGACCGCCATCTTGGATGACCCGGCTACCATATAGTATTACGTCATTTCCGGCTGCCATCTTGGATTACATCATTTCCATTCACCATTTTGAATTCTAGAACTTTCTACCATTTGGTTTTCCAGTATTTAATATTATGAAGTCATAGCCGCCATTTTAATCACACCTGTTGCAATTTTCGTTACGATCGCCATCTTTGTTTATGACATCACAACAGTCATTTGTTTTCGTCTGCTGAAGGCCGCCATCTTGGATGTTGTTACTATCGCCATCTTGTTTATTTTTCTTCTGTGCTGGGGACCGCCATCTTGATTTCACATTATGTTACGCCATCTTTGATTTCCCCATCTTTGTTTCTGATGTTTGTTCCTAGAGAGCATCACCATCGCTCTATTCATACACACAAGGTCGATATTTCATTACATACCAATGTTATCATGGTCCTTATCAATATATTAAAATATTGCTTTTATACAAAATACATTCGGAACTGCTGAGATTCGAACCATCACACAGCTTTGACCTTTAGGTTGGAAAACATACACCTTTAACTGCTCGGCCATCAAGACAATTACCGATCTAAGAATTAAATAAGGTATATATATAAAACATTAACACACACATATTCGGACTTGTAATATTTTTATTGAAAGTAATAATAGCATCATCTTTTCGAGAATTATACGACATAGGCTATATATTTTTATTATTGTTTCAATACTCGCTACCAGGAGCACTAGTGTCTAGCAGAGTGCGGTCGCCATCTTGTTTTCTGTATTTGCTACCAGGAGCGCTAGTGTCTAGCAGAGTGTGCAGCGGCCATCTTGTTTTCAATATTCGCTACCAGGAGCACTAGTGTATAGCCGAGTACAGCAACAATCTTGTTTTCAATATTCGCTACCAGGAGCGCTAATGTCTAGACAAGTGCAGCCGCCATCTTGTTTTCAATATTCAATACTAGGAGCGCTAGAATCACTTAGTACACACATTAACTGCCAGAGAGCGTCATATTAGTTTGATTCTGCCCTGCTTGAGTGTAGTGCTGTCTTGACCTATACATCTTAAATATGTCCCTAACCTTGAACTTTCCACTATATTGGATTATAGCATTTATGTTCGCCATCTTGTCGCCAACACTATCTTGGCATCATCACATTTCACATTACTGTCAACACCCTGAACTTCCTGCCATCTTGGACTACATCATCACATTTGACTTATAACATATCCACACTGCCGCCATCTTATATTTTGTTATCACCCACTTTAATCTTGACCATCAACATATTGTATTATCATCTCATGTATGCACCCACCACCATACTTGATTATATAATCATACTAATTTTCATCCTCTGCTAGAGTATGTAGATTAATTATTCGTAATGAGCATCACATGATTATCCCAAACACTAAGATAAAAAAAAAATGTATTACCATTAAACTTATCACATTTCATATACCAAAGTCATACTGCAGACTTGTGCACTGTAGCACCCTACTCAAACTGACTTGCATAGCTTATGTTTTCTTTACGTGCTTTCATTTGCGCTTACAATTTCTTTATGTTCTTTCATTTGCGCTTACATTTTCTAAACACGCTTTCACTTGCGACTACAAGTTCCTTGAGAGCTTTCCTTTACACTTATGTTTTCTTTGAGTGTTTTAAGGTTCACTTATGTTTTCTTTACATGCATTCCTTTGCGCTTACATTTTCTTTATATCGTAACTGTGTATCTCATGTAAACAATATTTAAGTATCCATATATATATATATATATTAGTAATCTTAATAGCAAATGTTATGGTCATGCATGCATCCTTATTTTTATAGTTGTCACCATAAAGTAAGCAGGATAAATTAAGGGAAATAAAAATACATAGTAAACATGACACTTTTATTTTATTTACAAAGTTTATTATATATTATATACACAGTATTTTACATAAAGATTATATACATCTATTTATCTAGTGGGTCGAAATGACTAATTCTCAGCTCCAAACGGTTCACCGAAGTCAGCGTCCAACCAGATCCTTTACCCATATATTCTTCTTCTTCCTTGCAGAGTTTTTCGATACTCTGTTTAACTGACTGCTTCACGTCGTTTGAAGTATAAATTGCAGCAGCCGATGTCTTGAAAGCACGCTTGCTCACTCGATTCTCGTGCGGCTCCGGTTTACCATATAGACAATCCAACCATAAGTTATATTTTAAAGGCCCATGCGATGCTGTATCATCCATAAGCTGTTGTATTATATTCTGTTCAATATCCCTCAGAAAAGCGCAAATATCTTTGGCCTCACTAAAAGTATTTAGATAGTAATAGTCTTTCAGAACTCCTCCAAATGCAGATTGTGCCAAGTAAAATCCATTATCATTTGTCTGTAACTGACCAAGCACAGTGTTAGATTTATGTCCAGATGACGATGCGGGTGGTTGTTGCTGCTGATCTCCTTTAATGCTGGAGCCTGTGCGCATGGGTAACTCTAGTTTAAATTGAGGAGTCGTGACGTTCACATGCTGTGCACCTTTACAAATCTTCATATGTCTTTTCAAATTATCTTTGCGAGTAAACCACTGATTGCACTTAACACACCGAATCTTTTTACGAGAGGGACTCTTCATACATTTACTTCTCTCGTGCCTTCGCGCATGATGAGCAAATGCAAACATCATGTCGCAGTAGTTGCAAGGATGTCTATTTGATGTGCCTTCCATGTCTCGGTTAGCTGTGTCCAAGACCGATGGTGCTACACTTAAGCTTGGTGTGCTATTTTCAAAATCAATGTAACGCTGTTGTGCTGATGTCCTCACTTTCGACCGCTTAGCTCTTCCTTTGCATATCTTCAGGTGTATTTTCAAGTCATAATTGCGAGTAAACTTCTTCTGGCATTCATTACAGAAAACAATAGTGCAAGACGGAGGCTTCAGGCAATTACTCTTCTCATGACGTCTCATATTAAAACTTGTTGATAACATCATATTACAGTGCAGACACCGATGCTTCAATGGAGATTCTTGCTTCATACTGGATTCCGAAGAACTCGCGGTAGGTTCCATACTCTCGCCAGATGTCTTTGTAGTTAAACAAGAAAGAGAGCTCCCAAGCAATGTTCACTCTTCGGAGTCAGTATAACAACTAAGCTACTAATTCCGTCCACATCCCTACATATAAAGCCAACCCCTACCCCCACTACGGCACTCTTCACATCATCAACATGTTTACTTAGGACTCAACTTACACAGGGTCTCTCTCTCTCTCTCTCTCTCTGCTACTCCAAATCATTCAACTATCCTAGAAGTCTTTAAACTATCTAGATGATGCAGATTTATAACCTGACCAATTCAATCATGAGATGATTCTTGGTATGGTAAACACAACTAAAATAGGCCTACATCTTCTCCAACTGCCATTATATATTATTAATAAAAAAAGCTTAGCATCCTCTTAAATATTAACATCCGTATAGGACTTTGCACACCTCATTTAATTTCAAAAACTCACAGCCACTATATCTACGCGGAACAATAAATAATTAATACTATCCCACCTCAGTCTCACACCAGCATATTTGTGTAATATTATCCACTTTATTTTTCGTAAAGTTACCATTCCAACATAACCTACTGACATAATTCTTAGATAACGTTATGTAGCATTCCGTCCCATTATATCAGTTAAAGTTGTTACCGTGCATAACTATACTCTAGCCATTGTTCCAAAGCAGCCAGAATTTAATACTATCAGCCCATCATCATCAAACTACATAATATAATTCCATAAATATTTACCATACACAAACATTAACTACATCATAGTAAATATGTACTAGGTCCACCCAACAATCCAAAATGAATATCGGTCAAAAGACAGTTTTAAATCTACGAGCCATAACATACATTGCTATTCCTCAGCCCGCAGTACCCAACATTCTTCAGCTTACAAACTCTTTAAATAAAACATTTAATTATGTATTTTCTTTCATGCTTTGAATGTTTCTTGCAGTAAAGAATTTTTTTTTTGAGTCAAATACCACTTACAGACAATACAATTCACCATCCTGTCATATAAAAAAAGAGATCATATCTCGACTTAACCACAGGATAATCCATGCAGCATCTTAAAAACCAACTAAATAGATAATACTTAAGATATGAACAAAGTCCGATCTAACATTCTGGTCGAGTCATTGCATATGAATACAAATATGAGAAGGGCTATGAGGAGAAGGGCTATGAGGAGGAGGGCTATGAGGAGGAAGGATATGAGGAGGAGGGATCGTAGCAAACATAAATTACACCAAACGTTACTCAAATACCAACTATATCAACCAGAAAAGTAAATTATAAGAGTTATGTTTCCAATCCAAAATACTTTTCCGATCAATCATTCAGAAACCCAGACATAAAACACATAAATTTCGTCTAAGATCAAAATAACTGCAAAGTCAACATATAATATCACAGTCTAAGCCATAAGATCTATGTCCATCGCATTTATATCAACCATTTCCCTTATACACCTTAAGTGTATGAAATGCAAGGCCAGCAAAAAGAAATACCTGATACATATTGTCCATTTTAATTGTCCTTTTCACGATGTAAATACTTGTAATTATTATGCTGTAGAGATTCCGAATAAAGTTTCTTACTTAAATAACAACTACCATGCCACCAATTCATATTATAAGTACTGATAATAACTCTCCTTACCCACATAATATGAACGTAAAGACCAAAATTACTCCACAAGTTAGTAGATCTACACAAAAATATATAAAGTCATATGTATAAGTATTTACAAAACTTGCACGAATCAAGAAGTTAAACCATACAGGCTAAACATTACTTTAAGCCTTAAATATGTAGATCATAAATATATTATTTTCCGAAGGATTGAACATGTATTTGGCATAAGCATTGCCGCTAAGCTACATACAAGTTAATGGCATTAGCACTCATTCGATTATTAAGTAACAATATTGAAGTAACATCTACAATGTAATGTCAGAAAAAGGAGAAGTAAATGAAATGAGAAGGATCTAGAATTAACAACAAATGCTGGAATTTGGCTCACAGCTTTATTTTACTATAAATATCACTGGTACAGCTAGGTAAATTATACCAGGATCAAGTTTTACACTTTCAATTACGTCCAACAATATTCGGTGATTCTGGATTCAGCTGCGAAAACATATCATGAAAGAAAATGTTCTTTATCAGGTTCTTGTAGTCGGACATTACGCCATGTGGTATATCCTCAAGTTAAATCTCTTTAGGTGAATATCTATTACACACCGTTAGTGAACAATCATTTCCAAATGCTTCACTTGAAAAAATCACATCATCAACATCATCCCGAAGCTGGTGATATCATGTAAACTGAACCATAGTAGTATCTGCTGGGCTGGATGCTTTCATAAGAATCAAATTATATGTTGCAGCGACCCATGTGCACATTCAAACTATCGCCTCGCGAAATCAACTTTCAACACCCATCACACTGATGTGACTTGGAGGTAGGATTCACAAGGCAATGATGTTGTTCATGTCGCCGAGCACTACTGCTGCTTGCAAACTTCTGCTTACAATATCTACACAAAATTTCGGATTTGCATTTAGTTTTCCCGTTACACTTCACAATATGGAAGTTAAAATTGTCTCGCCCCGCCAAAAACTTTCCACATTTGTCACACAGAAGTATTATATCGGGGGAAGTCTTCATACACTCATATTTTCCAGCACGTTATGATTCTGGTGACATTATAGGTGATGTAGGCGTTGGTGATGACGAGTGCGATGAGTTCGACTTCATTTCCTG
The DNA here is from genome assembly GCF_032445375.1 of Bacillus rossius redtenbacheri. Classification (NCBI taxonomy): domain Eukaryota; kingdom Metazoa; phylum Arthropoda; class Insecta; order Phasmatodea; family Bacillidae; genus Bacillus; species Bacillus rossius. The sequence continues at coordinate 224,023,821 of NC_086330.1, read as the reverse complement.
TGTAGTAGAATGATTCACCGCTAGTGATCTACCACTAAATGTTTGACCCATTGCAGGAGAAAAAAAAATAACCTAGGAAGGCTATCCCAATGAGTCTCCGCTATTTAAAGCCCAGAAACAAACTGATGGATTGCTATTTACATCACGCCTTATATACTCTCGAAACCATGATCATATCATATTAACCAATTAAAAGAAGCCAAGTTCTCTTACATACATAAATATGTATTCACATGGACATGCACTGCACTCACTGAATACACACAGTGGCCACACATGTGACTAAAACTAGCTCCAACTGGAATCAAATACATTCAGTAGCTATAATAGCTCCAACTCTTGGTAACATAATTTACTGTTGTTAGTTGAAAACACATTTGGAAGTACAATAAAAAAAGGAAACACATTTGAAAGCACCATCATCAAAAAAAGGCAGCACATTTAGGAAGTACAATAAAAAAGGCAGCACATTTTGGAAGCACAATCAAAAAGGCAGCACATTTTAGAAGCACAATCAAAAAGGCCGCACATTTTGGAAGCATAATCAACAAAAAAATGAAGCACATTTGGAAGCACCATCAAAGAAAAGGCAGCACATTTGGAAGCATAAGTTACGAGAACTAAGTCTTAGTTAGAAATCTGAATCCAAGAAATAAAAAAATTAAAATTTTATTTTCAATATTTCATTTATTTCTCCACATTATACAAATGTAAGTAAAACAAAGCCATTATTGCATGTAGCCAGCTTTCCTCAGCTCTTTGAGTATGAAGGATATTTCTTTGATGCACGAATATTTTCCTGCACAAAGCGAGCCATGTAGAAGTCTTAGCTGGTCAACAAATATGTTTGGATCTTTCCATGATGTGTAATAAATCTCTTTTACCACCATCTTACTTGCTTGTTTATTATAAATACTTTTAATATCACAATCGCCCGAGTGATCATAATAAGCTTTATCTGATTTATTTATTATAACACGTCTTTTCCATCGTTTCGGTCTGAGGACACCGCCACATTCTTCGATCTTGTCAGCTTTAGGTGCTTCATCACAGTCTATGCCTTTGTCAACAGCCTCAGAGTTACTGTAGCAATCACCGTAGAAGGCATCGTTTTCACACAGATTACAGTAAGAATTCGATATCGATGGTGTCGAAGTGTCTTCATCACCATCTTCACACTTCCTTTTTAGGAGTCCATCATTTTAACAAAGTAGGAAAGATCTACTTGAATTCGGCTGGAATGTATTCTCACTTTTCACTTTAAGGATTCTTCCATTGTCATCATTCTTCCATAAATCATCAACGTCCTTCAATTTAAGTTCTTTGTCGAGATCGGAAGAGCCACGAACATAATCTCTCCCAAGAAAAGGAAAATTATTGTCGTAATGCAGATCACCCTTCCTTAGTCTAGTAGAACCATCGTTGTCCTCTAGCTTGTACGCAGGCTTGGCGTTACATGTTCTGTCATGACTTTTTTTAAGCTCTCTCTCCGCGTAAACGACTTGCTACATCGAACAAAACTTATCATATTGCGTAGTGGATTTTTTTTAACACAGTCATTCTTCTCGTGTTGTCTTCCATTCTTTCTCAAGATAAATTATTTGCTGCAAAACTTACACCTGTGTCCTTTCGACACGTCAGACACCGAATCAGGATTCATATTAGTTACTGAGACTAATGCCAGATGCAAACTGAGTGTTTTAAATTAGATCCATTACTTATATAGAATTTTTTTCATATTTCATCAGCGAGAATTAAGTTACCTCATACAAAAGAACTTGTTACAAATAGTCCCGATTATTAGCATGAGATGTCGCCACGTGTTGTGTTGAGTCATAATTTATTTAGTTCTTTTATGTGGGATGCGGGATGCTCAATAACCATCGCAAAAAGAGTGGCTTCGCTAGACCTCTAGGGGGGAAGAATTCTTTCTAAAGGAAAAGATCAGGTAACATACCGATACTGATGCTGGTAGCGATAAATAATCCATGTTAGCTTCTACAACCAATACAACTTATATGTTATTTTAATAGTAGACTTATAAAATTCCAACCTCAAGAATAAATGTTTCTACTTAGACAAATAAAATCATTAATTGGAGAAGGAGATGTATCAATGTATTTGAATATTAGAATATGTCGTTGCGGATGAATGTGTGTGTTGACAGCTTTTAACATTTTAATTATTTTTTTTTCTTATAACAACTGCCTGCAGTCAGCTAAAGAAAAATCAAGCTATAAATAATAAATTATCTCCCACGACGGCCAATTTCTTTTCTGATGTAGGTGGGCACCATATCTCTTATGCTTGCATATTTGTATTAGATATATATATATTTAAAACATATGCTGAAGCATATATATGTTAACATATCTAAAATTAAAATAATTTATGCTTAAGCATATTATTTGCTTTAGCATAAGTAGTATACTATATATATGGTGCCCACCTACATCAGAAAAGAAATTGGCCGTCATGGGAGATAATTTATTATTTATAGCTTGATTTTTCTTTAGCTGACTGCAGGCAGTTGTTATAAGAAAAAAAAATAATTAAAATGTTAAAAGCTGTCAACACACACATTCATCCGCAACGACATATTCTAATATTCAAATACATTGATACATCTCCTTCTCCAATTAATGATTTTATTTGTCTAAGTAGAAACATTTATTCTTGAGGTTGGAATTTTATAAGTCTACTATTAAAATAACATATAAGTTGTATTGGTTGTAGAAGCTAACATGGATTATTTATCGCTACCAGCATCAGTATCGGTATGGAACCTGATCTTTTCCTTGAGAAAGAATTCTTCCCCCCTAGAGGTCTAGCGAAGCCACTCTTTTTGCGATGGTTATTGAGCATCCCGCATCCCACATAAAAGAACTAAATAAATTATGACTCAACACAACCCGTGGCGACATCTCATGCTAATAATCGGGACTATTTGTAACAAGTTCTTTTGTATGAGGTAACTTAATTCTCGCTGATGAAATATGAAAAAAATTCTATATAAGTAATGGATCTAATTTAAAACACTCAGTTTGCATCTGGCATTAGTCTCAGTAACTAATATGAATCCTGATTCGGTGTCTGACGTGTCGAAAGGACACAGGTGTAAGTTTTGCAGCAAATAATTTATCTTGAGAAAGAATGGAAGACAACACGAGAAGAATGACTGTGTTAAAAAAAATCCACTACGCAATATGATAAGTTTTGTTCGATGTAGCAAGTCGTTTACGCGGAGAGAGAGCTTAAAAAAAGTCATGACAGAACTTGTAACGCCAAGCCTGCGTACAAGCTAGAGGACAACGATGGTTCTACTAGACTAAGGAAGGGTGATCTGCATTACGACAATAATTTTCCTTGTCTTGGGAGAGATTATGTTCGTGGCTCTTCCGATCTCGACAAAGAACTTAAATTGAAGGACGTTGATGATTTATGGAAGAATGATGACAATGGAAGAATCCTTAAAGTGAAAAGTGAGAATAAATTCCAGCCGAATTCAAGTAGATCTTTCCTACTTTGTTAAAATGATGGACTCCTAAAAAGGAAGTGTGAAGATGGTGATGAAGACACTTCGACACCATCGATATCGAATTCTTACTGTAATCTGTGTGAAAACGATGCCTTCTACGGTGATTGCTACAGTAACTCTGAGGCTGTTGACAAAGGCATAGACTGTGATGAAGCACCTAAAGCTGACAAGATCGCGAATGTGGCGGTGTCCTCAGACCGAAACGATGGAAAAGACGTGTTATAATAAATAAATCAGATAAAACTTATTATGATCACTCGGGCGATTGTGATATTAAAAGTATTTATAATAAACAAGCAAGTAAGATGGTGGTAAAAGAGATTTATTACACATCATGGAAAGATCCAAACATATTTGTTGACCAGCTAAGACTTCTACATGGCTCGCTTTGTGCAGGAAAATATTCGTGCATCAAAGAAATATCCTTCATACTCAAAGAGCTGAGGAAAGCTGGCTACATGCAATAATGGCTTTGTTTTACTTACATTTGTATAATGTGGAGAAATAAATGAAATATTGAAAATAAAATTTTAATTTTTTTATTTCTTGGATTCAGATTTCTAACTAAGACTTAGTTCTCGTAACTTATGCTTCCAAATGTGCTGCCTTTTCTTTGATGGTGCTTCCAAATGTGCTTCATTTTTTGTTGATTATGCTTCCAAAATGTGCGGCCTTTTTGATTGTGCTTCTAAAATGTGCTGTCTTTTTGATTGTGCTTCCAAAATGTGCTGCCTTTTTTATTGTACTTCCAAACTGTGCTGCTTTTTTTTGATGATGGTGCTTCCAAATGTGCTTCCTTTCTGTTGATTGTGCTTCTAAAATGTGTTGCCTTTTTGATTGTGCTTCCAAAATGTGCTGCCTTTTTTGATTATGGTGCTTTCAAATGTGCTTCCTTTTTTTATTGTGCTTCCAAATGTGTTTTCAACTAACTCCAGTAAATTATGTTACCAAGAGTTGGTGCTATTATAGCTACTGAATGTATTTGAATCCAGTTGGAGCTAGTTTTAGTCACATGTGTGGCCACTGTGTGTATTCAGTGAGTGCAGTGCATGTCCATGTGAATACATATTTATGTATGTAAGAGAACTTGGCTTCTTTTAATTGGTTAATATGATATGATCATGGTTTCGAGAGTATATAAGGCGTGATGTAAATAGCAATCCATCAGTTTGTTTCTGGGCTTTAAATAGCGGAGACTCATTGGGATAGCCTTCCTAGGTTATTTTTTTTCTCCTGCAATGGGTCAAACATTTAGTGGTAGATCACTAGCGGTGAATCATTCTACTACACAGGAAATGAAGTCGAAGTCATCGCGTTCGTCATCACCAACGCCTACATCACCTATAATGTCACCAGAATCATCACGTGCTGGAAAATATGAGTGTATGAAGACTTCCCCTGATATAATACTTCTGTGTGACAAATGTGGAAAGTTTTTGGCGGGGCGAGACAATTTTAACTTCCATATTGTGAAGTGTAACGGGAAAACTAAATGCAAATCCGAAATTTTGTGTAGATATTGTAAGCAGAAGTTTGCAAGCAGCAGTAGTGCTCGGCGACATGAACAACATCATTGCCTTGTGAATCCTACCTCCAAGTCACATCAGTGTGATAGGTGTGGAAAGTTGATTTCGCGAGGCGATAGTTTGAATGTGCACATGAGTCGCTGCAACATATAATTTGATTCTTATGAAAGCATCCAGCCCAGCAGATACTACTATGGTTCAGTTTACATGATATCACCAGCTTCGGGATGATGTTGATGATGTGATTTTTTCAAGTGAAGCATTTGGAAATGATTGTTCACTAACGGTGTGTAATAGATATTCACCTAAAGAGATTTAACTTGAGGATATACCACATGGCGTAATGTCCGACTACAAGAACCTGATAAAGAACATTTTCTTTCATGATATGTTTTCGCAGCTGAATCCAGAATCACCGAATATTGTTGGACGTAATTGAAAGTGTAAAACTTGATCCTGGTATAATTTACCTAGCTGTACCAGTGATATTTATAGTAAAATAAAGCTGTGAGCCAAATTCCAGCATTTGTTGTTAATTCTAGATCCTTCTCATTTCATTTACTTCTCCTTTTTCTGACATTACATTGTAGATGTTACTTCAATATTGTTACTTAATAATCGAATGAGTGCTAATGCCATTAACTTGTATGTAGCTTAGCGGCAATGCTTATGCCAAATACATGTTCAATCCTTCGGAAAATAATATATTTATGATCTACATATTTAAGGCTTAAAGTAATGTTTAGCCTGTATGGTTTAACTTCTTGATTCGTGCAAGTTTTGTAAATACTTATACATATGACTTTATATATTTTTGTGTAGATCTACTAACTTGTTGAGTAATTTTGGTCTTTACGTTCATATTATGTGGGTAAGGAGAGTTATTATCAGTACTTATAATATGAATTGGTGGCATGGTAGTTGTTATTTAAGTAAGAAACTTTATTCGGAATCTCTACAGCATAATAATTACAAGTATTTACATCGTGAAAAGGACAATTAAAATGGACAATATGTATCAGGTATTTCTTTTTGCTGGCCTTGCATTTCATACACTTAAGGTGTATAAGGGAAATGGTTGATATAAATGCGATGGACATAGATCTTATGGCTTAGACTGTGATATTATATGTTGACTTTGCAGTTATTTTGATCTTAGACGAAATTTATGTGTTTTATGTCTGGGTTTCTGAATGATTGATCGGAAAAGTATTTTGGATTGGAAACATAACTCTTATAATTTACTTTTCTGGTTGATATAGTTGGTATTTGAGTAAAGTTTGGTGTAATTTATGTATGCTACGATCCCTCCTCCTCATATCCTTCCTCCTCATAGCCCTCCTCCTCATAGCCCTTCTCCTCATAGCCCTTCTCATATTTGTATTCATATGCAATGACTCGACCAGAATGTTAGATCGGACTTTGTTCATATCTTAAGTATTATCTATTTAGTTGGTTTTTAAGATGCTGCATGGATTATCCTGTGGTTAAGTCGAGATATGATCTCTTTTTTTATATGACAGGATGGTGAATTGTATTGTCTGTAAGTGGTATTTGACTCAAAAAAAAAATTCTTTACTGCAAGAAACATTCAAAGCATGAAAGAAAATACATAATTAAATGTTTAATTTAAAGAGTTTGTAAGCTGAAGAATGTTGGGTACTGCGGGCTGAGGAATAGCAATGTATGTTATGGCTCGTAGATTTAAAACTGTCTTTTGACCGATATTCATTTTGGATTGTTGGGTGGACCTAGTACATATTTACTATGATGTAGTTAATGTTTGTGTATGGTAAATATTTATGGAATTATATTATGTAGTTTGATGATGATGGGCTGATAGTATTAAATTCTGGCTGCTTTGGAACAATGGCTAGAGTATAGTTATGCACGGTAACAACTTTAACTGATATAATGGGACGGAATGCTACATAACGTTATCTAAGAATTATGTCAGTAGGTTATGTTGGAATGGTAACTTTACGAAAAATAAAGTGGATAATATTACACAAATATGCTGGTGTGAGACTGAGGTGGGATAGTATTAATTATTTATTGTTCCGCGTAGATATAGTGGCTGTGAGTTTTTGAAATTAAACGAGGTGTGCAAAGTCCTATACGGATGTTAATATTTAAGAGGATGCTAGGCTTTTTTTATTAATAATATATAATGGCAGTTGGAGAAGATGTATTTTAGTTGTGTTTACCATACCAAGAATCATCTCATGATTGAATTGGTCAGGTTATAAATCTGCATCATCTAGATAGTTTAAAGACTTCTAGGATAGTTGAATGATTTGGAGTAGCAGAGAGAGAGAGAGAGAGAGAGACCCTGTGTAAGTTGAGTCCTAAGTAAACATGTTGATGATGTGAAGAGTGCCGTAGTGGGGGTAGGGGTTGGCTTTATATGTAGGGATGTGGACGGAATTAGTAGCTTAGTTGTTATACTGACTCCGAAGAGTGAACATTGCTTGGGAGCTCTCTTTCTTGTTTAACTACAAAGACATCTGGCGAGAGTATGGAACCTACCGCGAGTTCTTCGGAATCCAGTATGAAGCAAGAATCTCCATTGAAGCATCGGTGTCTGCACTGTAATATGATGTTATCAACAAGTTTTAATATGAGACGTCATGAGAAGAGTAATTGCCTGAAGAATCCGTCTTGCACTATTGTTTTCTTTAATGAATGCCAGAAGAAGTTTACTCGCAATTATGACTTGAAAATACACCTGAAGATATGCAAAGGAAGAGCTAAGCGGTCGAAAGTGAGGACATCAGCACAACAGCGTTACATTGATTTTGAAAATAGCACACCAAGCTTAAGTGTAGCACCATCGGTCTTGGACACAGCTAACCGAGACATGGAAGGCACATCAAATAGACATCCTTGCAACTACTGCGACATGATGTTTGCATTTGCTCATCATGCGCGAAGGCACGAGAGAAGTAAATGTATGAAGAGTCCCTCTCGTAAAAAGATTCGGTGTGTTAAGTGCAATCAGTGGTTTACTCGCAAAGATAATTTGAAAAGACATATGAAGATTTGTAAAGGTGCACAGCATGTGAACATCACGACTCCTCAATTTAAACTAGAGTTACCCATGCGCACAGGCTCCAGCATTAAAGGAGATCAGCAGCAACAACCACCCGCATCGTCATCTGGACATAAATCTAACACTGTGCTTGGTCAGTTACAGACAAATGATAATGGATTTTACTTGGCACAATCTGCATTTGGAGGAGTTCTGAAAGACTATTACTATCTAAATACTTTTAGTGAGGCCAAAGATATTTGCGCTTTTCTGAGGGATATTGAACAGAATATAATACAACAGCTTATGGATGATACAGCATCGCATGGGCCTTTAAAATATAACTTATGGTTGGATTGTCTATATGGTAAACCGGAGCCGCACGAGAATCGAGTGAGCAAGCGTGCTTTCAAGACATCGGCTGCTGCAATTTATACTTCAAACGACGTGAAGCAGTCAGTTAAACAGAGTATCGAAAAACCCTGCAAGGAAGAAGAAGAATATATGGGTAAAGGATCTGGTTGGACGCTGACTTCGGTGAACCGTTTGGAGCTGAGAATTAGTCATTTCGACCCACTAGATAAATAGATGTATATAATCTTTATGTAAAATACTGTGTATATAATATATAATAAACTTTGTAAATAAAATAAAAGTGTCATGTTTACTATGTATTTTTATTTCCCTTAATTTATCCTGCTTACTTTATGGTGACAACTATAAAAATAAAGATGCATGCATGACCATAACATTTGCTATTAAGATTACTAATATATATATGGATACTTAAATATTAATTACATGAGATACTCAGTTACGATATAAAGAAAATGTAAGCGCAAAGGAATGCATGTAAAGAAAACATAAGTGAACCTTAAAACACTCAAAGAAAACATAAGTGTAAAGGAAAGCTCTCAAGGAACTTGTAGTCGCAAGTGAAAGCGTGTTTAGAAAATGTAAGCGCAAATGAAAGAACATAAAGAAATTGTAAGCGCAAATGAAAGCACGTAAAGAAAACATAAGCTATGCAAGTCAGTTTGAGTAGGGTGCTACAGTGCACAAGTCTGCAGTATGACTTTGGTATATGAAATGTGATAAGTTTAATGGTAATACATTTTTTTTATCTTAGTGTTTGGGATAATCATGTGATGCTCATTACGAATAATTAATCTACATACTCTAGCAGAGGATGAAAATTAGTATGATTATATAATCAAGTATGGTGGTGGGTGCATACATGAGATGATAATACAATATGTTGATGGTCAAGATTAAAGTGGGTGATAACAAAATATAAGATGGCGGCAGTGTGGATATGTTATAAGTCAAATGTGATGATGTAGTCCAAGATGGCAGGAAGTTCAGGGTGTTGACAGTAATGTGAAATGTGATGATGCCAAGATAGTGTTGGCGACAAGATGGCGAACATAAATGCTATAATCCAATATAGTGGAAAGTTCAAGGTTAGGGACATATTTAAGATGTATAGGTCAAGACAGCACTACACTCCAGCAGGGCAGAATCAAACTAATATGACGCTCTCTGGCAGTTAATGTGTGTACTAAGTGATACTAGCGCTCCTAGTATTGAATATTGAAAACAAGATGGCGGCTGCACTTGTCTAGACATTAGCGCTCCTGGTAGCGAATATTGAAAACAAGATTGTTGCTGTACTCGGCTATACACTAGCGCTCCTGGTAGCGAATATTGAAAACAAGATGGCCGCTGCACACTCTGCTAGACACTAGCGCTCCTGGTAGCGTATACAGAAAACAAGATGGCGACCGCACTCTGCTAGACACTAGTGCTCCTGGTAGCGAATATTGAAACAATAATAAAAATATATAGCCTATGTCGTATAATTCTCGAAAAGATGATGCTATTATTACTTTCAATAAAAATATTACAAGTCCGAATATGTGTGTGTTAATGTTTTATATATATACCTTATTTAATTCTTAGATCGGTAATTGTCTTGATGGCCGAGCAGTTAAAGGCGTATGTTTTCCAACCTAAAGGTCAAAGCTGTGTGATGGTTCGAATCTCAGCAGTTCCGAATGTATTTAGTATAAAAGCAATATTTTAATATATTGATAAGGACCATGATAACATTGGTATGTAATGAAATATCGACCTTGTGTGTATGAATAGAGCGATGGTGATGCTCTCTAGGAACAAACATCAGAAACAAAGATGGGGAAATCAAAGATGGCGGAACATAATGTGAAATCAAGATGGCGGTCCCCAGCACAGAAGAAAAAAAACAAGATGGCGATAGTAACAACATCCAAGATGGCGGCCTTCAGCAGACGAAAACAAATGACTGTTGTGATGTCATAAACAAAGATGGCGATCGTAACGAAAATTGCAACAGGTGTGATTAAAATGGCGGCTATGACTTCATAATATTAAATACTGGAAAACCAAATGGTAGAAAGTTCTAGAATTCAAAATGGTGAATGGAAATGATGTAATCCAAGATGGCAGCCGGAAATGACGTAATACTATATGGTAGCCGGGTCATCCAAGATGGCGGTCAGATATGATGTAATACTATATGATCGCATAATAATAATGGAATGATAGAGCATGCGAAAATTGAATCCAAAATGGCGGTCGGAAATTATGGTGACCGGATAGGACATAATCCAAGATGGGGGGTGCGGTGATGTCATCTATGGGTGGGTAGGTAAGGGGGATACCAACCCGCTATCCGGAGATGGGAGGGTAGGTAAGGATGATTCTAACCCTCTATCCAGAGATTTGCGGATGGTTAGAAAATTTCGGGAATGGGGAAATATTGTAGGGAAATTTTGTAGGAAAATGGGAAATTTTGAGGAAAATTCGAGGGGAAAACGGGAAATTTTGAGGAAATTTGGCGGAAAATCGGCAAATTTCCAAGAAATCTATGATGACGTCAGGGGTCAAAGGTCATAACAGTGACGTCAGGGGTCAAAGGTCATGAATCCTGAATCCTGCACCAAGCACCACTGTCCCCGGGCCCACATAACCTAACTACTAATGTATTCTCACTTTTCACGGTGTTGTTACTTCCATTAGTTTCAGTCTTCACGAAGCCATCAACATCCTTCAATTTATGTTCTTCGTCACGATCGGGTGAGCTAATACCATCACGCTCAGGACAAGGAAAATTATTGTCGTAATGCAGTTCACTCTTATTTAGTCTAGTGGATCCATCGATGTCCTCTATGCCGTAACAAGGCTTGGCTTTACATGTTCTACCATGTCATTTTATTTTGTCAATTCGTGTTAACAACCTGACACACCAATGACAGCTTAACATTTTGCGTAGTGGGTTTTTAACACAATCATTCTTCTCATGCCGTTTAACATTCTTCTCATGCCGTTTAACATTCTTTCTCAAGGTAAACACCTTGCTACAGTATCTACAGTGATGTCGTTTTGATATAGCTACAGACATCAAGCCATGATGCATGGTAGCTTCTGTGACTAATGTTAGATGCAAAACTAAGAGTTTTAAATTGAAACCATTACTTAAATATAATTTTTTAATTATTTCGTCAGCGAGAGTTAATTTATCTCATGCAAAGGTACTTGTTGCAAGTAGTTCTGCTTTTCAACAACATATGACGCCACGTGTTGCTTGCAGGTAAATAATATTTATTTATTTTATGCAGGATGCGGGATGCTCACTAACGATCGCAAAGGAAGGATGGCTTCGCTAGACTCCAAGGAGAAGATAGTTCGTCCTTCCTGTTAGTGCTTCTCAGATTTCTCAGAGCATTTTATTTGACTGAGTAATGATACTTTTTTATTTCCACCTGATAAAAATATTGCAAGTGTTGATTACATAGGCGTACCCAGGATTTTTTTTCGGGGGGGGGGGGGGGGGGTTCTTCCAGATATTTCTCGTGGTGGGGGGGTGGGGGGTGGTTTGGGGAAGGGGGCTTCTGATTTTTTAAGAAAAACTCCATAAACACCAAAAAAATAATTGTTTATAATAAACTTTTTTAAGCCTCCAAACTCTTTACAGAAGAATTCTTCTATTATTATTATTATTATTAATTTTTTTTTTTTTTTTTTTTTTTTTTTTTTTTTTTTTTTTTTTTGGCAAATTCAGTAACCACATTTTCCGGGTCGATGTGTATGTAGTAGTGGACATTCAGTAAGGCCAATCCATTCAGTCTGTCCTGAGATATGGTGTTCCGCAGATAGGATTTTAATCTTCTTAAGCAAGAAAATGTCCTCTCCAGAGTTGCCGTTGAGACGGGAATGGTCGCCAAGACTTTTCGGGGGGGGTTTCAACCCCCAAACCCCCCCCCCCCCCCTGGGTACGCCTATGGTTGATTAAGTAGCAGAAATCACTAATTAAATGTAACTTCGAATAAAATGACATCCCTCATTAAGAGTAAAACTCCTTCATGGACAGATCGGTTTCTCAGAAATAACCAGAAGCACTTGGAGAAACCACAGGAATTATCGCAAGCACACGGAAAAAAAACATCAAAATATTGACAAGAATAATCAGGAGCATACGGAGAAAAACATAATAATATTGACAAGAACAATCAGGAGCACACAGAGAAAACCATAATAATAATGACATGGATAATCGGGAGCACACGTAGAAAACCACCACACATATTTTTTGATGACATAAAATAACAAAAAAATAATTAAAAAATTAAAAATAAAAAAATTACAAAAAAATACAATAACTGATTCTGCTAGCTTGTGAACTTCTCATTGTTGAGCAAAAATAGAGTTCTAGCCCAAGCCAGATTAAGTTTTTGTATTTTTTGTAGTTTTTAATTTTTAATTTTTTAATTTTGTAATTTTATGTTATCAAAGAAGATATGTGGTGGTTTTCTATGTGTGCTCCCGATTATCCATGTCATTATTATTATGGTTTTTCCGTGTGCTCCTGATTGTTCTTGTCAATATTATGATAGTTTTCTCCGTATGCTCCTGATTATTCTTGTCAATATTTTGATGGTTTTTTCCGTGTGCTTGCGATCATTCCTGTGGTTTCTCCAAGTGTTTCTGGTTATTTCTGAGAAACAGATTTCTCCATGAAGGAGTTTTACTCTTAATGAGGCAGGCCTTTTTTTTTAATGATTACATTTAATTAGTGATTTTCTGCTACTTAATCAACACTTGCAATATTTTTTTCAGGTTGAAATAAAAAAAAATATCATTACTCAGTCAAATAATATGCTCTGAGAAATCTGAGAAGCACTAACAGGAAGGACGAACTAACTTCTCCTTGGAGTCTAGCGAAGCCATCCTTCCTTTGCGATCGTTAGTGAGCATCCCGCATTCCGCATAAAAAAATAAATATTATTTACCTGCAAGCAACTCGTGGTGTCATCTGTTGTTGAAAAGCATAACTACTTGCAACAAGTACCTTTGCATGAGATAAATTAACTCTTGCTGACGAAATAATTAAAAAATTATATTTAAGTAATGGTTTCAATATAAAACTCTTAGTTTTGCATCTAACATTAGTCACAGAAGCTACCATGGATCATGGTTCGATGTCTGTAGCTAATGAAGCAAGGTGTTTACCTTGAGAAAGAATGCTAAACGGCATGAGAAGAATGATTGTGTTAAAAACCCACTACGCAAAATGTTAAGCTGTAATCGGTGTATCAGGTTGTTAACACGAATTGACAGCTTAAAAAGAAATGGTAGAATATGTAAATCCAAGCCTACTTACGGCATAGAGGCCACCGATGGATCCACTAGACTAAATAAGAGTGATCTGCATTACGACAGTAATTTTCCTTGTCATGAGTGTGATGGTATTAGCTTACCCGATCGTAACGAAAAACATAAATTGAAGGATGCTGATGGCTTCGTGAAGACTGAAACTAATGATAATAACAACACCGTGAAAAGTGAGAATACATTCAAGCCGATATTCAGTAGATCCAACATACTTTGTAAAAATGATGGACTCCTAAAAAGGAAGTATGAAGATGATAAAGACACTTCGACATCAACGATATCGAATTCTTACGGAAATTTGGATGAAGACGATGCCTTCTAAGGTGATTGCTACAGTGACTCTGAAGCGTGTGGCGAGATCGAAGACTGTGCTGAAGCAGCTAAAGCAGGCAAGATCGAAGACTTTGATTTTGATGGTGGCTTGAGACCAAAACGATGGAAACGACACAATAAAATTTATTATCCTGATTAAGCTTGTGATAATCACTGGCTCGATGACGAAAGTGACCTTGTGGTTGATGATGAAACGGAAGACACCAGAGATAATAATATTTATTATAAACGTGCAAGGAAGATGGTGGCAGAAGAGATTGATATTACCTCATATTGGTTGACAGGCAAAGAATACTACATGGTCCGCTTTGTGCACGAAACTATTCGAACATCAAAGAAATATCCTTCATACTCAAAGAACTGAGGTAAGCTGGCTACATACAATTATGGCTTAAATTAAATGTAAGTGTATAAACTTGAAAAAAATTTAATTTTTTTTACAAGATGGTATATACCATTTCTCGAACTCTTATTTCTAAATAAAACTTATAATTTAAAGTTGTAAAAAACGACACCACTGCCAGCCAAAATGTATACTAATAAAGACATGCAAATAATCATGTCAAGTTCGATAAAAAGTATTTGAAATCAGTTGGAGCCAAATGAAGATGGAGCATTTAGAGCAATTGGATTCTTTTGGATATTTTTGGAGCTGTTGGAGCCTTTGGAGCCTTTTGGACCATTTGGAGCATTTTGGAACGGTTGGAGAATTTGGTGCTGTTGGGGCAATTGGAGCCTTTTGGAGCCTTTTGGATCTGTTGGAGCATTTGGAGCATTTGGAGCCTTTTTGAAGCATTTGGAGCATTTTAGAGTATTTGGAGCATTTTGGAGCAGTTGGAGCATTTGGAGCTGTTGGCGAAAATTGAGCCTTTTGGAGCCTTTTGGAGCTGATGGAGCATTTTGGCAATTTGGAGCCTTTTAGAGCTGTTGGAGCTGTTGGAGCATTTTGAGCAATTGGAGCATTTGGAGCTGTTGGAGCATTTGGAGCCGAGTAGACTTGTATCCTTGTAGATTGATAGACATGTAGTTTCGTAGCCACGCGGTCTTTTAGTCATGCAGTATCGCAGCCATGTATACCTCGTAACCAGCTCGATCCTTTTCGACTCGTAGTTTTGTAGCCTCATAGTCTCTTAGACTCGTAGCATTCTAGCCATATTTCAATGGAGCTGTTGAAACAAAAGGCAGTTGGAGCCAATAACGCTAGGAGTCAATGACTTTTGGAGTCAAAAGACTGTTGGAGTCAATGACTGATGGAGCCAATGACCATTGGATAATTTGAATATTGGAACCAATGACTGATGGAGCCAATGACTATTGGAGCCAATGAATATTGGAGCCAATGACTTATGGAACTACAAACTGATAGATTCATAGACTGATGGATACATAATATCCTAACTTAACATTGACGATCGCATCCTACCGAGTTGAATGTACGTGAGAATGTACCTCCTTTCCGTTAAATGAGCTTTCGTTTTGTAGAATGTGCTTCCTTTTTATTGACGGTGCATCCAAAATGAGCTGCCTTTTCATTGATGGTGCTTCAATTTTGTTGATTGCGCGTAGTAAAATATACAGTGACTGAATATTTACTAGTTCAAAACCTCTTGGTGTTACTAAAATGTTTTTCAAGGTCATTTGGTCCTTTAGTATGTATATAAATGTCATGATGGTCTAATTAAATATAATTAGCTAACGACGAAGAAGGTCATGTGGTCCGGAAATGACTAGCCTATACGTCTGATATTGTTTATGAGCCGGTCTCATGGTCCGGAGACACTTGGTCTATATGTATGGATGGCTTTGTACATGAACGGCTTATAAGTTATTCAGATTATCGAAAAATTATACTTACATGATAGGCTAATCGTCACTGTATTTAATTCGTTGGTCAGGTATATTGACTTTAGTTGTTTTTCGTAGAGTGAATGATTAATAAACTCCGCGGAAGGTAATGGAAAACAGAATCTAAAATTTATTTAATATTTAGTTACAACTATCACTGGTCAAGAATCTAACCAAAGATAGGAACTGATCTAATCAATTTGTAAATTAATAATTGATTTTTTTCGGTGAATTTTGGAATTTTTCCCGCATTTCTAGCTAAATAATTACATGATTTCAAGATGGGGCCCAAATTTCAAGTTGGTGGGCACCTCAGTAATAATAAATGATTACTACACTGTATCGGGTTAGAATAAACCTAGCATGATGGTAAGACGATAACACACAAGATAGTGTCCTCCAGCAGACGAAAACAAGATGGTGGCAATGACCACTAGCAGACGGTAGCTCCTGGTAGCATGTACTGAACCTAAAATGTCGGATCCATGATGGTCGTCAAGGTCAAAGTCAAAGATCAAGGTCAAGGTCAATTTTCAAGGTCAAGGTGAAATTTTAAGTCAAGGTAAAATTTCAAGGTCAAAGGTCATGGTAAAGGTCAAAGTTCAAGGTCAAGGTCAAAGTTCATGGTCAATGTCAAAGTTCAATTCCAACAGTCGGGTTTAAAGGTTTGGTGAACAGAAAATTATACTAACATGTCGCCAGCACACTCTAGCAGACGAAAACAAGATGACGGTCTCCAGCGGATGAAGACAAGATGGCTGAAATGACGTCATACCAGCTGACTATATATACCTCGGTATTGGTGGTAGATCAGTCTGTAGGTGGCTTCTGTGGAGGAAGGATCTGATGTTTTATTTTGCTCTTAGCAATTTTGAACCAAGGACGGAAATCTATCTAATCAATCCGAATTCTAATATGTTAATTTTTTGATGAATTTTGGAATTTTTACATTAAAATCGGTTAGTAAATAAAAAAGTCAAAGATGGTGGGCGTAACGGAAATTGCAACAGTGACGTCATAATTTTAAATGCCGGAAAACGAAATGCTGGAAAGTTCGAGAAAACAAAATGATGTCATCCAAAATGGCGTATCTAAGATGGCGGATCCCATATGATCGCCGGGGTCAAGGTCAAGGTAACACGCATCCAAGATGGCCACCGTGGCGTCACAATCCAAGATGGTGGCTCGGCACCAGGCACAACAGCCAGAAGCCAGTGCCAGGAGCCCCATTCACATACTACTCCTCGCAGTCTCGTAACCTTGTGTTCTGGAAGCTTCGTAGTCATATAGCTTCGCGATCACGTAACCTTGTAGACACGCAATCGCATAGTCTCTTAACCTTATGGTTCGTAGTCACGTAGTCATGATGCCTTGGAGCCTCGTAGACTTGAAGCTTCGTAACCAAGTAGCCTAGTAATCTTATAACATAATGCTGTTGGAGCAGTTGGAGCAAAAGAGAAAATTCCGTCGATGACAGATGCGGCATTTGGAGCCTTTTAGACATGTAGCTTCGTAGTCAAGTACTCATGTATACAGTCTGTTCTGTAGTATCGTAGCTTCGTAGCCTTTTGGTCTTGAAGTCAAATACTGAAAGGCCTAAGACTATTTAAAGTCAAATACTTTTGACATCATTGATTTTTGGAGCCGTAGACAGTTGGAGCATTTGTAGCTGATGGAACTTTGGAGCTTTGGAGCTGTTGGAGCTCTGGAGCTTTGGAGAATTTGGAATTGTTGGAGTTATTGGACCATTTGGAGCTGTTGGAGCTTTGGAACAATTTGCAGCTGTTGGAGCTATGAACTTTTGGAGCATTTTGAGCATTTTGAGCTGTTGGAGATGTTGGAGCATTTGGAGCTGTTGGAGCTGTTGGAGCTTTGAAGCTTTTGGAGCATTTGGAGCTGTTGGAGCATTTGGAGCTGTTGGAGCATTGAAGCTTTTGAGCAGTTTGAGCTATTGGAGCTTTGGAGCTGTTGGAGCTTTTGACCATTTGGAGCAGTTGGAGCATTTGGAGCATTGGAGCATTGGAGCATTGGAGCATTTGGAGCCTCGTAGACTTGTAGCTACATAACCAAGTAGTCTTGTAATCTTATAACATAATGCTGTTGGAGCATTGAAGCTTTTGCAGCATTTTGAGCCTCGAAGACTTGTAGCTACGTAACAAAGTAGTCTTGTAATCTTATAACATAATGCTGATGGAGCATTAAAGGTTTTGTAGACTCGTAGGCAGTTGGAGGAGTCTTGTATACTAGTAGAATTGAATTTTTGTATCCAAGTGGCCTTGTAGCTAGCCTCGCAGTCATTTAGAGGCGAGTAGACTTGTATCCATTTAGCTTCATAGCCATGTAGTTCCGTAGCCACGTAGCTTTTTAGCCATGCTTTCTCGAAGCCATGTATAACTCGTAACCTGCTAGATCCTTGTAGACTCATAGCATTGTAACCTCATAGCCTCTTAGACTCGTAGCATTCTAGCAAATATCATTGGAGCTGTTGAAGCAAATGGCAGTTGGAGCCAATGACTGTAGGAGCCAATGACTTTTGGAGTCAAAAGACTGTTGGAGTCAATGACTGATGGAGCTAATGACTATTGGAGCCAATGACTTTTAGAACTAAAAACTGTTGGATTCATAGATTGTTGGAGTTTATATCCTAACTGATCATTGACTATCGCTACCTACCGAGTTGAATGAATGAGAGAATGCACCTCCTTTTCGTTAAATGAGCTTTCGTTTTGTAGTATTTCCGTCCAAACGTGCTTCGTTTTCATTAAATGCTTGACCTGCGTGAACGATGCGTAGTCATTGCGTGTACTGTGTGTTCATGGTCTATTTGTCTGACATTGTTCATGACCCGGTCTCGCGGTCCTAAGACGCTTGGTGTATATGGATGGATGGTTTTGTACATGAACATTTTCAAGGTTATACTAAGTATCAAAAACTAGACTATCATGTGAGGCTTATCGACAACGTATTTAATTCGTCGAACATTGTCGTACATTGTCTTTAGTTGTTTTTCGTAAAGTTAATAATTGATAAACTCCGCGAAAGGTAATGGAAACTAAAATATAGAATTTATTTAATATTTAGTTACACTTGTCACTGGTCAAGAAGCAAACCGACGACAGGAATCCATCGTTTCAATATGTAAATTAATGAGTTATTTTTTCGGTGAATTTTGGAATTATTCCCGAATTTCTAGGTCAGTTAATACTAATATCCAAGATGGTGGACGTAATGGATTATAGGATGATGGTTCATTTGGAAACTATGCTTCTTTTAGTACTTTGATCATTATTTATTGAAATTGATATTTTTTACATAAAATAAAGATGTTTTGCATCGCCCAGGGATCTAACCAAGAACAGGATTCGTCGAATCAATAAGTATATTAGTTGCAAATTTATTTAATGAATTTTGGATTTTTTTCCCGAATTTCTAGCTAAATAATTACACGATTCCTAGATGGCGACCAAATTTCAAGATGGCGGGAACCTCAGCAATAATAAATGATTACTGCACTCTAGCGGGTTAGAATAAAACTATCATGATGGCAATGATGGTAAGACGAGCACACACACAAGATGGTGTCCTCCAGCAGACGAAAACAAGATAATGACAATGTCCTCTAGAAGGTGGTAGCTCCTGGTAGCATGTACTGAACATAAAATGTCGGATCCATGATGGTCGTCAAGTTCAAAGTCAAATTTCAAGTTCAAGGTCAAAGTTTAAGTTCAAGGTCAAGGTCAAATTTCAAAGTTCAATGCCAACAGTCGAGGTCAAAGGTATGGAGAACAGAAATTATACTAACATAGTGCTAGCACACTATCAGACGAAAACAAGATGGCGACCTCCAGCGAACGAAGACAAGGTGGTGGACATGACGTCATACCAGTTGACGATATATACCTTGGTATTGGTGGTGTGAGGTCAGTCTAGGTAGCTAGAAGAGGTTGGGTAGGCCTCCACCGGACCGCGGGTTCGCTGGGTGATTTAGGAGTTCCAGTGTGAGGCGGGAACCTGGGGTAGGCGCCAGAAGTGATGACAACTCCAGAGGGTTAAGGGAGCATCCAACTTGCTGGTGAGCTGAGTGGAGTAGGGAGCCGGAGGTGGTGCATAAGCTGGGATGGGTAGCCTCAGCCTCTTTGCATAGTCAAAAGCTCTAATGCTCTGCCTGGTTGCGTATGCGGCGTATCCGCATCCATGCCCATGGGGGCCCCAGGGCGGCAGGGCCTAACGGCTAAGAGCGCTGGGTCAACAAAGAAAAGGGGGGAAACTCCTGTGACTGTCTGTCTAGTCTAGGTAGCTTCCGTGGAGAAAGGATCTTTTGTTTTTTTAATTTTTTGCTCTTACAAGTTTCGAACCAAGGATGGAAATCGATCTAATCAATCAGTATTCTAATAAGTTAATTTTTTGATGAATTTTGAAATGTTTTCATTAAAATCGGATAATTAATAAGGATTTTCAAGATGGCTTCCGTAACAATAATTGATACAAGTGGTGACATAATTCAGTATGTCGCATGTGGTGTAAAACATTTTTATTAGTTTATATTTATAATTTTAAAATATATTAATATTTTACTGGTTTACTCTTGCCGGAAATCGAACCGAGGACTGAAATCTTTTTTCGGAATTTCTAGCATTGAAATTACGGATTTTCAAGATGATGGCCGTAACGAAAAATGCAACATTAATAGGATCCAAAATGACAGTCGTAATTAAAAGTGCAACAATGATATCGTACTCAACCAAGATGTCGGGCGTAACGAAACATGAAACATTTATATAATCCAAGATGGCAACCATAACGATGAGTGCAACAGTGTTTTTTTTTAATATTAAATTGTTATTATTCAATTCGTTTGATTAATTTTTTAATGTTTTTTTTTAATTTTCCCGATTTTCTCGCATTAAAATTACGGATTTTCAAGATGGCAGACATGACGTCATACTAGGTGACGATATATATACTTTGACATAAGTGGTGAGGGTTGTCAGTCTGCCAGCGGCTTTCTTAGAGGAAGGTTCGGTAGCCATTTTTATTTTTTTGCCCTCACCAGGTTTGAACCGAGGACTCCGAGTTCTATGTCATAAAAGTATGAGTTTTTTAATAGTTTTTATTAAAATTGTATTAAATAATTTGTTTATAAATTTTAAATTTGTTTTCTTTCAATTCGGATAGTTAATAAAGATATTCAAAATGGCGGCCGTAACGGAAATCGCAATGGTGACATCATAATCCTAAAAGAGGGTTATCGGAGGCTGTATACATGGATGCTTAAACCTCAATAAGAACATTTCTAGCTGCTGGTATTTTTAAGGACTAAAACGGGAAATTTTCCCTCTAAACAGGAATTTTTCCCTCGAAAACGGAAAAATGTTCCTCAAAACGAGAATTTTGAGTCATTTTGAGTCATTTTAAAGGAATTTTGTGGAATTTTTGAGTCCAAGATGGCCGCCGTGATGTCAGAATCCCCGGCAATCACAATCCACAGCCTGAAGCCTGGGCCCGGAGCTCCTTTTACACACTACTGACATCCATCAGATGAAATCAAGATGGCAGTCTCTACTAAACAAGATGGCTGCTTCCAGCAGACTATAATGCATGGGTATGAGTGGGAGGATGATGATTTTATTGAACGAAAAGTGCAACGCACAGGAGTGAGGAGCTCGATGACGAAGTCATCAAGTTTTTTAATTAAAATTTATTTATAAATTTTAATTTTTTCCCCGATTTTCCAAGTTCATATTTGAGGATTTTCAAGATGGTGTATGTGACGTCGTAATTCGGTGGAATGTTCTAGAAAACAAAATGGCGGAATTTTCTAGAAAATAAAATGGCGGAATCCAAGATGGCCACCCGAAGTGACGTAATCCAATATGGCCACCACGAATCTCTGAATCCCGACTCCTCACCCACTGTGAAAAACGAACAAAAATTACCTACTAATAAGAAAGGGAATGAAGAGATGCAGGTTATGTTTAGGCATTTTGAGACCCGTGGGTCACGCCCCCCCCCCCCCCC
This sequence comes from Bacillus rossius redtenbacheri, assembly GCF_032445375.1. Lineage (NCBI taxonomy): Eukaryota > Metazoa > Arthropoda > Insecta > Phasmatodea > Bacillidae > Bacillus > Bacillus rossius. The sequence goes on along the minus strand of NC_086330.1, from coordinate 224,001,818 downwards.
CCCTCTTTTTCCACCAAAAACTCACTCCTCTTTCACATCTCCACCACTCTCTCGAGCCCATCGAAATAATTAGAAATGGCATGCAGACAAGCAACAACAAAAAGCTAAGTTTTCCATATCCTTCCAGTGTATATTTGTTTGCATTGTATGAGTAAAACCCAACAAATATATTTGTGTGCATTGAAAAATCTTGTCTACGTAATGAGAAACACAAAACTTCATAGACTGAATTATGTGAGCTATTGAAACCACCTTCTAATTTTTGACGTGACGTCTAATAAATCGATGAACGCTGGCTGCACGCACGAAAAATTGTCCCACTACGGATGTCCCACTACGGATGTGTTTACGCATGCGTGGCATCTCTCTGGTATGTTGCGGACGGTACAGAGAACTCGGCCGTCACAGGGTTTGAGTTTATTGTTGTGCACCGCGCCACGGGAGTATATTCGCAAGGAAATGGCGTTCTTACAAGTACGTATTATTTTAATTACTAGTGTAAATCAGTATATTTAAACAGTGTTGTATGAGTATTGTTTTAGCTGTGTAGCTAAATATTTATTGCTGGTATGATACTTTTCACGCTTTAGTTTGACATTGGTAATTATTTGTCATGAGTTATTATTGATCAACTAAATCAAACACCGTATTATAGTTACGAGCCCACGAGCGTGTAAATATTTCGAGTCCAACAGAGAATATGCTAGAATTTATGAATGCAAATAAAAGTAAATTTATTAGTTAAATTGTACATTTCATTTCACTCCTTCTTTGTATCTATACAAAAGAGTGATAATTCAATAAAATTGATTCAATTTTATTCATAAAAGTATGCAGAAGTAGATTTTATCATACAAAATAAAGAAAAATTTCAAAAAAAAATTTCTTCCTCAAAGAATATAATATTTTTAATGCCTAAATGGTTTGGTTGCAAGAACCTATTACGGCTCAGTCTCAGGCCGAATATGATATTTCTTTTTCTTTTGGATCAATCATTTCATCAATGTTTTGTTATGACGTTGTCACGTTAAACTATCGTCCGTAAACCGACTTTACAGACAACCAATTTTTTCTGTTATAAAATGAAATTATCACTTTTTTTTCCATCAAGGACTTAAAAATAAAAATAGGTACTCAAAGATAACTTACTAACTTAAAAATTTCGTACGACTAAATAACAGGAATTGATTACAAAAAAACTGACTTTTCACATGAAACTCGAACATAATCAAAAACCCGAGCTTTAGGTCTTTTGGTATCAATGTTCTTGAAGTTCCTGGTGCACTGGACAGTAAAGTGTTATGATTTCCACCATGAGGTGCTATTTTGTTGGTTCAGTGGAATCGAAATTACGTAATAATTACATCTGGCGAAACATAAATCCACTTGTGATTACTACGGAATGTGATTTCACGAAAAACCAAAGCCTTTAATTACCTGGTAAAATACTCAATAATTCCAGCCTTATCTTAATTCTTCGTTGAATGGTGCTTAGTTACATATTTCTTAATTAGGCCTAATCCTTGAATTGGAGTTTTATAAGACTCTGTTCCGCGATCATTTTCAATATTTTTAAAAGGACCTAATATTTCAATATGTATGTGAAATTGACACATCTATCTTTTGTTTAGGGGATACAGCATGCGCATGTTTCAAGAATACATATTTTGGAGTTAAAATACTTATAATTTAAAATTCTTATATTTAGATGCATACCTAGTGAATCATTTCTACCTAATATATTTGCTTTAAGTCTCTCTTCTCCACTGTGAAAATATTTTACTTATTTCGAGATGTAGCTATATTCTCTCAATTTCTCCAAATTGGACAGAATTTATTTTGTATGTGAAGTATTCCCAGGAGCTCTCCATGGGAAACGTAACTTTGTCATTGCCAATTCATTTCGACTTCGAGCGGCTGAATAAAATCAGAATAATTTTATCAATTCATAGTTAAATAATTTTAATACAAAATCTATATGTTGTTAAAAAAAAGTTGGTTTTCTTTATTTACGAAATCTTTAAGCTGCTTTGCTCTAACCAAATGTTTCCGTAGAATTTATATATATATATATACATATATATATATACATATACATATATATATATATATATATATATATATATCCTTACTAATATTATAAATGCGAAAGTAACTCTGTCTGTCTGTCTGTTACATTTTCCCGGTTGAACGGCTGAACGGATCGTAATGAAATTTGGCAAGGAGATAGATTATATACTGGGGATGGACATAGGCTATATTTTGTCTAAAAAAATAAATTTTAAACGGGTTAAAAAATATATCTTAATTTTATGTAATGTGTGTCATAGATATACAAACTGTTAGTGTCATTCCTCTATGTCTGCCGAGCAATAGCTTTCAAGCCATTACGTTACGTTTTGCTATTGTAAGGAACTAAGTAGAGAGTAAGAAAAAAATAAAGATCTTGACAGTTTGTAGTGTCGCCATATTTGTTTCAATTTTCAATACCGTTTTTGTATTATTACAATTTAAATTGCAGAAAAAAATCATGTTTCATAGACACATAGGTAAATAGTGAGTGTGTCATTTCTCTATATCCACGAGGTTTCGCTGCATCAATTTTCTCCTTGGGGCGAACCCGTCCCCTTAGTTAAATAAATAGCTTTTATCGTTTATGATTTCATGATTTATTTCATGAAGATCTGCTCTCATAAAAAAGTTAGTTTTATAGACATTCAATAGGTGTCTCTCTCTCTCTCCCTCTGAAGATCAATCTATGAATCGTTACAAATTTATTTTCTTTATTTTTTAAGTTTGATTTGATACAATATGATTTCACTAAAAATCAATTTCTACCCCTTGCTATATTCATTTCCACATTACGAAGTTTCACTTCTTCCACGCGGAGGGACTCCACGCAATATTTTTGCATGCAATTAAAAACTATTTTTTAATGATGCCAAAGATGTATAACTTCTCATGCGTGTACCTAAGTACACGCACCCATTTTTTTAAATTTAATTTCTTCTATATATATTTTTTCTCCCTACCTAGGGCACTCATAATTCTTTTGAATTTCACGTGTATGTTTTCAATGTCATTCGAGTTGTATAATTTTTTTTGTCAAATTGGTCATTATTTATACTTTGTTTCATTTTGGAAACATACGTATTTTAGGTATTATGACAAATAAAAAAAATTAGTTTAACTAACATTCTTAGGTTTTTATTGTGTGGATAGTTTCAAGTTTAATATTATGTAGGTACATAAATTCTTAAACTTATAAATTTCTTCGAAATTTATTCATAGGTTGGTAGGGCCTACTAATATTTTCTATTTGTCAATATTGTTATTTTTTTTTACAGTACCTACTTATTTGCAAGGAGTTTGGTTCAGTGTTTATAATTTATCTGCTGAGTGTCAAGAGTCTTAGGGCTGCTGAGACCGAAGACCAGAAATATTTATCAATTATGTAATATATTGTTGAAAATTTTGAATTTTACTATTTCAGGAAAGTTGATTTTTTTTATTAATTAGAATAGTTACGTGTAATTGCCATCTTCCTTTATTTCATATTAAACATTATGTTTGGTTGAGTGTGAGATAATTTTTTTATGTATGTTTTAATTTAATTTAATTTCTTATATATATTCTTACCTTCCTACTTCTATTAAATTTCAGGCGGATGTTAACATTGTCATTCCAGTTGTATAAATTTGTTTTGTCAAATTAGTTGTTATTTATACTTTTTGTTTCATTTTGGACTATTTTTTTTTTACTTAATTCAAAGATTTATGGTGTATACAGGGAGTGATATCTCTATTAATTTCTATACTCCTTTGGATAAGCAGAATATTGCCACCACAGTTTTACTATAAACAAATCCTATAAATGTTTTAAACATTATGACAAATAAAAAATAGTTTCACAAACATCCTTAGTTTTTTTTTGGTGTGTATAGTTTGAAGTTTAATATTATGTATGTACGTAAATACTTAAACATACAGTTATTTATTAATTTATTTAGATAATTATTTAGGTAGGTAAGTAGTATAGGATAGCCGGACCGAGGACTGGCGCTGGCGCGTGGAGCCGGAGCCGGTGTCCGCCATATTGGATTGTGACGTCACGGCGGCCATCTTGGATGGTTGTGACCTTGACCTTTGACCTTGACCTTGAATTTGATCCTCAAAATGTGTCAAAATCCGCCAAAATTGGGCAAATTTGCCCAAAATTCCTCAAAATTCGCCAAAATTTCCATTTCTGTGAAAAAAAATTCCGCCAAAAAATCTCAAATAATTCCACAGTTCAAAAATTAGGATTTCTAAAATCCTCAAAAGTCGCGTTGCCCTAGAAAAAACGAAAACTCCTAAAAGCGGCTTAAAACTCCTAAGAGCTAGCCGCTTATAAGCCGCCGACCTTGAAAATAAGGATGTCATGGCAGCCATATTGGATGATGACGTCACCGTTGCAATTTCCGTTACGGCCGCCATCTTTAACTTTTTTATTTATTATCCGATTTTAATGAAATTTTTTTTAAAAAATATAAAAAAATTCAAATAATAAAATTTTTAATAAAAAATATTTAAAAAAACAAACATTTACGACACGGAGTTTGGAGTCCTCGGTTCGAACCTGGTGAGGGCAAAAAAAAATTAAAAATGGCGACAGGCTCCTTCCTCAATGGTGGGTGCTAGCAGACTGACTCCCACCACTTTTTTCAAAGCATATATATCGTCATCTAGTATGACGTCATGTCCGCTGTGCTGATGCCATGTTAGTTTAATTCTTACCCGCTAGAGTGTAGTAAACATTTATTACCGAGGTGCCCCCGCCATCTTGAAATTTGGCCGCCATCTTGAAAATCCGTAATTATTTAGCTACAAATTCGGGAAAAGTTCCAAAATTCATTAAAAAAATCACTCATTAATTTACATATTGATTCGATCGATTCCCGTCCTCGGTTCGATACCCGATCGATGCAATAATGTTTAATTTTATGTAAAAAATAATAATTTCAATAAACCATGTTCAACATTCGTAAAGAGACTCTAAATCCTCTACTACCATCATCCTATCAGACGTCAAGACCACCATATTGGAAATTCGTAATTTTAATGCTAGAGAGGCGGGAAAAAGTTCCAAATTCATTAAATAAATTTGTAATATATATACTGATTGATTGGATCGACTAAGGTCCTTGGTTCGATCCCTGACCGATACAAAACAACTTTAATTTAAAAAAATACTAAAAAAGTGTTAGGTTTGAGAAAATAAAAACAACACAAGTCCTTTTAAAAAAATTTTTATTACATACATACTACACTACTACAGGTACAAAAAAACACTGACAAATTACTAAAGCCTTTTGGATTCCTCGATTCAAACAGTCTTCTTATTGTACGGACTAAGACTTTTACATGACTTTAAATGTCTATCCGATCCGTTCATCACCACAGCCAGAGACGGACTGAAGTTCATATCACTCATATAGTCTCATTAGCCGGTACAACACATGAGTCAAATCAATAACCATGTTCATTATACGTCTCGGAGCATTTTTTATAATGACGATGTAAGCTATCGAGACGTGAAATTAGTTTATTGCACTTATTGCACTGAAATTGTATTCTTTGAACATTATTAGAACAACCGCTTCTTTCATGTCTGCGAGCATTTGAGGTGATAGTAAATGACGCACCACAGTATTTGCACTGATGCGAAGTACGCTCTTCATTAATTGAAGTATTCAATGATGATGAAACTTCAGTTGATGGTGGAACAGCACATATCGAAGTCTCCTCCAGTGTTGTCAGAGGCGTTGCCAACGGGATCTGCTCCAACATCGTCGACGCCGACGTCAAGGTTCCCGCAGTCGATGGTACAACCTCCATCGAGTTCGTCGTTAAAGTCGGTAAAGATGCCATCGAGTTCGCAAGAACAGGCAATTACGCGACTTATGCACCAGAAGAAAAAACTAGGTGATCCGTACACCGTCGACGGCAGTAACAAACTAAGCGTCCTGCTGTCTAGGACTCGTTTATATACATTAACCGGTTTGAATAATACGCTAGTCAAATCAAGAACAATTTACTAAAATACTAGAGTCAAAACAACATTTAAAAAAATAGAAGCACCGACAACGAAAAGGCAGCACATTTGGAAGCACCGACAACGAAAAGGCAGCACATTTGGAAGCACCATCATCGAAAAGGTGGCACATTTGTCATTGGCTCCAATATTCATTGGTTCCATCAGTCTATTGATTTTATCAGTCTAGTGACTCCAACAGTCATTGACACCAACAGCCTTTTTCTTCATCAGCTCCAATGATATTTGGCTAGAATGCTACGAGTCTAAGAGAGTATGAGGCTACAATTCCACGAGTGTACAAGACTCCTCCAACTACCTTCAAGTGTATAAAGCTCCAAATGCTCCATCAGCTCCAACACGTAATGTACGCAATGTACGCGCAATACATGCAATTTACACACAATAAATGTAAATGATTACACAGTACACACAGGAAACGGAATGTACACACAGTACACACACAGGAAACGGAACGTACACACAGTGCACACAGGAAACGGAACGTACACACAGTACACACAGGAAACGGAACGTACACACAGTACACACAGGAAACGGAACGTACACACAGTACACACAGGAAACTGAACGTACACACAGTACACACAGGAAACGGAACGTACACACAGTACACACAGGAAACGGAACGTACACACAGTACACACAGGAAACGGAACGTACACACAGTACACACAGAAAACGGAACGTACACACAGTACACACAGGAAACGGAACGTACACACAGTACACACAGGAAACGGAACGTACACACAGTACACACAGGAAACGGAACGTACACACAGTACACACAGGAAACGGAACGTACACACAGTACACACAGGAAACGTAATGATCACACATACAGTAGCGGAAACACACACAGGCTTAGTTGGAAATCAGAATACAAGAAATAAAAACATTAAATTTTTACTTTCAATATTTTATTACTTCTCAACATTACACAAATACAAGTAAAACAAGCCATTATTGTATGTAGCCAGCATTCCTCAGTTCCTTGAGTATGAAGGATATTTCTTTGATGCACGAATAGTTTCCTGCACAAAGCGAACCATGTAGAAGTCTTAGCCGGTCAACCAATATGTTTGGATCTTTCCATGATGTGTAATCATTCTCTTCTACCACCATCTTCCTTGCACCTTTATAATAAATATTATGATCTCTGGTGTCTTCCGTTTTACCACCAACCTCAGGGTAACTTTCATGTTTGAGACGGTGATCATCACAAGCTTGATCAGATTTATTTAATATATCACGTCGTTTCCACCGTTTCGGTCTCAGGACATCGCCACATTCTTCGATCTTGACAGCTCTAGGTGCTTCATCACAGTCTATGCCTTTGTCAACAGCCTCAGAGTCACTGTAACAATCACTGTAGAAGACATCCTCTTCACCCAGATTACCGTATGAATTCGCTATCGATGATGTCGAAGTGTCTTCATCGTCTTCATGCTTCCTTTTTAGGAGTCCATCATTTTTACAAAGAATGGAGGATCTACTGAATATAGGCTTGAATGTATTCTCACTTTTCACGGTGTTGATACTTCCATTAGTTTCAGTCTTCCCGAAGCCATTAGCATCCTTCAATTTATGTTCTTCCTCACGATCGGGTGAGCTAATACCATAACGCTCAGGACAAGGAAAATTATTGTCATAATGCAGATCACTCTTCTTTAGCCTAGTGGATCCATCGGTGTCCTCTATGCCGTAAGTAGTCTTGACTTTACATGTTTTACCATGTCTTTTTAAGCTGTCAATTCGTGTTAACAACCTGCTACAACGATTACAGCTTAACATGTTGCGTAGTGGGTTTCTAGCACAATCATTCTTCTCATGACGTCTAGCATTCCTTCTCATGACAAAATCCTTGTCACAGTATCTACAGCGGCTTCCTTCCGATTCAGCTATAGATATCAAACCACGATCCATGATAGCTTCTGTGACTAATGTTAGATACAAACTGTCAGTTTTCTCCAATTGGAACCATTTCTTAAATAGAGTTTTTGAAATATTTCATCAGCGAGAGTTAAGTTATCTAATGCAAAGCAAATTGATGCAAGTAGTTCCGGCTGTCATCAACAGATGGCGCCACGTGTTGCTTGCAGGTAAATAATATATATTTCATTAATGTAGGATGCGGAACGCTCACTATCGATCGCAAAGGGAGGTTGGCTTCGATAGTATCCAAGGAGAAAAAAGTTCGTCCTTCCTGCTAGTGCTTCTCAGATTTCTCACGGTCCGCCATCTTGGATTACGTCGTCACGACGGCCATCTTGGATGGGTGTGACGACCTTTGAACGAAACCGCAGGAATGATCGCAAGCACACGGATTTACCATCAAAATATTGATAAGAATAATCAGGAGCACACGGAGAAAACCATCATAATATTGGCAAGAATAATCAGGAGCACACGGAGAAAACTGCCACAAGTTTTCTTTGATATCATTAAAAAAAAATTAAAAAAAAAATAAAAAAACGAAAAAAAAAAATTCAAACATTGTGCTAGCTTGTGAACTTCTCATTGTTGAGCAAAGATAGAGTTCTAGTACAAGCCAGATTGTTTGACTCGTAGCATTCTAGCCAAATATCATTGGAGCTGATGAAGAAAAAGGCTGTTGGTGTCAATGACTGTTGGAGTCACTAGACTGATAGAATCAATAGACTGATGGAACCAATGAATATTGGAGCCAATGACAAATGTGCCACCTTTTCGATGATGGTGCTTCCAAATGTGCTGCCTTTTCGTTGTCGGTGCTTCCAAATGTGCTGCCTTTTCGTTGTCGGTGCTTCTATTTTTTTAAATGTTGTTTTGACTCTAGTATTTTAGTAAATTGTTCTTGATTTGACTAGCGTATTATTCAAACCGGTTAATGTATATAAACGAGTCCTAGACAGCAGGACGCTTAGTTTGTTACTGCCTTCGACGGTGTACGGATCACCTAGTTTTTTCTTCTGGTGCATAAGTCGCGTAATTGCCTGTTCTTGCGAACTCGATGGCATCTTTACCGACTTTAACGACGAACTCGATGGAGGTTGTACCATCGACTGCGGGAACCTTGACGTCGGCGTCGACGATGTTGGAGCAGATCCCGTTGGCAACGCCTCTGACAACACTGGAGGAGACTTCGATATGTGCTGTTCCACCATCAACTGAAGTTTCATCATCATTGAATACTTCAATTAATGAAGAGCGTACTTCGCATCAGTGCAAATACTGTGGTGCGTCATTTACTATCACCTCAAATGCTCGCAGACATGAAAGAAGCGGTTGTTCTAATAATGTTCAAAGAATACAATTTCAGTGCAATAAGTGCAATAAACTAATTTCACGTCTCGATAGCTTACATCGTCATTATAAAAAATGCTCCGAGACGTATAATGAACATGGTTATTGATTTGACTCATGTGTTGTACCGGCTAATGAGACTATATGAGTGATATGAACTTCAGTCCGTCTCTGGCTGTGGTGATGAACGGATCGGATAGACATTTAAAGTCATGTAAAAGTCTTAGTCCGTACAATAAGAAGACTGTTTGAATCGAGGAATCCAAAAGGCTTTAGTAATTTGTCAGTGTTTTTTTGTACCTGTAGTAGTGTAGTATGTATGTAATAAAAATTTTTTTAAAAGGACTTGTGTTGTTTTTATTTTCTCAAACCTAACACTTTTTTAGTATTTTTTTAAATTAAAGTTGTTTTGTATCGGTCAGGGATCGAACCAAGGACCTTAGTCGATCCAATCAATCAGTATATATATTACAAATTTATTTAATGAATTTGGAACTTTTTCCCGCCTCTCTAGCATTAAAATTACGAATTTCCAATATGGTGGTCTTGACGTCTGATAGGATGATGGTAGTAGAGGATTTAGAGTCTCTTTACGAATGTTGAACATGGTTTATTGAAATTATTATTTTTTACATAAAATTAAACATTATTGCATCGATCGGGTATCGAACCGAGGACGGGAATCGATCGAATCAATATGTAAATTAATGAGTGATTTTTTTAATGAATTTTGGAACTTTTCCCGAATTTGTAGCTAAATAATTACGGATTTTCAAGATGGCGGCCAAATTTCAAGATGGCGGGGGCACCTCGGTAATAAATGTTTACTACACTCTAGCGGGTAAGAATTAAACTAACATGGCATCAGCACAGCGGACATGACGTCATACTAGATGACGATATATATGCTTTGAAAAAAGTGGTGGGAGTCAGTCTGCTAGCACCCACCATTGAGGAAGGAGCCTGTCGCCATTTTTAATTTTTTTTTGCCCTCACCAGGTTCGAACCGAGGACTCCAAACTCCGTGTCGTAAATGTTTGTTTTTTTAAATATTTTTTATTAAAAATTTTATTATTTGAATTTTTTTATATTTTTTAAAAAAAATTTCATTAAAATCGGATAATAAATAAAAAAGTTAAAGATGGCGGCCGTAACGGAAATTGCAACGGTGACGTCATCATCCAATATGGCTGCCATGACATCCTTATTTTCAAGGTCGGCGGCTTATAAGCGGCTAGCTCTTAGGAGTTTTAAGCCGCTTTTAGGAGTTTTCGTTTTTTCTAGGGCAACGCGACTTTTGAGGATTTTAGAAATCCTAATTTTTGAACTGTGGAATTATTTGAGATTTTTTGGCGGAATTTTTTTTTCACAGAAATGGAAATTTTGGCGAATTTTGAGGAATTTTGGGCAAAATTTGCCCAATTTTGGCGGATTTTGACACATTTTGAGGATCAAATTCAAGGTCAAGGTCAAAGGTCAAGGTCACAACCATCCAAGATGGCCGCCGTGACGTCACAATCCAATATGGCGGACACCGGCTCCGGCTCCACGCGCCAGCGCCAGTCCTCGGTCCGGCTATCCTATACTACTTAGGTAATAAGCTTTCTATTTGTCAATATTGTTATTATGGTAGATATGAGTACAGTAAATGACTACATTCTTTCTCTTTTCTATGCTTATATTCCTTTATATCTCTTTCGATTTGGAGTGTTTCTGAGCCATTCGGGGTCCTCAACATCACCCCCCCCCCCCTCCCCCCCCAGGTGGTTAAAGCACCAAAATTTCGAAAGTTTAAAATATTTTTAAAATCTTTCTCTTTCGACTTTAAGTGTTTTCAAGCCATTCAGTGTCCTCGAACCCCCCGCCCCCCTCTGGGAACAAAGCCCCAAAATTTCGACAATTTCAGGAATTTCAAATATATATTCTTTTGAGATGGAGTGTTCCAAACCATTCGAGGTCCTGAACATCCACTTTCCGCAAAAGTGAAAGCCCCAAAATTTCGAAATATAAGAATATATATAGTTGGATGTTGGCATGTATGACGTCGATAAACTCTTACACCGTTTGACCGATCGCCATGAAAGTTGGCACATCGAAGTGTTTTTTTTTATCATGGAGAAGGTTTTTATGCTATCCATTTTTTTTGTAACTCGCCGCTAGATGGCGCTGTAGCGCATCAACTTTTAAACCTTTCAACCGATCGCCATGGGTAAACAGATAACCATAGGTCACAGATACACAAACAGTAATTATGTGTCATTTATTAATGTCCACCACACTGGACATACCGCTATCCATTTTGCTGTAACTCGCGGACAATATATCACCCGGCGTTCAGCCCGGGCAAAGCCGGGTACTGCAGCTAGTATATATATATATATATATATATATATATATATATATATATATATATATATATACACTAGCTGCCCGACCCGGCTTCGCATGGCTATACTAATGGAAAAAAATTAAGCCACATCTCCCATTTACAGTAATGGTAAATTAAAAAAATTCAGTGAACATTTATTACAATGCTGTATAATGTACCGGAGAGAAAATGAATACCACCGATGGTTTCCCGACTCGTGCACGCAACGTACAACTGATGTACCCGTCCTTCGCTACGGCAGTCTACAGGCAGATAACTCTTGCGCCGCTCATTATACATGCCCCTCCTTATGGGTACGCCACTGCCGCGCGATGCCCGTTGCCATGGAGACGCAGAAGGCATGAACAATGCAAAATCCTGTTCTCATGCAGACAAAGTACCCACTGTTGCCTGGTTTTAACCACCCTTGGGATCTAATTTTCGGAAAATGTCATCCTGCGTAACATAAGGAACATTACTGTGAAGTTTCAAGTCTGTAAAATAAATATACTTTAAAAAAAAAAAGGGCAATAAAAAAACAAATTAAACAAGAGAGAGGAAAAAAGACAATAGTTTAGGTTTGCGATTTAAAGTGATAAAAGTATTTAAATACTAATTGAACTCTTATAAGGGTACTTATTGCTTCGTTGTTAATATCACACGGGTGTTTTTTTAATTGTATGGGAAAATTAAGAATGATAAGGTATCTAGTGCGTGGCAACAATGTTAATAGGCAATAGGAAATAAACTTCTAGCGCCTGCGGCATTGTCAACACACACTTCGTACGTGTAGGCCTACTGCATGTTGTATCTAACCCCCTCCAACGCATTTGATTCTAAATTGGACTTTTAGTATGGATCCCTTATGTTATTGATAATATAGCCTATATCCTTCCTCTATAAATGTACTATCCAACACTGAAAGAATTTTTCAAATCGGACCAGTGGTTCCTGCGATTAGCGCGTTCAAACAAACAAACTCTTCAGCTTTATAATATTAGTATATATATATATATATATATATATATATATATATATATATATATATAGCTATTAAACATCAAAAAAAATTTAAACAACATACCTTCCCAAAACACACTTCAAAGGTGTCATGATCAAAGCATTTCCTTCTGCAGCTATTATTCTGTGCTGCCACGAAGAGGAAAGAAGTAACATAAAAAGAGGTAAAAAGTCTTCGTGTGAGCACTATGGCCCTGGATAGATATTACTTCTGCATATAGTAAGTTTAATTACACAATGAATAAAATACAAATATTATTTTTAATGTAGCATTGTTGGTATTCATTAGTAATTATGTAAAAATGTGCAGTTTTTCAAAAATATAATCAATATTTAGTTATAAGCTCCCAGCAACAATCTCGAGCAATTAAAAATTAGACTTTAAAAGATAACCCAGCTACAACAATATTGGTGATTTTAAAACAAAACTGAGCACCTCTGTAAATTCAGAGTTAGTTTAAAAAAAAGAAACGATTTCTTTACTTAGAATTTGACGTATGTGCACACGAGTGCGGTAAGAACTAGCACGTAGGTGCTCAGGTGCGATGATAAGGGTTGTGGCGTGGTGGCTGCGATGCCGCCAGGGCAGCGCGGGCAGGGCGCCAGCACGAGTTGCCAGAATCTAGCATATTTCACCGCGATAGTCCCAGACGTCTCCCCTCTGCGGCTGACTGCCAGCTCATGTCGCAAGGCGCGCTTCTCTCCAACACGCCGTTGTCACGTGATCCGAGCGAGCTGCAGACCTGCAGTGGAGCTGTGCTCAGTCCACTCACCTCCAACATCCTCGGCTCCACATGTGCACAATGTGGTGACTACTCCCAGTGAAGTAACGAATAAAATTAATCGGATTACGTGCAACAATTTCTTCCAGTATTTTTTTTTATTTGTGAGAAATGAAAATAATAAAAATGAATATTTTAGTTAAGATACAAATGCAAAAATTGTACACGTTTATTAAAGTGAACGTTACTTTCTAATATAGGTATATATATACGCGTCACATCCAACCTCGTTTTTATATAATCAATCCTTTAAATGGAAATTTTCATCACCACCCCATCATAACCTCAGCCATTTATTTTTATTGAGGCGAAATTTAAATATAATAATACTTAGTCACTGTTAGAAAACTGTTATAAAGCTATGTACATAAATGTAAAAACATTATTTAAAAATGATCATTATAAAATAAAATGTGTTAACTCAGGCAGTACAAGCACTTGACTTGTGTGTAAAATTAGTTCCAATTTACACCTTTATTTCCAGTGAATAGAATTTGTGAAGAAAATTCATATCTGGAAATTATATGAATTTTATGAACAGCTAATTTTTGACATGAAAGGGCCTTATGTGTGCTCGAATTAAAGGACATTAAGTGTATTTGAGTAAAAGCGCCTTAAGTGTGATGTGTGTTTAAAGTGTACTCTTGTTTATAAAAAAGTATTCGATTACATTTATGTCAAACTTGACGACGAATGAATAGTATATAATAGTTCCTCCTGGCCCAGACTGCAAGCTGTGAAGCCGAGAGCGGGTCAATGACCGACATCTCTTACGTCCCGGTGGCCATCTTGTATTATCTTTATCTTGACCTTTAATTTTGACCCCAGAGGCTATTTTGGATCAGTATTTTTGAATTCCACCATTTTGTTTTCCAGAACTATACATAATTTTAATTCCACCATTTTGTTTTCTAGAACTTTCCATCACTTAAGAATAGAATACCCCATAACCTAGTGTTGCAATTTTCTTCATGGCTGCCATCTTAAAAATCCATAATTTTTATGCTATAAAATCGGGGGAAATTTCAAAATTTATTAAAATTTAATAAATCAAATTTTAATTAAATATTATTTTAAAAACACCATTCCAATTTTCCTTACGGTCGCCATATTGAAAAACCATAATAATCATCAGATTTTAATGGGAAAAGATAAAATATTAATCAAAAAAATTAATTAATAAAAATTATTTAAATTATTATTTTAAAAACGCACTTTTATCATGGAGTCCTTGGTTCGAACCCGGTGAGGGCAAAAAAATGGTAACCGATCCTTCCTCCATGGGAGTGACCGGCAGACTGTCCTCCCACACTTATGGCAAGGTATATATCGTCATCTGGTATGACGTCATGTCCGCCATCTTTTTTTCTTCTGCTGGAGGCCGCCAAAAGGTTTTCGTCTGGTAGAGTGCACCACCACCATGTTAGTTTAATTTTTACTTGCTAGAGTGCAGTAATAATTTATTATTACTGAGGCACCTGCCTTCTTGAAATTTGAATGTCATCTTGGAAATTAGTAATTATTTAGCAAAAATTTGAGGAAAATCCCAAAATTCATTTTAAAAAACCTGCGATTAATATATTGATAAAATCTATGGGTTCTTGCACTAGCTTCAATCCTTCATCAATGCAAAAAAAATATATTTTAATTAAAATTGCAGGTTCAAGAAATAAAAAACCCAAGTTATTTTACAAACATAAAATTTCTTAAATAATTTCTACACTAATACAAGTACAAAAACACAAGGAAATTACTAAAGTCCTTAGCATTTCTCGATGAGTAATTTATTCTTAGTGTAGTCATGTGACATTAGGAGCCAATAAAATTATTTCAGTTTCTACCTTCACAGTGTTACGCCCCTCGTGCCTCAAAATAAAATTATTTTATTTTAATAAAAAGTCCTTGGAAACTGCTGGGCAAAATACAAAGAAAATTACAGTTAATTACCAGAGGGGGCACGAGGTGGTGCACAAGACAAAATTTACACTCCCTGCACACTAGTAACTTGGGGAGTTCGTGGATCGATAAAATGAAGAAGGTATTTGATAAATAAATACACTACATCGGTAGCTTGGTCTATAAGTTTTCCTGGTTTATTATTAATAGATTTTGTTTTCGCATTATTTCAACATGACAATAAAGATCTTAGTAAGTAACAAAGTTAAGGGGGCGCCCCGGGATTATTTAAAACCATACACATTACACCTTAACCAATAAATGATTACATAATCAAAAATTTAAAAAATTGCACCAAAATTTTATTCTCCCAACGATTACATATCATGAGTTTCCTTGATTTTACATGTCCCTGAAGATTACTTTCTTAAAGCCCTGCTCGCTGGTATCTTGTTAGTGAATTTAGTTGATTCGATGCGAGTGGAATATATATATATAGCTTATATCACCCGGGTCTTCCCAGGGTGACGTCGGACCGAGAGGAAAACTCTTCTAAAGGGGGAAATCAGCAGCAGGTCCCGAAGATCATGCGGGGAGCAATTTCTCTCCCCGGAAACTTTGACCCTGTCTGAAACACATGTCAAATTCAAAACGAATTAGACCTGCGTCCAGACAGTCATACACAGTCGGCGCGAAAGGCCAACAAACGGGAATTTGGGGAAGAAAAAAGGCTGGATTACTCACCAAACAGGGTGTGAAATCAGGGCTCGTGAGGTGTCTCGCGCCGACATCAGGATGACGCGTACCGAGAATTCGCGGATGCGCGGAAGAAACTAAAATTTTTAGGAAGGTAAAAAAAAAATAATGAAATTTAACTAAACATGACTTCTTCTAAATACTACATCTGACTGGCTACTGTACCACTGGGATCACATCCCTAAAGCAAGCTGACTACATTCTTGTGCACACGAATTCGCCGTTGCCGCGAAAAGCCTCTTAGCACAGAGGACGCCGAGAAGACATGGTCAGTAGTCGAGGTCGGATAACTAAGTCTGGCGATGGCGGTCAAAGCTTCTAATTAAATCGGGCGCTCAGCCCTAAGAAAAAAGGGGGGAAAGTTCGGCTAAGGGCCGAAAACACACGGAGGTGCCCGAGGCGGGCGTGACAACAACACGACATGCGCGCTCTCTACCGGTGGCAACCGGAAGCTGCAAAGAATCGACTTCTACAGGCCACGAGAAGGAAGCATAGGGCTTAAGGGCGCCGCGGCGCTGCTCTCTAGCGACGTAAAGGGGAACTAACTGAGGCGGTGAGCTGACTTGCCACTAGGTGTCATTAGGGTGAGCTCTGCACGCTGGCGACCAGGCCCGCGGTTACTTTTTCCCCCGCTAGATGTCGGGAACGTCTCTGTCGGACCAGGGAGAAGGTCCTTGAATTAGGCCATCGTCCCATCAGGTCACTGCTCCTAGCTTGATTTCTCAGAACTAAAGTGAGGTGGAGAGAGAGGAAGGGGGGGACAGAAAACGCCACTAGCTTGAGAACGTCGGTCCACTGGAGACTGCTTCGTGACGAGACTTGCTATTCTCAGCAGCCCTCTAAGAAGAAACAGCTCGCAGGCCAGAAGCTGCTCTATGCGATTTTGGTCATGAAGAGAAATAATATTACAAACTCAGGACGTGACTTCAGGCGAGAGAAATTTCAACCGGGCTGACCATGTCCACATTAGACAGCAAAATATCAGATTGGCCCCCTGGGAAGGGGCTTCGGTCCACTGGCACAAAGTTAAATACGTGGTGTACACCGGCCTAACAAAAAGTAAATCATACCCCTTAACAAATAGATAAATTAAAAAAAATAAGAAATCCCCAAAAATTTTAAAATTATAGAAAAATTAAAAAAAAGTGACGAAATGCCTAATTTCTGGCACATACTCCCCCGCTTGAATGCGGAGCATATAGGGAAAATAAAAAAAATACATTAACACTCCTCAGTAAAACTAGTACCAGGTTCGCCTATATCCTACTACTTATATTCTAACACCTTTGAGACGCGTCCGCCTCTCAGGCCAAATATATCGATAAACCTTAAACAAACTTATTACTAAATGCTTATTAACTATGTGACCACTTAAAACTAATACAACTTAAAGCTGGCATTCTTATTTCTAGTACCATGGATTTTTAAGACCTCGAGGATTTCTGGCTTGCCTAATATTAGAGAGCCCCAATGTTAGGGGAAAGAAATTAAACACATCTACTTTAAGTCAGCCTGTGTTTTCTTTAGATGGGAGATGTGCGCTCTGGTCACAAATTCTCCCGAACTGGGGTCAGCTAGGCTAACCGTAACTGGCGTTAAAAATCACTGTATTTGAATGGGACCTCTCCAGCGGTACGCCAGCTTGGCGGAAAACTTATCCACTGCCTTGTTGAGTGGGTGTGCCTTACAAAGCACAAAGATCGCCTACCCTGTAAGGGTTAGGAGATCGATTTTCGTTGTATTTTCTTTTTCTGCTCTCATGAGCTAGATTAAGATTTTTACGAGCTCTTCTCCAAATCTCCCTGATGTCTCTCGGATCATCGGGAAATAGGTCATTCAAAGACCAAAGATTTGAAAGAGGGGTATTAGGTCGGTAAGTGAACATGAGTTCGAAAGGAGTACATTTGTGTCCTTCATGATGTGCATAATTAAAGGCCATTTGCAACCACGCCAAATTCGAATCCCATTTATTCTGCTCTTGCGCATGGTAAGCTATTAGAGCAGACCGGAGATTGCGGTTGAATCTCTCAGCATGCGAGGGCTGTGGATAATAAGGCGAGGTTGTGACGTGCAGAATGCCATGTGAGAAGCACATGTTCTTAAAAATCCTAGCCGTGAACTGGGTTGCATTGTCTGAAACTACTATAGACGGGACTCCCGACGTCTTGAAGATCTGATTACGTAGCGCAGAAACAGTGTTTTCTGCGGTGGCTTTTCGCATGGGGATGAGCCAGACAAATTTTGTGAAGGCGTCTATACACACCAGTAGCATAGTGTTTCCTGTTCTTGAGCGCGGGAAAGGCCCGACAAAGTCTATAAACATCTTTTGCATGGGGCGCTCGGCCACATCTGAAGTTAAATAACCGAAACGAGTGTTCTGCGCTGGCTTACTCAGCGCACAGATTTTGCATAGTTTCACCTGCTCGGCGATGTCCTTGTGCATGCCGTCCCACATGAAATGACGTCGGATAGCCTGAATGGTCTTATATATACCAAGATGTGCGCCCAGCGGCGAAGTGTGATAATAATGGAATATCATATTACGCAGATTTTGTGGGAGCACAATTTTGTATGTTTTTGATTGGGGGGTGCGTTTTTGTAACAGCCCCTTAGACATCCTAAAGTATTTTGGCGCAGTTCCTGAACTAAAAAGGTAAATAATACTGGAAATGTGGGGATCATCTTCCTGCTGGCTCTGTAAATTCTGAAATGCCAACGGAAACTCTGTCAATAGGGCTTGACATAAGAGTGGTGTTTCTTCGGGCGGAGTCTGAGTTGGGTTTTCGAACATGCGAGACAGTGTGTCCGCTACTATATTCTGTGTGCCACGAATGTGTTGGATTTTGAACTTCAAAGAGGAAATTTTTGCAATCCATCGCCCGAGTTTCCCTAATTGTTTCGTGTGTGCCAAAAGCCAGGCTAATGCCTGATTATCTTTCTCTAACAGGAATTCCCTGTGTTCTATAAATTGTCGGAATTTGTCAATGCCAAATACCACGGCGAGGCATTCTAATTCGTAGATCGAGGAGGCTTTCCTCTCGGCGTGGGTAAGTGTCCGCGACGCAAACGCAATGGGCTGTCTGCAGCCTTCGACTTCCTGTGAGAGTACTGCGCCAATAGCCGCACTGGACGCATCAGTCTGTAAAATGAAAGGTTTGGTGAAGTCTGCCATACGGAGTACAGGCGGGGAAGAAATCGCCTGTTTCAGGAAATTAAAAGCTTTTTCTTGTTCCTGACCCCATGTGAAAGGTGTGTTTTTCTTACGCAACGTATTTAGTGGTGCTGCGTGCTCAGCGAAATTAGGAATATATTTTGAGAAAAATTTGCCATACCAATAAAACGTGAAATACCCTTAGGGTTTGTGGGAGGCGGAAAATCACGAATGGCTTGTGTACGTGGAGGATCAATGGTTACTACCTTGCTAGAAACCAAGTGTTCTAGAAAAGACAGTTCTTGGACTGCAAACTTAACCTTTTTTGTGTTGACAGTTAACCCTGCTTTACGAAATTAGGACTTCCTCTAAATGTTTGAATTGTTCTTCGAATTTTTCTGAATATACAACGACATCGTCTAGATAATTGTACACTGTTTTGAATTTTAGATCTCCTAGTATCTGATCCAGGAGTCGAGTTAGTACTTGGGCTCCCGTGGCCAGTCCGAAAGGTACTACTGTGTATTGATACAAGTTCCAAGGGACACAGAATGCTGTGATGGGTTTAGAATCCGCAGTAAGGGGAATTTGTTGGTAAGCAGAATTTAGATCAAACACATTAAAATATTTTGCCTTACTGAACCAATGAAAAGCAGTGTTTAGGTCTGGCAAAGGTATGTTTTGTATGACTATTTTCTCATTAACTTTTCTGTAATCAATTACACATCGTTGTTGATCCTTGCCCTTAGGCACCAGAAAAGCTGGGGAACTGTAGGCGGAGGTCGAGGGTTCGAATACCCCTTTGTCCAAAAGCTCCTGAACATGAATGCGCATCGTCTGCATCTTAGGGCGTAAAAATTGATAAGGGTGAGATCTCACTGGTATCTTATCCGCTAACTCAATTTGGTACTCGACTAAATTCGTGCGACCTAGTTTACTAGTCAAGACATCTGGAAAACTGCTGCATAATTTATCAATGGTGGCCCGCTGCGGTGTATTAAGGTGCTCGTGTGAAGTGGTATTACCCTGATCCAAGATGGCTGCCGTTGGCTCGGCCGGAACCGAAAATAATTGCTCAGGGGTCCCACAAGGAATAGGATTACCCATGTTGAATTTGAAAACAAAATTCTTCGCCTGAAGGTTAATGATTAGACCTGTCTTGGCAATGAAATCAGACCTGTAGATTAGGTTGTGGCAAGTTGATCAGATACCAAAAATGGGAAATTCCATGAATATAAATCAATATTCACCTTGATCACAACTGCTAACTTAATATTTAATGGCTGCTCTGAAGCTGTGAAACATTGTAACTTAGTGGTCTCAGTTCTTAGAAATAATTTGCTCTGTTTTAACTTGTTAAATAACTGCCCAGAAATCAGGCTGCGCGCTGATCCCGTATCAATTAGTCCCGATACAGTGTTTCGCCAATCGTTGTTACTGCATACGGAATTACTGTAGGAATATTGCTAAAAATTTGGTGGCACTTTCTCTTGCCTTTATTTGTAGGATCAACACACATTTTACATGAGTACGTGTGTGTTGAATTACCATTTCCCTTAGTTTTGCTATTTATCCTGCTATTGTGCTTTCTTTCTTTATGTTTGTGACCTCACTTGTTAATTTTATTCCTGGACTCCTTGTTAGGATTATTGTTTTTGTGTAATGGTGTTTCTTGTGTACTGCCATTACTTGGCACGAGTTGAACTTCCCAATTATAAGCAAAATTTTTAACACTTGAATTTTTCGGTGACCCTAAATAAGGTTGTTCGGGCCACCGCGTTATGTGTTTTTTGGAGTGTCGCCATTTTGTTTGTTGTTTTTGTGGTAACACTGGGACAGGGAATGTCCGTCTCTTTTACAGAAATTACAATGTGCATTTTGTTGATATCTCCCTTGTGGCCTTGAAGAGAAAAATATATTGCCCTGATGTTTCTGTGCTGCATTCTTAAATTGCGAATTACTGTGCTCCGTTCCCGCGCTGCTACCTTGTTGACTAGCGAATGTGGCTTGTTTATTTCGCTGAAAATCAGCGTATTCTATGTTTGTGGCGTGTACGCAAAGTTTATCTAGCTCAGCATGATTTTGGGGGCGTGCCTGGAACACTGAGCGCGAGCGCTTCGCTGGGTTCAAACCGTCTAGAATCGTACTCACGACCTCTCTCTCTGAAACCTTTAGCCTGAGTACCTGGTTGGCTTCGCGTATGTCAGCAACGTAATTCGGCAAGGCTTTATTACGCTGCTGCAAGCGGTTAAACCACTCCAACCGGATGTTTGTGAGTAGCCTACTCGGTATACAAAAATTTAACACGTCTTCATGAAACTCGTCGAAAGTGAGGTCATTCTCAATGGCGGCCATGATCCGCTCACTTAAGGGAGCTTGGGTGTATGGGTAAACAATTTCAAAAATTTGTTTGTCGGGAATCCCTCCCTTTTGCCGTAGCTTTAACAAGACTCGAAGGAAATCAATCAGTTTGTGTGTGTCCAGACCCGACGCCTCTGGCAAATCCTTGAGTAGCCTTTCAACAGGATGGGTGATTTTTCCGTAGAAACTGTAGCCAGTTTCTGGGGCTGTCGTGCTCCTCAATACTGAGTCGTGGGGCTTAGCCGCGGGTCCTGCCGGCTGAGGTGAAGGCTGATTTTGTGGCACCGGGTGCGACTGAGTCTGTTCCCGAGTCGCACCCGAGGGGCTGATTTGTGATGGAGTGAGCTGGGGCGTTGTGAGTGGCGGCTGCAAAATACCAGCACTCGGAAGTGGGGTGGTTTGCCATGAAGGAAACTGTGGCTGAAATTGAGCATAAGGGTTAAAATATCCCTGAGCTGTCGGATACGGGAAAAACATGTTTGGTGGGTATGGTTGAGTCATTTGGTGTGCCAAGGTTGGTAATCCCTGTGAAAATTTCACGCTAGTGACGGGGTGGGTTGTCACGTGACCCGTTGTAATGTTTGTCGCCGCTGTGGTCAAATGCACAAGCGGCTCTGAATGAGTGGTAGATACGGGTATCGGTTGATTTGGAAGCGACGTTAGTGGCTGAGAGTCAGGGGCTGCATCTGGCGATCTGCTTGTTTCCCTCTCCTTTCTGTTTACCAACGCCCGTACTTCTGATGGTCGCGTGTCGGGTTGCTCTACCCCCAGGGGCAAGTTAGTAGAGTCCCGTTCCGGGAAGGCGGGACAATCGATACATAAAGTCTGTCCCTCAGCCACATAATGCTGACTGTGTCGTGTGTCTTCCAAAAAGGCTGCTCTCGCCGCCAATTTTGTGTGGAAACCTGCCGTCTGTTGCAAACGTCGTTCTATCTCTTTTATATAAATTCCATGGAGAATGTCTGCCGAAAACTGTTTCAGGTTTTGCAAGCGTCGGGTAACATGTTTTAGCCTGGCTATATGTCGCTCGACATTGGGTAAATTTTCCTCCACATCTAGATAGCTTACGAAAGCCGATATATCTTAAAACTTGGCGCAAGCAAGGTTGAATTCTTCAGTTACATCTAAATCCAAATTCGATACACTAGTGGGCACGCCATCATGAAGGGCGGCCCTGAGCCTCTTCCTGAGGACTTGGACATTGCCACTGGAGGGAAAATTGCATAGCTGTAACTCATAGGTCAGCTCATCTGACAGCAATAACTCCGGCTTAAACATACTGCTCGGATGTGATTTACTGCTAACACACATGTACGATTCAAACATACACCATAAATACTCCCCTATTAACAACTATCTTAATTTTAATTACCTCATAAGGCTTCCTATATTTATATAAAATACCAACAGGCCCCAATGCGCGGGAAGTAAGTAACGCCTTCAAGGTGGGGGGGTATGTTCCCAAACTTATTTGCATATAATTTACACTCCCTGCACACTAGTAACTTGGGGAGTTTGTGGATCGATAAAATGAAGAAGGTATTTGATAAATAAATACACTACATCGGTAGCTTGGTCTATAGGTTTTCCTGGTTTATTATTAAGATATTTTGTTTTCGCATTATTTCAACATGACAATAAAGATCTTAGTAAGTAACAAAGTTAAGGGGGCGCTCCGAGATTATTTAAAACTATACACATTACACCTTAGCCAATAAATGATTACATAATCAAAAATTTAAAAAATTGCACCAAAATTTGATTCTCCCAACGATTACATATACGTGAGTTTCCTTGATTTTACATGTCCCTGAAGATTACTTTCTTAAAGCCCTGCTCGCTGGTATCTTGTTAGTGAATTTAGTTGATTCGATGCAAGTGGAATATATATATATAGCTTATATCACCCGGGTCTTCCCAGGGTGACGTCGGACCGAGAGGAAAACTCTTCTAAAGGGGGAAATCAGCAGCAGGTCCCGAAGATCATGCGGGGAGCAATTTCTCTCCCCGGAAACTTTGACCCTGTCTGAAACACATGTCAAATTCAAAACGAATTAGACCTGCGTCCAGACAGTCATACACAGTCGGCGCGAAAGGCCAACAAACGGGAATTTGGGGAAGAAAAAAGGCTGGATTACTCACCAAACAGGGTGTGAAATCAGGGCTCGCGAGGTGTCTCGCGCCGACATCAGGATGACGCGTACCGAGAATTCGCGGATGCGCGGAAGAAACTAAAATTTTTAGGAAGGTAAAAAAAAATAATGAAATTTAACTAAACATGACTTCTTCTAAATACTACATCTGACTGGCTACTGTACCACTGGGATCACATCCCTAAAGCAAGCTGACTACATTCTTGTGCACACGAATTCACCGTTGCCGCGAAAAGCCTCTTAGCACAGAGGACGCCGAGAAGACCTGGTCAGTAGCCGAGGTCGGATAACTAAGTCCGGCGATGGCGGTCAAAGCTTCTAATTAAATCGGGCGCTCAGCCCTAAGAAAAAAGGGGGGAGGAAGTTCGGCTCAGGGCCGAAAACACACGGAGGTGCCCGAGGCGGGCGTGACAACAACACGACATGCGCGCTCTCTACCGGTGGCAACCGGAAGCTGCAAAGAATCGACTTCTACAGGCCGCGAGAAGGAAGCATAGGGCTTAAGGGCGCCGCGGCGCTGTTCTCTAGCGACGTAAAGGGGAACTAACTGAGGCGGTGAGCTGACTTGCCACTAGGTGTCATTAGGGTGAGCTCTGCACGCTGGCGACCAGGCCCGCGGTTACTTTTTCCTCCGCTAGATGTCGGGAACGTCTCTGTCGGACCAGGGAGAAGGTCCTTGAATTAGGCCATCGTCCCGTCAGATCACTGCTCCTAGCTTGATTTCTCAGAACTAAAGTGAGGTGGAGAGAGAGTAAGGGGGGACAGAAAACACCACTAGCTTGAGAACATCGGTCCACTGGAGACTGCTTCGTGACGAGACTTGCTATTCTCAGCAGCCCTCTAAGAAGAAACAGCTCGCAGGCCAGAAGCTGCTCTATGCGATTTTGGTCATGAAGAGAAATAATATTACAAACTCAGGACGTGACTGCAGGCGAGAGAAATTTCAACCGGGCTGACCATGTCCACATTAGACAGCAAAATATCAGATTGGCCCCCTGGGAAGGTGTTCGGTCCACTGGCACAAAGTTTAAATACGTGGCGTACACCGGCCTAACAAAAAGTAAATCACCCCCTTAACAACTAGATAAATTAAAAAAATAAGATATCCCCAAAAATTTTAAAATTATAGAAAAATTAAAAAAAGGTGACGAAATGCCTAATTTCCGGCACAACAGATTTGGAATGGACAACCAACTGGACACCACACTGTTCGCACAGTGACGAACGTAACATTGTGTTTAGTGGACAGTTCCAATTTTCATGATGTCTAGCATTCTGTGCTAGCATAAAGGTTCTGCCACAATATTTCCAAACAGGTTCTCGCATGCACATAACAGACCCATTACAGATACTATAATGTTGATGTAAGCAATCTGGACGGTTAAATACATTATTGTATTTTATGAATTGAAACAGTGTTCTTTGCAGTACATTATTTGAACACCCGTTTCTTTTATTTCTGCGAGCATTTGTTGGTTTAGTAAATGACGCACCACAGTATTTGCACTGACGCAATGAAAGTCTACCATCAATTGAAGTCTGCAATGTTGCTAGCGAAACTTCAACCGATGGAACAGCGCAAGTCGATGTTGGTATCACAGATTGCGTCGTAATATCTGCAGTTGATGGAACCGAAGACGTCGGGATCTACATGGCGGCCGGCACCGCTGCCATTAATCTCTCCGCTGTCGTCGGCGTCGCTGCTGTCATCACCGGTGTCATCTGAATCCCTGATGTCAAATGGTAGATCATTCATCCAGGTCGAAGTTAAAGAAGCCATTGAGTTCTCAAGAACATCGGACTTATATACCAGACTAATCAAACAAGACGATTCGCACTACACCGCGACTAGAGGTGGACTGTGTTCTGTCGTCTGAACCTCACTTATATACCTGTGGCATACTGGTATTCTATGTAAGTCCAAATATTGACTTTATTTAAAAATTTATTTTTATGAGTTTATATTCAGGTACATTAAAATTATAAAAATTAAAACACACATGTTTAAGTTTTACACAATTATTTAGAAAATTTACACAAATGCATATTAGATAAATACATTAAGCATTTTTGAAAGCAAAGTTTTTACGCTGAACGATCTGTCTCGTCGACTCTGGTTCCAATTGGTTCGTCCATTATTGTTCCAATTGGTTCGTAGGTCATGGGTTCAGAAACACAGGTTTCTAATTGGACATCTTCTTCGGCAAGGACTGCTTCGGTGAGACATGGATGACGACGTCTGTGACCATGGCTGCGAATTAGCTTACCCTCGGAGCTTGTTAAGACAGGTTCACTAACTGAACTACGACGAGATGCACGTCGTTTGGGCGTCTGCGTAGATGCAACGCAGGTTGCAATATTTTGCATCACGCCCATGTTTGGTGTTTCATGAAGACAAGGCGAATACCTCGTCAATGCTAGCTAGAAGAGTTGTGTGCGGTTCAATGTGATGGATGGCAAAGTTCTCAGGTTTGCAGCAATCTAGCAGCTGCTGAGTCGGTTTATTAGACACAGGAAAGTGCGAAAACCGCCAGTGCTGAGCGCCCCATCGCAGATTTTCGTATATGTGCGCAGATACCTGACATCCCAATAGCTGTACTCGACACTGCTGAAGCTAGGTCTTATGCTTACGTACACATTGGCAGGATGAAACCAAAACATCTTCTTGCAGGTCGGACAAATACTGAAGGCACGAAAGTTTGCACGCCTTTTATAATTGAGGCTCCTACTCACACTGTGAGTGCCATTTCCGTATATGCTGCGAGTTTGTACAGGCACAAACTCGTTCAAAATTGTGTAGCTGCATGCCATACATTTCACTAAGCTTTGTGAAGGTAAGGACAGCCATAGTCGGTCTGCAGATCTACAATTCCATCTGGTGCTTCACACAACTTGCTCAACCATTATTTCTTCTACTCAGGCCCGGCTACACAAATGATGCTACCCGGATTCTGCAGTAGTAAATCATGCAAGAGTGTTTTTCACTTGGTGGTATGGAATTTTACCTTCGTCCCACTCCAGGCAATGGTAATATTTGCAAAGCTATTCGTTCGAACGTTTCTTTTTTTCATCCAATAATTTCCAGGGATCTGGAGGTCGGAAAATGCAGGTTCGAGTCCTGCCGTCGTACACGCAGGTAACGCTAATTTACTTGAGCACAAATCCGTGTTGGCTCTGTAAACCTTGCAGGTTGCAGTACATCTTGTCGCTTGTAATGCTCAGTCGTAACTATATTAATATCGCCAAACGAAACAGTAATTATGACAGAATTTTCACAAGCTTATCTCGGTAATTGTACGATGCAAGCATATCGTTAAGTATCAGACAAAAAGCATAGGTGTTAAGTGGAATATTTTCACTCGTCAATATCTCGATCCTACAGTCGATGATGTTTGAATTTATTCGATCGTCCTGTTTGGAAACGTCAAACACCATTAACCGATCCTTGTTCTTGAAACTGTCGGGACTCAGTGTCGGTGACTGTCCGCGACTATAGTATGCTTGCTGAAACTTAGCATACACTTATATGCGAGAAGAAATCTTCCGTTTTCAAAGTCCATGTTCATATCAAAACACGAGTAGCTTTCGCTGTTTAAAAATAATTTTACATCATGTATTTGAGTGTTATCGAATACGGAGCAGCTCACTCCAGCATTGAGCTGTTTTCCGGTCTGAAGCCCGACGATGATGTATCTTGGTTTTTACTATCCAACTGACACGCTGACTATGAGGCAATCTGGGATATGTTTCCAGGCTCTAGGATCGGAATGGTACATAAATGTTCTTGCCATTTTCTATGTTCTATGGCATAATACGTTTTATCGTGCTCACTTGGATGTGAGGCAGCATACTCTCGATAGACTGTAGTGTTAGCGAGACATCCTGAGCGTTTTCTGCAGCAGTGACAATTGCATTGATGTGCGTGTTAGCTAGAAGCAGTACGAGCTCTTGTTTCGAATGAATGATTATATTCTTGTAGTCTTCAGCGAATCCAAGAAGCATGGACAGAGGAACACTAACTTCGAACTTTCTTTTGGCATAAACAGGAAGCTTATGTTCATCCTCGAGAGCCCAACTGGCCATCTTTGCAGCAGTCAGTTCGTTTAGCATGTTCGAAAGGTAATTTTTCATAGCAGACGTTATGCCTACGTCACTTGTCTGGTCTAACTCTAAGCCAATGAGTACATATATAATCCGCTTAATTAGGTGAAGAATACCATCGAAGGATATTGCCATTGTTGCCGGATGCGTATCATCTGCTTTTTTCAGCGAGCCTCTTATACATAGAAATGACTGTGAAGGTAAAGTACAGATATTTTGGTGCGGAACAGCAATGCGTACTTCTGAAGTGTGCGTACGGCCCGAGCAGGAATGTCTGGTACGCATGCAGTTCCATTTTCGAAATGCTGTCATCAAAAATGATTGAGAATTTCGTCTTCCATATTTATAAAGCACTTGTCCAATACTAAGAATAAACTTTATGCTGTCAGGTGTTAATACACTGATGTCTGGTAGAGAACTAAACTTATTCACAACAATGCGATTTATTTTATAACTGTGCGGTCATAAACTCTATGGCCATCGCTTCAAGGGAAGACGTAATGTAATTTCTTCGTCTTAAAAATTCA
Organism: Bacillus rossius redtenbacheri; assembly: GCF_032445375.1. Taxonomy (NCBI): domain Eukaryota; kingdom Metazoa; phylum Arthropoda; class Insecta; order Phasmatodea; family Bacillidae; genus Bacillus; species Bacillus rossius. The sequence goes on along the minus strand of NC_086330.1, from coordinate 223,973,322 downwards.
CCAAGCGTACTCATTGGTCAATGATAATGACGACGACTTCGTGTGCGTACTTCATGACGACTGGAACGTAAATGATACTTGCGGTACTTCGAACAGTTTATATCCTGGCGGGACCATTGGCGAAAACTCATGCAGCATGTTGTTCAGTCTTTCGTTGAGATACGTTCCACTTGCCAAACTACAGTTTATTCTTATAACATTCACAGGCAATATGTTTACTGCATGCGTACATTCGTACGTTCTTCCTGCATCATACACATTTGGTTCGAATCCGAGCATCGTATCTATGCTCCTAGGTTTCGTAAAGTCGAGATTTTCACTTTATGTTTGAATATTTTTTGAGTGTTTGGATTTCCACTAAATTGAAATTCTACAGCCTGTGGTAATATTTCGCTGATGAAATTTGCAATGTCGTCAATTTCGTAAAAGCCAAAAGTCAACTGTATTTCTTGAGTGGTCCCATCCTTTTCACGAAACATATCTTGCTATTTTCTTTGTCGATATTCGGTATGGCATTATACGTTTGAAAATCTACGAGACCGATACACCATTCTCCGTCTAAATCCAGGGGCGGTAAATGGACTGCCTGCAGCTCTGATGCGTGACCGGTCAACGTAAATCTTATCGCCATGGCTGATTTGTTTCCATATCTGTGCAGTTTTTTTATAAACAAAAATTTGTTGTTAGCTACAAATTGTTTTAATTTAAAATCGAAGGCACAAGTGACCACAGTTTATTTGGTAAGGCAACTGTTCGGTTTCGTAATTGTTCAACATTGCAGTGGTCCGGCCCAGGTACCGTCTAATTTCTGGTGGAGGTCTTAGATTTCTAAAACTTTCGTTGTACTCAGTTATTTTTCCAGACTTTATATATGCTACCCAGTGTGTGCCACGACCCGTGGACACATCTAAATTAATGATGTCACACTCGCGATTATTTGGCTTGCTAGGTTATGTGTCTCGCATAAACACACTTCGGAAAAATTGTATTTTCAGTTTTCTAAAGTACTGGATAATATCTATATTGGAAAGCGGACGTTTCGGTAAAGAACTTAAGATTTTTTCACTCGTTTCTTTCTCGTTCCTCGTCCTAATTTGTGAGGTTTCAAGTAGAGTTCTGCGTCGTTTTGTTACCCATGGCAATGGCTTCCATGCTGGCATTGTGTCGTTGTGCTTCCTTTAACTGCTTACGCTTATTCTTCGAAGTATTGACTGCCTTGCACTATATCGGTCGTTGCATATATGAGGCCACAGAGAGCACCCAATGCAGGCAAAAGCAAAGGAAGAAATCCGCCAATAATCAACTATTCGAAAGTCTGTATGTTTTGCTTGGCTTTTTGCACGCCTGCATCAGTTTCGCGTTTGGTTTTGCGTGAATTAGTCTTTGACTTGATGAAGTTGGCTCGACAAGCGTCCATTTCTAATTTTGTCTTGGCCTTCACGCTTTTGGATACACCCCACGCCACGATTTTTTCTCCTAGTCCCACGTTCAACGAATTACTTATATCTTCGGCTTCCTGTGCCAATATCTTGTCAAGTCGGTGCTTTGATTCCAGATCCTTGCTGGGTGAATATTCAATATCGTGCTGCTTATCGTTTTTCGTTAAGAAAATTAATTCCCACATCACCACGAGCTAGTCGTTTGGCTAGTTTCGTTCCTGAACCACAGAACTTGTAGCCAGGAATGTGTAGCTCGAAAGGCAGATTGTTTATCAGCGAGTTCACAACTCCTGCACCGATGAGTTTTTCGTTCTTACCTTTTCGAGTCAGTACTACATAAAAGGGGTTCCGAGAACAGGTGGAGGCTGTGGAGCCGAGAGCGGGTCAATGACCGACCACTCTGAATTCACAGCGGCCATCTCATATGACCTTGACCTTGACTGTTGAACTTGACTTTTGATCTTAGTCTCAAAAATTTTTCAAAAAAATACACAAAATGACCGAAATTTTGTTACATTTTCCTCGGGATTCACCAAAATCCACCAAAATTTACAGTTTATAGAGGGGAAAATTCCGCCAAAAATCTCCAAAAATTTTAAAAATAAAAATTTGTCCTTATTTCAAGTGAAAACCCCCATTCTAGTCCTCAAAAATGTCAACGCTAAAATCCCCCAAAGTAGCTTAAATTCCCCAGCTCTAAGCCGTGGCAAGCAACCGAGGTCATGACCTTATAAAGTAGTATGTCATGACTGTCATTTTGGATTATGATGTCACTGTTGCAACTATCGTTATTGCCACCATCTTGAAAATCCGCATTTTTGGTGCTAGAAAATTGGGAAAATCTTTAAACTTCATAAAAAATTTAGTTAGTAAAAATTTATTAAAATTATTTAAAAACACCGTTGCAAAATTCGTTACAATCATCATCTTGGATTCTAGAAACATTTCATATTTCGTTACACACGCCATCTAGATCGTGTAGATCGTCATCGTTGCTCGTTTAGTTACGGACGCCATAGTGAATAAAAACACTACAATAAGGAAGAGTGTGCAGCTTGATGTAAATAATTTTCCTTGCCTTGAGTGTGAAGTTCATAGCTATTCCGATCGCAACAAAGAACTTAAATTGAAGGATTCTGACGGTTCAAGGCAGTCTCAAACTAATGGAAGTAACATCAGCGTGAAAAGTTAGAATACATTCAAGCCCAAATCAAGTACATCCTTCATACTTTGGAATAATAATGAACACTTAAAAAGGAAGATTTTCGACAATGAAGAAGCTTCTACGTCAACGATTTCGAATACTTACAGTAATTCAGTTGAAGACGCTGACTTCTATAATGATGGCGACAGTGACTCTGAAGCTGGTGACGCGATCGAAGACTGTGCAGAGGCACCTAAAGCAGGCAGGATCGAAGACTGTGATGAAGCCCTGGGACCAAAACATTGGAAACGTAATAAAATAAATTATTCTGATAAAGTTTACAATGATCACCGGGACAATAGTGATGTTACAAAATATTTATAATAAACAGGCCAGGAAGATGACAGCAAAGAGATTAATTACAATCATGGGTAGATCCTAACAGATTGGTTTACAGGTTAAAACTTATAGCCTACAGCTTCGTTTGTGCAGGAAACTATTCACGCATCAAAGAAGTATCCTTCATACTCAAAGAACTGAGGGAAGCTGGCTACATATTTTAATCACTTGTTTTACCTGCATTTGTATAAATACAAATAATGAATTTTATTTTAGATTAAAAATCATTGTTATTATTTCACGAAAAATGGTTTCTAACTAAGCCTGAGTTCTCGTTACTGCATGTTCAATGTCTACATTACATGTCCATTTCATGTCCTGTTTATATTGTGTGTCCATCGCGTGTACTGTGTGTACTGTATGTACTATGTGGCAATTATGTATCCATTGTGTGTACTGTGTCCAGTGTGTGTACTGTGTGTCCAGTGTGTGTACTGTGTGTATTTTGTGTCAATTGTGTGTCCAGTGTGTGCACTGTATGTGCGTATTGTGTGTCCAGTGTATGTAGAGTGTGTACTGTATGTACTGTGTGTACATTCCGTTTTTTCCTGTGTGTACTATTTCTTCATTTCGTTTCCTGTGTGTACTGTGTAATCATTACTTTTATTGCGCGTACATTGCATACATTGCGTGTTGGAGCTGTTGGAGCTTTTGGAGCCGAGTAGACTTGTATCCTTGTAGCTTCATAGACATGTAGTTTCGTAGCCATGCGGTCTTTTAGTCATGCAGTCTCGCAGCCATGTATAACTCGTAACCAGCTAGATCCTTTAAGACTCGTAGCCTTGTAGCCTCATAGTCTCTTAGACTCGTAGCATTCTAGCCAAATATCATTGGAGCTGTTAAAAGAAAAGGCAGTTGAAGCCAATGACTGTAGGAGCCAATGACTTTTGGAGCCAATGACTATTGGAGCCAATGAATATTGAAGCCAATGACTGATGGAGCCAATGACTATTGGAGCCAATGAATATTGGAGCCAATGAATTATGGAACTACAAACTGATAGATTCATAGACTGATGGAGACATTATTTCCTAACTTAACATTGACGATCGTATCCTACCAAGTTGAATGTACGTGAGAATGTACCTCCTTTTTGTTGATGGTGCTTCCAAATGTGCTGCCTTTTTTTTTTGTGCTTCCAAATGAGCTGCCTTTTTGATAGTGCTTCCAAATGTGCTGCTTTTTCGTTGATGGTGCTTCCAAATGAGCTGTCTTTTTGATAGTGCTTCCAGATGTGCTGCCTTTTTGTTGATGGTGCTTCCAAAATGTGCTTCCTTTTTGTTGATTGCGCGTAGTAAAATATGCACAGACTGAATATATACTAGTTCAAAACCTCTTGGTGTTACTAAAATATTTTTCAAGGTCACTTGGTTCTTTAATATGTATAAAAAATTGCCATGGTGGTCTAATTGAATATAATTAACAAACGACGAAGAAGGTCCTGCGGTCCGGAAATGACTAGTATATATGCCTGATATTGTTTATGAGCCGGTCTCATGGTCTGGAGGCACTTGGTCTATATGTATGTATGGCTTTGTACATGAACAGCTTATAGGTTATTCAGATTATCGAAAAAATTAGACTTATATGTTAGGCTAATCGGCACTTATTTAATTCGATGGTTAGGTATATTGACTTGAGTTGTTTTTCGTAGAGTGAATGATTATTAAACTCCGCGAAGGGAAATAGAAAACAGAATCTAAAATTAATTAAATTTTTAGTTACCCTTGTCACTGTTCAAGTATCGAATCGAAGGCAGGAATCCAGCGATTCAATATGTAAATTATTAAATGATTTTTTTGATGAATTTTGGATCTTTCCCGAATTTCTAGCTAAATAATTACACGATTTCAAGATGGCACCCAAATTTCAAGATGGCGGGGGCACTTCGGTAATAAATTATTACTGCACTGTAGCGGGTTGGAATAAAATTATCCAGATGGAAATGTACTCTATAAGACGAGTACACACACAATATGGTGTACTCCAGTAGGTGGTAGCTCCTGCTAGCATGTACTGAACATAAAATGTTGGATCCATGATGGTCTAAAAGGATAAGGTCAAATTACAAGGTCAAGGTCAAAGTTCAAGGGCAAGGTCAAATTTCAAGGCCAAAGTAAAGTTCAAGGTCAAGGTCAAATATCAAGGTCACAGTCAAAGTTCAAGGTCAAGGTCAAAGTTCAAGGTCAAAGTTCAAGGTCAAGGTCAAAGTTCAATGCCAACAGTTGAGGACAATGGTATGGTGCCCAGAAAATTATACTAACATGGTATCGGCACACTCTAGCGGACGAAAATAAGATGGCTGTCTCCAGCGAATGAAGACAAGATGGCGGACATGACGTCATATCAGCTGACGATATATGTACCTTGGTATTGGTGGCGGTATATCAGTCTGTAGGTGGCTTCTGTGGAGGATCTGTTGTTTTTTTTATTTTTTGCTCTTACTGGTTTCGAACCAAGGACCTTGTTCGATCTAATCAATCATTATATTTATTGCCAATTTATTTAATGCATTTCGAACTTTTTCCCGCATCTCTAGCTAAATAATTACACAATTCCAAGATGGCGTCCAAATGACAAAATGGCGGGTGTCACAGCAATAATAATAAATTATTACTGCACTCTAGCGGGTACGAATTAAACTAACATGGCGTCAGCGCACTCTTGCAGACGATACAATGATGATGGCTTACAGCAGACAAGGACAAGATGGCGGACATGACATCATGCTAACTGGCGATATATATGCTATGACATAAGTGGTGGGGGTAAGTCTGCGAGCACCCACCACGGGGGAAGGATCAGTCGCCATTTTTTTTGCCCTCACCGGATTCGAACCAAAGACTCCGAGCTCTGTGTCGTAAATGTATGTTTTTTTTAATATGTTTATTAAAATTTTATTATTAAATTTCTTTATAAATTTTATTTTTTTTATTAAAATCGGATAATAAATAAAAAAGTTAAAGATGGCGGCCGTAACGGAAATTGCAACGGTGACGACATAATTCAAAATGGCGGAAAACACAATGCCGGAATGTTTGAGAAAACACAATGACGTCATCCAAAATGGCGGATCCAAGATGGCGGATCCAATATGGCCACCGGGGTCAAGGTAAAGGTACTACTTGTCCCGTTACTCTCATCCAAGATGGCCGCCATGACGTCACAATGTAAAAAATCTTCAATCCACACCCTGAACCCTGTACCCAGAGCCCCATTTATATACTACTGCTGAGGAATGTGAATTTAAATAAACACTCAAGTTGGCTTTCTATGCACTTGGTAAATTCAGACTAAGTAATGGTTTTCAAAAAGCAAGAATATTTTCTTATAGATTATGTTACACATTTAATAGAATATTAAAATGCCGACGACCCGCAGTCTTCTACTCGCCTGTTTGTAGTTACAACTAGAAAAATATGCTGTTTAATATAAGGAATTATTTGTAGGGGAACTGTGCCTAATAACGCACCGCTTCCTAATTCCGCACCCCATGGTATCTCGGCCGGTATGTGCTGCAACATAGCGGCAATAAGCACAACTTGTTGCTGCGTGCAAAGTATCGTGTTGGTGGGAGAGTATAAGCGTCCTCACAAAGATTTGCGTGTGCTAGGAGAGAATGAATTTTTTACTGTGAGCTAAATATTTGTAAGGGGCCACTTCTTCGATTTGTTTCAACAACAAAGATATGTGTTTTTTACAATTTGACTGTATAAATAGCGTGTCATAATACCAAAGTGTTGCTAGTAAGAGTGGTTATTTTAATTGAAGTTACGTTTTTTGTAACAATGGCCGTCTTTTGTTTTGCTTGCATTTGCCGAATACCGCACATTGAAGTAGTCCTAATATCGCATGGTGCGATATTAGGAATATCTTAAATTTTCTATGACTAGCAGCTTAATACAATACAATGCAACCTACATTACATTATTATCTAGTCAGATATTATACATTATTGTATGTGGCATGTTACTTACATAGTTAGTAAAACAAAATATGTCATAAGTAGAAAAATACCTAACTATTGAAATTACTTTTGCGTAGTTTGAAAATAGCAAGCGATACATTGGTTAAAGCAAACAATTTTAAAATTTTCACATGAACACACATGCAAGCACGCTTCCTGTAATGCTATCTGAGTGAATGATTTGTGATGTGTAGCTTACAGTTTTGTTTTGGGGGATGTCATGCATATGCATTTAAGAGTTTATTTCAAAAGAATGCATATTTGGCATTTTTCTTTACAGATGGCGCCAAAAAAGCGCAAACAGTGGTCACAAGAAAACATGAGAGATGCTATATTAACAGTTAGAGGAAAAGAAATGGGATTGTCACGAGCATCGAAACTGTTTGATGTTCCTTAATTTACATTGAAAGACAAAGTTAATAGTCGTGAGGAAGATGTAGATAAACTAGTTGCTACAAAACTTGGAAGGAAGCCAGCATTTGATGATGAAATAGAGGAGGCATTGGTAAGGTACGCATTGGAAATGGAGGCTAGGTTTTATGGCTTAACAGCTAAAGACATTAAACGAATGTCTTTTGAACTGGCAGAAAATAATGGTAAATGCCATATTTTTTCTAAGGGAGAAGAAGCAGTGGGATGGAAATGGCTACGTTCATTCATAAAGAGAAATTCACAACTTAGCCTCAGAAAACCCCAAGCAACATCACTGGGAAGAAAAAGAGGGTTCACACAAGAAAATGTCAAGCTATTTTTTGACATCTTTGAGCCATTTATGGATGTTATTAAACATTCCCCAAATAATCTCTACAACTGTGATGAAACAGGTCTTACTGTTGTGCAGCACAAAGTTAGTAGGGTGGTTTCAGTAAAGGGGAAACGTCAGGTCGGAGCAGTATCTTCTGCCGAAAGAGGTTCCTTGGTGACTGTAGTTACGTGTATGAATGCCTCGGGTCACTATGTCCCATCACTTATAGTCTTTCCTAGAGTCAACATGAAACCAGAACTGCTTGATGGCACTCCAAATGGTTCTATAGCTGTGTGTCATAAATCTGGTTGGATACAAATGGACAGTTTCCTTCAGTGGTGCCAACATCAGTTCTTGGCCATTGTGAAGCCTAAAAAAGAAGATCCTGTCATATTGGTGCTTGATGTACATTATTCCCATACCAGAAATCTTCAACTACTGGAGCTTGCTCGTGAAAATGGTGTGCACATTGTGTGTTTCCCCCCCCCCCTCCCCCCACTGCACACACAAAATGCAGCCCCTTGATGCTGCATTTATGTTGCCCCTGAAAACTTACTATGCTCAAGCAATGTAAACTTGGCTCAAGCAAAATGAAGGCAGAGTGGTAACTCACTATCAAGTTGGAAGACTTCTGGGAGAAGCTTACAACAAGGCAGTTACTGTTGCAACAGCTACAACTGGTTTCAAGAAAACTGGTTTGTTCCCTTGCAACAGCAACATTTTCGGTCAACATGAGTTTGTTAGCGAGCTCAACAGTAGCCATCTATACAACGATAAAGTAAACAAACCTCATACGACACCGCTCTACAAAACAAAGGAAATCGGTCGTTAGGCATATCAACAGCAAGTAGGCCTATCCAACAAGAGCTTCATAAAAGTCCTAGTGACATCTGTTCATCATCTCAGCCAAGCACAATCATGGCGTCAGGGATTCTAGTAGGTCCTGCTGACATTTCACCTGTGCCTTCTCTGAAATCCAACCAAACAAAACCATCAAGAGGGAGAGGTCGACCAACCTGCCCTGCTGCCGCACTGACAAGTTCGCTTTACAAAAACAAGCGATCCGATTATGTGAAAAACATATCTATAAAGGGTAGAACAAAACAGCTACAGATGGGCTACAAGAAGAATACTGCACGAGGGAAAAAAGAAGTTGTCAGATAGGTAAACCTCTAAGCAAGAAGGAATCTGTTATGGAGCAACAAACAAAAGAAACGGAAGACGAAGATATCACTGTCTTCAGAATCAAGTAAAGAAGAGATGGCTGAACCTCTGACAGTTTCCACAGATGAAGAAAATAGTGACGATGAAGATTGTGTGTGTCCTTACTGCAACCAGTTGTATTCACAAGACAGGCAGATGGAAAAATGGGTTCTCTGTACAAAGTGTCACATTTGGTGCCATGAAGAGTGTTCAGGAACAGATGATTACACTTCATTCATATGTGATTTTTGTCTAGAAGGGTAATGCTACAAATATTTTGAAGATTTACGAGACTCGTATTGATTTCATTGTTCTAGTTTGAAAATGCACATTTAAAATTTAGTTTTAATTAGAAACTCTTCTTTTGCAATATACTAGTATAAGTAAACTAGTATACTAGTAAACTGAACCATGTGTTAGTTATTCTTTTTAATGGAAGATGTGCCAGATATATTAGTTTAAAAAAAATTGTGTCCCAAATATCGCACACTAGTGCGATATTAGGAACACTGTTTTTCAAATGACGAAAGTGCATCAAATTCCTTTCTTTGTTATAAATTGCAAAATAATAAAAATTAAATCATGTCCAACATAACATGTTTTGCAGTAATAACCCTAATGTGCTAAACAGCTGTTACTTATTTTTTTAGGAAATTTGTCTCCACATAAATTAGCATTTTCAAAATGGGTGCGATATTAGGCACAGTTCCCCTAATATTTGCCAAGTGCTGCAAATTAAAATGTTAACCTTCACTATTTAACTCACCTGGCAGTAAAGAGCATAAAAATACTTAAAAATAGCAAGACATTTTTGTAAATTAGTTTCTCATTTGCTTGTTTTTTTATTATTTTATTGCTGAACTATTGGGATCTTCTAATTGATGGTAGTTTAAAATTATAAAAAAGTATTAAAGCACATTTTGTATTGTATTTTTATTTTATCCTTCGCCCAATGCAGAAAATTCAAATACAAACCTCCTGCAAACATACTCTCTTAATAATTTTTTATCTTAAAAGGTTTTCGAATAACAAGGAATTTTTAAAATTGAGTTTCAAAGTTGCCTTGAGCAGCCAAAATAGAATCTACTTCACATAAAATTCCAGTCATCTGGTAGTTAGAGCAGAAAGGTGGCCTATTCAATAGGAAGAAATTTATGGAACTTAGTTTCTCTGTTTCCAAGTACTGCTAATTTTATTGCCTATCTCCTGCGACCATCTACTTGCCTAAAAGTTCAAAAATACATATTTTATTTTCTCTGTGCTCAATACTGAAAAATTAAATGATGTACTCCCCTGTACTTTTACGCACATTGCTGCTGCACAGAAAAAAAAAGTTATGCTATTAAATGATAGGAAATTTCTGTAATTTACTCTCTCAATGCTGAATGCTTGAAATTTAAATGACGACCACCTCCGTCAATCTACTCGCCTTGTTTTATTTAGAGCCGGCAAAATGTTAATCAAAGAGCAAGAATTGTTTTTGAAAATCTGTTTCCCCGGCTCTTAGAGCTTCCTAGTTTAAATGTTTACCTCCTGCGGCTTTATACGCCCTAATTACTTTAAGAGTTAATATTCTTACGCTGTCACCCGGGCAGCCTATGTCTTAGCTTTTTTCTGCGCATTCTTACTCGTATGCATCACAGGCAAAAGACTCTGGCGCCGCACAGAGGCTCCGCGAGTTCTTTTACTGAACATTACTCGTCTGCAGCTCAGGACAGCGCCTCTGGCACCGCACAGCTTCTTTTATATCACATGGCTGCTTGAGACAGCGCTTCCACTCGACATTTCTCAGCTGAAGCTTAGGTTTTGAACTATGTTGCTTTACAGCTGAACCGCTGTCACTCGGACCACCAGAGACAATGCTTCTATCGACATTACTTGGCTGGAGCTCAAGCTAGTAATACCAGTGCAGCACATCTGCTCCGATGTCACCCTGATTGCCAGACACAGCGCTTTTACTCAACAATACTCGGCTGCAGCTCATGTTAGAGAGACTGGTGCTGCACAGTTGTCCTGCTGTCATCCGGGCTGCCAAAGTTGTATTTATGCTTAGACTTGACTTTAACCATCTGTTGCTTATACACGAAACTCTCGCACCACCCAGCTTCCCTGTTGTCACTTGCACCAAGGGCTCTCATAGTGAAGGAGGACAAGGCCCATGGTAATGGTAAGGACTGAGAACACCGCCGGCGTAATCGGGGGAACCCGGGCCTAAAGGGTTGTAAACCAACTGAGCTCTGCCCAGCAGTCGGGTAAGGTACCGAAGCAACTCCAAGGTGCTCCAGCTTCTTGGCACTGCCTAAGCAGTTAGTTCTAGCCTCGGCTTTCGTGGTCGCCGTCGGAGAAGTCTGGGCACATCTGTGCCTTAATCAGCTGCAAGCCCACCGGGCCGAGGTACGGCGGGTAGGAGGAAAATCCGAGGAGACGAGGTCGATCCAGTGGACTGGCTCCGATACACGGCTGGTCGGCTAACTGTTGGTGAACAGTCTATACTCAAAACAGACACCGAAGTTGGTAGTAGTACGGGAAGGATCCGCTGAAAGTGAAAAGATCCCCGTTAATGTTTCCTCTAAAGTCCTGGGTCTGATTGGGTAGGATTCGTACTTGGTGATGGTGCTCCGATCGCGTGGAGCAGACACTAAGTGTTCCTTAGTCCTTTGATGAGTCGACATTGTGAGCGACGACACAGCTCCTGTTACTAACCTGGACAGCTAGGAGAGGTTGTATAGACCTCCACCGGACAACAGGTTCACTGGGTGATTGAGGGGTCCTAGTGTGATATGGTATATCGGGATAGGCGCCAGCAGTGCTGATAAAGTCTAAGGGCTAAGGACACAGTCAACTGTCCGGTTAGCTGAGTGAGGCAGGGGGCCGAGATAGTAACTGTGCTGGGATGATTAGCTTCAGCTTCTGGTCATAGCCGAAGCTCTCACACCTTTTCCGATTCGTGTATACGACGTATTTCGTATTCTCGCCCATGGGAGCCCCAGGCCGCTAGGGCTAATGCTAAGATGACTGGGTTAACAAACCAAATAAGGTAGCAATCCTTTAGACAGTTTACTTTATGTCACTTGGGCATCAAGAGAATGTGCTTCTACTCAACCTTTCTCTTCTGCAAATCATACATGAAACTGTGGCACCACACAGCTTCCTGATGTCACTCGTGCTGCTAAGTGAACACTTCTACTCAACATTTCTCAGTTGCAGGTCAAGTTATATATTCTGATGCCACACAGCTGCACCGCAGGTAACTTTGCCAACAGAGACAGCACTTCTACTCGACTTTACTTGGCTGCAGCTCAGGTAAGAAACTCTAGTGCAACAATAGGTACTGCCCTGTTGCCAATCAGACTGCAAAAGATAGTGCATATACACAACCTTACTTGTAGGCAGCTCAGGCAAGATGTCCTTGTGCTGCACAGATTCCCTACTGTCACTTCCGCTGCCAAAGGCAGCACTTATATTACATGTTATTCGTTATTAAGAAAGATATTCTGCCACATCCTATATTATCTGCTGTCACTTGGGCGACCCGAGAAATCGCTTCTATTTCAGTTTACTTTTATGCAGCTCATGTACAATACTCAGCTGCCACTCAGACAAGAGATCCTGGTACTGAAAATCTTCCTGCTCTCACCAGGACCGCTAGTCATGCTTCTTCAATTAGACTTCACTCGTCTGCATTCTAGGCCTGCTGATACCTGGGCTGCCAGAGACAATGCCTCGACTCTACCATACTCGGCTGCAACTTAAGCAAGAGAAACTGGCACCATTCAACTGCACCGCCTTCACTTGAACCACCAGAGACTGTGATTTGAGTCGATGTTACATTGCCACCAAACAGCTGCCATAGAAAACTGGGTTATTTAGTCAGTGCTAAATCTACACAGCAGTACTCGTCTGCAGCACAGGAAAGAGACTGGCACTGCATAGCTACCCCGCCGCAACTCAAGCCACCAGAGACAGCGCCTCTACTTGACCTGAGATGCTGCAACATAGGAAAGAGACTATGGATCCACACAGTTCTCCCAGTGTCACCTGAGCTGCCAACTTCAGCACTTTTTCTACTCTTAAAAACTCATCAACAAAACAGACAAGAGACTCTGGTGCTGCATAGCTGCCCCGCTCTCACCCGGGCTGCCAAGGAAAGCATCTCTACTTAAACTTAGTCGTCTGCAGCTTAGGCAAGATACTATGGCATCGCACAGCTACCTGCTCTCACTTGGACTGCCACAGTTGTGCTAATTCTACTTGACTTTACTCGTCTGAAGCTCAGACAAGAGACCAGCGGCACACATTTGCCCCGATGTCACAAGGGCCACCAGAGACACCACTTCTGTTTGATCTTACTCACCTGCAGCTTAGGTAAGAGACTGGTGCCCTGTTGTCACCCAGACCACCAGAGCCAGCACCTTAACTCGACTTTAATTGGCTGCAGCTCAGACAAGAAATTCTGGTTAAAAATTCTGCTCTGTTGTCACTTGGACCGCAAAATACAGCACATCCAGTGGCGGATTTATAAGGGGGATCATGGGGGCACATGCCATTCCACCCCCGCAAGGGTAAAATATGCACTGTAAAATACTACTTCTGAAGTAATAAACAGGTATTATACTAGGTCCAGACTACCGGTGCCCCACTCAGAAGTCAATACTGGATCCGCCCATGAGCGCATCTACTCGACCCTACCAGTCCGCAGCTCAGGTAAAAGCTAGCTTGCTCAGCAAGCTTGTATGCGTCGTTTAAATTCACCAACTCCTCTCCCCCCCCCCCCTTTTAAGGTTCATTTCCTCCTTGTCACCCGTTAGTGATGTATTGAATTCCCCTCTTGTGAGCTGCGCGCACGCCTTGGCGTATGGGTTGGTTATATAATAACAAGAAAGCGATAAACTCATCCTATTCGTTTTGATTTCTTGGACGTAACCGGGAGATTAAGCGAGTGATGTAAATGCGAAATTATACGGCTGGGTAAGTGGTAAGTTGGTTTGTCTGTGTGTGCTACGGCCAGTGGTCCTGTACGTAAAGTAATTATAAAGTTGGTTGTAAGGAATAATACTTGTCTAAATTCCTTTTCGGCCGCCACCAGGTACAAATTGATTTTGAGGATTAGCGGTTGTTTGTTTTGTGCGAAAATTTATTTTTCATGCTGCTGTATAAATTCGTTTTCGCACTCAAGCATTTTTCAACTGTTACGCGATTTGTGTAACTGCAACTGTTAATCTTGCTAAATCTTATTTTTTTTTCTGGTAGTTGTTTTTCTAAATTATTTACGTGGGATATAAAGGGTCAGTTATGCCATGTATCCTAGTCCATTTGAGCACGCGATCTGAAGCTCGTATACCCTGAAACGTAAAACACTTGTTTTTTTGATTTGATAATGTTACGAATGCGAGAGACCAGACTGCGATCCCAAATTCGGATATGGCTGGCAGCCCTGCATGGCCACTGGTGTCACGCACCGTGTGACACATGAGGTACACTGATGCAAGGCTTGCCACGTGCGCCTGGCCGGATTACAAGTGTCGTAACTACCATCCTCCCCACTCCACTCCCCGCACATCGTTCTTCCTCGGTGCTGTTATCTACCGCTGAGCGTCCTTGGGAATTCCGCGGATCACCGCGCGGAGTGGGGTGAATGGACGCCGCCCTTCTATAAAGATCGGGCGTCGGGTCGGCCCGGAATCACGCGACTCATCACAGCCACTCTCGTCGGTTCTGGAAAAGACGACCCACTAGCAACGCTGGCCTCCGCGGGAGTTCCGAGCGATTTCCGCGACAGTTCCGAACGAGTTCCGAGAGTTCGGAAAGTTCCGCGAATGAAGGGAAGTGCGACTTCGGCGAAGAGGGTGAGAGACCCTCTCGAGAGTGGCACAACACAGAGCAACGGGATCCAGAGAGTGTGACTGAGTGGCGCAAGACTGTGTGTGTGTGTGTGTGTGTGTGGTCAGGCACGCCTAGCTCCAATGAGGAGTGTGAACTGCGGAACTTGACACACATTGAGTAACTTGAGAATAAACTTTCTTAAGTGCCAGTGATTTGTGATCGGACATTTTTAAGTACAATTATTTATTATTAATGTAAATATGAGTAATGAATAAAACTTAATAGTGTTATCCCTTACGAAATAATTTCTCCCCACATAGGTCGTAAACATAATGTATTCGTGCTAAACCTTGGGCATAGATTTGTGGATTATTATCCATAAGTTCTCTTGTTACGTTTTATTTAATGTGTGTCCCTGTTAATGACGGTTCTGGGTAACATGTTCTGCTTCCATCGGGATGTAACTATTGGGTATTCGGAAAACGTCTACTGCATTTCACTTGGCTTTCTCATATTTATTTTTCTTAGTCATTATTATTAATACCTAGTGTATTTATGTCATGTGTTAAATATCACTATCAATTGTTCAGCAATCTGCACTTTAGTAAGTGCGTAGTTTACATTGTAAATTTTTTTGTGCAATCCAAATGTAAGTTATATTAAGTTATGTTGTGCGAGAGACGCCTGATAACGTAAAACTAAATCTTTCATCAGTGACGACCAATAATTTTATTGTAATGTATATATTTGTATAATTCTGTATTATTCAATAATTAGTCATCTGTGCCTATGTGCCGGAAATTAAGTATTTTGGCACGTTTTTTTTAAAATTATTATAATTTAAAATTATTTTTGGAAATTTTATTTTCTATATAATTTGGTTACAAAAGGGTGATTTACACTTTGTTAGGCTGGTGTACTCTACGTAGTTAAACTTTTCTGCAGTAGCCCGAGGCACCTTTTCCCAGGGACCAATCTGATCTTTTGCAAGTCTAAGACGTCGTTGGCAGCCCGTTTGACATTTCTCCCGCTTACAGTCACATCCGGGGTTTGTAACATTATTTCCCTGCATGACTAAAACTGCATACAGCAGCTCTGGACGAGTTGTTACCATTTCTCAGAGACGAGCTTACCATAGCTTTTCCCATCACGCATACGTCTTAGGTTCTCTCCTTGAAAGTCATGTTAGGATGCTCGTTCCCAGCGTCGTTACCCCCACCCCTCCCAGCTCCCTCCGGTTCTCAGAATTTAGCCCAGGATCATTGCCCTGACGTGAACCCCGCCAGGTGTTGGCCGACTTCAAGGACGATTTGCCATAGAAAAAAATAGGTGCAACGATGGACCACACACGACATCTAGCTGCCACAATAGTAACTTCTTCTCTTGTCGCCAGCTAGTGGAGCTGACACCCGCGACATCTGGTGGCGACTTTGCTAACCTCCCAGTTACTTTCCCCTGTAGGCCGCCAGAGAGCTAGCACCGACTGCGTCTTTAGCCCCAGGCTATAGCAGACGTCTTGGGCGAGTCGATTCTTTTTTTATTTCAGACACCCCTCAACAGGTAGCGCTAAAATCGGTCAGTGCCACCAACTTCGAGATATCGAAATCAGAGTTTTTGCGATTCCCACTCGGGGAACTTCGGAACCTTTCGTTCCGGATGCCCTAAGGACCCCCCAACCCCCCCACCACCATCTGATTGAGTTTTTCCTTTTAATTACGAGACGCGGCTCTTCCCCGGACACTTCGCGTCGCGATTGCAGATGGACTGTTTGGGATTATCGGCTGATCGACGAGACACACTACAAGACTTCCATCCGGCCGCAACCGACAATGTAGTCAATTAAACAAGGGATGCTATCCCTGTAAATTTCTTTAAGTATGTAGTTTAGTCCATCTGTACAGTACTCAGCATAATAGTTATTTCTTTTAAATATATATATTTTTTAAATAATAGAAACGTTCGAGCCTCCCACGTTTTCGCGAGCCCCAGATCCGGACTGGCGACACATCAGGAACTAGAAGTCAACTTCCCTGTCTGGTGAGTTACTATCACCTTTATTCCCCAACCTCCCCTTATCATTTTGCGGGCATTTTTTTTTGCCCAGTTTTCTGTCTGTGTACTAGTTCTGATCATGTTTGATTCGGACTGTTCACAGACAGGGTCCAAGAGCCGGACGCCGAATTACCATTTTCACACTCTTCCTCTTCAACAAACAGGCGCCCCGGGCACCATGTTGACTACTGATCTCCAGGAAGCGAAGCACCGACCTTTGGTGCTACAGTATTTATAAACCTTTTTTTTTTGGAACATTCTTTAAATTACGACGTTCGAAGAAATTAATCATATAGGGTAAAGTCTCCTTATCCCAGCCACCCCCCATTAGTCAGCCATTTCCTAATTAATTTGCTTAAAATAAGTATATCTGTGGTAGTATATACTCCATGCACTGGCCGAATGCTCGGACCAGGGGGCCGATTCTTGACGCTACCGGAATAATTCCGCTACCGGATTAATCCGCGAGTTTCATTCCGGTAGAGAGTAAAAAACCAATTCTTGAAATTGCTGTAGTGGCTACCGGAATCAACATTGTCGGGTCAACGAAAAATCTTTACGGAAGTGTGGCAACGTTGCTTTAACTGTTGACGTCACTGGTAGAAGGCCAATCACAATGAGGAAAGGTAAATTTCCCGTGAAAGTGGGTGAATACTGAATGTTTTGTTTTGTTTTGTTTACTCTTTGTAAATATCCTCTTGTTGGAGTAGGGGTGTAGGTTGAAGATCTACTTATCAAATTGAAATGAGCTGTAAAGTTACGGCCGAACAACGGGAAATTTTGCTATCATTCATGGAAAAAAATGATTCTTTGTCCAGAGGAAAATTTATTTATTTATTTATTTATTTTTACAATGTTCCGGAGAGCATAGCTCTGTTTTGGCATAATATGACACATAATTTTTTATAACACAATTCATACAAATATAATAAGTTTCACAGGTAATAGCATTACAGTTGTACCAAGAAACGTGCTGATAGTTTGTGGCAAGAATTTTATTAAAATTTACAATTCTTATCCCTTAAAAGTACTCGTTTTTTAGTTTATTGTTTCTGCTTACTTGATAGAATTTAAAATTCTTATCACTTAAAAGTAATCGTTTCTTAGTTTGTTTCTGCTGACTTTGCCGCAACTTTTTATGTTAGTGTAAAATTTGAGGTGAAAATAAATTTT
Source organism: Bacillus rossius redtenbacheri (assembly GCF_032445375.1). NCBI lineage: Eukaryota > Metazoa > Arthropoda > Insecta > Phasmatodea > Bacillidae > Bacillus > Bacillus rossius. The sequence continues at coordinate 223,955,377 of NC_086330.1, read as the reverse complement.
ATGCGGTGTTTCTTGATTCAGCAAACAATTGTGAATGTGTACATTAAGATTTTTATCACTGCAAGTCAATACAAAATGATAACATTTTATGAACATCATCTGGCAATTATCTCATGGTGCGGGGGGAAATGGGTAAAAGTTCCGTATTGTGTATCCAAGTTAACCTGTGATCCTGTTGGCATGATCCTGTACACCTGATCCTGTGGTACATAATGCTTATTTTTTTAGCAGTGGGCAGGCGCGTAGCGCCGACGCATTTCGCTCGACAGCGCGAAATCTGAAGTTATTCCAACTGATAAAAAAGATAAGCATCATATAACACAGGATCAGGTGTACAGGATTATGCCATTAGAATCAAAGGTATATCTGGATACACCTGTATAAGCAAAACGGAACTTTTACCAAAGTTTGTAATTGTTTGGTGTAGGGGCTTCTTGAAAACAATTTTATGAATTTATTAACATAATCTTTCAACTATATCTTCTTTCATCATTTATTTAATAATACTTGTGTGGGTTTTCATCGGTGTGTGTTGTTTTCAATCATATTATTTGCGTGGTAGGAATGTTGGCTCTGTTTGCAAGATAGGGAAGGGTAAATAGGATAACCTTTATTTTCACAATCACTTATCACTGTGGGAAATTCATATACCTATAAATGGACTCATTTCGAGTACTTTTCAATTCCGGGATGGATGTACTTTTAACGAATACATGTGCATAATCTAACTACCACTATAGTTTTGTTCCATCAAAACATGACACACGATTGCAATATTTGGTGTCAAAAACGAATTACGTAATATGGAAACTACGTTACCGGTATTGTATTTATCACAATACACGTCAAATAAGCCACAAATTTATACACAGCAAAAATTTCAAAGTTTTTTATGCTAAGTAGGTACAATATTAAGTACTTAATGGAAGATGGTAAATATAACTTTCGTAAAGTAATATTTAAATACCTGCCATTGCAAATCACACAAACAAAAATGTAATACTTAAAACATTAAATATTAGTTAAATTGTTACAAAAGTTTTCTCGCCACGCACACACGAATTTTGAAGGTTGAAAGCATCACATGGCGTATCTGAATAATCACATAACATAATGAGACGAATAAGTTATTTCTGGTTTTAAATGAAGTAATATAATATAAGTATATAAACACACGCATTATTAAACGAGATTTAAATGTAGCTAACCTAAACTAACCAAACATACAAACGATTTAAAAAAATTTCAGAACCATACCAGAGACTCCATTTTGGACAAATCATGGTTTCAAATAACAAACAACGTTTAAATCTCTACCGGAATTGTGATTCCGCCAGCTCACGAGGTGGCGGAATAATTCCGGTAGTTTGTGACGTAATTCCGATACATAATTCCGCTAGCGAGTGTTCAAGAATAGGGTTTAGCAAATCTCTGGTGGAATCAAGTAATTCCGCTAGCGGAATTCTTCCAGCAGCGTCAAGAATAGGGCCCCAGTTTATTTTGTCTATGGGAGAAGCACCATAACACCACCTGAAAAGATATGTTATCTAGGTATGATTTTTTTTTTAAACACAGTTGTCATTGTCTTTGCAAGATGGAATCCATTGAAGTTTTTTGTTAGTGTACTCCTCCAGCTTTTAAAGGTAACTCAGATGATAATATTATGTTAATGTGTTTTGGAAGTAGTTTATTTGCATAGTAATGTTTTTACTAAATTATTAGAAGAGTAAATTTTAACAAATATTTCGTGAATCTTTTAATTATAACGTGGCTGTGTATAGGGCTCGTTTTGCGAAGATATCTCCAGTAGTCAGCCACAGCGGCCGACTATTGGTGAATTATACCATACACAATATTTTTGGTATTTTTATGGTCTATGGATGCAGAAAAGTTTCTTATTATTTGGTGCACCGTGATATATAGTTTTGTTCCAAATCACCAGTAGTCAGCCACCTAATAGTTTGTCAACTTGTTAATGGCTGAGTAATGGTGTTTATGTCTCCTTAGTTCAGCCACCAGAATGATTTTTAATAAATGTGCAGTTAAAGTGTTTTTGTCTATGTAAGAATAAGAAGTTTTGTACTAAATTTATTTGTTACATTATCATAGCCCACTTAAATAATAATGTGCTTCGTTACAATTTAATATGGTAAATATTGGCTACCTGTTGGACTAACTGAATAGTAATAGTAGCCTACATGACAAGAGGCAGAATAGCCTATCACCGTATGCCTGATGTCCTGCTCTTAGCTAATAGCCTATTTACTGTAGGTAGTCCTATCATTTTATTAAAATATATACAAAATAACGTGATTATTTTATACTTTAAAATTATATTTTGCAGTGGTTTTGCGACAACCCTACTGTTGCAAAACAACAAAGGACAAGATGGCATTAGGAAAAAGAGTCATTCACAATTACAGCGAGGATGCCCTGGCAGATGCTTTGCGTGCAATCAGGGAACAGAGCATGGGAATTCGACAAGCAAGTCGTGAATTTGGAGTACCAAGAGGTTCATTACAAGATCGTCTTCATGGAAGGGTAAAAGAAGGCCCAAGAAAAATGGGTCCTTCAACTGTGTTGAGTGAAGAAGAAGAAAGAAAATTAGTGCAGTGGTTAGTAAATCTTGCAAAAAGTGGTTTTCCAAGGAAAAAAGAAGAACTGTTAAATTCTGTACAACAAATTATAAAATCAACAAAAAGGGAAACTCCATTTAATGATGACCGCCCTGGGAAGAAATGGTATGCTTCTTTCATGAAGAGACATCCAGAGTTAGTACAGAGAACGCCTGAAAGTTGAACCAAAGGACGTGCAATTATTACAGAGGAATCCATATGAAAGTGGTTTAAAGACTTGGAGCAATACCTAGAAGAGATCAATGCCAAAGACATCTTACAGGATCCAAATAGAATTCTGAATGGTGATGAGACCAGCTTTAGTTTATGTCCTAAGACTGGAAAAGTGATTGCCCCTAAAGGTTGGAAAGATGTCTATGAAGTGAAATTGGCAAATGAAAAAGAGACTATTACTGTCCTTCTAGTTTTTACAGCCAGTGGTAAAACTCTCTTCCCAATGGTGGTGTTCCCTTATGTCAGACCACCACGCGAAGTAATTGACAGTATTCCTGAAAACTGGTTTTTGGGGAGGAGTGAAAGTGGTTGGATGAAAAGTGAAATATTTTTTTAGTATGTGGCAAATGGTGTAAATAAGTGGCTTGAAGATGAAGAAGTGCCCAAACCTGTTATATTGTTTGTTGATGGTCACAAGTCGCATTTAACATTAGAACTGAGCGAGTTTTGTAGTAATAATGGAATAATACTTTATGCTTTACCACCAAACACCACACATCTAATGCAACTAGCCGATGTGAGTGTTTTCAAGCCTCTTAAATCGGAGTGGAAAAAGACAGTGAGAGAATGGCAGTACAAACCAGAAAATGTGAACACTGTCTTAACCAAGTCAACATTTTGCCCATTGTTGGCCACAGTACTTGATAACCCTTCTTTACAGGAGATCATTCAGAATGGCTTTCGTAAATGTGGACTTTACCCCTTTCAGCCAGATTCAGTGGATTATAGTAAATGTGTTCAAAACAAACTTGAAACTCTTAGCAGCAATAACATGGATGCTCCAGTTTCTTTAAACAGAGAACAAGTACATACTGCAGAAATTGTCATTTCATTTTTAAGACCACAACTTTTACAGAAGGGAATAAACACTGATGACATATTAGAAGAGCTCAAAAAAACCAAAAATCTCATTTGCACCACACCAACATGTTCAAGGCCTTTCACCGATGTAATTGACGAGTCAGTGACATCTGATAACTCCCTTTATTTACACACCTTAGATATTGCTGACATGGAAATTATGATGGAGTCAGAACTGCCATTAACGATGGGCGAATCAGCCCATATTGATACTGAAAATGGCAGAGCATTGTGTTCAGCTTCTTCTACAATGGGAGGTATTGAGCAGAGGTATACAGAGGAGAATCAAGTGACTCCAGTGAAAACTTGTGAAGATGAGCATATGCTAGTGGGAAATGAAGTCTCTCCAACCGCACCTCTTGAACACAATGAGCAGACTTTGGCAGAAAATTATGTTGTTCCATTAGTAAATACTGAAGATATTGAGCCCATCTCAGAAGAATTTAAAATTCATCAGATTACGTGTGCTGAATATGCTAGGCACATTCCCGAAATACCTGTCGTTATTTCCGTTGAAAAGGATGGTAGGACAACCCCATCACCTTTCAAGAAACACCTGTTTTACCCAAAACCAATAACGAATATTAAGAAGAAAGTGCCCAAAGAAAAAGCACCGAGTGCTATTTCATCCCAGAAATGGCGAGCATTCATGAAAAGTAAGGAACAAGCCAAGCTAGAAGAAACTGAATCTAAAAGGAAAAGGAAGGCCGAGAGAGAACAAAAAAATTCAAACAAAGGAAAAAAAAAGAAAAAAGTTCCACTTTCCTTGGAAAATGATGAAGAGATCAATGTTGATGAACCTGAAAGTGAAAACCAGTGCGTCAATGAGGAACCAAGAGTGCCCCGAATATGGAAATTTGGCAAGTTATTTCCCCATGTACGGCCAATTGGAAAGACTGAAGAGGTAAGACAGAAAGTAGGCTATTATATTAAATATTTATGATAGGCCTATATATTAATTATTATATTTTAAAATATTATTTAATATTTTATTAAATAATATAATACCTATTAACTTTAAAAATTACACTTTTATGTCAGCTTTGGCTTCTTGTTGCTTCCTACTGTAATCTCATGCCATACTACTGATTGATATTAATAATATAATTTAATTTTTGATTTTAATATTCAAATTAATTACAGGTACACATTGATGACTGGTTGCTGATTTCCTTCAATGATGACAAACCTAATGCCAGAAGATTCTTCATTGGAAAAGTGATTCGTGTGAACAGTGAAGGGTATGAAGGGACATTTCTTCGACCGAAGATGACAAGAGATCACTCTGGTTATGTGTATGGCTTCCCAACTGTCATCGATGAATACCCTTTTAAAAAAGGGGACATTGTTGGAAGATTAGAAAACCCTACATCTTATGGAAGAGGACTGTACAAATTCAACATTAATCACAAAGATATACAAACTGTCACATAGGTTAGCTAGTTTTAGCTTTTGCATTGTTCATAAGCTAATATGTATAATGTTTTACTCATTAAATAGTTTAATTGGCCTATACTGGAACAAGTTATCACAAGAATGGCTTGTTTTAGTCTCTACACCCTGGTGGCTGACCTCAGGATACATGCTGGTTGAATACTGGTGATAAGTGGCTGAGTATTGGTGAAATGGCTAATTTAGAAGTTTTTATTTTTTATAAAATACTCTATTAAAATTATTTTCAAAAAGAATTTTTTATGTTTTAATATTAACTTAGTAATAAGTAATGCTGTCTACTTAAATGTAAAACTATGTATTTTTGATATTAAAAACATTATCTGAATGCATTACTTCCTCTAACTGGCTGACTACTGGTGCACCTACCCTATACATCTGTTCTGGTCTTTAAGAATATAAACTGGGATAGTTAGAACATACTTGTATTTTTTTTTTGTTGGTTTATGTATTTTAATGAAACCTTTTATAATCTAATTTAGGGCCGGCCCATTTTTTTCTTCTTTCTTAATATATCTGAGAGCTTGGCGTCGCCGCGCTCGTTCGGCCTGTCTGCGCCCCCTTCCACCCGCATCCTCTCCCTGGTATCTCGTGCCATACTATCTCGCGACATCCTGACCGTCGCTGCGCGCACCTGCCTCAGATCGAGTTACTTAAGAGAGGCCGCACTGCGGAATAAAAGGACTCAGGCCTGTTTATCGGCGCGTTTTGTGGGAACCCGATGCTTGTTGCGTTTATCGGCGTTCTTTGTGCAGCCGCCGCGTCCTTCGAGGACTCACGACGCGTTTCTGGACATTTCGACGGCGAAGGTCGCGCGATATCTCGGAGACATGCCCGATTGTTCTGGACGGGAACCCAAGGGCTATAAAAGAAGGTTGGGCCAACCTTCGAGTGAGTCTGAGTCAGAGTCGGAGTGGGGAGTTCTCCCGCGGCGGAGATCCGGGCGATAGTGCCGCGGGTGCGGCAGAGTGGCGAAGTCCTTGGACGAAGGTTCCAGGGCAGGGAGTGAGCGAGATCAGTGGAGTCGGGAGTTTCCGGGCGAAGTCCTTGGACGAAGGTTCCAGGGCAGGGAGTGAGTGAGATCAGTGGAGTCGGGAGTTTCCGGGCGAAGTCCTTGGACGAAGGTTCCAGGGCAGGGAGTGAGTGAGATCAGTGGAGTCGGGAGTTTCCGGGCGATAGAGTCGCGGGCGCGGCGGAGTCCCGAGTGAAGTTGCGAGTGAGTCGTCGAGTGGGATCTCGGCGAAGGGTGTGACGGCGGCGTCGGAGTGTGGTGACGGAGTCCCGCGGCGGATACCCACGAGGGGTGCTGCGGCGTGAGTTTCGCCAGAGGTGCGGCCCAGCGAGGTGTGCGGAACGAGTGACCAGGGAATTGACATTTATTTAAGTGTAATTAATTATTTAGAAGATTATTTGTAAGTGACAAGTAGTGATAATAAATAAAACTGTGTGTGTGAAATAAAATCTATTAATTGGGCTATCCTTTACGAACCCGCAGGGAAATCGTAACATTTTGGTGTCAGAAGTGGGATAGCCCTAATTAATAGATTTAGGATTCAGTTACATTATTAGAATAAAAGTTGAGGATAGAATTTAGTTTTTGAGAATATAGTTAGTGTTTAGAACTTTTGTGAATTTGAAATTTTCTAGAGTTAGTATGAGTATACTGTAGTCAGTGTTAGTTTTGAATGTAATAGTTATTGTTAGTTTAATTAGAAGGTTCGGCTAGACCATTTAAAATTAAGAACAGTATTAGAAAAAAATAATTAGGTTGTTTAATTAGTAAATGCTTTAGAGAGAGATGGCTACTGAAGGGTTTACTGTAGAGCAATACAAAGAGATAAGGGTTGCCTTGGAAGAAATAAAAGCAATTTGGAAGAACTATAACAAAGAAATGTTAGCCAGTATAAAGAACTATACAGAAGGAATGGTAACCAAAATCGAGAACTTTACGGAAGAAATGAAGAGTGGAAGGAAGGAGAGTAAGAACCACCGTGAAGAAAAGAAGAGTGAGTCCAATAATAATAACCCGGAGGAAATGAAGAAGGGACAGGAAGAAGTAAAGGGTCAGAATGAAATGAAGAATGGACAAGAAGAAGTAAATAATGAATTGAAGACCGAAGTGAAGATAAGCCTAGAAGAGAAGAACAGAGAAGAGAAGAACAGTGAAGAGAAGACCAGCGAAGAGAAGACCAGCCAAGATGAGACCAGCCAATATGAGACCAGCCAAGAGGAGACTAGCCAAGAGGAGACTAGCCAAGAGGAGACTAGCCAAGAGGAGACTAGCCAAGAGGAGACTAGCCAAGAGGAGACCAGCCAAGAGGAGACCAGCGAAGAGGAGATCAGCGATGAGACCAGCCAAGAAGAGACTAGCCAAGAGGAGACCAGCCAAGAGGAGACCAGCGAAGAGGAGATCAGCGAAGAGAAGACCAGCAAAGATGAGACCAGCCAAGAAGAGAACAGTGAAGAGAACAGCGAGGAAAACAACCAGGACTTTAATATGAAAGAAGAGCTGAAGAAAAGCACAGAAGTAGTGAAGATGGGTTACAAAGTGTGGAATATTGAACAAGAAGAAATGAAGATAAACCAAAGAGAGAGGGTAAAATGCCAATTAGAACTGAAGAAGAGCCAAGAAGAGATTAACATGAGTCAAGAAGAGATAGAGAAGCGCGAAGAAGAAACGAAGAAATACCAAGAAGAGATGCAGGAAGACCAAGAAGAGATGAAGAAAGACCAAGAACAGGGGAAGGAAGACCGAGAAGAGACAATGAGAACACAAAGAGTGATGAAGATGGTGCAAGGAGTAACTGAATGCAGTCCAGAAGATATTCAGAAGAACGAAGAGGGAATGAGGAACCAAGAAGAGACGAAGAAGAGCTGGGAAGATATGCTGTGTGAACGAGTAGTTACGAGAGAAGAAATAGAGAGAAAAAGGGAAGAAACAAGGAAACTGTTGGAAGACAATAAGCAATGCACACAAGAGTATCGGGTCATCCAAGGCAACGGTCGGCCCGGCTCGGGCAGATGGCTGAACGACATGCGGCATCGGCGACGCATAAGTGTCGCCAGGTGACAAGAGAAGTTACATCTACTGCGAGAGAGGGTTATCTGGTGAGACTGTACAGCCCGCGATGGAGGAAAGGCAGGAGGCCTAAACTTCAAGTAGCATGGGCATCTCCTGGAGTAGCATCTCCAGGAGGAGATGCATTACCTGTTCGGGACGAACAGGTTTAAGGAGGGGGCAATGTTACGATCGCGCTTGGCTGCAGTGCTTGGCGTCGCCGCGCTCGTTCGGCCTGTCTGCGCCCCCTTCCACCCGCATCCTCTCCCTGGTATCTCGTGCCATACTATCTCGCGACATCCTGACCGTCGCTGCGCGCACCTGCCTCAGATCGAGTTACTTAAGAGAGGCCGCACTGCGGAATAAAAGGACTCAGGCCTGTTTATCGGCGCGTTTTGTGGGAACCCGATGCTTGTTGCGTTTATCGGCGTTCTTTGTGCAGCCGCCGCGTCCTTCGAGGACTCACGACGCGTTTCTGGACATTTCGACGGCGAAGGTCGCGCGATATCTCGGAGACATGCCCGATTGTTCTGGACGGGAACCCAAGGGCTATAAAAGAAGGTTGGGCCAACCTTCGAGTGAGTCTGAGTCAGAGTCGGAGTGGGGAGTTCTCCCGCGGCGGAGATCCGGGCGATAGTGCCGCGGGTGCGGCAGAGTGGCGAAGTCCTTGGACGAAGGTTCCAGGGCAGGGAGTGAGCGAGATCAGTGGAGTCGGGAGTTTCCGGGCGAAGTCCTTGGACGAAGGTTCCAGGGCAGGGAGTGAGTGAGATCAGTGGAGTCGGGAGTTTCCGGGCGAAGTCCTTGGACGAAGGTTCCAGGGCAGGGAGTGAGTGAGATCAGTGGAGTCGGGAGTTTCCGGGCGATAGAGTCGCGGGCGCGGCGGAGTCCCGAGTGAAGTTGCGAGTGAGTCGTCGAGTGGGATCTCGGCGAAGGGTGTGACGGCGGCGTCGGAGTGTGGTGATGGAGTCCCGCGGCGGAGACCCACGAGGGGTGCTGCGGCGTGAGTTTCGCCAGAGGTGCGGCCCAGCGAGGTGTGCGGAACGAGTGACCAGGGAATTGACATTTATTTAAGTGTAATTAATTATTTAGAAGATTATTTGTAAGTGACAAGTAGTGATAATAAATAAAACTGTGTGTGTGAAATAAAATCTATTAATTGGGCTATCCTTTACGAACCCGCAGGGAAATCGTAACAATATGTTATGTTTCCTTAAATAAATATGGCATAATTATATTCAGACAGAATCACACCTTGTTTCTCTTCATTCCTCATATCCTTGTGAAACTTACCCCAGCACACCTGTTATATACCTATATATATATATATATATACACACACACACACGTATATACATATACATATATATATATTGTACGGTATGTATCTGGCAACTAATAGCTAGCTTATAATGCGTACGCTGTATGCAAGAGAAATTTTGCTGCTCTTTAACGTGTATCTATATGCTCAAAGGAGATTCTTGTTAAGTCTTTAATTACATGACTTTTTATACCCGAGGCGTGTAGAATAATTTTAATAATCTTATCACTGTAATATTGTTTTTGTTTTCTTGTTTGGTAAGTAAAACAAGGTTTTGGTCCTGATTGCTATTGAATAATATTTACGTATTCTCTCGTTTTGAAGACGCCCTTAATTTTGAAATACTACAATAAATTGTATAATGAGTTACCAAACCACTCCAGTGCTCTTCCAAGTAACACAACGTGGCTGTTTCTAGCATTTCTTTGTGTTTCTTTGATTTGGCAGTTGGAAGCTATTGGGCCGCTGTCTGAACCCCGTCAATTCAGCCACCAGAGAAAGCACTTATATTCAATGCTGTTACACGGGCCACTAGAGAAAGCGCTACTACTCGATCTTGCTTTTCTGCAGCTCATGTGAGAATATGTGGTACCACACAGCTTCCCAGAAGTCACTTGGGCCGCCAGACACAGCACTTTTACTTGACTTTACGCATCTGCAGCTCTTGCAAGAGAGACTGGCCCACACAATTGCCTCGCTGTTACCCAAGACATCACTTATATTTGCTCTTTCTCGGCTGCCACTTTGGTAAAAGACTCTGGACCCACATAGCTGCCCCACTGTCACCTAGGCCACAATAATTAGCGCTTATTTTACTCAATATTACTCGTCCGCAGATCAGGTTGCTGGGCTACCTCACTATCACCTGGGCAGCCAGAAACAGAGATTCTACTCGACCTTACCCTGTTGCACCAAAGGTATGAGAGATTGGCAACATACAGCTGCCCTGCTGTTACCTGAGCCGCTTGAGACAGCTCTTCTACTCATATTTACACGTCTACAGCTCAGACAAGAGATTCTGCTGCCACACAGCTTCCCTGGGTGTCACTTGAGGCAGCGCCCCTCCACCCCCCCCCCCCTACAAACCAAGAAAGTGCTTCTACTCGACATTTCTCGGTTGCATTCAGGTAAGTAATTCTAGTGCCACATCTTCTCTGCTATCACTTAGGCTGACAGAGACAGGGCTTATATTTCACATCACTCATCTGCAGCTATGGTAAGATAATCTAAAGCTCCACAGCTGCCCCACTGTCACCCAGGCAACCAGATTCATCGCTTTCTTTACTCTTGAAAAAGTCCTCACCACGAAGATGTGTTCTCGCACACCGGCCACCACCCCTCCTTTTCCCTCCTGACCCACCCAGTTCTGTGACATCGCTTTGTTTGTGCTCCACCCCTCTTATGCTTGGCGCATGCGCTATAGTGCCTGCATAAGGCATCAGTAGAGTACGAATGTCGGCGAGGCCTCGGCCTTTTTTTGGGCCTGAATTTTGAATAATGCGTTTGTAGTTAAACACTGCGATGGAAGCCTCAACCTTGCATGGCAGAGTTCAACAAAAAGTTTTCAGTTTGTTATATTTTCCATGGGTCGTCATAAGTGTTGCACGATAGCTGCAGTAAAGTAACGTAAATTTACTTCATGTGCTTTTTGTTTTAATTATTTTATTTGAATCGCCATCATCTAAATTTAATTGTGTGTGTGTGTGTGTGTGTGTGTATATATATATATATATATATCTTTTTTAAAGAATTATTGTAATTTTTGTGCACTGAGGTTGACGAACGACCACGAGGCCATGCAGGAAGAGTCTCTCTCCCGGACGCTAGATTTTCGGTAAGTATGTTTAACATTTTTTCTTTCATTTTTTTGATTTGTTCACTGTACTATCATGCAGGTTTTCTTGTGCCTGTCGTGATTCTCTTGAGCGTGCTGCATGTAAACGCAGGTTCATGACTTATAGGCTTGTATAACTTTTTGATGTATCTGTACTTTATACACTTTTACATGCCGCGGTACGATAAACGTAAAGTAAGAGTTGTATATGCATGCGTGCATCGTAAATGTAAATTGTTGTAAATTATTTTTATATTACTTTGCGTCATTATGTTTCAAATATTTAGTGTGTCATATATGGCTACAGACACAACGTGTATTAATGTGTTTTAAATTTGTACTGTTTTGTATTTGCATTGAAAATTTTGGCAGTTTTGTATTGGTTTAATCTTGCCATGCCAATTTAATTACCAATTCTTGTAATTTTCCCTAAGCTGTTTAAAATTTTTGTATAACTTGAATTACATTGTGCATTTGTTTTCCAGTTTGCCTTTTTATATGTTTTTGAATAAACATAACCGAAACTTACCTAACAAGTTTTTGCTATTACAGTAATTTCTTGATTACTTTATAACATACTTTTATTTGTGCTCTGCACTGTGGCTACAATAACCCACCCTGGTTTATAAATACAGTATGTTCTGACTTCCTCGCAGCCTTGTAGTCTGTCGGGACTTGTGTAGTCCAGGGACGCTACACTCTTAATTACTCGTTTGCAGCACAGACCAGAGATTCTGATGCCAAACAGCTGTCACGCTGGGCCGCCAGAGACAGCGCCTTTGCTCTACCTTACCTGTCTGCAGTGGAGACACGACTCTGGCACAGCACCACTTCTTTGCTGTCACCTGGACCACCAGAGACAGTTCTTCTACTTGACCGGGAGTGCGTCGTTTGCCCTACAGGCGTTTGCCCTAAACGCATTTTCGAAGCATATTATCGCATTCCTCATTCCAAACAGGCGTTTGCCCTAAAAGCGTTTGCCCTAAAGGCGTTTGCCCTACAGGCGTTTGCCCTAAAGGCGTTTGCCCTAAAGGCGTTTGCACAAAATGTTTGATAATCACATTCGGACCAAGCACCGGCATTTGCCCTAAAGGCGTTTGCCCTAAAAGAAGTTTTTCGACAGTCATTTGCCCTACAGGCGTTTGCCCTAAAAGTTTGCGAATTTTCAATAATCCGAAAATGAATGCTTGCCGGCGTTAGCCCTACAGTCGTTTGCCCTAAAAGACATTTGCCCTAAAGTCGTTTGCCCTACAGGCGTTTGCGCTACGAACCTTTTCGAAGATAGATGTCCTTACGTGTGTCGCCCCTGTTGACAAATGTTGGAACCATTCTCCAAATGAGTACAAAGTACAAAATTCACAAATTAGATGGCAGCACATACGGTTTGCTTTCCCAACGTTGAAGTCTAAGAATGCAGCTGGTAATTGAACCTTACAACAGATGAATCTCAGTGACTGGATTGTATTTTTTAAATCATTTTTAACAAAGAGGTTGATGATGTAATATTTTCCAAGGTGGGGGGCGTTAACTAGCGAACGAATTAATTTAATATTGCTGCTATATATAAAAACAAGCGTTAACAAAAGGCGCTTACAAAATTTTACTATCCTTGCCGGCTGGAATTTTCACTTAAAGTCGTCCTAAAAACGATGACCCTAAAATAATTTAAGGCAGAAGATTATACATATGCATTTATAAAAACATTTTCAGTGTTTAAAAGTTACTGTTAAAATAGCCTCCGAGACCTTCATGCCTATTTTAAATTTTTATATAACATCTGTCGTTTTATTAATATGTTTGTAGAGTGCGGTGAAAATACTTCCATCGAGAGAGTGCATATGTTGCTCATTCGCCCAGACCATCTATAGCTTAACCCCTAATAAGTTTTATGGGATCAAGTGAAGAATAATAAAAGACTGATTTTATGTGTGACAGCCAATGAAATGTACAACATTTCAAAATGCATTTAATCATATCATCCATATTGCCACAATATTTGAATGAATGTCATAGGTATGAGTGTAAACTAGGAACGATTTTGATATGTCGTGGAATGTACAATAATGAATTACGTAAAAGTATAATACACAAAGAAAGATCATTAAATATAACTCTGTTTCAGATGCTAATGAATCAGCAAAAATAGTGCAATTTTAGTTAATAAATTTTCAAAACAATTTAGTTTCAAAATTGCTTCGATCTTGTTTTTGAACACTGAATCAACTTCTCTATATTTTTTGCAAGTGAAGATTAGAAAATAATATTTAAAAAAATAATTCACCGAATTACATAATTTTCAAAATAAACCGTTGCAATTATATTTAGTTAATTACATATTTGACACATGCCCACAAACAGTCTTACGACTTTAACAGTGGACACTATATATATTCATTATTTGGTTTAATGTACGCAATAGGTTTATCCAACCCAACTTGCTTGCCTTGATCGGCAAATATGTTGGCTGTTTTCTCTGTTAGAACTCTGGGTATCGTGTGTATGGAGTAATGAATTATTTCTTCACTTCTGCTAATGAAATTTATATACCCACTTTTATACCCATGGGTATAATAGAATATAATGCAGAAATTGGGCGTCGTGCGGGGCGGGCTTACAGGACAGCAAACCATAACAAAAACTGTTAGCATAACAATCATGTATCAAAAATAGTATTAGTTGTGCAAGCGCAGTTCATCTCCACAAATTAAGTTTGTACGTGACTATAATTTTTTTTCTCCTGAGATCGTTTTTAGGTAGATTTCGCAGAGCGACTTACAGAAAATTTCACGATTTTTTCTCCTATCTAGGTCCTATGAATTTCAGAATTTCTAATTCAGGTAAATATGAATGTCTAATGTATTGTTGGATTGGATTTATATCCCATACATATTGTTGAGCCAACAATAATTTTGAAATTTATTGTTACACTGGATATTCTAGAAATATTCATAAGATTTTACATAGTTATTAAAACTTCTGGAATTTTTCGGAAAGTTTTTTTATATTGGTAGGCCGCACGGCGAAATCTACCTTTCCGACTGGCTGCCATTGGGGATTTTTCATTTATAATTATGGGATATATGATTTGACACTATTATGCACACAGACGCTTCATATCTAAAACAATCTTGTTCAAACGAAAGGTTTTTATTTTTTTAATAAGACATTTTTTTTGTGACATATCTCAAAGAAAACAAAACCAGTAATTCGACAGAATTCTATACGAGCCTCGTTGCCAAATTTAATGGACGCAAAATAATAAATTACCTACACACAGACACAGCGAGGCTCTTTTCAGCGTAAATGTTACATGGCAGGACAAGATTAAAGAATAGTTTAGCTTGGGAGAAAAGTCCTTTAAGAAAAAATGGTTGTCTGTAAAGTCGGTTTACGGACGATAGTTTAACGTGACAACGACATAGCAAAAAAAATGATGAAATGATTGATCCAGAAGAAAATGAAGTATCATATTCGGCCTGAGACTGAGCCGTAATAGGTTTTTCCAACCAAACCATTAAAACCAGTTAGGCATTAAAAATATTGTATTCTTTGAGGATGAATTTTTTTTTAATTTTTCTATCTTTTGTTTTATAAAATCTACCTCTGCATACTTTTATGAATAAAATTGAATCATTTTTATTGAATTATCAATATTTTGTATGGATGCAAAGGAGTGAAATGAAATGTACAATTTAATTAAAAAATTTACTTTTATTTGCATTCATTATTCAAATATATTTATTACTTTTGAAATGTTACGTGCGCCGTATTTATTTTTACAAGTACAAAAAAAAACTTTGCACCTGCCGGGATTCGAACCGACAACCTTTCACTTAGAAGATAGCGCCGCTGATCGCTCACCCACCCCATATTCGATAATAGATTGTTTCAGATGGTATACATACGTTTATAAAAATTTTGTTCCTGGTAGGGGAATAATATTATTTCGTTTTTATAACTCGATTTTATATCAAATACGCATCCCAAATACACCAAACTTGTTTGTAATGTGTTACAATATTTTTTAAAACATTGTGCAAAAGATCCCGGTTGTAATTTGAATTATTATGTGTAACTGTAAAACACCATTGTTGGTTCAAAATGTATTTGAATATTCAACATTACTTTTAAATAACTGTACCGATTGTGATGAAAATCGGTGGACAATCGTTAAATTACATAATATTAATAATTCAAATGACGAAAATATGATTGAAAAGTCAAATCAATGGTCGTTCCAATCGAGTGGAAGAAAGATGCCACGCATTCGTAGGCCCTACAATGAGCATGAAGAGAGATGCCACGCATGCGTACAATGAGCAAATAGGACACATCCGTAGTGGGACATCCGTAGTGGGACACTTTTTCGTGCAAGCAGCCGGCGTTCATCGATTTATTAGACGTTGTCATGTCAAAAAATGTCAGGTAGGAGCCCTGGTTCAATACACAAGAAAGTCATTCGTAAAAAGATTCGACACGGCACAACTCGGCGTATACTGGCTTACCAAGGAGATAGTCGGTTGAAACTAAAACGGCGTGATCTCCAATCGACTAAACCAAATGTTGACTATGGATCCTCATCAGGGCAAGTTACTATTGTACAAGGGTGTGATCTTCCTGAAAATGAACTATTAAGTAAGTGTGAACATTACATCGCGTGACTGCAAGTCAGTTTGGAAGAAGGAAGGAATATTGTGGAACAAACAAATATGCATACAATCCCGCAAGGAAAGTCGTTCTGTGTGCGGTGGGCTAAAGTCACATTATTATTATTATTGAGAAATACCATTACGTATCTTCATTATTTTATTTTGGAAATATAAGTGGAATCCACTATGGAAATATGGGAAATATTATGAATGTATTTAAATATATATTACATAACGGATATAGCCTATTTTAAGAATCATGCCAACCAATTACTATTATCGGCCAACTCTTATAACTGAACGTCAAAATGATCTAACACAAACATTACAAACTAAATGCAAATTATGGAAAACCCAGAACAAAACGAACTAGAATACTTCTTCATTGTGTACTTCAGCTGTATGTTGTGTATACATTCCAGAATAAAATAGTATGAACAATATGTAGGGGTTTAACCGCATTAGTACTATTATGCTAATTAAGAAAATGTTTAACAGCTAGTATTCGCATTATTTACCTATATGATCGTAATATTTTAAGTAATCATAGCGTAATGCGCGTCTGACAGCTGAAATTGAAATAAGCAAAGCCCCGGAAAAAAAATTGAACCTTTTTCCAGCAATATTTTTGTTAAATCGCCAATACTGTTTTTTTATTATACAATTTATTTTTTTGGTCAAAGACCTTACATCATCTAATGTTCCGAAATATTTTACAGAAAAAATATTCGATAACTTTGAACTTAGTGCAGGGAACCATCTGTTGGTGAATCTAGGAAGTTCATACCACATGAATTCCCACCAAATCTCGATATAGGCTTACATAAGTGCCATCTAGCGACGGTTTTGTAAACTTTGCATTTAGAGGGAAAACATTTATTTAGGTACTGCCACCTGCGGAGGAAATATAAACTACGAGAACACTGTTTGAATGGATACATAATTGAAAAAACCTACATTACCCAAAATAACCTAAGCTTCGTTTACCCTAGTCATTTGCCCTACAGGCGTTTGCCCTAAAGGCGTTTGCACAAAATGTTTGATAATCCCATTCGGACCAAGCTCCGGCATTTGCCCTAAAGGCGTTTGTCCTAAAATAAGTTTTTTGACAGTCAGACAGTCAGACAGGCGTCTGCCCTACAGGCGTCTGCTCTAAAAGTTGGTGTGGTTTCGTTAATCCAAAACATAAGTGCTTGCCGGCGTTTGCCCTACAGTCGTTTGCACTAAACGGCATTTGCCCTAAAGTCGTTTGCCCTACAGGCATTTGCCCTACGTTTAGGGCAAATGCCTGTAGGGCAAACGATGTGTACCCACTTGACCTTACTCGCTGGCAGTGCAGGTGGAGATTGTGCTTAACAGTTCACCGGGGGTCACCCTGCTCCAGCTTTTTTAAATCACATCGCTGGCAAATGTTTCAGAGTTTTTGCTCTACTTTGGTACAGTTCTACACAAAATTTTTATACCAAAACGCAACAAAATCTTTTATCTAAACCATGTAATAATTCACAGTAAAGTTTGTAATTAGGTATCCAACTCTTTTTAAAATTTACATATATCATTCTGCAGCCCTATTAGAGCTCCAACCCAAGCTGCGTGAAGTAGTTTCAAGACAATTATGATGATGTTAGTGTAGGAATGCATATCAATAAGGTATGTGTGCAGTGTGAGACTATTTACTGATTACAGAAGTAAACTCCCTAGAGGCAGCAATGAAACATGAAGTGAGAAAAAAAATTCATTACGAAAGATGATACTAAATGGGCATTTGTGATAAACAATTTGGCTTATTAATGCTATTGGCATTATAACCTTTTGTGATGTAAATAAACAGAAAACAAAAGTAATTGTATGTCCAACAGTAGCAAATCAGTTATATGAACTTCTTAATATTTATTGCATTATGCATCAAGAATTGTACTGTTGGTAATAAAGCTGCTACAATTTCACCTGCAGTACCAATTCTGTACTTTCTCTCGCAAGTTACATTATTACTATAAATTTAAAAAAAAAATTCTGCAATACATTTTTTAACAATATATTTTCTTAAAAACTGTGTTTCATTTATTCAAAACATAACATTTTTAAAATTGTCATATTGCAAAACTAACAAAAATTGTTTTGTGTACTGGCTGCAATATGTTTTAAAATGTAATAACTAGTGTTTCTGTTACATCTGATTCTTGGTCAAAGTACAATTTGCGAGTCAGCCTCTAGTTGAGCTGCGCTGTATACAAAAATGATAGATCATTATGAAAGTTGAATGAAAATCTCAATTGTAGTGGCAAAATAAACACTATTTTAACTAATATAGTTTCACAGTATTAACTATCTAGTTACATGGAGATCTAGGTATTATGTAGCAAAACAAGGTGTGGAATGCTACACAACCTGGAATATCCCCTCTGCGGATCCGAGTTTGATTCTTTGTGCTGTTGAACTAGGAGTATTCACAACTGAGAAATGTCGCAGACGTTGGCCGTTCTCCCGTCATATTTGACCTCCAGGTTAATGAGATAAGTAGCAAAATTTCATTCATTCAAGTATGTTATGATAATGTCAAAGAAAAATCATTTAGAATTTTAATTTACATTTACCGACATATTCAATATTTAAAAAAATGTGAGCGAATATTTCAGAACTAGCCAGAGATGTGTAACATCTTACTTCGGTAATAAGCAAATTCATGTGTTCTCATGTAACAAAAATACTTGCAATAATAAACTCCGACACAAAATTTAACAAAGAATTCTTTAAAACAATACCAAGCGTGATAAACATATGCCAATTGTGTTTTCAACTACATTTCTTGACGCACATCACACGTAGTTTATGTACCAGCAGCTGGAATTCGCTGCCGGAGTACCTTTGTCGATCACCAAAATTTTAAACTATATAATAAAACTGCTCCGATGAAAGAGGAATAGAGACTAAACCTTGGCTTTTGGCCTGATTATTGTCAAGAACTTTTATTAAAATATTGCCCATCTGGTTAAATTCATTAGAGAGTTAATACTATAAAGTTACCCTTGGGATTTGTGAACTTTGGTTCGCATCATTCGCCACATATTTCCATTTCATGCGACTTCCATTCCATTCACGAAATTACTTCTACCAAATGGCATATGCAGAGAGCTATGATGTTACACATAAAACAATTACAGTGTAAACTCTTAATAACGTCACTCAATTTAACGACAAACTCCTTAAAATGTTGAAATTTCTTGACTTTGGTTGGTTTACCTTGTTTTCTATACAATAATACACTCTATATAGTTGATAAGAACTGCAGCTGTGTACGTTCTTTTGTTTGCTGTTTTGTTGTTGTATTATCTAGCATGTTTACTTCGACTGACGTACCGGAGATTCTAAGAAATTTTGTCTTTTGTTTTTGTATGATGAACTTGCACATGTTTACCTCGGTCACTAGACTTTTATCAAGTTGTTACACGTTATCATTATCGCAGTAGCTTACAGACTTTCAAACTGTAAACATGGCGAGTAAATGAAAATCGTTGTGTATAGACGAAAAAGTTTTATTAATACGCTTAATAGAGGAGGGAGAAAAGATCAGTGATGTTGGAAGACGCTTTGGATTTAGCCGTTCTATCGAGTCTACAATATGGAAAAAACAAAGAAAAAATAACAGACTATATGCAATAAGTGTTGTTATTTGTATGAATATTAATGTTCGTGAGTAAAATGTGTACTCTATTAGTAAATACATATTAATATAGAATAGTCAAATGATATCTTTTATTTCTCTCCATTTAATGACCACTCTCTATAACGCCGAAAAATGCTCAGTCCGTTAAGTGTCGTTATATAGAGTTTACACTGTACTACATTTTGACTTCACTGCTCGTGAGGAATCACCTCCTACATTAATGCCTCTCTCTTGACTCATCCTAGATAAACATACTTCTTAAGGTAAAGTGCATAAGCCTACCAATTTTCTGTTCATCACAAAAATGCAGTGGTAAGAATCATAGGTCATACATCCTGATTTAGATTTTACTTTTTCTTTCTAACAACAGATAATCTTAAGATAGTCTATTTTAGCCAGTTTTCGCCATTTTTCTTTAAATGTGATCTTTAGATGTGATTCTATATCTGAATGGGTCGGACATAATTACTTTGCTTTGAGATGTAACAGTGAAATAAAACATAAATATAATAAAAAAATTTTTATATAAATAAAAAAATAATTACATTGCTGTCTACATGTTTAACTATACTATTTGAATTGCTATGGCCTCATGTACCAAATATATAATAATTTATTTAAATTCTTTTTGGTTTTGTTACAATGAACATATTTATATGCAATGCTAACAATGATGCATAACTATTCCTATTTTTAACACGTATTTGTAATGTGGTCATAAATTGCAATGAGCCATGCACACTCCTGCAAGCCTCTATGCTTGTGTTCTAGCAACAACACAGCACAAAGGCATTGAACGATGCTCCTCGCCACACACCCTCTCGCTAGCATAGTTACGGCACTTCAGTCTCACCTGCCGCATGCTACTCTCACATTATAGCTTCTGCATGAGTCTGAAATTATATAAAATAAATATATATTTCTCATCTTGAAACTTAAAATCATCTGGCCGAACCTAGACCATTAAATTTAGATATTTTTAATATTTTGAGGAAAAATATGACAGGGCTTTTCAAATACTGCAGATAGTCCTCAAACCACTTAAGTTCTTTGTTGTAACAGCATGAGACTTAGCAAAAATTAAACCTAGCATAGTTTAAAAAAAAAAATTAATGCACTAACAAACAGCACTGTCAGTAACAAGTGAATCACATGTGTAGAAAGCACAAGAGTTTGCATGACATATAAAAAGTTAAATCAGCATCAACAAGTTTTTTTTACATATACAATTTATGAAAAGAAAAAACAAAATATGACACTTCTTAAAGTAATAGGTGGATAGATTTAGTAGCATTATTATATTACACATAACTGCATACATGACAACAAAAAAATTCTCTAAAATAAATATTCAAATAGAAACTTGACTAACTGTCCATGGGACAAAGTGGTGTAGCCATCTACAAAAAAGGCATCTGAGTCATTGTAGAGTTGCTAAAATGTTAAAATTACTTCAGCAAGTGAAATTAAAATAATTAATTACACACACTATTTCTCTACAAAAACAAATATGTAATACAATTAATAATACATAATAATACTGCATATCAATGCTTATCTTTGGATAAAGCTTCTAGCAGTTATTTCATACAAATTTATACCTAAGCATTTTATAAAAATTAGTTTGCTTGTATAAAACACTTTTTTAAGGACAACACATGTTGATAGTTTGCATTAACATTAACACCTTCCGATTCCCTGCAGTGTTCGGTGCTCGAGAGTGGAACAAAGCTAACACAGGGGAATACTCCACCAGCAGTACAAATACTGGCTATACATATATGTTTATTTGTGTGTGCGCACAGGTTTGCACATATATATGAATATATATATGAATATATATATGTATATATATTCATATATATATGAATATATATATGTATATGAATATATATATACACACATACACAATTCACTTTGCAACAACGTATACTCATGTGAGTTTCACAATAGTTAGAAAAGTGTTATAAAAAGCTTAGTCATGTAGCAATATACTTTGTATGTTCATAATAAAGGAACAATTGGGGCACGTGCTAATACTTTCAATGAAACATCATGACACAGCACAGTAGAATCTGGGTTATCAAATATTTAGTTAGTGAGTAATGCAATATCACACAGCCAACACGGTCCCAATCAACTGCTGTTCTTATATATTGCCAATAATTGCATTATCTTACACAAGAGCACAAAAGAACTGAGTGAACATCTTTCTTACGCATAAGTGTGAAGTATCCAAGTACAAGAAAGCAGAAACTTCCTTCATGATCAGACCACACATCGCAGGGGCTTGACGTCAACAACAAGATAACTAACCACACATGTTTACATATTTATGAAAGGTTAGTGAAGAGGGACCAGGTTTCACCATTGTACACAATGGACCGTTCTGGGAACGAACCTCAATCATACAGCAATGAAAGAAAGACAGCAAAGTAATAACAGTGTGAGCGCTAAAAATTGTTTACAGAGTTTTTGTCTATGTAGAGGAATTATATTTACTGAATGAATTAATTAGTGTTTGTCGAACCTCGGTTCAAGATGGCTGACAAAGTGGATCAGGAGCGCTCTGAGACAACCCCACCTGGTGTGACATCAGGCAGTTTCCCGTTGGGAATAAGACTCAAACCACCTTGGCAATGATCTCTCATTTTATAATAGAGGACTTGTGCTTTGTTGGTACTCTTAAGACTAGCTATTTATTTTCCTAGCAGGAAAACGTATTTATAACAAGATTTATGTTTTTACTGTAGGAAAAGCAATTATGTACTTAAATAGCTGCGGTTGAAAATTATAGCTACATTTTGCACACCAAGTGATGTACACACATACGCATACATACACATACACAGATTTCCTAACAGTGAAAGTGACATTTGTTATTTTGTTATTTTAACAGTCCTCAAAATATATTCCTTGCTAAAGACACTGCACCTTAACATCTGAGTTCAGAGCTCGTGGTTTCGTAGTTAATAAAGATGTGCTGATGTGACTGGTTTGTATTTAACTTTGTGGGGACTAGGGATGTTTGTGTTTAGATTAATCATAATTTTATATCAGAACCCTAAAAAATAGTGTCATATTCACTGTACATTTAACGTATAACTTGTAGTCAAGACATGGTTGTCTTGTTCAACAGAACTGGTCCAGTCTTTTAACACTACCATTAGATCCTGAAGGGCTGCCAACCTGACAGAAAAATAATCATTTAATGAAAACAAATAGACATCCATAATCCCCAAAAAGTTAAAGACAACTTAGTGACAGGTTCACATGATTCAAAATTTAGTGAAACAATAAAATAATAATAAAGAAAATGTATCAACAATAAAATAATAATAAAGAAAATGTATCAAAGAGGTAAAAATACGAAAGATTTTTGAGAAACAGAAAAATTATTACAACTCCCTTGATTTTAATTTTTATACCTCTTAAGAGTAAAACCATAACATTTTAAGAAATTAATTAAAGGGAAAAAATTAGTAATTCCCTTAGTAGGAAAACTTATCAAATCTGTTAAACTTTTTTGTAAACCTTCTATACATCATCTAAAACTTTTGTCTAAAACTATTTTTTATAAGACCAATCAAACTACAAAGGTTTAAAAAAACAGAGGTGTTCAAATTTATTGCAGCCTTTTAAGTATTATTTTTAATTATTGCCCAAAACAAATTTTGTACAAGCATTCATTATTGCAAGGATTAAAATGTAATAGTTAAAGGGAAAGAAACTCCTTAGTAGGCATACAATGAAATCTGTGTTAAATTACAGTAAACTTTCTTATTATTAAAAATATTTGTTTAAAGCAATCTTTTATACGACAAATCATAAATTTAAGGGGTCTAAAAAATTAGGATTGAAAGACAAAATAGGTCAGTTAGTAGGCACAATACCAAATATGGTCAAAATTTTTGTAAATTAGAAATTATTATCAAAACATTTTGTCTGAAATATTTTTTGATAATTTAGACGCTTAGCAAAACATGCAAATATATACATGATGTCCCAAAAGTAGTGTACCCATTTTAAACTCAAATAAACCGGGAACCATAGTAGTTATAATTGTTTTGTTTGTTGCAGATTGTTGCTGTGATATTGGAGATTTATAATGAATAGGTGGAGCCCGAAAGAACGTGCGTCCATAGTTGAACTTTACTTCACGCATGGGCATAGTGTTGTGCAAGCCCAGCGGGCGTACAGATAAAAATGTAATGTTTGCGCCGCACCATCAAAACACGCCATAAGAGCATGCATGCAACATTTCCGAGATAATGGAAATGGTGCTGATAGACCCAGAAGTGGACGTCCAAGATCGGCGCGAAACGCAGCCAATATTGACAATGCCCGCACATCAGTGACAAACAGTCCCAAGAAATTGCTTCGTCGTTGTTCTCAAGAACTTGGCATATCAAAATCTTCGTTACACAGAATCTTAACTGCTGACTTACACACATATCCATACAAAATTCAAATTGTCCAACGATTATTGCCTACCGACCTGACCAGAAGACTGCAGTTTGCGAATGATTTCAACTGGCAGAAAAACCCAATTTCCACACGAAACTTCTCATGAGTGACGAAGCCCATTTTCACCTGAGTAGCTTTGTCAATAAACAGAACTGCCGCATTTGGGCAACTGAACACCCAGAAATGATTCATGAAAGACCTCTCCATGAGCAACGTGTTACAGTGTGGTGCGGGATAATGGCACATCGTGTTTTCGGCCCTTTCTTATTAGAAAACGTTGATGGGGTGGCCGTCACTGTGAATGGTGAACGCTACCGTGACATGTTGAGCACATTTCTCAGACCATTATTGGCTATGGAAAATGACGAGGTCTGGTTTCAGCAAGACGGTGCAACCTGCCATACCGCTCAGCTGACCATGACACATCTTCAGGAGATGTTTCCAGGTCGGGTCATGTCCCGTAATGGAGACATTAACTGGCCGCCGAGGTCACCGGATCTCACCGCCCCCATTTCTTTCTGTGGGGTTTTCTCAAGGACAGTGTCTACAGAAATAAACCACGGACACTTGCTACCCTCAAAGACAACATTCGCATGGCAATCCTCGACATTTCCCAAGAAATCTTGGCGAAGGTCATGCAACCTGTAGTGCTAAGGATTCGTCACTGCCCAATGTTGTTTTTCATGAATACACCCGGACTATAAGCTGCAAAGTGATATAAACATTTCCGTTGTAACTGCATTATTAACTATAGTATCTGTATTTTAAATGGGTAAACTACTTTTGGGACATCCTGTACTTGTTTAATTCTTCGTTTATGGGACAAAATTTTTCACTTGAAATACGGTACAGATCCTACCTACCGAACTGCGCCAGGTCAATTTCAAGTGTTTGGCCAAGTCATTTTTATCAGGAATATTTAAGAAATGTTACAAAAATACTGGATGCATTGAATAGAAAACATTCAATACACTTTGGTCGCATGGCATTTGCAAAAATGATTAATCAGAGCTTTTGGAAAATTGAGTAAATATAAAATGTTTTGAACCTTTACGTTTTATGAACGTTTCAAAAGTTTCCAGTATGTTAAGAAAGTAATTGGAAATCTCCCTCCGCCTGAAGACTATGCAGAAAAGTAACTTTTATGTTGATATCATCCACGTCTACGCCTACTTGAGTCTGATATACCACCACCTCCCTTTTTGTCCACAATGGGTGGCCACAAAAAATCTCAAAAAAATTCCTGAACCTTTCCAGAGTTTCCATGACCTGATAAAAATTTTCACTGACACATATTTTGCACTGTTATGCTACTTCAATTTTAAAAATTAATCATTTTTTTAAACTGCAAGTATTCAACAGACAAATGAGTAAATAAAGATTGAACTTAATTTTATACAAGGTAGCACAATATAAATGTGATAATATTTACTATCTCAAGTTGTTAATTATCAATGAACAAAACTCACTGAGAGTAAAAACATTATGAGAGTATGTACGTACATAAACCAAATGAATTGTAGTTGATAATTAAGTAACCAAAATAAGACACACAAATTATAAAGGAGAGCCACTCTTCTGCAAAAATTACAATAAAAATCCCCAAATGCATTTTTTTTTTTTACTTCTTGACACATTTGCCAATTATGATGTAAGAGGGCATTGTGATACTATAAGTATTTTACCAGTAATTGACAAATTTAATGAGTGCTTAAGTTAGGTACATTAAAAAAGATTAAAATTTTGAGAATAGTTGATTAGGTTAGTTTAAAAATACTTAAAAGTGTGGATTGTTTTTAGGTTAGGTTACCTATATTAGATTTGTGTAATTTAAATTGTGTTATATGTTGGTTAGCTTCATTAAAAACACTATAAAATAGTATGGCTATTTGGTTAGTTTAAGTTAGTTACATTATATTGGTAATTCCTAACCAATTGTTCAACCAATATTTCAGGATTATTAAATTAAGTATCAAAACTAACTTAACTGACCATCTTCACAATATCACAGTATTTTTAATATGCAACCTAACCTCACCAATTATTGCATCACAACACCCTCTTAGAGAATGATTGTAAAACATGTTAGGAAGTAAAAAAAATCTATTTAAAGTTTTTAGTTAATTTTTTTACAAAAAACACTCTCCTTTGAAATTACCTAAGCTGCACTATCGAATAAACCTCACACCCTTGATTTTTAGACCATAACACCCATACATTCTTAAGAGGTGAGCTCGGGAATATGGGGGTTTTGGGCAGGGAACTATACACACGCTATTCTTCATGTATTTCAATTTTTTGAATATTATACTTTTTTTGGTATCTTAGACTAAGACTATATTCCCCATGGCTCTAGCCTTTTTTTGCGATACCAATATTTAATTATCAAAGAAATGATGTCTGCAGATGTTACAAAACATGGCAGTATTGTGAAATATAAGTGTGTGGCCTATTTATTAGGAAACTTCATTATACTGGAAATAAATGTTGTATGAAAAGTGGTGAATTACAAGGAATAAATTGGTAGTATCAGAAATAGACTAGACTAGGTGGGATTGTAATTTACTTCATGATAACAATAAATTTTTACCTCAAAAAGTCTCACTTTCAAAAAATTAAATACAAGTATCGCAAAAGACTACAGTGGGTGGGATTGTATTATACTTCATGATACAAATGAAATAGAAAATATCTCTTTCAAAAAATTAAAACTGGTATCGTAAATGAGACTATATACCATGTGGGATAGTAGTCTACTTCACGATATTGCAAAAATAATATGGCAAAATGTCTTTTTCACCAAATAAAATAGCGGTATCCCTTAACAAACTAGACCTCGTACACTTAAAGTCTACTTTATGATAACCTAAACTTATAATTTACCTAAATGAAACTCCAACACCCATAATTTTTCCTGTTTATACCATAAGAACGTACATGTATAATTGCTTCAGCACAGCCTTGTTCATGACTTTATCAATATCCCTACCATATTGCGCTCTAAACATATATAATTTTTTTTTATTAGCTGACCTACCCTCACCAAACCTTCGCTCTGTTTTTTCACTTTAACAGTTACAAAACTAATCTAACACATAGACAAATCACAAACATTTTAAAGCCATAAAAACACAACTTTCTTGGCTTTATGTCAATAATTTTTTACTGTCAATACTTCTCTTGTGAATATTAAATTTTAGTCAAAAAATATTGCCATTTTTTTATTAAATTTATTCTATTTCGCGAAACACATGTTGCAGTTTTCCTGTTGACTTCTACAATCACAACCACACATTCTTTCCCTACATAATAGTAATATATTAATTCAATGTGAATAAACACGACCTTGCCCTTCTTGTGACTACTACACTTATTTCCACAGATATCCAAATAAATTTCTAAATATCTACTTCATACTTAATGTGTACATATTTATTTACTTTATAAAAATATTTATATCCTCATTAATTCACTACTCCTCGTACCATGAATGCTCCAATTATCACACTATTATTCAATCTTTTTCTTCACGGCGCTATTTTGGCTTAAACTGTTGCCAATATTACATACTATATTTTTGTTTTCGTTCTACAATTCAATTTGTTATCACTGGCATAGTAACTTCCACTATGCAATACATTTCCCCTACTTGATTTTCAATCAATAGGAATCTGGTATTGTAAAATGAATTTAACCCTGTTTTGTTTACCGCAGTAAAGCGCCATTAAAATTTTGGCCACAATCTTATTTATTCCTTCCAGTCATGTATACGAATTTCTTCCTATACCATGAGTTCCCATTTCCTCATCAATTTGAATCATTTTAGGGTTTTTGTATCAGCCGTTGATAATAGCAACCGTGAACCTTCGGTAATCATTGCAATGTCGTTTTCACAAAAATATGGACTTTCAAACTACATGCAATATGTCTGTTGTCCATTGGGCAACAGCAGGTTAACCATCTGGAGCTTGAAGGAGCTTGAGCTATGGAGTTTTGCCTTGCAGCATTGTCAAGTCTTGAATAAGCTGCGCACCCTGCTTTATAAGCACACATTTTAAGCAAACTTGTGCGTGGATTATTGGGTAAATATGGTAATATGCAGACAAAATTTTAAAATTATAAAGCTTATTCAAATTTTTATAGTAAATGGCCATTGCAGAATTCATCACAATGCAGAAACAAGCTGATCATTTCCTTGACGCATAAAAAAAATCCCCGACTTTTCCCGGTTTTCAATGGTCCATGGCCATCTTACCACAACTACAGCTTGCTCTATTTGTGTGTGCAGCATGACGTTTACCACACCCACCAGCCCGGAAGAGGGAGAGAAGCTTTAAACTTCAGTGCAACGTTCCCTTAAACAGTAAAATATAATATTGTAATTTACTTTATTTTATTCTCATTGTTCATTTATTGACCACTAAATAACTAACTTTTTAATAATTCCATTGTCTCCAGGCGGGCATAAACATTCCTGAACGCACCCATGAGCTGCAATACAGTTCTTAAATACATTAAAACCCTGTTAAGACTTTATCAAGGGACTGGATGCTAAAATCTTCTTAAAAGAGAAATACATTTGCTTCACAAAAACCTATTTTATTAAAAAATTACATACTGCTTAGCTCAAAATTACACTTACCAATTATCATCAGCAGGCTGGAAAAACTATACAGTTATATAAGTAAATTGAATTATTAAAAAAAATTTTTTTAAAAGCACAATAAAAAAATAATTATCAAAACAAAAAAAAAACTAACATTCACTGTTTAGAAAAAATACTGCATCAGAGTTGTTTGTTTCAACACATTTTCATTCTCATGCATCACAAAGTTGTCCAGTTCCCATAAACTCTTCCTCACACTATCTGGAACATTTGATGTTCAATGAACAAATAACCTTAGCATGTCCAGGTGGTCAAGTGCTTGGAAGTAAGTTGGCATGGAAGTGGAATCACCTTCATCGCTGTCACCATCGCCAGTCTCATCCTCAGCTAAATCCTTGAGTTGTACACATAAATCTTTGATTGATTGTGGCTCACATGGTAGAACCACATTATCAAATGAGACATAATCTTCAAAAGTGCATGAAAAATTTAAGTGCTCTTGAAGAGTTTTCCTATTTGCGCTGCATGTAGAAGCACATGCAATTGGTTCACTATCCTCACATACTTCTTTAGGGAAAATATCGTTAACTTGTTGAGCACCAAAGCCTGCTTTTCTGAAGCAATTGCTCATGACGGTTGAGTCAAGCATTTCCCATGATGCAGCAAAAAAAAATTCATCGTGTCCAGGATGTTGATTTTATAACCACTCATTTTGGTACTTTTCATTCTTGTTATAAGTCGTAGCACAAGGCGCTTACAAAAATGCTGTTTCAGAATTTTTATAATTCCCTGGTCCATGGGTTGTAGCCTGGATGTTGAATTTAGTGGGAAAAATTCAATCTCGATATTTCTAAGGTTGGATATTTTCTTGGGATGAGCAGGGCAGTGATCCAAGAAAAGCAAAATCTTCTGATTTTTGCACCCCATCTTTGCATCCAATGCTCTCACATAGTCTTCAAAAATGCTGCCTGTCACCCACGCAGGCTTGTTGTTTGCATACTTGTACAGTAATGTCTTTATGTTAAAACACTGTGTTTTTTTTTTGTTTCCCAATTACCAGCAATGGTAACTTTTCGGTGCCATCCATGTTGGCACCCAATAACACTGTCACTCATTCCTTATTTTGTTTGTCTCCATGGCATGTTTCACGTTTTAAAACAAAGGCTTTGTCCAGAAGCAAGTTGAAAAACAGACCACATTTATCGACATTAAATACATTTTTTGGTTCAAAGTCCTTTATAATTGCAGGCACCTTTGTGTTTATCCAACTCTGGACAGAATCATCACACACACTCTTAGATTCCCCACTTACAGTTCTAAAGACAATTCCTACTCTGTTCATAAATCTGTTGAGCAAGCCATTCGAAGCATGAAATTCAACAACTAGGTTATGTGCTATTTGTACAGCTTTCTCTCTTAAAATTGGGCCGTTTGTCGGAATTCCAAGTACCCTCTGATCTTTAAACCACGCCAAGAGTAAATTTCAACTTCTTCATATTTACCAATCTTCATTTTTTTTGCACTTTGATGAAACATTAGTAGCCAAAAATTGGTCTCTCTTCATCATGATTCCATTCAAAGTAGACGGTGGCATCCTGAGTTTTTTTGCCATACTCACTCTTGGTATCAAATGATTCGCATCAACTTCTGAAATTATTTTCAGTTTATCTTCAAACGATAACGCCTTGTGTTTAATGGGTTCTCCACTACTTGTAGATGCCATTATGCACTGTTTGCCACAACACTAAATATTTATTATGCTTGATAACCTTAAAATCACACCTAAAAAGATCGCCAAACTAAAAAAGAGTAATGGCTGGTGGTAAATATGGTTTGCTATGTATTTATCACGTGTTATGAATAGGAAAAAAGGTGAGCAGATGGAAATAGCCTCACAGTCTATTCAAATGCAAGCAGATGACTGGTTGAAAATAAAACTTGCAACAGCGTGCGGCGTGTGGTGTGTGGTACAGGTTTCGATGGTCGTGCGCGTTTCTCATTCGTCAGATGTTCTGCCTTGAATAGAGGAAAAGGGGTGCAGATGGAACAGCGTCTCAATGCAAACAGATGATTGGTCGAAAAATACACTTGTAACAGCGTGCGTCACCTGGCAAAGGTTTCGACGGTCTTGTGCAAGTTCAAATTGTTTCATTATCGTTCGGAAATAAGTTAATTTATAAAAATTAAAAATAGAGTTTAAAAGTTTAAAGATTAAACATTATATTATTTTTTTTCCACAAACGCTGAACCTTATATGCGGGAAGCGTCTATTAAAGCAAACGTTATGAATGGAAAAAATTAACATAGGGATAAATGGAAGTGATCACGGGAAAGTCTTAAAAGAGTTTTACTGTATATAAGTTTAAATTTTTATTAAAAAGGGTTTGTAAACATGAAATGTTTTAATCATGTGACGTGTTTTATGTAATATATCCTTAACATATACAGCACGAATCGAGCATAACATAATGGTCATCAGCGAGGTGGGAAGGTACCTTATATCTGCCCAGTCTGAAGCCATCACTGACCAAGACAGCACACGCCTGCAACCCTAGACTTCATCGCTTGCCATCACTGACCAGTAATCCTGTTTTAAACATTTAATCTACATCAATCATTTTCTTTATATCCTTGAGGCCTGCCTCAGGAGGCAGACTGCTTAAAGAAATATTCTTTAAAACCTTTTAAAGGATTTTGTCATAAACATGAAAAATCTGCCAGCCACGAGGATGACCAACCATAACATATGCCAGCTCGTGCTGCAAAACATTTCAACAGTTAATTAACAAAATGTAAAAATGGCATGTTTCTTGTGATGAATAAATTTTGTTAATTGTGAGTTGTTTTAAGTGCTTTACCACGTGTCGATGAGTAATGGTAACAGGGCCTCGACATCCACTGGGTAGGTTCTTTCAGCAGTACGGACCTGGTCAGGAGTGAGGTAGCTTTAAGGGAGAAATTAGTCACGCCTAGAGAGAGTGTCTCGCACCGCATGGTTCGTGTGCCCAGTAACATATGGTGGAGCCCATGCAATACATCTAGGTGCAATACTCTGTCACAACAAACATGGGACTTTACAACAGCGTGCAGCTACCTAGATATCACTGTTAGGAAGCTAAAACCTAATCAGAGATAATTTCAACATGATTTATGTGAACAGTCTTTGACTATTTATGTATACTCAATTACGGACTATAAACTGAAGCAAGGTATCAAAAAACAAAACGCAAATTATCAAAAGGCTGCTAAAAATTAAATTTATGTAACTTCCAGCATTAAAAACTATTATTTTGGGACTCTTTATCGACTTTTGTGAGCATTCTTTTGGTTTCATAACTATTTCATGACTTTCGTGATCTAAATAATATCTGTAATGTGATCTAAGCTTATGAGGGAATCAAATCATAAAAAGTAAGCAATACTAAATTATGTTGTAATTAATTTGAACATAAAATCAATTTTAAATAAATTTTTACACTCAGTATTACTATAGTTTATGGGTAAGTTCAGAGTTGCCATCGTTCTAAATGTGTAATCAATATATAATGGTAGTTAGATTGTATGGACAGGGTACATACAAATAACTAGTAAACCAATTTCAGGACTTTTCCATCACATTTAGTAAAAATATTCTTACATTTTTTATATGCAAGCAAAATTAAACATACTATGAAATAGATATAATATTTGCAGGTACTTGCTACAGTTTCCAATTACTTATATTTAATGTGCGACTATAAAATGAAGCAAGGTATCAAAGTGCAAGTTAGCAAAATGTCTGCTGAAAGTTACTGCAACATCACTGTTTATTTAGGCACTTTTCATGACTTTTGTGACCAGTCTTATGTTCGTCACATTTTTGAGCCTTTCACAATATTCGTGATCTGTACTCTGACTTGGCGGTAGATATGTTGTGGAAAGGAAACAGCTAGGGAAGTACAACCTATACCAGTGATATTTTGAGCTATATCTTTACTTTGCAACACTACTTCTATCCAGGAGAACAGAAAAAAATAGGTGGTTGTAACAGAATCTATCCAGTTTGTGTTTATGAATGTATTGGTGGGCAGGTTTGACAGTTGTGATGTTTGGTTGTCATACCGATTGTAGACGAGGGCTGGCTAACACTTCAGTACCCTCACTCTTGGTCTGCCTACATTTTCCATCCATCTCACAGAGTCTAACTGTTGCACATAGGTGAAGTCGAGTAATTTCCCAGTTGTTTCAGATACCATGTAAGCACGAACATTCACCTGGTCTGCTAGCCGTTTAGCCTCCCTCTCCCACTTAAGTTAACCTGCACAGGGAAAACATGCACAAAAGGGCAACAAAGTAGTTTTTGACATGATAACGTCTTATAAATCGATGAACGCTGGCTGCATGCACGAAAAAACATGACTCATTGTCACGTTCTGCCTGAGCCGAGCATGCAAGCGAGAGCGCAAAACAAGCGATAGAGAGGCACAATCAGCTTGTGATGCATCTCTCTCTCTTCCACTTCATCGGCAGATGCGTCCGAGTAGAAGAGAGACAGCGGCAGCACACAACCTACACATGAACTGTTTTGTCAACTGTTTATAAAGTGAAGTGAAAAGTTAATGTGGTTTCCATTGTTTATTACAACAACAATTGCGGCAAAAAAGGTAATTAATTCTTGCATTTTAAGAATTTGATTAGCGATATAATCTCATATATTTGTTCTTTGATTATTAAAAAAAAGTAGCATTGGTCAGCGAGTGCAGTAATAACAGGTTATGTTACAATTTTGACTAAAAAATTATTATCTCATATAAACGATCATATAAAAAGTCAAATAATGCTTTTATTTAGTATTCAATGAAAAAAAATTTACTTTTCAATTAAATCCTTCTTTGTATTATACAAAATAATGATAACTCAGTGATAATAATTCAATTCAATTCATAAAAGTATGCTATTTTTCATCAATGTTTTCTTATGACGTTATCACGTAAAATTATCATCCGTAAACCGACTTTACAGACAACCCCCTTTTTTTGTAGCTTATCAGCTTGTTTCGCTCCAATGTTCGGCACATTTAGAATTAGTTTAGTAGAAACTCTACTGCAAATATAGCACACAATGGACTGATACATACACAGTGACCATCTCTACATTACACTCACGTTTATTTTTAACATAAAATGCCAAACAAATATTTATTACGTCACATTTCCAAGAACAAAAGGCTGATATCTATATGAGTGTGCAACATTTTTTTTGTCTATTTTATTTTTGGAACACAGACCTTGTATCATTTTCCATGTTATCTTATACGCCAGAAACAGTTTATATATATATATATATATATATATATATATATATATATATATATATATATATATATATGTCTAATGCAAGGATGCAGCACAGATCAGAGATGGTGATGGAAGAGATGGTGAAGGGAGGAGAGATAGAGATGGATAAAATATGGTAATGGAGGAGAAATGATGATGGAGAAGAGCATGATGGAGAGGTAGTACAGGAATGGTGGAGGAGAGATGGTAATGAATGAGAGGAAGTAATGGAGGAAAGACTATAATGGAGGAGAAATGGTTATGGATGAGAAATGGAGAAGGATAAGAGATGATGATGAAGAAAAGATAGTGATAAATAAAAGGTGGTGTTATAAAACCGATGGTGTAAGAGTATAGATGATGGAGGAGAAATGGTGATGGGAAGAGATTGTGTTGGGAAAAGATTGTGTTAGAGGAGAGATGGTAATGGAGAAGAGACAGTGTTGGAGGAGAGATGGTGATAGACGAGAGATGGTGACAGAGGAGAGACATGATGAAGGAGACAGTGATGGAGGAGAAATGGTAATTGAAGAGGAGATGGTGACAGAGAGCTGGTAATGGAGGTGACGGTGATGGAGAGCTGGTGTTGAAGGTGATAGTGATGGACAATAGCTGGTGTTGGAGGAAAAATAGTACTGGAGGAGAAATAGTGATGGAGAGAGATTGTGATGGAGTGGTGATAGAGGTGAGATGATGATGGATGACAGATGGTGATGGTTGAGAGATGTATATGAAGGTGAAATGGTGATGGAGGAAAGACGTCAGGAAAGAGCGGTTGACCGATGAAAATTAAAATTAATCACAAAATACAAAGAAATAAGCCCTGCATTTGAATCAAATTATGTAAAAAAATTTCTCAAGCCATGTGGTACAACCAAGATTCTACTGCACATAACAAAGCGATTATCAGGGGAACATGCTCCAACGTACACCCTTTGGTCCCTGAGAGAGGAAAAGACCATACCACTTTCACCGAACACCCATCGGCATGACAGATTATTCACATATTATTTGTAAAGACTTTTGTAAAAATACAGGCGTGAGTCGGTGGGTCGCAGCATGGATAAGGGAGGGAAGGGGGAGCCAGTTTCACGAGCGCTTTTGCGCCCACCTGAAGTCGTCGGCGCGCGGTCGACAGCCAGTCGCTCGCTGGATGACACACTCCAGGCCCTGCCAGAAGCGCGCCTTCTCCAGTGGCCAGTTGAGCCAGCCCGTTGTGATGCAGAAGTACGTTTCATGAGGCGCCACATGGTGTATGCGGTGGTGGCGGCGAGGCAGGATTACATGGTAGTTCTGCAGTGCTACCACCCAGCCCGGCAGGCCGAAGTACGTGTGGGACCACTTGTGTATCTGTGACACCACACACCACCATTATCATCACTACCGACTACAAACTGCTGCATCTCCTCTGATCTATCCTCAGCAATCTCCTGAGTTAAAAACCTTCAGTGTAATCACAATTTCATTTTAACTATGCTTTATTGCAACCCAGCAAAAGTCCTTATGTACAATGCTTTACATTATTAAGTCTAACATTTTTAATTTAACGTCTTCATCCTCAATAATGATGAAATCTGATGACTACAAAACAATTATCAATATTTATTTTGTATAGGCATAATTTGATTATTAAATATAATTAGAAGTTTTGAATTTTCAATGAAAACTATTTGTAACAAGTGTCTTAAAATTAGAATTAATATTATTTTATTATGACAATAGCTTGATGTCATACCTCCAATGACAATAAAGCCCAGTCCTCACCCCGCCCAGTACTAAAGAGCATCCCACTCTTAGATTGCAGTGTGGAAGTAAATGGGCGCATTCTATCTCTCTCTAACACACGCCGATTGCCGTTAGCGCTGTCCTTGTTTCTTTGAGCGTTGTTGCCAAATATCAAACGAAATTAAAATTTTAATTTTTGGACCAAGCTTTTTTTCATATTGTATACCATAGAAATACGCATCAGGCAATGCTTATTTTGAATACTTAAAAATATTTCAAGTGTCCGAAAAAATTAAAAAACATAACTTATTCACTGCGAACTGTTTTAAAGTATTCCGAGATGTTTCACATCAAAAAAAAAAACCTACATGTGTATTTCATTCAGATTTTTTTATTAATAAATTAATACCTTAGGACGCCACCGAACAAATGTTAAGACAAAAAAACTATACAGGTTTCACTTAAATAATTTTTTTTAATATATTGAAATGCATTTTCTCACAAACTGACACATCAAAAAGTTGACCAGCGGAAAACTTTTTTTCTATTAAAGATAGATGGGGGACGAAAGCGTGAAAAATGTTCACAATAAATTGAATTAGTTTTTAAAAGCAGCTCCATCTCAATTGCTTCTACAGTTTCCGTGGAAATAGCTGTTAATGATGTGTCTTATCAGTACAAGAGCGCGCTGCAATAGAGGTTTCTCTCACGAGCTGCCGTCGTAAGAGGAAACAGGGTCGTGTGTTTAGATAAGTGGGGTTCTGTCCTGCAAGCAATTTCAAATACATAGCTTCCTTAGTCAACCATGTACCTATTTCCTTAGACACACATTTCTGAAAACCAGCCTGCCAGTTAGTATCGCGTCTCGCGACGAAGCAACGCGTTGTGTCGGGTGACTCGTTACAGTTATAATTTTGACAAATTATTTATTAACATACGTGATATTATTTTCTAAATTTATTTTTATTACGTACATATAAAATATGGAAGATAGAACACCGAAAAGAAATTATATCGGTAGGCTACGCGGGAGGAAGCGCAAGATTGTGTTGAATGTATTTGAGTATTTTTCAAAAAATATGAGTGTGTGCAATGCAATTAAGGAAGCTTACCATTTTTCTGGTCAGCTCTGTGCTACTCTTATGGAAGGGTATCACATCATTGGTCAGCGGTAGCGATAGTGATTAAAAGGTATGTGATGTTATTAATTTCTTAATCAAGTTAGCGTTACATTTATCGTATATATTCCTATGAATGAAATGTGTGTGAACAGATTCTTGTTGTAAGTTAAAGTTAAAATAAATCCTTATCGGCACAGCCTAAAGGCGCAGGAAAATTTTGATGATTATATTTCTTTACATTAGAACAAAAAGGGATTTTTATATCCTTAAACCCATATTTTCTTCTTCCCCTTGCAGTAATGGTTGTTACAAAAATATTTTAATTGAATCTTGAACATAATATGTAAAATGTATGAAATAAATACGAAGGAATTTAAAAGCGATCACGGTACAAAATTTTGAATTATTTTTCTATCCTTCTCAACACCAAGCATCTTATCAAACATTGTTTTAGACAAAGTTTTGGAAAATAATTATGATATTTACAAACAATTTAAACAGATTTGATAAGGTGTCTACTAAGGCAGTTACGTTTTTTTTTGTCCGGTGAAAATATTTTTCGAACCCATGCAGTTATGGCTGGTCGTATCAAAAATTTATTTAGAAAATTTTTTTTGGAATTAGGTACTCCAAGTTATCATTCGTTAAAACGGATGCGATATTATTCATATGATGGGAGTTGCTGCGATTTTTCTGTTTTTCAAAAAATCTTCCCCATTTCGACCCAATTGTTTGGATTTTTCCCATAACTTACTCGACCGAGAATTTCCATTACCGTATTTTATTTATCATTTTGGACATGACTTGTCAACAAATACGGCATTTATCGGGCCCATGAAAATGTGATATATAAGTATATGCAATTTTTAGAACATAAAAGAAAACTATAAGAATTTTTGTCTACAATAGGTAGTTTTTATTTTAATTATTACAAATTTATATGTGTAATAGTATAAAATATTATAAATTACGATATGATTTCTTAAAATGCTTTTTGTTTGATCCGAATTACAAAGACACACATCTCCTGAAATTCGTAATGCGTTAGAGATTTGGCAACAGCACGCGCCATAAGCTGTGTACTGCAATCTAAGAGTGGGACGGGCTATAGTCCCCGCTGGCAGAACGCATCCCAGTCCGCGCGAATAAGTCCGCAACCGAGGCAAGGGCATCCTGCATTGTGAACGCTACTAACTCCTTTTCTGGCCTTGGGGGACATAATTAATGGCAATGTTTAATCACGCCACCAAGTTTTTACAACGAAGTAGTTATAAAAGAGACAAACAATCTCCCACTTGAACCATGTTTTTGAAGTTAGTGTTAACGTAATTGTGGAAGCGACATTTGATATAGCCTCTGCCAATTTATTCAATGCCAATATTTTAAGTAAGAATATTGTCATTGACTAGGGTATAAGTTACGTATAATTTAGTTAACTCTTTTCTCCAGCAGTTTAGCACGAGGCGACTCTGCCACCTCCCTCGCGCCGCCGCCATCTTCCGTAAAACTCTCGCAGACCGCGATCCAGTGCGGACTCGTTCGTCCCTCAGGGAACATCAACCATGCTTCACCGAAGGTCCATACGGGTAATTATAGTCATATAAACCTAGACCATTTGCTTAACATCCCCCCATTCTCCCCTGGACCATTTGTGCGGAACCTGGCTGTTTTCAGTAACCTCTCCATGTAACGAAGAGGCGGGGCCTAAGCTTATGGACTTGGCTGACTCCAGAGGGAAGTGCTTCAACTTTTTCCGCCATGCACACACCTGCAACCACGCTTGAACTTTAGCACCAACCGATGTAGAGGTACGGCTAACAGAGCCCCGTAGAATACGAGTTACGGCCTTACTGACACTGATCATCATTACAAACACATGCGTGCAAGACTGCCTCAGGTCCAATTTTAGTGCTACATAAGGGACACATGTTATTGAACTATCAAGGACGTAAAACACCTATGACTTCCTTTTCGTATGCATCAATGTATAACTGTCAGTACCGCGTGTAAAGTAGAGTACCAGTTACATCAATCACAACTAGTGTTTTGTCCAGTGTCAACCATTTGGCAGAAACCTCATAATGTACCACAATTGTAATCACATAAAGAGAAAGTGCAAACGAACATTCAAATACGTCACCTAAAACACTGTTTAATTCCCTATTTACCCAACCATGCTTTTGCCAGATCCTTAGCCCTCAAGCCTAGTGGAGCACACTCGGGCAGACGACCCACTAAACACATTGGTTAGCTCTCAGAACTAACCTGGCACCCTTCCATAAATTCAACAGCTAGAAACCACATCACCTCTCCACTAGGCCCGCCCCGGACTTCCAACCGAGACTATAGATGATGGCAAGCTTCTGTAAGAATAGCAATATATTTTAATTGAAATACATTATTTACATATTGTGGAACGTTCCCTCAACCGAAAATTACTTTTGGTCTATTTATATATTTTTGGATTACAAATACAGATGGAAAAAGTTACGCAGTTTACCGAATGTTAAAATTTCTTTGAGGAGTCCACGGCACTTGAATTTTGGTTCAGAGTGTGGATCCATGTGAGGTTCCCTCAGCAAAAGACAGAAAAGGGTATGCGGAGTCATGAAGTTAAAAAGTCAGGGAGTGGTTGTGTGGTGTAGATTCGGAGGTCATTTTGCATTCTGGGACACTCCCACTCAGAAGACCTAAACAAAGATGGTTACAATCTTCGTTAATCACTCGAAAGGAATACAAGAGAGCACCCAAAAATAACCAGAATCATAATGTTGTGCATCGTGTACTTGTAGTGAAGTTTAGTTTTTTACTTAAAAAGAACGCATATGATATATGAAAAATTATAGATGCATATTGTTTGTGAGATTCAGCTTTTTTCATGTCATGAGTGTGCTAAATTCGCATACTGCCAGAGAAACCATGCTAGTCATTTTCGGATGATGCCACTTGGCAGACTGCCTCAGGAGAGGTCCTACAATAGCTCCGATGTGTCCCGTTATGCTCATTATACGCTTGCGCCGCATCTCTCTTCCACTCGATTGGAACAACAATCGATTAGACTTTTCAATCAGGTTTTTATCATTTGAATTATTAATATTATGTAATTTAACGATTGTGCACCGATTTTCAGCACAATCGGTACGATTATTTAAAAGTAATGTTTAAATTTCAAATAAGTTTTTGTACGAACAATGGTGTTTTACAGTTACACATAATAATTCAAATTACACCCGGGATCTTTTGCACAATGTTTTAAAAAAAATATTGTAACACATTATAAATAAGTTTGGTGTATTTGGGATGTGTATTTGTTATAAAATCATATTATAAAAACGAAATAATATTATTCTCCTACGGTGCTAACATCTACGGTGACGGACGCGAACCGAACGAATCGCGCTATCTATGCCCTTCCGCGGCAACAAGGTACTTGCTAATACATATTTTCCTTTGTTTATCGCGAAGGGTGTTATTATTAATGAATTATAAATAAAATTTTGTGCCCGGGGCTACAATTGGATATCATTTTGAGCACTGGAAGACATAAAAACGTACAATATTCTCGACGAATTTTAATCTCGGCCCCAGCGCACCAAGAGCGTCTGGGTTGGAGATTAAAGCAGAAATTCTTTCTTAAACTTACTAATACTTATTTTATTAACTGCAAGGGCATTTTTATTAAATTCTACGTTTAATTTCACGACGAACAAACTTCGTCGTTAAATGTGTAATTGCGAAAAAGCGTAAAACATTCTCGACAATCTTGAAGTTAAATAGCAAACATGTATAAAAGTTATAGTTAAAATAATCTGTTTGATAAAGTAATAAACATATTTGAATTAATGAGTGCAAATAAAAGTAAATTTATCAATTAAATTGTAGATTTCATTTCACTCCTTCTTTGTATCCATACAAAATAGTGATAATTCAATAAAAATGATTCAATTTTATTCATAAAAGTATGCAATCATTTCATCAATGTTTTGTTATGACGTCACGTTAAACTATCGTCCGTAAACTGACTTTACAAACAACCAATTTTTTTATGTATATTTTGGATGGCAACCTTTAATAAAAAAAATCCCTTACAGATAGTGCAGCATTCGTAATTCTATAGAGAACCAACAAAACTTAAATATCGTTGAATCCATGTTTGTTCCAACACTATTTTCTTGGCTATTAATTTATAAACAATTTTTAAGTTGTGATTATGTATTTTAATGACATTTCAAGTTAACAAAATGTATTCCAGGATTTTTTCACTATCAGAAAGTTTTATTTATCACACCAATATGTTAAATACACCCCCCGATGTTCACGAAAATGAATATATAGGGTGCATGCTGCCACAAGCGGGTCCACCAACTTGACTTTGGCTCAAGGCTATAGCAGCAATGCGCATGCACATTTCACTTATATCTTGTTAAATTTCCATCGTGTAATGAATGTGTATTTTATTGAATTTCTTTTGCATACTAAAATTTCACCCTTAATGCACCTACAAAAATATAACTTTAAAAAGCAGACAAGAATTAAATTTAACACAACTTCATAATTATATTGTGTGTTTTGTAAGATACCTATAGTATGTGCGATACAATAGTATGCTACATTGTTTTTTATAGCTACATATCACGAAAATTCACATAAGTGTGGTTTTGTCAAATAACAATAGTTGTTCTTTATTACTTTCTGATTTCCTGTTTACTTCGCATAATTTAACCCGAGTTAACTATTCCTCAACATATTTATTAATGCTTGTGTTAATAACTTGCTTGCCACAATATATACAAATTATATATCCATCAATAATTGTAAGGCTTAACTTAAAATTAAGAAGTTTTTCGTTTTAGTAGGTCCCTGGAAATAATTCAGAATTATTTTTTATATAAAACAGACGAGGATAATTGATACTCAGTTATCAGAAAGTTACAAGTTGGATAGCTATAAACATTAGGAGAATCAAG
Organism: Bacillus rossius redtenbacheri; assembly: GCF_032445375.1. Lineage (NCBI taxonomy): Eukaryota > Metazoa > Arthropoda > Insecta > Phasmatodea > Bacillidae > Bacillus > Bacillus rossius. The sequence goes on along the minus strand of NC_086330.1, from coordinate 223,913,491 downwards.
GGTAACAAAGAAGAGTTTATTGGCTTTTCAAAAAAAAAAATTAAAAATACATTATTTATGAGTTTTGCTGATGTTTTTCTTCTTGACAGGTACGTAAAGGGGCGTTTCACAAATACCACTGCAGTCTAAGTAAATCAATGCGGTGGAAGAATTGCTGGATAAAAGTTATCATAAAGAAAATATTAATAGATTAATGGATAAGTACTTACATTATCATTATTTTTTTACAATTAAATAATTAAAGATTGGGAAAGAATATGGAAATAATTCTAATTACAGTGCTAAAATTTCTGCAGGTACCTACTTGGTACATGTTGAAAATAGTGGCTCATAAGAAATACAATGAATAATAATCAAATCAAACATAAAATAATTACTAAAACTACTGATATGTATACAGAGATAATATATACAAATAAATAAAAAAATCCTGTTGCTACAGATAAAGGTAGTAGAAGGCAGATCTTAATGTTATGTAGGCAAGTGAATTCTTGACAATTTAATTTTATCACTTATCTCGCCTTACACATAAACATAAGTTGACATATCTGTAGTCACAAATATTTTTTGAATAAACTCATTAAATTGTCCGACACATTAAAACATCAATTTTGATAAATTGACAAAAATTACATTCTTAAACCATACATGTGAATACGAAGAGCATAATAAGCTCACCAGACAAAAAATTAGTCACTCTAAGGCGCTCGCACAGATGGATTGTTAAGCCTGTACAGGTGGCGCAGAAAACGAGTCCCGTGCTCAACCGCACCCGCTCTGCCTCTACATAAGCATAGGGCAGTAGCGATCAGTGAGAGGCTGATGTTTCAAGCGGACAGTGTATGTACACATGGGTAGATGTCAGGATGTGACAGAGTGGCAAAAACGGGCAATTGTGTTTGGCCCCGGCCATATGGTGCATGAAGTTACTGGATTTGTTGGTGTTTTGCAGCAGACTGTTCAATGTGTCTATACGCAGTGGTGTACTACACATGGCCACGAAACACTACGTCATAATTGTGGTTGGAAAAAGACCCTGACTGAGAGGGACAGTAGACGCGATTCACGACGTGTGAATCAATCGTTTCCATCACGACAAAAATTGCTGCAGTCAGTAAATGAAGGTCCATTCCAACCTGTTAGAGAGAGAATATTGCGATAGGAACTGCATGTAATGAACATTTGGAGACGGTCATCTTGCAAAAGGCCATTGCTCACCCGGGCACATAAAGCTGCATGTCTTCAATGGGCTAGAAATCATTGAATGTGGACCGTAGCTGACTGGTGGAATTATGTCTGACGAATCATGTTTTTTCCTGTATTCCAATGACGCATGTAATTGAGTGCACCGAAGGCCAAATGAAGCATTTCATTCTGGATGTGTGCAAAGGTTCAAGCCAGAGGTGGGTCTGTGATGTTTTGGAGGTGTTTCTTGTATCGTGGATTGGGTCCGCTCACTGTGGTGACCACTAAAATGAACCAGCATGTTAATTTAAACATTCTGAATGATCATGTGTGGCCTTTCAGTCTATATCAGCTTGAGTACTCTATGAAGATGACAACAGCAAAGTTCATCGGGCTGAACACATGTGACTGGTTTTATGAACACTCCCCTACCCTGAATTGAACCTCATTGAAAATCTGTGAGACATGTTGGAACAGCGGGTAAAACATCGACATTAGAATGCCTGTAATTTGGTGGAATTGCATGATCAAAACTTAAGAGAGTGGCGTAACCTGGATGCGATGTACCTGCAAAACCTTGTGGACTCGCTTCCTAACCGAATCCAGCCGGTTATCAAGTCCAGAGGCGGAGTTACAGGGTATGAAATGATGCTTGTAATGTTTTCTCCAGGTGTAACTATTTTTTTCTGATGAGCTTATTAAAACAATAAATAAATTGGCTAAATAACACAGATACAGCCTGCTTGTACACTTTTAAGAGTAACCCACCTTATCTAAACATATTTTGGGATTTATTGCCTTACTATTATTACCAATACATATTTTACTATATTGTAGGACATTTATTTCTCATTTCATACAATTAGCTTAATAAACTTGCATATAGGCATCATTTCTAGCAATTACAGGACAAATAAACTCTTCCTTTAACTCCAGGGGGCACGTCGTAGTTATTATTTTGACTTATTTTGTTAACATGGCGAAGATTACAAAAACACATTCCTTAATTTAACTCCATGTGCGGGCCAATATTAGTGAAGAAAATAAACCAATAAATTAGTAGATTAGCAGCTTCTGGTAAATAATCTAAATATCTACAATAAACGTTGTATCAGCAACTTTAGTTTCTTTTTTATTGCTTAAATATTAATATTGGTGTGGGTTTTTAATTGGTGTATGTTATTTTTTAGGATAAAGACAGTCTACTTCCATGACAGGAACACAGGAACGAACTTAGAAGAAAAAATATTTAAGCTTGATTTTCCGTTTTATAATTGTAAATATGTATATACCACTAGTTCTGATGCGATGAAAACCCTACAACATGTTTGCAATAATTTTTATAAAACAATTTTGATTATGCAGAAATAACATAAAGCCTAGTACTTGTAAAATCACAAAACACTATTTACAAATGTGTGTCAAAATTATAAAAATAAAAAAAAATATGACACTTTTCATGTAAAATGTAAAGTTACGAGACAAAGGAAAAATTATCAATTTTCACGAGACCAAAATTTTTTTTAGGTTGGAATGACACTCGTAGAACAATTCAATTACAATGTAATAAACTACATAATCATAAGCCATCACATATAAAACTATATATACTAAGTTTTATCTTCTGTGGACTATGTCTACCTACAACACATCGCGTAATTTTAATCTAAATACAGACCTACGTCACATTAATTTTATAAATGGACATAAAAATGGTACAGTCAGTTGAATACTTAAAATTCACTTCAAATACCTTATTTACATCTAATAATTGGTCGAAATTGGGCAAACATTTACATTACAAATTTAAACAACTTGACGAGACCCATATCTGATTGCTTCTTATTGGTAAACATTTTCGCATAATGCTGGGTACAACTGCTTCAATATTAATAGACACATGTTCACCACTTTTCAAAAAAATTTATAACATTTAGGCTGGTAGCAGTTTAGTGAAAGTAATAATAACATGGTTCCTTTATCTGAATACTTTATTACTGCACACTTACATTCACGCTACTCATTCTCCAACTTGTTCGTTAAAACCAAAAAGAAAAAAACAAAACACACATATCAAAAAGCATGTGACAAAAACCAAACATAACAGAACCAAATTATATATACGTACCAACTACAAAAACAAAATAGTAGATAAATTGTCATTTCAACACCCCTCCTCAATTTATCATAAACAGTACACAGTTTTTTTTTTTTTCAGTTTACTACACTCATTCCCAAGTTCTTCCAATGCCTTGCAAATGGATTGTTTGCCAATCCTTTGGTCAAAATATCTGCTTTCAGATCCTCTGATGGTACATACCTTACAGAAATTACATTGTTGTGACACAGGTCCTTCACAAAGTTGTATTTAACATCAATATGTTTCAAACGCTTCTGTTCCCAATTTCCCACAGCACATATGCAGGATTGGTTGTCCTCAAACATGGAAACTGACCCCCTACACTCAACACCTAGCTCCTTCAACAATTGCATCAGCCAGAGAAGCTCTGAGGTAGCTGAAGCGAGAGCAACAAACTCGGATTCAGTTGTAGACAAAGCAACTGTTTTCTGTTTCCTAGTTGCCCAACAAATAACATCACCATACATTTCGAACAGAAAACCTGTTACAGACTTTCTGTCAGATCGATTGGCAAAGTCAGCATCAACAAACCCTACCAGTGGTACATGATTGTTCCCTCTGTACCGCAGTCCCCAATCCAAAGTCCCTTTCAGGTACCTCAGCACTCTCTTTAGGCCTACCCATTGCACCTCAGTAGTATTTGACTGAAACTGGCTGAAAAAATTTACAGCAACACTAATATCAGGTCGGGTGGTGAGAGATGCATACATGAGGCTACCTATCAACTCCCTGTAGGGTTTCACATGAATGATAGACTCTTTAGTAACATCCTGTATAGGTTGTAATTCTAAAGGTGTTTGCACAGGCTTACAATGTTCCATTTGAAATTTACTTAACAACTTTGCAAGGTAACTAGTTTGGCTCAAAAACATTGTCTGATCTACACGCTCTACTTTAATGCCTAGAAAGTATTTAACTTCTTTCAAATCTCTCATCTTAAATTCTGACACGAATTTCCTTTTAGTATTTCAATTTTATCAAGTGAACTACTAGCAATTAAAAAATCATCAACATAGAGTAGCAAGTACACAACACAACTATCATTATACGTATAAACACATTTGTCTGCTTGACTCTGTATAAAACCAAGAGACTTCACATACAGATCAAACCTTGAGTTCCATTCCTTTGGTGCTTGTTTTAAACCATACAAAGTTTTCTTTAACCTCAAAACCATGCCATCCTTGACTTGTACCCCATCTGGTGGATACATGTAAATTTCTTCTTTCAATACTCCATGAAGGAAGGCATTCTTAACATCCAGTTGATGGACATGTAAATCATGATGGTTTGCCAAGCAGAACAGGGCTCTCACTGTAGTGAGCCTCGCAACAGGAGCATAAGTGTCACTATAGTCAAAACCCTTCAACTGCGCACATCCCTTAACTACTAACCTAGCTTTGTACCGTTCCAAGTTCCCATTCTGGTCATGTTTCACCGTAAACACCCATCGACTATTAATTGCTTTCTTTCCCTCAGGTAGTCTTACCTCCTCCCATGTCTCACTTTCTACTAAGGATTTCACTTCCTCATTAACGGCATTCATCCAGCAATTTCTGTCACTTCGGTCTTTCAGTTCTTCTATACTCTGTGGAAGTCCCTCACAAAAAGCCATAGCACTCAGTGCCATGTTTACATTATCTACAGTGGATGCTGTAACCAAAACTTCTGGTTTCTCTAACCCCTCCTGAACTTTCCTTCCTTTAGACCTGGTTCCTTTCTTTAATCCACTTACAATATAATCCTTTAAGTACCCCGGAGCATTCCTCACACGTACCTCAATTTTCTCATCACTTGATTCTCTAAATCCCTGACAACTTTCCTGTTCTCCCTCTGACTCTACATCATTACCACTTCCCACTACTCCTTGTGAATCTACTAGTTTTTCATTCTCTTGTGAGGTTTTCTCAGTTCCCACATCTTCCCATTCATGATCCCAATACCCTTTCTCAAATTGATTTTTAGTTTCATTAAATTTGACACTACTTGCAACAATTATCTTATTCAGTTCCGGACACCATAACCTGTACCCGTTATCACAATATCCCAACATAATACATTTACGACTATGTGAGTCAAACTTTCCGTTTCTCTCACTCTTTACTTTGTAAGCAAATGCTATGCAGGCAAACACTCACAATTTATTGAGATCAGGCTTTCACCCAAACCATAATTCAGCAGGTAGTTCTCCATCTGACAAGGCTGTGGTAGGACTCCTATTAATCAAATACACAGCGGTTAAAACTGCTTCTAACCAAAAACTTTTATTTAGTTGAGAACCAAGCATCATGCACCGCGCCTTGTCCAGGATAGTACGATTCATGCGTTCGGCTACCCCATTTTGTTCTGGAACCCTAGGAATAGTCAACTCGTACTTTATACCCTTTTCTTCAAAGAAGGCATTTACCTCATGATTAACGTATTCCCTTCCATTATCACACCTGAAGCAGCAGATTTTTTGCGAGAATCTAGATGAAGCCATAGCCTCGTATAATTTAATATAATGTAATATTTCATCTTTGGACCTCAACCCGAATGCAACAGTGAAATGAGTATAGTCATCAATAAAGGTTAAAATGTATTTCTTCCCATCATGGGAGCTAGGTGATATTGGACCACATAAGTCACTGTGAATTCTCTCCAAAGGCCTCTTTGCTCTTTCCCTAGTCTGATAATGGGACCCTGCAGTCTGTTTCCCTTCAATACAGATTGAACACATGTCAGTTTCCTCCTCAATCTATCAATATCATTAACCATCTTTGAAAGCTTATGCAAATTTTGATTACCAATATTACCGAGCCTTGCATGCCAAAATTTACCAGTACCCTTTACTGAACACGTGTTAACTTGATTTTCATACTTCTGTACATTTACACACATTATATACAAATTTCCTTCTCAGTTTCCAACCATAACAACTCTCTTGCCAGCAACAATAGAACATTTACCTTTGTCAAATACCACTCTAAACCCTTTGCTTTCTAACCTAGAAACAGACAACAGATTATAGTTTAGATTTTCTACTAACAAAGCATCTTTAATTATAAACTTCCTGAGTTCTCCACTTACTTGTGTTTCAACCAATACATCACCCTTCTCTTTTGCAATTAAGAAAACTTTTGATTTGGCCACACCTATTGAAACTGGTGAACTTATTTTTCTTTGGTTTGCTACAGGAGTTTTTGCCATTACAAGATGATCTGTTGCTCCTGAATCAAGCACCCAAACCTCTTCTCCACTCTGGCCATCTTGTGATGCACAACACCCATTTGTCGACACTACAAAACTATACACTGGTTCTTCAAGCTTATCTTCTTTCTTTACAAGGTGTGCATTCCTTTGTGGAGTTCCATTTCCTCTTGATCCTCTTCCAGATGACGCACCTCTTCTGTGCAATCCTCCTCCCGGTTTATTACATTCATATCTCTTATGCCCTGTAATCCCACAGTTATGACACTTATAAGGAAATTTGGCTTTCAAATTAGTATTCCCAAAAGACCCATTGCTTCCTGGTCTAGGACCAGTTCCAGGAACATACCTTGTTCCTGAGAATGGCTTGGGTTGAAAATCATGTCTAGTTTTAATTCCTTTCCTCTCCTTACGAGCAGTTTCATCTTCTTCTAATCTCTGTTTAACAAACTCAAGAGATAAATTACCAGCACCAAGTGTTTGTAGACATGACACAACTCCTTCCAACTCTTCAGGCATTGTTAATAAAATTTTTATAACAATTCCCTCTTCATCCAACTTTTCACCTGTAGTCTTCAACTCTCGAACCAATTTATCAAATTTCAAGCAGTATTCACTGAATGTTTCAACAGATGGTCTGTCCTTGAGTGTATGTAGTTTTTTGTTTAGAATCATCCTGCTGGTTACCCCTTTCTTCTCAAAACGTTTCAGTAGACTGGTCCACACATCATATGCAGTAGGCTTTATTTTCACGTGTTCCAATTGGCTGTCGTGTATCCTGTGAATAATCAAGTTTTTACACTTCTTATCTTTACGTATAACTTCCAAAAATCCTTTTTCCTTAGAACTTTTAACATCTTGATCATCTCCATCTACCACAGTACATGGACCCTTCCATTCGTCCAAAGGCTTCCCTAAATGATTGAGCACTTTCTTTTCATCCAGGAACACCTCCATTCTAAACTTCCAGTCGTCAAAGTTGTTCCCATCAAACAATGGTATTCTAAATTTCTCTTCTTCCATTCTGCTGACTGTGTTAACCTCAGTTACACGTGCTAAGATCACCTCTCTTCAGTATTCACTATTCCAACTGTCCTTTCCACTGCCTACTACCACCTGGGCCCATAACCTGATAACATTTAGGCTGGTAGCAGTTTAGTGAAAGTAATAATAACATGGTTCCTTTATCTGAATACTTTATTACTGCACACTTACATTCACACTACTCATTCTCCTACTTGTTCGTTAAAACCAAAAAGAAAAAAACAAAACACACATATCAAAAAGCATGTGACAAAAACCAAACATAACAGAACCAAATTATATATACCAACTACAAAAACAAAATAGTAGATAAATTGTCATTTCAACAAAAATAATAATAAAATTCCTTTCGGCACAGCCTACAGGCTTAGATAGATTACAGAGTACCTATTTCTTCTGGAAATATTTTGAAAACTTCTATAAACTTCTGAAATATTTTAAGAACTTAATGTAGCCAATGTAACATCATAAATGTTCGCCAATATTCAAAAAAGATTCAATAAACATATTCTCCTGTTCAATGGTGCGAAATATTTTGAATATTTTTTTAACTAATGCATCCAGCATAGACTGTCTAAAATTTAATATTATGCCTACTAAGGTAGTTATACAATTATTTTTGATCTTCACACTCTATTTTTCATCCCTACGTGGTCGTATAATTTTTTTGACAAAGGTTTAAGGTAACATTAAGATGGTTATTTATAAATTTCGACGAATTTGATACTAAGAAAGTTCTATTTTTTTAATTTTGACTTCTGTTTTTATGGTAATAGTTAATTTCATAAAAAATTGATTCTGCCAAAGGTTTCAGATAAAGTTTAGACATTTTACAATAAATTATAATTGATTTGATAGTGTGTGTGTGTGTGTGTATTTGCATGTGTGTGTGTGTGTGTGTATATATATATATATATATATAATGATATTGTGTCTTTCTATCGTTGTTTTTTCTACCCCTTGCAGTAATGGTTTGTATAATCAAAAATTGTGTCATACAAAATTTTAGGTAAAAATTATCAGATTTACAAACAATTTGAACTCATTTGATAGTTTAACTACTAAGCGAGTTAAGATTTTTTTTTTTTAATTTACCCCTTATTTTTTCAACCCCATGCATCAATGGTTCTTCTAATCAAAAATTATTTCAAACAAAAGTTTTAGATAAAAATTATAATATTAATACATAATTAATACAAATTCGGTGTTAAGCCTACAAAAGAAGGTATGATTATTTTTTGTCCTCCAACTCTTGTTTATTCTACCCCTAGCAGTAATGATTGGTTGTATAAAAATTATTTCAGACAATATTTATAAATTATAGTTTAGTGTTTTGCAATAAAAAAGAACGGATTTAACAGTGTACAAGGTATGTAAATTATGATTTTTTTAAAATTCTACCCCTTTATTTTTCCAACACCCTGCAACAATGGTTCCTCTTATCAAAAATTGTTTCAAACAAAAGTTTTAGATAAAATTTATAAGATTTACAAACAATTTGAACATATTTGATTGTATGCATACTTATGATTGTTTTCACTTTCTACCACTTACTTTTCAATCACTTGCAACAATAGTTCATCTGATCAAAAATTGTTTCAGATGAAAGTTTTAGATACAAATTATAAGATTAATATAATACACAATTAGTATGAATTTGATGTGCCTACAAAGGGAGTTATGATTTTGTCCTCCAACCTTTGGTTTTTCAACCCCTTGCAGTTATGGTTGAGCGTATCAAAAACTTATTCAGAAAATGATTTGGGTATTACTCCTACAAATTATAATTAGTTCAAACGGATGTGATATTTTCAATATTATTGGAGTTGCAGTGATTTTACTGTTTATAAAAAAATTGTCCCCATTTCTACCCCTTTGGTCGAATTTTGCCCATTAACGAACTCTTGCAAGATTTTCCACTACTAGATTTAATGAAACAGTTTGGAAGTGATCTGTGAAAAATTGTGACAGTTATCGTACCCACAAAATTGTGATGTATATGTATATAAATAAACTTTTAGGTTGACGATGGTTTTGGAGTCTGTAGACCATGAAATTAAAAACTTTATAAAAAAACTCCGATAATCGCATCTTGGTATTGGCTATAATCTTTGTAATCTACCTAAAATCTCAATTCCTCCCTCAAAAATAAATTACCATTTTTAATACTAAGGGCACATTTCCACGTCATTCTAATTGGATGAAATTTCCACCTTGTACAAAACCTTCCACAGAAATTCGAACACAGCCAATTGCAAAAAATTTCATGAAAATGGCCAGCGCTCTGCTAATTACTTCACAGAATATTAAATGTAAAATGTTAGCCGGACAAAGTTATAGATCCACAAATTTAGCATTACTGTATAAAGGCAATATTTACACTTTATAGAAAGTAAAAATTTAATTTCCTTTAATATTTATTTTGTTTAATTACATTTTATTCAGTATGTTTACATTTGTAATCTATGATTAATTTAGACTGTAAATTTCTGTGGTTATCATTTTGTCTATGTATTACTCTATGTTATCTTTAATTTTTAAATATTGTCAAGACTAGCATAGCAGTATTTTTTGAAACAACTATTAATTTAAAAATGAACACGTCAGTAATGGTTAGTAATTTTACTAGTTTTTGTTTTAACAACAAACTAAAGAAAATCGTTTACTAGTGACGGGGAAATAATTCTTTTAGAACGAATTGAGACTTGATTAAGACAACAGCTAGAACGCAACGATTTTGACATTGATTTATAACTGAATATTATATAGAAGATTGGAAATGGTTATTAATGGCAATATTAACTGAGTTTTGAAGAAAATAATAAATTAAATCAACGAAGATAATACTCAGACATGAAGATTTTAAATAATTACTTAAGAAGAGAAGTCGACAAAAATCCGTGTTCAAGAGATCGCCAAATGACTAATTTGCCTTGAAAACTACGAAGATAAAATGCCGTTTATAATTCCGAATAAAGAAGAATCCTGTTGAAGATTGAAAAGTCGCAGTTCGAGCCCGGGAAGAATGAACGTCGCGCAGTCCAGCCCAGTCGCTGCTCATAATCTGAAGGATGGAGTCGTGACATCGCGTATTCCTGCCGCACGCTAGAGGACGGAGGAGCAACACCAATATCGCAGTCCTGGATGAGTCAAACCAAGGAGTCTCCGAGAACCTACACGTCTCGTGGGTATCCTGCAGCAAGGTTTGGTCCCTTACCCCATCAACCGAAGACTCGCTGAATATAGAAGTACCCGAGCAAATTACAATTTAAGAAAGACGAACATTTTTCCCAGAACTAGAATCTGTTATATTATATTGAATATTCTTTGTAAAGGAAACCGATTAACTTGTTCAACTTAAGATTTACAAATCAAATTCCGGAATCACGATCCCGAGCTAGATAGTATTAGGTAGTATAGATGGAATTTGATATTGGAATAACCTATTGCTATTTTGGTTGACTGGTACTGCAAGTTTCGTACCCAGTAGTCCAAGCTCTACCGGACTGAAGTTAGTTAAAATAAATTACATCCAAGTAATTAACATTTGATAGTAAAGATAATTCACTCAAGTGAAAGAATTGTTAGATGCTTTGAAGTTGAGAGTAATAACAAATTCCATCTGTAGTTTAAAATAAATTAGTTTAAGTTAAGTTTTTTTATTAAGTGTGATTTTGTGCATGTCAAAGTGTATTGTCACCATCGTCACAAGCCTTACACACAAATATAAACCTTCATTTGAATTTGTTCACACGTTATTACAAGGTCTAGTCATGATATTAGTATTTAACATACTTTTGACACACTTTTAACTTGATTTTCAGACACAAGCTTCTTGACACAATTCTTAAAACTGAGAGAGGTAGGGTAGAGAAACCGAAATTATTAAATACATTAAATAATTTCAATATTTACACTAGCTGACTCCACAACTGTAATGCAGGAAGTGTCCGCTGAATGACTCCTGATATGTACTTTAATTATAGAAATTAAATTTTTGGTATAATAAAGTTAACCTTTTGGTTTGTTTTATTTTATCGATGTATGTATGTATGTGAACTGTCATTTAGTCTATAGGCTCTTAATGTTATAATTAGTTTTCACTGTACTCAAAAATATGATATTAAAATTTGCTTTGCATTGTGAAGAAAAGTTCAAATAATTGTAAGGCCATAAAAATTTTTTCAAGAAAATACATAGTTAAATTTAAGTAAAAAAATCATAAAGTTGTCATCTTTATAAAATAAATGACGGTTCGCCACAAAAAATTTGTGTTTCTATGTCATGTTCTCGATCGTAACAACGTCAAAAGTACGACATTAAAGCAAACTATAAAAAATAGGGTCATAAACATATCTGTGGAACATCACATAGATGAGTTTCGAAAATATCTCAGTGATTACATGGCCATGCCGAAGGAGAAGGGATGAACCCCTCCCATTTAAAAAAAAAAATATTTATAAAATATTACAAAGCACACCATAATATTAGTCGGAAACAAGTCAGCTGTAACAGTAACATATTTTTATTCAGTGATGAAGTTTTATCAATTATATGTAAAGAATACTACGAGGGCTTACTGTCTTCAACTGTAAATGAAAAAAGCCCAATTATAAAAACAAAAACCACAAATTATGGGCCTAAGCAATGAAAGCAGCTATACTACGTACTGAAAAATAAAATTCACTGCAAATAAAGTGCCACTTTTTAACTGGTGTTTCAATTAACAATTCGCCAAATACAGCTAAATTTTATACACAAAATATGAAAAATATTTTTTGATTTTTCCATTTTGTCATACAAAAAAAAGTAAGTTTTGGAAATTCTTCAATGGCATTCGGTTGTAAATGTCAAAATCTTTGTAAAAAAATATTTTGAAAACTTGGCACTTAATTTAGAATAAAGAATATTATTGACAATTGGGAAACGCATCCCAATTGGTGAAAACGCTTTTGATATTTCTTTGGACCAACTTCGCCCTCTAAGTGGCTTCACCCTCCACCCCGAGCAAGGCCTCTCCAGGTGGTAAAGGCTATGACCTCTTGTACACTCTTCGCCCTCTAGGTGGCTTCACCCGCAACTCCGAGAATGACCTCTTAAATAGTTACTTTTATGACTTCTTGGACCCTCTTCGCTCTTTAGGTTGTTTCACCCTCCATCCCGAGGATTGTCTCTCCAGGTGATAACTGTTATAACCTTTTGGGTTGTAAATAACTATTTTAGTAATAGAAGTTTAATTTGTTGGACATTCAAATATTATTTATGCCACACTTTAGGTATCTACCTAATTATATATTTTCTCTTTTTTCGTTATAAATTCCCATTTTTCTTAATAAAACTATTGATAAAATTTTTGGGCTAACAAATTATAAATATTTTTAATAATTATAATTTTATTGTAGTATATAGTGTAATTTTTTTCTTTTAATAAGTCTGAGAGGAATTCTTTAAAAATAAATCGGTAAGAAACAAATTGATGATGTAGTATGTTACCTCATAATTTTGATTTATTTTCGCTGTTTGCAACAAATGAAAAGCCAATTTGAGAACATGGTTAACATTATTTGAAAAGAAATGTGAATTTTCATTTGAAACATAACAGTATTGTGCTGTTACTATTTTCAGAATGCACAGAAAGTTATGACTTATTTTAATGATACTATTATTTATAAAAACTTATTATATTGACTATTATTATTATTATGAAATTTTATCATTTAATTTGTATATTGTTCACCTGCAAAAGTTATTAAATATATATTCCTATTAATTAGGTATATCTATGAGAGATATGCTCTATGTAGTGGGGAAGACATATATGGACCGGCAATTAGATATACCCCTCTAAGGACCAATTGAACAAAACGTATAAACTGTGTTATTATACGTGTCATATACGAAGGATGTGGCATTGTTGGAAATTCTGTTTTTAAATTTAATTCAGTTTTGTGTTTGCAACTTTGTTAATACCTTTTGTTTACAAGATGTGATTTTGTAAATTTCGTTAACAGCATTCCGCCCCGGCCAATCAGAGGCCATGTTTCAAGTAGAAGGCGTCTGGAACGTTTCTATTTGAGAAAGAGTTATGTAAGAGATGGCGTCCCAGTGAGATGCAAGGGCGCGGAGCCTGTCAAAAATTAAAAAGAAAAAAAGATATTAGCTATTTCAGACCATCCGCAACAAAGGATGAGTTTTTTTCGTCGTGTTGTTAAATGTTTACTAGTTTGTTAGGGCATATTCTGACGAATATGTACCCAGGAGTGATTAGTTTATGTAAGTAAAAACCCTCCATACCATGTGAAACAGCGCCATACTAAAATTGTTATAGCGACGTACTAATTGAAAGAACATTGAGTTTAAATTATATTATCAACATTTTAAAAGACTTTAAATAACCAAAAACAGTAAAGATTATTGTAATTGTAAACTATCTAATTTATCAATTTTAACCCAGAGGTGAAACGAGAGAGATAGTTTTGTGTTCTACCGATCGTAAAACTGAGCTAAAGCCTAGGTACACGAACTCTACAACGAACTGAAATTGTTATTTAAATACTTGATTTTGTGGATTGCTAACTCGTTGATCACGCAAAAGTGCAACATAATATTACGTATTTTTGAATGGACCTAAATGAACTGTTGTATCGTAATCATGTGTGCGACGTAAATATCCAGATGATTAACGAACATGATAGTCATTCCACAACCCAGTTCAGTAATTTATTGATAATAAATTTTATTTAAATATTTTATTTAAAATTTTGGCAATTAATAAAGTTTCAACGTATGTTAATTTTCCTTACCAATTTACCGAGATATGAATGAACCTGTCATATTAACCTATGTTTTGTGTTGTGTCTAATACTCATTTGTGTTAAGTGGGTTAGGCCCTTGTGCAGCAATAGGCGCCGATGTAATAAATTGCCACACATGTAATTAAATATTACACATAATTACCAGAACCTGAATAATATCTGTGTTGTTTGACCTACCCTTATACACTATTACAAATTATATATATATATAGATATCAATATCGGCAGAAAGTAATAGTAACCAACAGTCAAACCTATCTAGCATAATAATATTAGAAAGTAGCTGAGTGGGGAAAAGCACAGCACAGAGAAAGTGGCGCACATAAACGTGGGGCCCGAGTGTGTTGACACTGAGTTGTCACACCTTATTTCAAGTTGTTATTTGATCCTGCATAGTGTATCTAATCCATTATAATCACATGGCACACAACCACCCCACATACTCGCTCAGGAGTAGGCGTGACAGTATGTGTGAAAGCTGCGATAACACAGGGAATTCAGGAAATGACACGGCGACTACATCATCAGCAGGGGGTTCACCAGGGAACACTTGTGTGGAGGGGCCTAGTGATCACTCTACCACCATGACAGAGAGGTTAGGGCGGCCCATGTCACCAGCAACCGGGGAGCAGGAGGAAAGGGAGGCCACTGTCCCTAACATCACACCATTGCCAGATAATACTGCTACATCACCTGTGACACTGGAAGCACTCATGCAGTTATTACGGCAGAATAATACTCAAATGGAGCATCATAATGCATCCCTAAATGCGAAATTAGAACAGAATAATACTCAACTAAATGCGAAACTTGAACAGAACAATACTCAAATGGGGCGGCTTACGAATGAGTTGGGAGCGCTGAGGGATCAGACCAACTCAGGATTAAAGAGCCTGGAACACAGCATTGAGGTTAGGCTGGCCCAGCAACAGGAACAGGTCCAGCAGATATCTGAGCAGGTATCACAGAACAGTAGTCGTGTGGACAGTCTGGAGACTCATGTAACATCCATATGAAACATGATCTCAAATGAACACCAGGGACAAGCTAGCGCTAGGGAGGAGGTGCGAGGACAACTCCAGCATCTCGAACATAGACTGGAGGACATGGAGGTAGCTACTGCCACACTACGAGATAAAATCGAGCACCTTAGTGTACACCCCATTCCCAGGAGTGAGTCAGCTGACCGCCAAGCTCATGTACCGTCACACACAGCCCCTGTGTCAACTGTACCGACTGCCCCAGTAGACAGGCAACCGTACCCCAGTGAGATGTACAAAATTCCACTGCTACCCATCCACAATCATCCTACCGTTCAAATGGATCTGCCCAGAGAAACCCCTGTATTGAGCCCATCCAACATTGATGCGGCCACGCTCATGCACCATCCAGCTAAGCATTGGGCAGAAGCTATGCCCACGTTTGCTGGCAGAGCTACAGAGAACCCCATCCGTTTTCTGAAACGATTTGAGGAGTACACTTCAACCTTTCATTTGAGAGATACAGAGATACTGAAGTGTCTCAACAGCGCCCTGAAAGGACCGGCATTTTACTGGTGGGAGATGCTGAGTGCATCAACGCATAGTTACGCCCAGTTCCAGTCCCTGTTCCACAACCAGTATTGGAACATCCGAATACAGAGTCACCTCCGTGCACAGCTTCACACGGAGAAGTATGACCCAAGGAAGTGTGCATCCTTGGAAGCGCATCTATCAGCAATGTTTGAGAAGACACGCTACTTGGATCAGCCCATGACGGATGATGAATTCATCGCGGCCATCCTCACGCAGCTCCCACTCAAGTATCAGAAGCAGTTATCAGGCCTGCCGTACCGTGATGTGACAGAGTTCCGCGAGCGCCTTCTCAATTATGATAAACTGGAGAAGATGGACAGAGCACCCAATACCAAGGAGGAGAGTGAGAGGGTACCACAGCCCCACCGACAACAGCCCGTCCACAACTACTGGCAGAATCGCGAGGGAAAACCCAAGGAGCTCAGACAGGCAGCGGTGAACACGATGAACTGGCAGCCGAGAGGAGGAGGACCTAGCCGGAACAATCAATACAAGACAGGCTACAGAAAGAGGAAGACGTGGTGGTCCAACTCCGGGAATTACCACAGCGATGACGAAGCAAACCACCGCCGGAGGCAGGGGGACTACCGAGACAACAAGCTAAGATCATTCTCGCCAGAGTCACGGCCACCCAGGGAGTCAGCAGACCGCCGCCGGAGAGCATCGTCAGAAGACGAGCTGGAGTACTGCAAGAAGTACCGCCGTACCGACGAGCCCCGCTACAACGGCAAACCTGAGGACTACCGCCCGCCATACCACTATGCCCCCAGGACTCACGAGACGAGTGGCGGCCATGCCCAGAACAGCCACCTCTCGTACAACCAGAACACACAGATGACAACATTCCCACCACCATTTGCTGCACCGTCTACATCTCAGCAGACGACGTACTACAACCAGGGACCAGCAAATCAGGTGGCAGCAGAATTCAAAGCTGCCGTGTCTGAAGCAGCAGGGAACCGACAGTGGAATCATCAAGAAGGAGCCAGATCACCAGCTCCAGGTGGACGTGCCAACACTGGCACGTTAAACTATTAAGGATCTCTGTATGATCAACCCTGAATTTATACCCCACTGTGACAAGGAGCCCGAAAGGACAAGACTACCCACAGGAGAAGAAGTGGAAGCATTCGTAAGAATGAAGCTCACAGCAGAAGCTGATGTACGAAGAAGAAGGAAACCAGCATCCAAATTGTCTAAATTTAATATCGGCGACCTTGTGCTCAAGAAGACATCTCCTGTCAGCAAGGCATGGGAGAATGTCACCAGGAAATTATTTCTGCTTTTCGACGGACCATATGTCATAACTGACATAGTTCAAGAGAATTGTTATGCTCTGGAAGACCCATCTACAGGCCGACCAGTAGGCCGGTATAATATTTCGCAGTTGAGAGCCTACAAGAAACCTGTGTCCCAGTGAACAAGTTCGACACAAGCTAGTGAAACACCTATATAGTACGAGTATAGGTACTATAACAGCTGAGCGCAATCGGAATGTCTAGCTCAGAGCCAGGACCTGACCAGTATAAATGTGAAAGGTATTAAATGGTTACTGTGTAATTTGATACGCCATGTGAGGCGTATTGCAACCACTGACAGGTACCTAATGTGTAGCGGAAGTGTGATACCCGCTTGGTACATTATCGTCGCGTCGATGCGGAAGTGCAATTCCCGCTTATTATTGCCTGTAGTGAGGTGAAGTGAAATGCCACCCACACAGATGTAATGAATCTTCGAATTTAATAGTGTATTATGTGTATAATATTGTTTGTCAGTTGGTCTGCGTTATTCTTCGTGTGAGTATAAGTTCACTAACAGTAATGCCTGAATCCATGTAATGAGATGCGCCTATCTGTAAGTACTATCATACTAACTAGCAAAAAGAAATGTCAAGCTTGTGTGTTGTCGACTAACTTGTGTGAGAGAAGTATGGCCTAACTGTGTAAACATGGGTGAGCACTGTTCTACAAAGCATCTAAGAAGCACATGAACACTTTGCAACTACTAGCATAATAATAATAAGGTTACCTTGAATTACTGATGTGGTTACTCCAATCTTTCCGAAGCACAACACACCACTGAATTTATTAAGAATCGCTGAGATTTATCTTTTTCTGTTATTAAACACTGCTGGAGGAGAAGAGAAATTTTTTTTTTTTTTTTTTTTGCAAATTTAATACTTTTGTTTTACACGAATTCTATGATTGAAGTAGGGCTTTGCAAACGATCTCATAGGGTTGCATTCTGCCCTGAATGCAGAGTAGAAAAGTATGCATTCCTTTCGCATACAAATCCACTCAGTATTAGAAAGCTATTTCTTTAAATTAACTTGATTTGGTTATTTTAAATAATGATATTTATGAAATGATAACAAGATATATACGAACGACTTTGTGTTATTTATTGTGAGAAAAAAAAAACTATACAAAAGACTTTAATTTCATTCAACGTGGCACTTGAGATTTTGTTTGTTTATGTTTGTAATCGTAGAGTAGGCGAATATGATGTCAAACGAAGACCTGAAAAACTCAATGTCTAACAACTATGTCGCGGACTTAGTACACTGTTGCAGTAAATGTCAGCAGGCTGTATTATAAACAAGTACTAAGTTACTGCAAAATTGAGCCAGCCTGAAAAGAAAAAAAAAATTTTTTTTTTTTTGCAAGCTATCATGAAAGCATTTTTTTTTGTTTCACTTAGCTTTGTCAGGATAGAATTATCCTTTGCATCGAGATCATGAATCTCAAGTGATTTTAACAAGAAACAATTCCTATCAGAGAAATTTCTGAATGATATGAATACACAGTCAGGATCCTGCGAAGCCCGCATCGGATGCCTGAAAACGAAACTAATGGTTGAGATGAGAGGGAGACTGCTATACACTTTCCAAACAGCTGTTTGCGTTATATGAGAACCCAGCTGATTACAGAAAAAAAAAATACTACCTTGCGAGAAATGGTAGAAAGAAAAGTTCACCAGACACTCGAGTAAAATAAAAGAAAGAAAAAGAAAGGCCACCTTCGCAGAGCGATAAGCTGCGATAAAAGAGAGATAAAAAAGAAGGAAACACTGTGCGTTCCCTTTCCAAGCACAAGTTACACATGATGCGTGTACTTAAACGAAATCAAAACTATTGTTGATTTGTTTGCTTACATAAACAAATGCTTTTAATGATGTAATATATGAAATGTTCCTTGAAGTGATATTGTAAATATGATGTAATGTATATGATATGAGATGTTAGTGAGAATTATTAATTTTATCAATTGTTGATATTATGAAGTTATGAAAGATCGTGAAATGATTCTTATGGAAATGCACCAGATGCATAATGAAATTGTACATAGAATAAAACAGGTACAACCTGAAGGCATAAGGATGCCTAACAATGATGTAAACAAACCCTTTCATTAACACCAAAATCAGTTTAGTTAAAGTTATGCTTGAATGTTATCTAGCTAATAATACCTATTGTTAAGATGTAACAATTTCACTTTGAAAGTTATTGAATGGTTAGCCTAAGTTACTATACTTATTATTTAATATCTGATGTTATTTGATCCCCTTAGTTACTATTTGTTTTAATAGAGTTAGTTTATACTGAACTGGCTTGTGGATAGGCTACGTTAAGCACAGAAGATGTCTTAGCCTGCCGACATTCGTACGTTACAAGTGCACGATTCACACATGAGTGAAGAGTTTTAAGACTGTTTAATGACCGGGACACTTGTAAGTTAAAATGTACACAATACGGTTCGCAACGGCTGTGTACCTATCAGTGATGGGACCCGACGAGTGCTTCCTTGTGAGAAGTGGCGGTTCCGCCGACACGAGCAGCACCGCAGACGTCCCGACGCCGCCTCTCACGTGTTCGTGAGTTAGGGCGGCAGCTGCAGCCGCAGTCCGCCGCTACAGATGTTCGCCGCGGAGCCAGGAGCCGTGGTGTTCGGTACTGCGAGCCGCCACACGCCAATCCCGCCGACGTGAGGTGTGGAGCAGGTGTTGGTGTTGGCCGCTTTGAGGTCGGGCGCTGTCCCGATGCCTCCTCAGCCACCACCGTGGATTACGTTTGCACCGCGGGTGGACGTTGATCCACTGCCGTGACGTGTCCTGGAGAACGTCACATTGTTGACTCACATGTACATACACCCGCTACAGCCATATGAGACTGCTACTTACAGTAAGTATGTCCTCCCACGTCCCTCTCAACAGGAGCGGCTCAAGGGAGTAGACGCCGTCGGAGAGCTGTAGCAGGTCCAGCAGAGAAGATTTTGCGCGGGAAAACCCGTGGACCATTCCAGCGCAGGTCTGCTAGCGGCGACGACCCGATGCAAAGTGATTAAA